>NC_054834.1:88631215-89831572 GCF_018345385.1 Vulpes lagopus | reverse complement strand
TTGAGGGCAATTTTGACAGATTAAAATTAATGCAGGACAGTGAAATTACTAAGAGGCAAATGAAAATCTTTAGCCGACCCAAGTTTTTAAGATAGTTCAAAATACACAAATATAAAATTTCATGTTATATGAAATTTGATAATTGTAGTAAATGTGTAGTTACACCTTCTTAGTGGAATAAGAAAAAATTAAATTATTATAGAATGCATTTGGTAAATAACATCAGTTACACTAAGCATATTATGTGCTCAATATGTATCTGTTTAATTGATTTTTCTGTCAATTGTGAAGATCTGGTTCATTCTTAAATTTCTAAATAAAAAGACAGCCTTCTTTCCACTTTTTCACAATACCATTCAAGTCTCCAGACAGTTATCTGAACTAAAATTCTTCCTGCCAAGGTCTTTTGATATCCCTAAAGCCTTAGTCATTTGAGGCTGTTGCATTAGCGCTGTCCGTGGTGCTGAAAAACAATTCCAGAACTCAGAAGATTCTAGGTCTTAAACTGGTCTGAAAGGTTGTCTTTGTAATATTTGATAAAAATTTTATTTTTAAAAGTTTTATATCATCCATAATAAGTGATAGTATCTAAGATACAAATATCTAGGTAATATTTTTATCCACAGAATATATAGTATGTATGTTGAGGAGAAGCCATAATGCTGATGAATTTATTTAATATAACCATGATTATTAGTCACACATTTTTTATTCTTTATATATAATCTTTCATTTTATTCTTGCAGAGGTCATATTATGTAGACTGTGCCAGCCCTAGTGTCAAATTGAATAGATGGAATAGACGAGGATACCCAAGCCCACTCTTTAGTAACTTGTCCAGAGTTAGCTAATAAGCAAGTCAGAAGAATAAATATGGTTCTCTAAATTTATTCTTATTTCTACAGTATCATTAAAATACATTTGTATTGTTTTTAAAACTGCCCTAGGCCTCAATTCATTATTAACATTTCACAAAAAAAATAGTGATTTAGTAGGTAACATTCTTTAAATATGTATACTCAACTATTTCATCTCATAAGTTTTCTGTGAAAACATAGGATACTGTTATAAATTCTCAGGGCACATGAGTCATGATCATTTTTCTCAGATTCTCCAGCAAAGCACTTCTAATGGCCAAGAAGCTTGAACTCATCATATCAGACCTGAGATGCCGCAAACATGAAATATCACTGATGTTTCACTTTATCTTTAAAACCATAGTAATTTAAAAAAATAAAATAAAATAAAATAATAAAACCATAGTAATTTTATAATAATTTATATAGCATTTAAATATTTTTCTTAAGATATGAATCATTTTACCATTCCTTATGGGTAAATTTTACCCTTTAGAAAGATGTGTCTAACTTATCCTGGTATTTTGGGTATTTCAGGCATGTCACCACATAGTCCTAGGGATACACTATCCCAACTTGAGGACCATGAAATTATATGATGTAGAATCAACTTATCTCAACAAACAGGTAATTATATAAAATATTTTTTGTGTATACCTTTCCAGCATATCATTTCAGTTTTCATGAATCACAAAACATAGAGTTCAATATTAATAGGTTATATTTTTTTAAAAATTACAAGGAGTCACCCTTGACTCTCAGGTCATGACACTCATTGGGTTCCTGCTCAATAGGGAGTCTACTTCTCCCTGCTTATTCTCCCTCTCTCTCTTTCTCTCTCTCTCTCTCTGTCTCTTTCTCTCTCTCTCCCCCTCCTTTTCCCCACCTCTCTCTGTCTCAAATAAATAAAATCTTTTATTAAAAAGTAAAATTTTTTTAAAATATAAAATATATTTTCATTCTTCATCTTTAGCATGCTCTTTCAGTGTTACTGTGGTAAACTGTAAACAATGTCACAATTCTTTCCTTCACTATTCATGTTGTTTTCAATGTGACTACTATTTGGAGATGAAGACTATTTTTCCATCTTTTATCTGGGTTGACCTCATGATTTGGCAAAAGTGGAAATGATACTCTTCCAGTTTCAAGTATAGGCTTCAAAATTTCTTAAACATCTTTTTTTTAAGATTTCATTTATTTATTTATTTATTTGTTTGTTTGTTTGTTTATTTATTTGATCGAGAGGGAGAGAAAAAGAGCAGGGGATGAGCAGAGGGGAAGGAACACACAGACTCTGCACTGAGCACAGAGCCTGACATGGGGCTTGATCCCATGACCCTGAGACCATGACCTGAGCCAAAATCGGGAGTCAGATGCTTAACCATCTGAGCCACCCAGGTGCCACTAGGCCTCAAAATTTCTTGCATGCTTCTGCTTATTTTCTTGGAACCCTCTCTGACTACTATATGAAAAAATCTGGGCTGCCTAAGAGAAGACATGAAAGTACATGGAGTAGAGACAGGTTTCCTTGGTGTAAACTTCCAAGAACAACTAGCCCCAAGCTGACCTGGCAGCTGATGCAGGTGAATGAAAAATTCCAGCTAAGATCAGTTAAGTCTAACCAGGATCAGCAAGACCAAAAAAACCATGAACTAACTAAATGTTCACTTGGGAATGGTTTGTAATGTGCCAGAACCAATTTCTTCATGCTCAATTCAATGATATATTTTTCAATAATATTTTAAAGCATCTGAAAACTTTGCTTACTTCCTCTTTCTTGAAATACCTCATTTGCCTTTGCTTGGCACCATTCTATAGTCTCCTTCTCCATATGGCTGCTTCTTCTCAGTGCTCTTTGCTGGTTTTCCCTTCCATTTCCTACCTTAAACATTGATATGCCCCAGAAAACAGTATTTGACAACTTCCAAATTATTGTTCTAGCCTGGTCCTCTCCTAAACCATAGACTTACGATCAAATGCCATTTAACATATTCACTCTCTATTAATTTAATATGTCTAAAACAAACTTCTGAATCTCTTGTAATATTCATCATGTTAGATAATAGCAATTCCATCTTTTAATGCTGTTGGGCCAAAACTTTAATGTCACCTTTGACTCTTCTCTTACTTTCAGACTCCATATCTAATCAGTTTATGAATACTGTTAACTTCTCTTTTGAAGTGTATCCAGAATCAAACTCACAACTTTACTATCTTATTTTGGCATAAACCAGCATCATTTGTATTTTGTATCTTTGCAGTATCTTATTAACTAGTTTCTTTCCCTATTTCTTTCCTTGCCTTTTCTACTAGCTATTCTTAACACAGAAACTGAAGTCATCCTATTAAACTACATCATATAATGTACTCTTCTTTTCAAACTTTCTAGTGTTTTTACATCTATCTCCCTCAGAATAAAGCCAAAGCCTGTGCAAGTGTTCACAATGTTGTGAGCAGTCTGGGCCTCTTTACCTCTCTGATTTATTCTCTAATTACTCTTGACCTCACTCACTCTACTCCAACCATTCTGGTGTGTTTATTAGCTACTTAAACTAACAATGGCAAGAATGCTCCTTCTTTAGGAAGTTTCCACCTTTTGATCTCTTTGCCCGGAGCTCCTCTATAGGTTTCTCATGGCTCACTTCCTCTGTTATTCTAATCATTACTCAGAATGACCTCTTCAGTAAAGCTAGCCCTGATCCCTACCACTACACCCTACCTTCCTCTGTTTTTATTTTTTTCTTGTATTACTTAGCTGCCATACTATATATTTTGTGTACCTCCACTAAGAGAAATGTAAGTTCCGTGAAGCCAGAGATGTTTGTTTTGTTCATTGCTATAAACCTGGTTCATAAAACCAGGAACATCATAAAACTAGGATGTACCTGGAACATCAAAGCTGCCCAAATAATGAATGAATGTGTTAGACATAGAACATGGATATCATTTTTATTACTACATCATGGAAATGTTATTTATTTATAAGTGTGGATTTCCATGTTTTCACTAACATCTCTGTCAGAGTGTGAAATCAATGTGGTAAATAGCATGCCTTTGATTAAACTATCATCCAAGATTTAAACAGAAGGCTGGACTTACAGTGGGTATTCAATAAATAGGTTGGGTTAATTATATAAATGTTGAAAGTAGACTACTATGTTCTACAATTATTTTCAATGGTGTTTAAAATAATTTTGGTAAAATATCATTGAACAACTCTTATTTCATGTTAGCATTTTTGTCACTTTGAAAGAGACTTTGAACAAATTCTGAGGAAATTATTAAAACTTTACTTTTATTAAAAATGTTTATTCTAATCTAGAATACACATACATATGAGACAGAATATATATATTCATATATATGTATTCTGAAATCAACTTGACATTCTTTTGGCTAGTAACAATAAACCAATAAAACATAATTTCTTAATGATATCTCTCTGCCACTCTTTTAATCATAAAATCTACAGTTTTATTTTGGCAGCTTGATTTTCAAGATTACTTTAACTTTTAGGGATAAAAACCAGTGTAATCATTAATTTTATGTGTCGATTTTAACTGGTTAAGAGAGCCCAGAGTAAACATTACCTATGGGTGTATCCGTGAGAGTATTTCTGGATGAGATGAGCATTTGAATTGGTGGACTCAGTAAAGCAGATTGCCCTCTCCAGTGTGGGTGGGCATCATCCAATCTGTTGAGGGCCTAAATAGAACAAAAGGTAAAAGAAGAAAGAATTCATCCTTTTTTCTTCTGTTATCCTGCTTGAGCTGAAACTTCTCTGCTCTTAGACTGGGATTTACATGATTGACTCCATTAGTACTTAGGCTTTTGGACTCAGACTGAATTACTCCACCAGTTTTCCCGGGTCTCCAGCTGTGTGTGTGTGCATGTGTGTGTGTATTATAATATATAATATATTTTATATTTATATATTTAACCACACATAAAATTTTTGTATATTATTTGTAATTTATATACACATTTTTTTCATGTTTATATAATATCGTGCACGTATTATTATTCTATATTTTATGCATTATATATACTAATGATATGATTACAATTTATTTAATAAATTATTACTATTTATTAAATTATTAATATATTATTAAATTAATAATCATATAATAATATTTTACACATTTATATTATGTTTGATTAAAACTTGATTTTGTCCCATCTTACCACATCTCACTCAACTTTTTTTAACACCTGTACTATTCAAAAAATAGAGAAAGACAGTCTATTTTGTACCTAATATTTGTTTACATTTTTCCTGCATCAATTCTTCCCATATAAAATATCTATATTGAAGAAATACAACCAAGGAAACTGTTGAAAAAAATGATTTAATTTATACAGTTTTAGTCACTTTGAAATATGCCAATCTCTTTTAAATTATTGGTTGCCAACTCCAAGATAGTTTTAAAAAGTTGAACTCCTGTATTTTTCCTGTAGCATTATTATTAGGGCATCACAGACCTTTAAGTTAGAAGAGACAGATTTTTTTACACCATGTTCAAAGACTTCCAATACTGATGGGAAAAAAAAGGTAGCTTATCACACTAGTTTCAATTAGTACAAATTGACATTTACTAGTATGTTATCAAATGATGGATCAAGAAATAAAGGGGAAGTACAAATTAGGTTGTCAAAAGCATATGATTTTCATAAACAAAATACTACAAACAGAATATTTGCCATAATCTTGAAAATGTAGGTGTTACAAATAGTAGTAGGTAATGTTTGTTGAGTACTTTTTATGTGCCAACCTGTATGCTAGGCTCTTTGCATAGATTATCTCATTAAATTCCTACAATGGGTATGTGAACTAGGTTTTTTTTTTTTTTTTTTTTTCCTTGTAAGGATGAAGAAAATAAAGCTAAAAATCCTTCAGCTTACTAGTTGTCTAGTGTATTGGGTCCTGAACTCCAACTTAGACCTCTATTCTCAATGTTCAGGTTCTATTTCAGTTCTATTTCAGACTCAGGAGATAAAAACACTGAAGAAAATATTTTAGTAAGCTTTGGAATTTATGTGCTTTTTGTTCTCAGCTCCAGGTCCTCACCAGTTATGTGAGCCAAAAAGGGCAAGATGGAATAGAAGGCTGATCTCTGGACTGCAGCATTTTGGGGGAATGATGGGTTTGCAACTGATGGAAAGACTAATACAGGAAAACAGAAAGGAAGGCAGGAAGAGAAACAGAAGGAACCAGAGTGATTAAAGTAAATAAACTGTCAAGAGATCAATGGGTGGGAGATGAGGGCAAAGTGATGAAGAAGAGAAGCACAGGACCCCTGAAATTCTGTCAGAGACTCTTTTCTTCCCAGAAGATAGTTCTCTGAAAGACAGTGCAGCTTTCCAGGATCCCCTGAACGAGTTCTCATACATGGTAAAAGTCATATGTGATCCTGTTACTAGCACCAGAGATACATGATGAATGCTGACTGGTGGCCCCTGGTGAGCATAACAAAAGTACAATCAGGTCATCCTGACATCACGAATCAGGAGGGGGGGCCTTTGTCCTGAAGCAAAAATTCAACCAATATGACGAGCTGCTTAGACACACTGATGCTCTCTGAACCCTATGACAAAATATGGTCACTTGGTGTCTGCAAAAATCCTCCTAATTTTATGGATCATAAACTCCAAATCATTTTTTATGGTTCTATGGCAGCCATTTCATAAGGCCCCATTTTCCCAAGCTTATTGTTATTATTATTACCAGTAATGGTAATTCTCAGCTAAAAATTTTAGATTAAAAACTGCATTTGGTAAATTCCTAATTTTACTTTCTTACAAATTCATCTCTGTGAGGTAAATAGTAGAAAGTAAAGAACTACAACCACACTTTTTTTCTTTTTAGAGAAAGTGAGAGAGTGCACATGAGCAGTGGGGAGAGGGGCAGAGGGCAAAGAAGAGAGAGAATCTTAAGCAGGCTTCACACCCAGCACGAAGCCTAATGCAGGATGGAGAGGTAGAGATGGCTGCATGGGCAGTCAGCCCTGCCCACAACCTATATGAAGTATGAAGGCTAAACTAGGTAAGACAGCAAGAGAAGCCTGAAGCACTAGCAATAGCCTCTTCTCTCATTGGGTTTATTGCACCATAGCACGTTATAGGGACCTAAGTCACATGAGAACATTATAGCATGGCAAATGAGAAAAATGAACTCAGAATAAAACCCTAGAATGATGGGGCCTGAAAGATGCTAATCGTTTTGTAAATGGAGTGGAGAAAGGAAGATAAAATCTAGAGAAATATCTAGGCACCTCCAGGTTCACCTTACAGTGAGGATAAGTACTCTCTGGTAAGTTTCTGAAGATAAGAGGTGGCACTGCACATCTTTTCCCCTAACCCATGCTCAAATCAACCTGCCAGTTACTTAGTTACCTCTATCATCACACTTAACTGGGAAGGTGCTTTCTTGAGCCAGGCAAACCACTAACTCGTGGATAAAAGATGTTAGGAATGGAGGGAACATCTAGAAAAGAAATACCACAGAATTAATAATTTTGCCACTACCAAGTAGTGTTCCTCCAGGATTCACTATCATTGGATGATGCAAATAAACCCAGTAGAGAGTTAACTTGTAGGTATCTCTTTGTTCTAAAAATTAACTGGAAACAGAGTCCTCTGGATGGACAAACATAGTTTTAGGCATGTAGCCAGTCACTGAGATGTCAAAGCAGAGAGAACGATTGAAATCAGAGCAGTAGTTTAAATGTTTCCTTTGAATGAGTGATATACCACCAGCAGCATGGTATTATCCAAAATAAATAATGTAAGGACAGTGGTAGGGGAAGCAGAATAGAGGCCCTTGAATAGGCCTGCCAGGTCCTCAAGAGCTGTGTATGTACATCATAACTGCTCTTGTGATCAGCTAGGGTCAGTTAGTGATACATTCTGAGTTCAAGAAGATAATCTCAAAAGAAAGTGCTCCGGCTTCAAAGGAGATTTCATTAGTTAGTTAATCTTACTATTTGAACAGGACCAGTTACCCAGAAAAACATAAATGGTATAGAGTTTTGCCAGGGAACTAATATCCTCCTGGCATGTTGGAGTCATAATTACTTCTAAGCTTGCAGAGAAGTCAACAGGATCACTGGGTGAGGAAGTATTTGATTCTACCCAAAGAATATATATGAAAATCTTTGCCTTCTTGAAATCAGTAAGTGTGACAAATAAGTGTGACAAACAGTGGGGATATTAACAGTGACCCATCGTTAGCAACTACAAAACCCTAGAAATGACAAGATACATTGACCAAACCAGGGTCTCCCAGAGTGAATGTCTCGTTTAGCCTTGTCTATACACTTTGTGGTCATGTACACAAGAGGGTCCTGTTATACTGCCAGAGGAAGCTTGAAATTTCCATTTTGATCTTTACCTTTCCACCAGTTGAGGTCCATAGAGGACCTGGGGGAAAATTTCTATATGTCTGGAGACATTTAACCTATCCCCTTCTTGGATAAAAGGAGAACAGGGACTGAGCAAGGAGAAGCTTCCACATGTGGCTCTGGAATAAGAAGGGGCAAAATTGTCAGATATAGCATAGTAAACTATGTAACATATGTTTACTATAAACATATAAACTATGTAACTAAATGTTTATATGTTACATAAACATATGTAACATATGTTTACTATTAACATAGTAAACTGTGTTAATAACAGAAATTATAAGAAATTACAAATTCACATTATCAAGAACAGCATGAGCAGACAAGGATGTAGGTCAAGAATAAAGATATGAATGTTGGGATACAGAATGAAGCCATACATAAGGATAAAGCTGCCAGAAGATATCAAGTATTTAGCAGTGCCTTTTTATGTTCTCCAGGATTGGTGGGCAGATTTGTTGGAGGTACAGACCAAAAGAGGAACAGACACAGATGAGACGACCAAATGATAAGATAATAGTATTCTAGCAATTGCATAAAATTCTAGCGATTTTATGTTTTCTAAAAAGCTACTGTCCTCGTTTATTTTTTTAAGATATGAATCAATAAAAATGCAGTCACTAGCAACTTCAGTAAATATATACCAGACTCCCTCTCTGGGAAGACAACCCAATTGACAACCACAAAAGTTTGTATAATAACAAAATTGAGGGAAAATACAAACATTTGACATTTGGGCAGATTGAAGAAAGTTCAGTCATAAATGAGGATATATCCCCAGACAAAAATATATGCATACAAAAGACGCTTCCAGAAAATTAGTCTTTTTGCAAGTATAAAGTATCCTTCCATGTGTGTGCTTTCTTCCTTCAAAACCCCTTACACCCATCTATTCTCACCTATTCCTACCACCACCATCCTTCATTCCTCCTTGCCCAGATTAAAATCAAAGCCCCAACCAGTCTCCCAGAAATCTACTCTATCTTATTCAAACCCTACTCTGATACTGAAGACATAATAAGTGTTTAAAAAAGTAATACTAAAAAGCTTAACAGATCAGTCATATCCCTACTTAAAACCTGGTAATAACATATAGTATTTGAACATTTATGAAGAAGATAGGTGGCATGATTCACTGAAATAGCGCAAAGGACTTGTCAATAGATTCACAGGTAACTCAGGTGAAGAGAAGGCACTAGTATCTTGAAGTTCCACCTGCTTTTATCATTATCCTTTGCTCAATAGAAGAAAGAACTTAATAATAGCTATATGACAATGGAAAGAGCTACCCTGCGGAAAGGAATTTCTCTGAGTTCCACCAGAGTTTGAACACCTGTCAGAAGCATTGTCAAATGGATTTTGTACTGAAGATTTTTCACTGATATAGTAATAGCTGGCTCCTATGATTCATTTTGCCTGTTAAATAACAAGATGCTGTGACCAAAGCAAATATCTAAATATCTCTCTTGTTTTACAAATCAGGAAATTGATTTCATATCTCCTCGAATTTATACATCAGAAAAGGTAGGTGGCTTAAGAGAGATATCAGTTGAAGAGAGAGAACTGGAGGCCCTATCACCTTATCCTCCAACCAGTTTTCTTTCCAGTAAAGTAAACAATCCCTCTCATGGAAAAGAAGGATTTACAGTGTCTCATGGAAATTACAGAAAAAGTGGTTTCATTGCTTTTCTTGTTCCATGCAAAAGCATTTTATGTATTTCTGAAAGAGAATGTAATTAGAAAGTGTTGAATTAAGGAAGCCAGTCTCTGACATTTTTCAAACTCAAGGGTAGCAGAAACAATTCTCTGTATTCACCAAACCATTACATTTTCCTCTTCAATACACAACTAAGTTACAAATTCTCAGTTCCCTGGCAGTTTATTGGACTATGTGACTAAAAATCAAGACAATGCAAGCAAGAGTAATAGTCCTATCTTTCAGGATGGCTCTTCAATCTTTCATGTGATCCTTGATAATCTCTTTTATTCCTTATATTCTGGCCAGGTCCAATGGAGGATTCTGAAGAGCCATTAGATAAGATGGAATTGGGTCTTGGGTCATCAATTATAGGAATGCCAACCAGGACATAGAAAATGGTAAGGAAAATCATGGAGCAAAGTCATGCTTCAAAGCATGTAATGCTGACTAACAAATCAGAATTAAAGAACCCTTTGACATGGTCCAGTATTGCCTAAAATGTGTTCCCTGAAAGTTAGTTTTTCAAGATGTTAATGGATAGTCTACACAAAGGGGGAAAGCAGTTTCTAGATCAAAAATAGTTTAAAGAATGTTGAATATAATGAGGCATAAGCTGAGATATTGTAACAAAGTTATATCTTAGCTCAAAAAGGACAGAAAAATATCTCTCTCATAAGAATCTAGAGCATGGAGGCAAGCTCAGACATAGGACCCATTCTGCTGTTCTGCTGTCTCTTAGGGAATTGTCCTCATCCTCATGGTTGAGGTTGGTTGACTTTCATGTTCACAATCTGGCCCATGGGTAGAAGAAAGAGGTTGGAAAACAAGCAATTTCCTTCTAAATAAATAATGCAGAAGTGGTACATTTACTCAGTTACAATTGATTGGTGAAAACACAATTGCACTGGCATGCCTAATTTCAAGGGAAGATATTGTGTGGCCATGTTCCCAGGTTAATCTCAATGACTATGGGAAAAGGAGAGAACACACTTTGGGGGAAAACTACCAGTCTACTACACTGGACTTAAAATATTAAACCAATTCTTTTTTTTTACTGAAGGATTTCTTAAGATATTTAAGTCACTAATGCATGTGTTCTATATTAGAGTGTTTCATAGTACATACCATCAGGGGTTCCCTGGGTGGCTTGGCAGTTTAGCGCCTGCCTTTGGCCCAGGGTGTGATCCTGGAGTCCTGGGATTGAGTCCCACATCGGGATCCCTGTATAGAGCCTGCTTCTCCCTCTGCCTGTGTCTCTGCCTCTTTCTTTTTTTTTCTCTCTCTCTCTCTCTGTGTCTCTCATGAATAAATAAATAAATTCTTTTTTTTTTTTTAAAGAACATACTATCAGAAACATTAGCCTATCAAGTTCCTCTAGTTATAAAAGTGGGAACCCATCTACCTCACCTGCCACTGAAAAGAGAAGAGTGGTCACTGGAGGAGACAACTACTCCAATCCCTCAGCCTCACTTCTAGAGTTCTACTGGAATAAACTAATGATGTAGAACCTAATATAACACTTTCTAACCATAGACTCCAAAAGGGAAACAACAAAAATAAATATAACCGTAGAGAACTTATCTCGCTGCTCCCAAATTTGTGTATGTGCTTGGAAATAAACATAAAAAGCTTTTTTCAATTGAACTTTTTGAAGGAGAAAAACACTTTACCCACACATTAAAATATTATCCACAGATTACAGTCAGTATTTTTAACATTTGTTAGTTAGGAGTCATACAGCCTTGTAAGTTTAGAACAGAGTACCAGCACAGAAGGCTTAAAATATAAGAGTGGGAGTTTTGCTGTTGGGACAAATTTAATGGCAGTTGTGGTTACAGCAACAAAATTCAGGTTTTCTGCCGTGTGCCAATGATTCTAGGTCTCTCTCTCCTGGCTCTCTATATCCCTCAGATTGCTCTTTTGTCTTTTTCCTTCTACTATTGTTTCTATATGATCAGATGCAGTATTTTAATTATAAAAAATATTATATTTAGTTTGTTAATGATAATAGGCTCATAGATGCAAATGATTTTTTTTTAATTGAAGTATAGTTGACACAAAGTGTTACATTCGTTTCAGGTATACAACATACTGATTCCACAAGTCTCTATGTTATGCTGTGCTTACCACAAGCAGTACCTATCATCCATCACCATACAGCGTTATTATAATACCATTGGCTATATTCTTTATGCTGTACCTTTTTAAATTATTAATTTTTAATATAATTTAAAGTGTATCTGAGATTATCCCTATAACACCATGAGTCCCACTCACTGTCATTCAGAGAGACTTTCTTTGGAAGGGAAGAAATTTATATTTTTCAGTTGGCAGGTTGGTGATAGCAGTCTTGGATAGAACTACGAAACTGGATCTCTAGTGTGAAGAGCATGTAATTTGCAGCAGAAAAATATTACATATCTCTATTTCAATTATGAGCAATTGTGCTTTCTAAAAATCTTCCAGTATGCATAGAATTATGATTCCCTGCTAGAAAACCTTCAATGGCTCACTTGTGTCCAGGGCTGAAGTCTCAGTGCCTTAGGATGGCAAGCAAAATCTTTGTGATGTGACTCCTGCCTGCTTTCCCTTTGCAGGTTTATCTTCACTCCTCTAGCATGTGCAGGTAGCTTTCATATTACTGGATATTCCCAATCACAGCATATATTTTCATGTCTCTGTTACCTCCTTCATATTGTTTTCGCCACTGGGAATCTTCTTTCTTTTCCATCAGCTGCTTGGTAATCTACTAAATCTTATAAATCTCAGGATTTGTGCAGACCCCGCCAACTGTCAAAAGCAGATTTATCACTCCCTTCTCCCTTATCTTTGATGCAGTATTATAGCTCCCGCTATCACCCAAATTCACAGGTTGTTACAAGGATCAATCAAGTAAAGTTGTGAAGCTATTTCTGAAACAACTGCTACAAAATCATTTTGAAATTATAAGTAGGCAGTGCTGGATAACAATCCCAAGAGAATCTATGAGCTTCTTTGTTTTTCTTTTTTGGTATTGACGTAAGATGCTGTCACACTGTAATATCATATTTACTTAATTTTTGTCATCACGTCCCCTCCTTCTTTTAGCCTGTCTCTGGGAACACAAAGAGCAGACTGCTAATCAGAAGAGTCCCAGCTGGAATGAAATTGACAGTGTGGGTGCTGAACAGAGTGTTATTAACACTGTGGGCAGAAGCAAAGGATCAGAGAAATGCTTTCTTCCTAGAAATAGCTCCTGGGCTCTCCTCCACCTCATTTGCACCTCTAGGTGTTAGTCACATGGACTTAAAAAGATAGGACAAAAAAATTCAAGCCTGTCCTGTCTCTTTAAATAAAGGCAATCCCAAACGCCTGAGCATATCCAGACCATTGTGCAGATCCAGTTAACGGGATAAATGTTTATCAGCAGATCCTGTGTTAGGTATTAGGACCCAAAGATAAACAAAGCAAAATCTCTTCAACAAGTAGTTTACCTTCTACTAGGTAAGGAGGAAAATGAAACCAAGATTAATACAGAGTGAGGTACATTTCATAATGCAGACAAGTATAACAGATGACAGAGCTAACTAATCTGAGGTTGGTAGCAAGGAGAAAATCAAGAAATGTTTCTCAGGTGAAAAAAAAAAAAGTATATTAATAGTGTACTGATACAACATTCCACCTAAACCTATTTTGTTTTTTGGTCCAGCCCTTCAGAGCCTATGTTCTATGAATTTATCACTTGGTCAAATTCTTCTAAATTTGGGAAAATATTATAATCTACATTTGGAATTACCAGTTCAAGTACTTTCCTCTCTTACCTTCCATTAAGTCTGAATTTTAAATAAATTTGTTTAAACATTACCTGAGGTTATATATAAGCTATTTCTCTGCATATTTCTTTTCTGTTACCAGTGAATTTTTTATAGTCAAATACTATAAGTTTTATGGCATTAAATGTTACAATCGATTATTTTCAAGTTAAATTTCATTTTAAGTTGATTTCAATTTTAAATAACTTCCTATGCCATTTACTTTCATTTCTGCATTCCTAAAATTATTAACACTTTCTAGTCTTTTGAACAGACGGGAGACCCAGTTATAAACAAAGATGATCATATTAAGTCCCACTAATGTATTCAACAAGGCCATCCCAGAAAAATATTACAAGGTTAAAACCAGAACTAAACCAGTGTCAACTGAGTAAAAGGCTATTTTATGAACAATTTTGACTAGATTTTTAAGCTTCTTATACATTTCAAACAATTTTAAAGTACTCTTCTTCAGAACAGAGTCAATAAAAACAATTTATCTCCACTGAAACACCTTAGTAAATGCAATGGAAATAAACATGCTGCTTATAAGAATTTTTAGAAAATTTGTACAGAATCCAAGTGGTTTGTATAGAACCGAAGTGGGAACTGAACCTCCCTGGAAAAATCCTCAGCAAGATATAAGATGACCCTTATATTGTTGCTTCCATTTAGGTAGTTGCCTTGTGCATATAAGCTTAGCTGACGACAAATTTTATGAGTAATTTCAATATAAAAACCCTGCTTTTGTTTAAGTCTGGTCATCAGTGAAACAAACAAAACCTCTTCTCTAGCAATGCACTGGCCCAGCTTCAACTAGTAGGAAGTACAAAAAAAAGCAGTAGTAAGGCACTGCTTTTAAAGACCAAAGCAATGAGGCTAAAAACAGAAAGAGAGCCAACAATCACAGTGTGTCTCCTAGGGTGAAGAGCTAATTTAATGCTGCTCTTTCACAAGTAAATAGTTTTCATTCATGCTTTAATTAATCAGATTAATGTAAGCACTATTTGGATGGAATAAATGTTTGTATTTTCCATTCTTGTGTATTATGATTTGCTTATTGGTATCTCAGCTCCATTTCAGATAGCTTAGAGGAATAATTCTGTTTATTCAAGCATGCTGGCAGAGCTGGTTCCAACAAGAAATATCTCTGCATTCAGAGTATAGCTTAAAGGTATCTGCAGAAAAAAAAATACCATTTCTATTCAATCAGGCAAGAACATTTGTCTCAGAGTGATGAATCAAAAAGGCAATCTCTTATAAGGCCCTGATGGCATGCTCTAAGAGACTATTTTCTTATACCATGATATTCTTTAGGATAGAACACCTCCACCATCTTTCTTTATTGCCTTGTAAGAGTTGGCTTGAGAGCCACCCTTTTCTGAACCTCTCCTAACTAAGACCCAAATTAGCTTTCTTCTCTAAACAATGCATTTTTTTTTGCATTGATTCTGACAGTAATAGGATGAGTATATGGTCAACATGTTGATATGTGCTTAGGCTAAAAAAGAATGCAGGCTTTAGAGCAAGATAATGCTTGAGTGAAATCTCAGTTCAAATATTTACTAGCTCTGTCACCCTGGACACTTTACTTAACCTTTCTAGTATCAGTTAATTGCTCTGTGATACTCCTCTGTAAATATCTTATAAGGTTGTGAGTATTAAGTAAAATAAATGTAGCATACCTAGAACACAACAGATACGACATAAATGTCGTTATAGTTTCTATACAAATGATGTCATAGACTATGATACAGGTTTATTCATGTTAATTATGTATATATGTTCTCACTTAAATTTCAGTTAGGTAACATACATTGTAATATTAGTTCAGGTGTACAATATAGTGATCCAACACTTTGTCCATACAGCACCTCATCACAAGTGCACTCCTTAATCATCATCACTTATTTAATCCATTCTCTTACCCCATGTTAATTATATTCTTGATTAGAGAAAGAAATACATTTTTAGATATAATTCAAAAATCTATTCAACTCCCTAAGTCTTCCAGCAAGACTACCTTAAAATATTCCCAAATGGCCCTTCTAAAATATTAACAGATTCAGGATGCCTGGGTGGCTCAGCAGTTGAGTGTCTGCCTTTGGCCCAGGGCGTGATCCCAGTTGGGGGACTGAGTCCCACATCAAGCTCCCTGTGAGGAGCCCGCTTCTCTCTCTGCCTAAGTCTCTGCCTCTCTCTGTGTCTCTCATGAATAAATAAATAAAATCTAATATAATAAAATAAAATATTAACAGATTCATTTACATGTTCCTTGTTTAAAAGACTAATATTTGAGCCCTAAAACAAAATATAGGAAAATCAAATTTTCCATATCCTTACTTTTCTTTGATCCATACAATTTCACTATCATATCCCAGCCTCTCTCTTTCCCTTCAATAGGAGCACTTTCCTCATACGGGCACTCAATCCTTTCCTCATCATTTACTTGCTTCCTAAAAAAAACAATCAAAAAGATGGTTTCGAAGAACTCAGTCTCACAGTTTGTGATAACTGAAGAACTGCTCTTCAGATGATTTTCTTTTTAAGCATTTAAATCTTTATAGCACAGTCTGTTTCATGAATAAGGAATTTAGACACCACACAAAAAACATGGTGATATTTATAGATGAGATTAAACATCCACATCCACACACACACTATATAGATCTAAATGTATACCTTATTAGTTCTCATTGTGCCTTAGTCCTAATTAAGGCTGAGGCAACAGAAAGGAAAGAAGAATACAAAAGAGAGATATTAAAAATATATACTGTACATTATTTAAAAAAAAAAAAAAGACAAGTGTACCAAGAAAATTCACTGATTTTTTTTTTTCAACAAACGGTGCTGGGTCTCTTGACTACCCACATACAAAAGAATGAAGTTGGGCCACTTCCTTACACTGGGAAGAAAAATTAACTCAAAATATATCATAAGCCTAAATTTAAGAACTAAATTATAAAATTCTTAGTAGAAAACACATAAGTAAATTTTCATTACCTTGGGTTGGGCAATGATTTCTTCACTACCACATAAAAGGAATATGTGAAAAAAGGAAAATAAAAATATTAGGCTTCATCAAAATTAAAAAGCTTTGTTTTTCAAAGAATTCATCAAGAAAATGAAAAGAAGGGATGCCTGGGTGGCTCAGCAGTAGAGCATCTGCCTTTGGCTCAGGGCGTGATCCCAGGGTCCCAGATCCAGTCCCTGCTTCTCCCTCTGCCTGTGTCTCTGCCTCCCCACCACCCTGTCTCTCATGAATAAATAAATAAAATCTTTTAAAAAAAGGAAATGAAAATAAAACCCACAGAATGGAAGAAAATGCTCCAAAATCATATATCTGATAAGGAAATTGTATCCATAATATATATGAAGAACTTTAACTTTTTCTTGATAATTAAAAGACAACTAAACAACAATAAAAAATACCTCCACTTCCACAATGGGCAATGGGCAGAGGACTTTTATAGGTATTTCTCCAATAAAAATATATAAATGGTCAATAAATGCAGGAAAAGATGTTCAACATCATTGATTACTAGGGAAATGCAAATCAAAACCACAATGAAATACCACTCCCACTCACTAGGATAGCTACAATAACAAATTTAAAAAAGAGCAAAAAAGACAAGTGTTGGTGAAGATATGGAGAAATTGAAGCCTTCTATGTGCTGATGGTACTGTCAAATGGTTTTGAAAAACAGTTTAGCAGTTCCTCAAAAAGTTCAACATAGAGGTACCATGTGATCCAGCCATTCCATTCCTAAATAACCAGAGAAAATTTTGTACCATTACAAAATCTTGTACGTGAATGCTAATTGCAGAATTATTCATAATAGCCAAAAAGTGAAAACAACTTAAAAGTCTATGAACTGATGAATGGATAGTTAAAATGTGGTATATCTCCATAATGGACTATTATATGACAATTAAAGTGAATGAAATACTAGTACATGTTACACAACGAATGAATCTTGAAATCATTATGCTAAGGGAAAGAAGCCAGTCACAAAAGACTATTTAATGTGTGATTACATTTATATGAAACACCCAGAACAGGTTAATTGATAAAGACAGAAAGTAAGTTGGCTATTGCATAGGGCTGGAGAGCAGGGGTTCAGGATTAGGGAAAAAGGAAAGTGACTGTTTCTGAATACAGTTTCTCATTGGGGTGATAAAGGTGTTCTAAAATTGATTGTGAAAAAAAATAAATAAATAAAATTGATTGTGATGATAGTTGTACACTTCTTTGAATATACTAAAAAACAATACATTGTACATTTTAAGTGAGAGAATTATATGGTATGCAAATTACTTCTCAATAAAGATGTTTAAAAATAAATCAAATATGTTGGGAAAGGAATATATATGAAGAATATGTTTAAGCAGCCTCTATTTCTGGCTTGGATGACTATAGACCTGACACCAAAAACTACGAAGAAGGAGGAAAGTCATTAAGATAAATGTTTTTACCAAAGATAACAAGGAGTAGAATTATACGGAAAAAGAAGTCAAGAATGCAAAATAAGAGAAATATCAAGTAACATAGGAACAGGACTATGTCCTTACATTTGGTAATTATAAGACAATGGTGACCTCAAGGAAATTGGTTTCTGGGGAGTGGGAGGGCTGAAATCAAATTGTAGTAGTCAAGGATTAAACAAGAACTTGATCAGCTATTTTGTTATCTCTCCTAGACTGAGTCTCCTAGACTGAGACACAGGCTAAACAATGTCTAGATGACAATTTTCTTTCCTTCTCACTCAAACTGAATATCTTTGTTCCTCTTCCTCTGCCACATTGCACCCAGATGTCAAGAAATTAGAGGCCTTTATGTCTATGCCCTTTCCCAATCAATATGCATTCACAATCTTCAACTTAGAGCCAGACTGTAAAATCCGGGCTCCAAGAATTCTAGGGAACATGCCACTCAAGTCTGGCTTTGGGGACATGTAGAAGCCCTGAGCAGAGAGGACTATGGCATAAGATGAACAAATCATTGAAGCTTTGTTTTAATCCAAATCATAGAAAATGAGGTGTTAGAGGGATAGGGAGAGGAGAACACAGAGATTATGAGTTTAATACATGATACACTAGACCTCAAAATATCTCAATATACTTGGAAAATAATTTAAACTTTACAAAAACAAAAGAAAACAGAATGGTTAATAGAGGTAAATATACAGTTTTGGTCTTGGATATAATATAGTATAACTTTAACTTCAGGATGAGATGGATCGGGTTTAATTGTATCTGAAAAAGAAAACTGTAGTGTTCTGGCTACCTAGAACAAATCTTCAAACTAAAACAGTAATAGTGATCCTTCTCTTCAGCTCTCTGTATATCACTTTGGTATGTATACAAAGCAAATTTAATTTAGTGAATAAAATAAAAAAAAAATAAAAATAAAGTAATTTAGTGAATAAAATGGAAAACTCTCAGGGGAATATTTCAGATGAAATGACAAATGCAGAAACACCCTAAGAATTGCAATTTCTACATACAAGTATGTTTTTACTGTTTTTAATCAGAGGTTTAGCAAGACATAGGAAGATATTGCCTAACTGTAATAGAGTTTGGCTAAAAATCTATCTGAATTTGGGCTAGGGAGAGGGACTGTCCACTTATTTGGGAGTTCACCTGCCATAAACATATTCCCTACAAGTCAAACTTTCACAGAATTATTTCCATGAAATGTAATTTTAGTGGCTTTTAGATGTCACCACAGACACCCTATCTTTGCTTCACCATCCTCTTCTGAGACTGAACAACAGGAGAAAACCCTGTAAGGGAGACTTGCTGTACTTGACATTCTGCACATATCCCTTTGTCTGTATTGTTGTGCCCAAGATTGCCAATCCGAGAAACCACCAAGGAGCTGACACCGATGCAAGCGCGCAAGGTTTTATTTACAAGCTCCAGCTTGAGTCCAAGTATACCCGACACAGCGGAGCAGGGACTTGGACCCCTAAGTGGGTTACAGCTGGGTTTTTTATAGGCTGGTCTAGGGGATTTTCAGAAGGGATGGAAGAATTTCTCAAGTTCTGTTTACATTTTGATATGGGGCTTTCAAGGGCATTGAGCTCTGTTCTCAGTCTAAGATGGGACTTTCTACCACGTGTGTGGGCTCTGTTGTCTTCCTTTTTTTTTTTTTTAATTTTTTTTATTTATTCACAAGAGACACACACAGAGAGAGAGGCAGAGACACAGGCAGAGGAAGAAGCAGGCTCCATGCAGGGGGCCTGATGTGGGACTATATCCTGGGACTCCAGGATCATGCCCTGGGCAGGAAAGCAGGCTCTAAACCACTGAGCCGCCCAGGGATCCCTTCTGTTGTCTTTCTATATGGGATTACCTGCCGAGGACATTGAGGACATTCTGCAGTTTTTCCCGTAAAGTTCAGCTCTTCTTCACAGGGACCTAAGATGGCTGTACTTGTGCTAATGCTAAACTTTAGGTGGGATGGCCTTAATTTTTCTCGGCCTCCACAGTATCCCAATTTTTCTGTGGAGATCTTTCTTTTTTTTTCTTTTTTTAAAAGATTTTATTTATTCATGAGAGACAGAGAGAGAGGCAGAGACACAGGCAGAGGGAGAAGCAGGCTCCATGCAGGGAGCCCAATGCAGGACTCGATCCCAGGTCTCCAGGATCAGGCCATGGGCTGAAGGCGGCACAAAACTGCTGAGCCACCCTTGCTGCCCTGTAGAGGTCTTTCTTGCCCAAACTTTTGGTACTGTAGTCCATGTAATACTGGCAGTCTTTGGCTTCTGGTATGGGTATTGTAATTTAGGAATTGTAATCAAGATCCTGCATTCTTCTGGATAACAAACCTGGCTCAAGATTGGAAATGAATTTCAGAGCCAGTGAACTGAAATATCAAAGTTTTGGAACTGTTTGAAGAGAGGGACATTTCCTTTTTAAGTGGACTAGAGTTATAAGAATGTAAACACAGAGCTCCCAAAGGCCATCTTGGCATAAAAGGGGAGACTATAATCTATTAATAAAGACAATAGTAGAGAAAGAAAAGGAGACAGCTGGAATAGAGATGGGGTCCAGGCAATTCCAGTTGACCCCCTTAAGTCATAGCACCTTTTGGACTTTCCAACTCTCTGAGCCATAAAGTTTTTTTTTTTTTTTTTTTTTTTTTTTTGCTTAAGCCAATTATGAGTGTTCTATCACTTGAAGTCAAATAATCCTGACTGACTTTTACCTCACTGCTGCTAAAATGGCTGCTTCTTGGCTAGCAAAAGAAAGCTGGACAGTCTTTTTAACAGCCAGCTAAGGACCCTATGTAAAAATAAAGCATAAATTGAAGCTGGCTTACCAAACATCTTTTATTTCCAAATGATATTGATTATTAATGTGATTGACTTACTGTGTAAAGCACATAAATGGAATAGTACAATATTAAAGAAACCTTTTTATTTGCAAGTGCTTAGGGAAAACATTATCAGATATGTGATAGCTCTCAGAAAGTAGTTCCAGTTCTAGCACTTGAAATTATTGTACTCAATTACAAGTTTATTGGTTTATTAAATGGCAATCTCATTTTATTTGCTTTTACCAGGCACTGGGCTTTGGTTTTGCTAATGCTTAGGACACACCCTGTGAACTAAGATTTAAGGAAAATGTTCTCTATGCTTCTTTCAATCAACTTCCATATTCAAAATAGAACGAAGATTGTCCAATAGACAGAATGTGTTACCTAAATGCAATGCCTTCAACTTGTCAAAGAGACAGGCCAGATAATCTTGCTTTATGATTTATAAAATGATTTATAAAATGAAGTCATTTAATGCTTGCTTTATTAGCAGTTAGCTTGCTATTGTTTAGTAACACATAGGATTGTAGGACTAAAGTTTCTCAAAGTTATTTAATATTTCTCTCTAGTTAAAATTGTGTGTGTGTGTAATTGGAGCTTGTCTACAACTTGAATCATTGGTCTTTCTCCATGTCACCATCCCATCATAATCAGAATAGATTTTTTTTTTTCCTGGCAGATCTTTTCTATCTAGCTCATTAGGGGTGACCAAGAACTTAATTGATTTAACAGACCGTGTGCTTTTAGTTCTGTCAAACTCCGAGGTTTGGAGGTGGTACTTTTGGAGATGAGAACTCTGGTTTATGATTTTGGCTATCTCCTGTTGGTGAGTTTGTCAACTTTTGGCCTAATACTCTTTACCACTCAATTACTAAAAACTATCAACTAGTTAAAGAAGTAAAATATACTTCCTTTTATTTATTTGTTTTTAAAAGTTATTGCTAGAAGTTTGGGAATTTGTAGGACAAATTTCTAACTAATGAAAAATTTCTTATGCTACTAAATCTTTTAAAAAATGAACTACATTATTGGCAGTTATCACTTATGTCATGCTACTTGTCGATAACATAAATAATGCTAGAAGAATTAATTGACAAGAACACTCTGCAAACAGAGGAACACAAGGACAGAATTACTGGAGTGCCTAATCAATTTTGCTACTGAAAAGATTGATGGATTATGAAGATACTGGAAAATAAGTGAAACAGTGAGACTTTATATAGATGCCAACAGCTCACTACAAAGGATTTGGATATGAAGTGAGTGTGGATTAAACAGAGTAGGTGAACCAAAATGCTTAAGTCAGAAATTAAAACTGAAGAAATAAATGCAATGCGATATTCCAAAGAAGGTTCCAGACATCTATATCTGAATGAAATCTTAGGACTCTTACAACCTCAAGGAACAAAATTTGGTCTGTGGAAATTACAGGGGATTTTTGAAGAAAATTATTTTTGAAACTCCTACTGATTAGTTATCGAAACACCCTCCAGCAAGAAAGAAGGAAGTAGCGCTATCTTCACCTCAAGCATAGTTATAGGCATTTTAACAGAACTAATCGAGGAGCTTGATACCAGTCCCCAACACTTAATTAGGCATAATACACAGAAAAATCTAAAATGCTGCTTTGCAAATGCTGCTTTTGCAAAGTGTGAGAAATGGTTTCTGCACTGGAATTGGAGCCTATATGCAGAAACTGTTAGGCAATAAATAAATAAATAAATAAATAAATAAATAAATAAGAGTTTCTACATAGTAGAGACAGTTAATGGGGAATCAGTTTTAAACCTTTCAACTGCCCACCTGGAAAGGCAATGAGATATAGACAAATAATCTGCATGAGGCTCCAAATAAGCAGGAGCTGAGGAAGCAGCATTTTCCAGGGGGGAAAGCATGCTTTGTCCTTGTTAAGGGAAGGGTAGTCAAATATTCTCAGATATTCCCTTTAAAGAATCACTCTTAAAAGAAGGAATCACCTTTAAACATTTGGTAATTCCTGAGATGATGAGACGTGATATCACCTTACACCCTACCAGCCAAGAACTTTCCTTCCACTTTCTATCTCTCCCATCTTTATTACAACAGCGGCATGCTGGAGGAGGAGAGGTAGAATTGTAAGGAGAAAGAGGACTGTATTCCTATTTCCACCAGGGAAGGAGAAAATTTAAGTTTAAATCAAGTTCAAAGTTTTATTTTCTAAGTGGGTCTAGATACATATAGTTAGTGAATTGAGGATATGTTTATTACAAAATGAGACTACACGATTTTAAATTACTTAAGAGTGACCAGAAAAATTATTGAGCATATCTGTTGTGCCCAAGTTTGCGAATCCGAGAAACCACCAAGGAGCCGACACTGATGCAAGCACAGAAGGGTTTATTTGCAAGCTCGAGCTTGGGTCCAAGTATATCCAACACAACGAAGCAGGGACTTGGACCCCGAAGTGGTTACAGCTGGGTTTTTTATGGGCTGGTCTAGGGGATTTTCAGAAGGGGTGGAGGAATTTTTTTTTTTTTTGCATTCCAATACTGGGGGAAAGGGTGGGGCAGTTTCTTAAGATTTGATATGGGATTCTCTGCTGAGGGCAATTCTGAGCTCTGTTGTCTTTCTGATAGGGGACTCCCTGCCGAGGACATTCCGCAGTTTTTTCTGTAAAGTTCAGCTCTTATTCACAGGGGCCTAAGATGGCTGTACTTGTGCTAATGCTGAACTTGAGGTGGAATAGCCTTAATTTTTCTCGGCCTCCACAATATCCAAGATTTGAACCATGAACAGAAGACAAAATCCTTCCATTCTGTATCTTTGATGTTTAAACAAATCGATGTTAATTGTCTTAAATCTGAGAAAAATGCTTACCACTTAAAAATACATGGATCTCTATCTCAATAAAAAAGAAAATGTTTAATTAGAAAGAAACCCATGGGGTTTTAGTAGTTGCTTTGCCCAGAAACCATTCTTACTTCCAGTAAGAGCTCCACAATTTCCTACAGATAACTACCCTTCATCTGCTCTCAGTACACCTATTTAGGTGAGCTCACTTTATCCATTGCTCTAAGGTGGCATGTGATGCAGGTTCAGCAGTTTGGAGCAATCCATCCTCCTGCATCCCTGTAATTAGAGTTGGGCACTTAACTCAATCAGAACTCATCAGGGCCGATCCTGAGATTTTCACCAGTGTACTCAGTAATGAAGTCTATTCATTCACACTATTTGTGAATCTGGTTGGTTGTAAGCAAGGGCCTGCAGGAGTATACCATGTGCAGACAGCCTGTCTAAGAAGGAAGGCAGTGTAGAAGAAAACAAAGATGAAGGGAAAGATTCCAGATGCCATCATTTCAGGACCTGGAGCCAGATGTGTACAAAGTACCCTTAATTCCTATAAATTTTAGTTCATGACCTTGTTATTGCCCCTTTTGTCTTGAGTTCTTTTAAATAGGGGTTATCTCACAATTCACTTAGCTCTAAAATGCACATGGTGGCAATATAGCCTCATGACTTCCTTTGACTTGGTTTACTAGAACTGCCCATGAATAGACTTCACAGAGACCATTCTATGTAGGGTGATTACACTTCAGGACATTTTAAAGTCTGCTCTTCCATTTTTGAAGCCATTTCTACTTAACATAAAAAAAAGAAGGAATAATTTTTCTCTGAAGAGCAGTTTCAGTCAGATGTCTCCCCTCCATCTTCAGATATGTGTCATGTTAAAATTGCCATGCTGTCAGTCTCCCTCCCTTGTCTGCAAGCTCCTTGAGGTCAGGGCCGGGTTTTATTCTTACTTGTGTTCCATCATCAAGCAGAATGAGTGGCATTATCTTAGGCTTTCGATAAATGCTTGTTAAGCTTCAGTATTTTTAAAACATCAAAATTACTGTTGCAAATAATTCCTTAACTTTGAAGGTGAGGCTCCCTATTTCAATGTACCCCTTAGCAATGATATTGCATATTATATTCTTCACATAAAACACACTGAACATGCCTTTGATCTATTATAATAATCACACAGCACAGATGAATGACGGGATTCTTATCTTGATGTTTCCATCCCTACGAGATGGAGATAATCAGTCTAATTTATGTTTATGAACCTACCCACATCAAATGACCCACAGCCTTGCTTTAAGATGCTGCTACTTCTGTTGTGTTCTTAAACCTGCGTAAGTAAGTAAGTAAATAAATAAATAAATAAATAAATAAATAAACAAATAAATAGGCTAGATGGAGTAAATTAGTAGTATCTACCTGAAGGCTGGGAAACTGACACTCTTAAAACAGGATAAATCAACAACTAATATTTATCCAAGTGCTTACAATTGTCCAGCCGAGGCAGAGCACCTGCCTTGGTGTTAACCAGCATTTAACTACTGTGTGAGCGGCTGCCAAGCCCTACTTACTGCCAGGAATTATTTTAGAATCTAAAGTCTGTGTTTGCATTATCAGTCCTTCTATTTGGCTCCCTTCTGAGCCTCTCAGAGCCTGTGCCCGCCCACCCACTCAGCAAGACTGCCTGGCACAGGAGTAAAGCACCGTGCTAAGTCCATTTATGTCCCACAGGACAGCCCACCCTCATCCCACCTGCTTTCCTTGGGGCTGAACAATGGGGTCCAGGTGTGCAGTGACCCATAGCAACAGGGACCAAAGCCAGCACCACCTGTCTTGCTGGTTAACAGAAGGAAAGATTTTTCTAGAAGACTACACATTGCCAATTTGGGTAAAATTAATGTCTCTAGCTTGAGGAACACTTTGCAAGGGAAATAAAGGTACTATTATTTTCCAGATAGAAATTTAAAAAAAAAAACAAAAACAAAAAACTAGTGTTGCTAGAGATAACCTATTGCAAGAATGTTAAATATGCAGTTGTCCTCCAAAAAATTTTAAAAGATACTTAGTGGTAGCTATCAAGGGGAGATGAGAATTGTTTGGATGTATCCATACAATTGAGTAGATCTATGGTAAATTATAGTTTCTCTCCACAGAACCAAACTTTGTATACTTAAAGTTACTTCTTTGTCTTTCTGTTCTTCAGGCTTAAACACTATTAACGCAAATAACAGTTCCCTACAGGATTTGAACAATTGTGTGATTGCTACCCTTTTCATTGCGGTCAATTTTGAGAAGCATTATACATAAACTCTGTATCCTCCATTTCTAAAATTACTTGTCTCCACACTTAGCAATTAAAAATTTCTGATATGAGCACTCCTGCTGTCTGTGGTTTTTAATTTTACCACTTTTTTCCCCAAGTTCCTTAATTAGGTCTCAGATGAGAAATGCTACAACATTACAAAATGCATTACCTATTTTGTTGTCAAAGAAGTAATAATTTCTTCAGAGATATCTGATTGTGATTTATTTTATGGTTTTATCCTACTCATTTCCATAATTGCTTAAAATATAAACTGTTGTGTACAGGGGATCGCATTAGAAAATTTAGAGATTACAAGGATAAGTTAGATATTTATGCCTACATGAAACTTACAATCTACTAGGTGATTTAGATATTTAACAATTATAATACATGATTACACATAATAAATGCAAATAAGAGAGTAAACCAGTTCCTCCAAATCCCTTACTGTAAAAATCAAAGCTACCTGGATCGCTCGGCAGGTTGTCTGACTCTTGATTTTGCCTGAGGTCATGACCTCAGGATAGTGAAATCCAGCCCTGCTTTGGGCTCTGAGCTGGGCATAAAGCAAAGCCTGCTTAGGATTCTCTCCTCCCTCTGCCCTTCCCCTCCCTACTCATTCTTTATCTTTCCCTCTCTCTTTCTCGGAAAAAAAAAATCAAAGTTCAGTAACTGCTGACCTTATCCCAAACTCACCAGCCGTGTAATCTCAGTCAAGTTATTTGATCTCCTGGAGCCTCAATTTCTACATCTTTAAAATTAAAATGAAGGTAATACTTACCACATAGAGTTATGAGGATTAAATGAAAATAATACATGTGAAGCACTTAACACAGTGCCAGTCACTGTGCCCACTAAAAATTAGCCATTTTACACTTATGGTCATATATTTTTATGCCAAAAGTATCAGAGAGGTTAAAGTTCAGATAGACAAATCAATGAAAACCTAAGGAGCCAAACTGATTAAATAGAAGACTAATGACACTGGGTAAGACCTTGGAGACTTCACTTCTGTGTGATGAGGAAGGGAGACAATAAATCCCAAAAATAACAGTTTGAATTCCCTGTCACTGAAGTGGGATGGGGCACCAACATCAAAATAAAGTATGTTCGGAGGATGTAAGGATATGTGGTATTTCTCGCAGGCCCAGGTTGTGGATACTCAACGCAACTTACTACCTTTGGTCAAGGTTGATGCCACAGAAAGCTGAGCATCAAGCTGGGTTGCATCATCTAGTCACTCAGCAGCAACTCAGGAAAGTAGGGTCTCCTAACTTGAATATTGTGGGGTTTGTTTCAAGGAAACCTGGTCTAGCTAGACATCAAGTAAGAGAAAGAAGGAGAGTTGCAAGGGACTCTGAGAAAGCACACAAGGTTTACATGCACCCCAAAACTTGTCACAACAACTGAAGCTGGAAAACTAAGTAGAAAATAAAAGCACAGTGTGAAGGAACAAGAAGGAGGCTAGAGTTTGAGGGAATGAAGACAAATTTAGAGAAGCAACTGAAAATGAGAGATTTCAACAGAGATCCCTTGAACTAATGTGTTGATTGAGAGCAGTCAGTATTTGAGAAACAGGAATTTGGGCCATCTTCTCTAGTAGCAGCCTGGAGAGGGACCCACACTTTAAAGAGGAATGGCTGAATTTTATATCCAGATGTAACCTGGGTTACACCTAGATTTCCAGCTTTGTAAAATATTTTAACAAAATTTTCAGACACAAGACATTGCTTAAATGTTATCATCTTAATAAATCCTTCTATATGATCATCCAATTTAAAATTACAACCCGCTACCCCATGGATTATTCTAATCCCTTTCCCTACATTTTTATTTTTATTTCTTTACTCAGTACTCATTATCTTCTAATATATTATAGAATTAATTTATTATGATTATTGTCTAAATCTTCTCCACTCCTAAAAACAAACTTTATGAAGGCTAAGATCTTTGTTTTGTTCACTGACAAGAACCAAAAGCAGTTCCCAGCAAACAGCAAACACTCAATAATATTTACTCAATAACTAAATTATTGCATACTATACAAATATATGGCCAAAGATTGAACCCCTCACCTCCACCTTCATGCCTCAGTCCCACAAAAAACTCTGGAACTTTGCTATGATGAGTTGAAGTGCCATGGTAATCACTGAAGTTGAAATTATCAGTATTATTTTTCACACACCTGAATATAGATTAAAATTCATATATACAATATAAACTTGGTAATATCATTCAAATCCAAATTCTTTTGTCTATCTCCACTTTCATCAGCTTATGCATACCATTATCCTTCTCAGGTTTACAACAATAACATCCTATGTTTCTCTCTGCCTTTCCTCTTGGCCTCCATTTATTAGATGGAGTGGCTTGCTTCTTTTCTAGCTTTTTCTGCATTAGCATCTCCCAGTCTCACCACACATCCCCCATCTTCATACTTTTTGTAACAACCATTCTTCCTGCCCACAGTACATTGGAAAGTTGCACTGGTCTATTTACCTTTATAAACTTATAGTAATTTTCTGAAATATGAATATATAGTTTGAATTGTGATTAAACTGATTAAAAATAATTTCTTTGATTTCTTTTCTCCACTAATAAAGTGAACATACAAACTATGATGGATTTTTTTTGGCTAAATTCCTCTTTTAAAATTTATAATCTAAATAAAAATATATCTTCCATAAAATAAAGTTTTTCAAAGAGTTATACTCTCCAGACTTATTTTGTAAAGCATGGTTTCCCATTTTATTGTGGAACCATTAAAAATGTTAAACATTAAAATTTAATGTAAGGTCAAGTAAATATTTTCAAAAATAAAAGAGAGCGCATTAAATTAAAATTTTAATTCTTCCTATATTGACTTAATTGTGTAAGATTTGGACATAGTTACTTGCATGCACCAAGTTTTAGAAGACAGAATGCAAGATTGTATAAGTGAATTTTGTAAGTGCTTGCTTATAATTAGTACTAGATGCTAAGAGCTCATGGAAAAAGCAACACTGTATTTTTCCGTTTAGCATAGCTGATCTGATAATTTGACAGTGTGACACTAACAAAGTTTGTAGGGGGAAAAAAAGCCTGTTGCTTAGTCACAAAGCCCCAGTGGAGAGTGTGTGTGCATATGGGTAATTATCCAGTGATCTTTCCTGAGAGAAGCAAAAAAGTGTGCCTCTGATACCTGGCCTTATCAGCTTCATATCTGTCTTTTCCTAATGAAACTCCATGGTAAACAATGGGCACTTGCAAGCATCTAAGAGTAGTTAGTCATTTGAATGAATGACAGACACATTGTCACTCCAATGGTTTGTATAATAGTATGAAAGGTAATACTGAAAAGTTATAGTTAAGTCAATAATTTGCACTTAAGTATAGGTTACCAGAGTTGTTACACTATTGGTAAGGTGGAATAAATTTGCCTACTTTTAAAAATAGTAAAATAAGTAAAATCGTATTCTAACTCTGATATTAGATGACGAGGCTTTCCTCATTACTGGCTCTTCGAAAGGAGAAGGCAATAAGTACACCAAGGTATGCACATTCACATAATACCATCCTATGCATAACAGATATTTATTGAGCACTTACTATGTGCCACATTGTATTAATAAAAAGAAGATATAAAAAGGTATAATACTTACTATCAAGGAACCCATAGTCTCGTATGAGTGTTGAAGTTGACTGGAAGCAGATAAGACATTTACAATGCAATATGAAAAATACTACTATACAATAACAAAATATAACCAAGGAATATAATCCTACCCATATATTCTAAGGAATGCAGATGAGGATGTGTAAATCATTTATGGAGAGAGCAGTAAAAGATATCAGGTTCATTATCTTAACTGAGTCTTTAAGAAAAAATAGAAGTTGGCCAAGTGCTGTAGTGAAATTGGGATGAGAAAGGCAAGGACAGAAATTTCAAATCTAAAGAATAGCAACTAAAAAGGCATAGTGACCAACATACTTTCTGAAAATTGCAATTACATAGTAGTGTAACAACAACATGGAAGGGAATTTATATTGGAAACCACCTGAAAATGGAATATTTTTTTACTGTACTATTCTTTTAAAATAAGGATAAAAATGTTTTAGTATTATTGAATCAAAGCATACTTTATAGCTAATATTTTGACAGTTATTGTATCTTAGATATTTGAGTCCTTGATATAAAATCACTTTGCTGAGTAGACTTTAAATTGACAATTATCTTGTTTTTTAGACTGATTTTTACCACCATGTAATTTTGCTTTTCTGAACCAATTTTTACCACCTTAAAAATGTAGAAAAATATCTATACTTCTCAACTTTTAGAGATGTTATAAAGGAAAAAAGATGTAATGAATGTAAAAGTATTGCATTATCTTTTATCAGAAGACCATTATTCCCTTTTTATAATTTACAACACCTTATATATGAAACACCAGGCAAATATGAGTTAGTATCAGTATTTATAAGCAAGAGATTAAGATCAAAAATGGACTATAGAGGTGTAAAAGTACAGAGAACATAATATGAAGTGTGCTTACCTTTTTAAAAAATTATTCATGAAAAACACACAGAGAGAAGCAGAGACAGGCAAAGGGAGAAGCAGGCTCCCTGCAGGAAGCCGGATGCAGGACTCTATCCCAGGGGCCCAGGATTATGACCTGAGCTGAAGGCAGATGCTGAACCGCTGAGCCACACAGGCATCCCTGAACTGTGCTTACTTAAATTAATAACAATAAAAATAAATGCAAGCACAGCGGTAGGCAGCTTTGCTATGAAGGTGACTAAAGACTAAAGTCAGCATAGGAAGCTGACTATAGGCATGAATGAGGCCTTCTAAAAGAGGTTTCCAGGATCTCTTCAAACAGCAGATGGGATCCATTCTAGACTCAAAGGGGAACAACTGAGGGATAAATAAATGTAAATGGCATGAAAGTACATATTTAATGTCTTTTTAATATCTTAAATGTTTTAAAATTACACGAGTAATGCACACATGTGTACAAGGTTCAAATGGAATAGAAATATACAGAACAAATCCTGAAATTTTCATACATTTCATTCTTCATTCCCTTCTTCCAATGAAAAGTGACAACTGTTAAATCCTTAATGTTCTTTCCAAAAAAATTCAATATAACCCATATGCAAAAAAAGGTGCCCCAAACATAAATGTTGGACCAACTAATGATCATGAAGTGAATCCCTGTGTTACCTCCAAACATGTGAAGAAATAAGATCATACCAGCTCCCAGATCAGCCCCAATTCAACCAATTCTTGCCAAAGACTACCTTAACTCAAGACAATTCACTATTTTAACTTCTAATATTAGAAGCCATTTTACCTGTTTTTAAATTTAATAAGACTAATCACAATGTCTTATTTATATGATTTTGCTTTCTTTCTGCTCAGTGCTATATTTGTGAAATTCAGCACGTTTCAGGGAATGATTTTACTTCCTTCATTTTCCTTATGGCTCAAGAATATACAATAATTCTTGGGGGTGGGGCAAGATGGTGGAGGAGTAGGGTCCCCAAGTCACCTGTCCCCACCAACTTACCTAGATAACTTTCAAATCATCCTGAAAACCTATGAATTTGACCTGAGATTTAAAGAGAAAACAGCTGGAACACTACAGAGAGAAGAGTTTGCGCTTCTAACAAGTACAACTCGTTTTTAGCCACTCTGCACTGAGCAAAATGACTACAAAGAAGAACTCACCACAAAAGAAAGAATAAAAAACAGTACTCTCTGCCACAGAGTTACAGAATTTGGATTACAATTCGATGTCAGAAAGCCAATTCAGAAGCACAATTATAAAGCTTCTGGTGGCTCTGGAAAGAAAACATAAAGGATTCAAGAGACTTCATGACTGCAGAATTTAGATCTAATCAGGCCAAAATTAAAAATCAATTAAATGAGATGGAATCCAAACTGGAGGTCCTAACGATGAGGATTAATGAGGTAGAAGAAAGAGTGAGTGACATAGAAGACAAGTTGATGGCAAGGAAGAAGCAGAGGAAAAAAGATAAAAACAATTAAAAGACCATGAGGAAAGGTTAAGGGAAATAAATAACAGCTCCTGAAGGAAAAATCTACGAATAATACAGGTTCCAGAGGGCGCCAAGATGGACAAAGGCCAGAAAGCATATTTGAACAAATCATAGCTGAGAACTTCTATAATTTGGGGAGGGAAATTGGCATTCAGATCCAGGAGACAGAGAGTTACCCCCCCCCCCATCAGTAAAAGCCATTCAATACCTCAACATTTAATAGCAAAACTTTCAAATTCCAAAGATAGAGAAAACCCTTAATGCAGCGAGACAAGAGATCCCTAAATTATATGGGGAGAACTATTAGATTAACAGCAGACCTCTCCACAGAGACCTGACAGGCCAGAAAGGGCTGGCAGGATATATTCAGGGTCCTAAATGAGAAGAACATGCAGCCAGGAATACTCTATCCAGCAAGGCTCTCATTCAGAAAAGTAAGAGAGAGATAAAGAGCTTCCAAGATAGGCAGAAACTGAAAGAATATGTGCCAACCAAACCAACTCTACATGAAATATTAAGGGGGACACTGTAAAAGAAAGAGGAAGCCCATAAAAATAATCCACAAAAACAGGGACTGAATGGATATTATGATGACACTAAATTCATATCTTTTAATACTTTGAATGTGAAAGGGCTAAATGATCCCATCAAGAGACACAGGATTTCAGACTGGATAAAAAAGCTAGACCCATCTTTTTGCTGTCTACAAGAGACTCATTTTAGACCTGAAAAGGAAAGTTTGGAGAACCATTTACCATACAAATGGTCCTCAAAATAAAGCAGGGGTAACAATCCTCATATAAGATAAATTAAAGTTTATCCCAAAGACTATAGTAAGAGATGAAGATGGACACTATATCATACTTAAAGGATCTATCCAACAAGAGGACCCAACAATCATGAATGTTTCTGCCCCTAATGTGGGAGCTGCCAAGTATATTAATCAATTAATAACCAAAGTTAAGACATACTTAGATAATAATACACTAATAGTGGGAGACTTCAATACGGCACTTTCTGCAAATGACAGATCTTCTAAGCACAACATCTCTAAAGGAACAAGAGCTTTAAATGATACACTGGAGCAGATGGATTTCACAGATATTTACAGACTTTGCATCCAAATGCAACTGAAAACACATTTTTCTCAAGTGCACATGGAACTTTCTCTGAAATAGACCACATACTGGGTCACAAATCAGGTCTTAACCGATACCAAAAGATTGGGATTGTCCCCTGCATATTTTCAGACCATAATGCTTTGAAAATTGAACGCAACCACAAGAAGAAATTTGGAAGAAACTCAAACACTTGGAGGTTAAAGAGTATCCTGCTAAAAGATGAAAGGGTCAACCAGGAAATTAGAAAAGAATTACAGAGATTCATGGAAACTAATGAAAATGAAGATAAAACCATTCAAAATATTTGGGATAGAAAAAAAGCAGTTCTAAGAGGGAAATACATCACAATACAAGCCTCCGTCAAAAAATGGGAAAAAACTCAAATACACAAGCTAACCTCACACCTAAAGGAACTGAAGAAAGAACAACAAATAAAACCTACACCCAGCAGAAGAAGAGAGTTAATAAAGATTCGAGCAGAACTCAATGAAATAGAGACCAGAAGAACTGTGGAACAGATCAACAAAACCAGGAGCCGGTTCTTTGAAAGAATTAATAAGATAAATAAACCCTTGGCCAGCCTAATTAAAAAGAAAAGAGAAAAGACTCAAATTGCTAAAATCACAAATGAAAAAGGAGAGATCACAACCAATACCAAGGAAATATAAATGATTTTAAAAACATATTATGAATGGCTATATGCTAATAAATTAGGCAATCTAGAAGAAATGAACACATTTCTGGAAAGCCACAAAATACCAAAACTGGAACAGGAAGATAGAAGATAGCCTGAAGAGGCTGAAAACCAGTGAGGAAATCGAAGTAGTCATTAAAACCTCCCAAGACACAAAAGTCCAGGGCCAGATGGCTTCCCAGGGGAATTCTATCAAACGTTTAAAGAAGAAACAATATCTATTCTATTAAAGTTGCTCCAAAAGATACAAAGGGATGGACTACTTCCAAACTCGTTCTATGAGGCCAGCATCATCTTAATTCCAAAAACAGACAAAGACTCCACCAAAAAGAAGAATTATAGACCAATATCTCTGATGAACACAGATGCAAAAATTCTCAATAAGATACTAGCCAATAGGGTTCAATAGGACATTAAGATTATTCACCATGACCAAGTGGGATTTATCCCCGGGATGCAAGGCTGGTTCAACACTCGTAAAGGAATCAACGTGATAGATCATATCAACAAGAGAAAAAACAAGAATGATATGATCCTCTCAATAGATGCAGAGAAAGCATTTGACAAAATACAGCATCCATTCCTGTTCAAAACTCTTCAGAGTATAGGGATAGAGGGAACATTCCTCAGCATCCTAAAAGCCATCTACGAAAAGCTCACAGCAAATATCATTCTCAATGGGAAAACACTGGGAGCCTTTCCACTAAGATCTGGAACATGACAGTGCTCATCCCGTCAAGTGCCCTCCTCAGTGCCCGTCACCCAGTCACCCCCACCCCCTGCCCACCTCCCTTCCCCTTATCCCTTGTTCATTTCCCAGAATTAGGAGTCTCTCATGTTCTGTCTCCCTTTCTGATATTTCCCACTCATTTTCTCTCCTTTCCCCTTTATTCCCTTTCACTATTTTTTATATTCCCCAAAAGAATGAGACCATATAATGTTTGTCCTTCTCCGATTGACTTACTTCACTCAGCATAATACCCTCCAGTTCCATCCACATCGAAGCAAATGGTGGGTATTTGTCGTTTCTAATGACTGAGCAATATTCCATTGTATACATAGCCCACAGCTTCTTTATCCATTCATCTGTCGATGGACACCGAGGCTCCTTCCACAGTGTGGCTATTGTGGACCTTGCTGCTATAAACATTGGGGTGCAGGTGTCCTGCCATTTCACTGCATCTGAATCTTTGGGGTAAATTCCCAGCAGTGCAATTGCTGGGTCGTAGGGCAGATCTATTTTTAACTCTTTGAGGAACCTCCACACAGTTTTCCAGAGTGGCTGCACCAGTTCACACTCCCACCAACAGTGCAGAGGGTTCCCCTTTCTCCAAATCCTCTCCAACATTTGTGGTTTCCTGTCTTGTTAATTTTCCTCATTCTCACTGGTGTGAGGTGGGATCTCATTGTTGTTTTGATTTGTATTTCCCTGATGGCAAGTGATGCGGAGCATTTTCCCATGTGCTTGTTGGCCATGTCTATGTCTTCTCTGTTCATGCCTTCTGCCCATTTCATGATTGGATTGTCTGTTTCTTTGCTGTTGAGTTTAATAAGTTCTTTATAGATCTTGGATACTAGCCCTTTATCTGATACGTCATTTGCAAATATCTTTTCCCATTCTGCAGATTGCCTTTGATTTTGTTGACTGTATCTTTTGCTGTGCAAAAGCTTCTTATCTTGATGAAGTCCCAATAGTTCATTTTTGCTTTTGTTTCTCTTGCGTTCATTGGATGTATCTTGCAAGAAGTTACTGTGGCCAAGTTCAAAAAGGGTGTTGCCTGTGTTTTCCTCTAGGATTTTGATGGAATCTTGTCTCCCATTTAGATCTTTATCCATTTTGTGTTTATCTTTGTGTCTGCTGTAAGAGAATGGTCTACTTTCATTCTTCGGCATGTGGCTGTCCAATTTTCCCAGCACCATTTATTGAAGAGACTGTCCTTTTCCAGTGGATAGTCTTTCCTCCTTTATCGAATATTAGTTGACCATAAAGTTGAGGGTCCACTTCTGGATTCTCTATTCTGTTCCACTGATCTATGTGTCTGTTTTTGTGCCAGTACCACACTGTCTTGATGACCACAGCTTTGTAGTACAACCTGAAATCTGGCATTGTGATGCTGCCAGTTATGGTTTTCTTTTTTAATATTCTCCTGGCTATTTGGGGTCTTTTCTGATTCCACACAAATCTTAAGATGATTTGTTCCAACTCTCTGAAGAAAGTCCATGGTATTTTGATAGGGATTGCAATAAACGTGTAAATTGTGCTGGGTAACATTGACATTTTCACAATATTAATTCTTCCAATCCATGAGCATGGAAAATTTCCCCATCTCTTTGTGTCTTCCTCAATTTCTTTCAGAAGAGTTGTGTAGTTTTTAGGGTATAGATCCTTTACCTCTTTGGTTAGGTTTATTCCTAGGTATCTTATGCTTTTGGGTGCAATTGTAAATGGGATTGACTCCTTCATTTCGCTTTCTTCAGTCTCATTGTTAGTGGATGGGAATGCCACTGGTTTTTGGGCATTGATTTTGTATCCTGCAACACTGACAAATTGCTGTATGAGTTCTAGCAATATTGGAGTGGAGTCTTTTGGATTTTCTATGTAGAGTATCATGGCATCAGTGAAGAGGGGGAGTTTGACTTCTTCTTTGCCAATTTGAATGCCTTTTATTTCTTTTTGTTGCCTGATTGCTGAGGCGAGGACTTCCAGTACTATGTTGAATAGCAGTGGTGAGAGTGGACATCCCTGTCTTGTTCCTGATCTTAGGGGAAAGGCTCCCAATGTTGCCCCATTGAGAATGATATTTGCTGTGGGCTTTTCGTAGATGGCTTTTGAGATGTTGAAGAATGTTCTCTCTATCCCTGCACTCTGAAGAGTTTTGATCAGGAATGGATGCTGTGTTTTGTCAAATGCTTTCTCTGCGTCCATTGAGAGGATCAAATGGTTCTTGTTTTTTTTGTTTTTTTCTCTTGCTGATATGATGAATCACATTGATTGTTTTATGAGTGTTGAACCAGCCTTGTGTCCCAGGGATAAATCCTACTTGGTCATGGTGAATAATCTTCTTAATGTATTATTGTATCCTATTGGCTAGTATCTTGTTGAGAATTTTTGCATCCATGTTCATCAGGGATATTGGCCTATAATTCTCCTTTTTGATGGGGTCTTTGTCTGTTTTGGGAATTAAGGTGATGCTGGCCTCATAGAACGAGTTTGGAAGTATTCCATCTCTTTCTATCTTTCCAAACAGCTTTAGTAGAATAGGTATGGTTTCTTCTTTAAACGTTTGATAGAATTCTCCAGGGAAGCCATCTGGCCCTGGACTCCTGTGTCTTGGGAGGTTTTTGATAACTGCTTCAATTTCCTCCCTGGTTATTGGCCTGTTCAAGTTTTCTATTTCTTCTAGTTCCAGTTTTGGTAGTTTGTGGTTTTCCAGAATTGCTTCCATTTCTTCTAGATTGCCTAATTTTTTTGGCGTATAGCTGCTATAATAGAAAGTGTAAATGTTGTCTATTCTCTGGTAAAATGTATTAATGATTCATTTAATGACCGTGTATGTAGCGCTTACGATGTTCCAAGCTCTGCTCTAAGCATTTTGCAAATAGGACATCATTTAATTCTGTGGGAGATTGCAAACGATAGCGATGATTGCTCCCGTCTATGTGCGCACACCTTTTTGTTATGTGACCTTGCTACATGTCCCAGGCCTCCTCTAAAATGTGTTGCCCTTGTGATTTGTTTTGACAGTAAAACGAGCACAAGTGACATTTTGTGAGCTGAGAGTTTGGGCTGAAAGGCGGCTTTCAGCTTCTGCTCTTGTTTTCCTGCTGCCCTTGGTGGCCAGCTAGAGGGATACACACCAGCCTCCTTGAGGATCAGTGACCCATCCAATGGAGTGACAGGATGGCCAATGACTACTCCCACCTACCACATACCTGGGTCAAGTTCTTTCATCAGATATCCTCGATGAAATCATCAGATGCCTGTACCTGCATGAATGACTCAAGCAAAAGCAGCAGGGAAGTCACCCAGTGGATTCCATCCAGCCACTAGATTTCACTTGTTTTGCGGCAAGGGCTAGCTCATACACACCGCATAATATTACTATGAACTGCATACAATATTATTCTAATTTTACAAATGAAGAAGCTGAAGCAGGCTAAATAAATTGTTTAGGTTACACAGCCAATGCAAACCCAAGTTTTAAAGCAGAATCTGTGGTCTTAACCATCACACTAATCAGACTTCCATGAATTCTTATTCCATTTTAGTCTCTAGTTAAAACATCATTTATGAAGCTTTCTTGTCCTCATTAAAGCCCTCAGCCTCTAGTGACATTCCTATATGTGTTATTTTGTTTGAATCTTGCAGCTCTAAGGTAAGCAGGTCAAATCCAGGTGATAGGTCGGAGACAAAGAATCCTAGAGGTTAAACATCATGCCCACAATTACACAGGTAGGAAGACGGTCGAGTCCAAAACATAGTCTCTCTTCTACACACATTGCCTAAGATGACAAGTTTCAAGTTTTACCTCGAGGTGCACACATCAAAATATCTTGCATGTAGTGAGTTTCATAAATAAAGGTAATTGGACATATCATTTAATCTTTGCTTAATTTATCTCTCAATTTTTTTTTGCAAATGAGGTTATTCATATTTCTTATTTATATTTCTTCATCACAGATTTCACATGCCACAGAATCTGACAAAGAAAAGCCCTCATAGCCCTCAGGAGTGATGACAATATACCAGTGGTACCCAGAGACAAATGAATCTCTCTTCTTGATGTCTCCTTCATGTTTCAGTTCCGTATCTAGGGACTTCAGGTGACAATCACCGTAAAATGTGACAGCTTGTGCAAGGAGCAGAGAGGCTTGTAAAAGGCATATAGATAGAATGATAGGTCATAGGCTCAGGGACAACAGGTTTTTGGTATAAATATATGGCAGAAAAAGGAGGCTGTCTAGTGGGCAATCACTCTGTAAAATCAGATTTTACCTCTACAGAGCAAAGTTGTGAGTTCTTCATTACATTCCCATAAAAACATATATAAGAAATATATATATATAGAAATATATATATAAGAAATATATATATATGCTATATATATAGAGAGAGAGGAGACAGAAAAATATATATATTCCTATTTTATATATATATATAAATTTATATATATATATTTATTATATATATTATATATATTATATATATAATATATATATATTTACTGCTTCAATAGCACATATGGTAGCTATTTGATTTAATTGGAGAGAAAACTTTGCATTATATGTGCACCTCAAGAGCTGATAAAAGCCCAGACACTTGATTTATAATTAAATGAATAAAAATTACAAATTTTTGGCATATTAAATATCAGGACTCCTGACCTATTCAGATGCTAATGTCTCATTGAAGTCCTCTGTCCTGTCCATTGCCTTGGGAAAATAGAGCTTATGGAAGAGTCATGAATGCCAGCCCCAGGAGGCTGAACTTTAAGAACCGATGCAAACACCCACCAGGAAGGCAAGATCTAGTTAAACAGAGAGGATGTACTGAATGGAAAATATAAACATGCTGCTCTTCCTTCCTCTTCCCTTTCCTCCCACAGTCGTGTCTTTTGGGAAGATTTTTTTTTTTTTTAAATCTTTTTTTTTTAAATTTATTTATTTGTTTATGATAGTCACAGAGAGAGAGAGAGGCAGAGACACAGGCAGAGGGAGAAGCAGGCTCCATGCACCGGGAGCCCGATGTGGGATTCGATCCCGGGTCTCCAGGATCACGCCCCGGGCCAAAGGCAGGCGCCAAACCACTGCGCCACCCAGGGATCCCTTTTGGGAAGATTTTTATCCATATCATAATCTAATGGCTACAGACAGGGTCTACTGTTTAACGTTTTGTTTAGGTGTCATTACTTTACCAAATCAACTTTTCCTAACCTCATTATGAATGTTACAATACTGTTGGCCCCACTTTTATTAATATAATTGACATAGAGCACTGTGCATGTTGAAGGTAAACAGCATAACGTTTTTACATTCCCATATTGTGACACAATTACCAGAATCAGTTTGGTTAAATACCATCATCTCTTATAGATACAAAAATAAATAAAAAAGATTTTCGTTGTGATGAGAACTCTCAATATTTACTCTCTTGCCACCTCTCAGATACACTATAAAGCAGTATCACTGGAGTCGTCATGTTGTACTGTAAATCGCTATTACTTCTTAACCTTAAAATTTAAAGTTTGTACCTTTTCACCTTTCTCTCAACCACCACCCTGGTTACTTCAATCTCATCTCTTTTTCTGAATTAGTTTTTTCTTCTTTCTTCTGTTTTAGATTCCACATATTAGGGAATATATATATATATATATATATATATATATATATATATATATATATGTATTTGCCATTCTCTGTCTCACTCATTTCATTGGCGTATTGCCTTCAAAGTCCAGTACCGTTATCACACGTAGCAGGATTTCCTTTCCTATGGCTGACTTCGATTCCATTCTACAGCTAACACTGCTTTATCCAGTCACCGTTGATGGGCACGGAAGTTCTCGTGTCTTGGTTGTTGAAAATAGTGCTTCTCGATCATGGAGGTGCAAGCATTTTCTAGACATATTCTGTTTTCTATGGATATGGTCCCAGAAGTGGAAATGTTCAATACTATGGTAGCTCTATTTTTAAATTTTGAGGAACCACCATATGTTTTGCATAGCAACTGTACCACTGTGCGATCTCAACAACAGTGCCCGAGGGTTCCCTTTTCTCCACATTCTCAGCAGCATCTCTTATCTCTTGTCTTTTCTATGATAGCCCTTGCAATGTATATGATGTGATGTCTCATTGTGTTCTTGGCTTACATTTTTCTGATGGTTAGTCATGTTGTCTACCTGTTTATCATGTGTTCACTTTCTCTAGGAAAATGCCAGAGTGTTGTGCATTGCATCTGGGTTCCAGGAACAAGACCAGTCTCCATAGGACCTTCAGGATACTCATTTAGATAGGCATGGATGGGTGCAGGGTCACTCTTCTGGCTGAGGCACAGTCCCATATTTGTAAAGATGATACTAATGGAGAGGACAGGAAAGGGATGAAAGGGAGGTTTCTGAGGTCCTTTATTCTGTCCTTGGAGCCCATAGGTCCTGCTCCTTTGCCCCTGTGATTCTGAAAAGACACTGCCTTGAGGACACCCAAATAAAACTGTTCTTTTCTTTGGTGGTGTACCTGCCTGGGGCTGTAATGCTAGAGCTGGAGAACACAATGCAGGAGGCCTCCTCTGCAATGGTATCTAGGGACTTCTGCTGGAGGAACTGCAGAGGAAAGACTCCTTGCAGAGGCCATTGTGGTCCTCCTCCTGCCCAGAGCCAACTTGAAACTCTTAGTGGCATTTGTCCCTGCAGTCGAGGTAGTTGAAAGGGGAGGTGGCTTCCAAGAACTTCTCATTGATTCATTCTGTAACTAGGCACTAAGCACTCAGGTACCTTGGTGGGCCCAGGGGTGGAGCTGAAAATTACCACGAGCTCCCTGCCTTTAGGAACTTACAGTCTGGAAATGGACAAAAGCACAAAAACAACAACACATGAAAGGAAAGAACAAGTGCTGTATGCCACACAAGACTGTATGCTGGGAAGCAAGGCTGGGGAGTCATGGGAGAGAAAGGTAAGAAAGGTCTCAGTGAGGGTGACATTGGTGAGAATAGAATAACAAAAGGGATTTAGATCTGCACATATCTGGGAGCACATATCTGGGTGCACATATCTGCACATATCTGGGTGTTGGGAAGAAAGGACCCCTGCTGAAGATACTAACAGAAGCTGGTTTGGCCAGAGGAGGTGAAAAAAGGCAGCCAGCGTGGCTGAGGGGAAATGCAGAGGGATCTGAAGAGAGGGAAGAGGGCAGGGAGAGATGCTGAGGCCTGGTGGACTGGTAGTAATGTATTGTTCCTCTGCAACTCTATTGCCCCAGGACCTTGCATGTTACACATTGTATATTTAATTTCTCACCAGTTCTGTGGATGAGGAATCCAGGCACAAATTAGCTTGGTTCCTCCACCTCAAGGTACATCAGAGGCTGTGGCTGTGGCCTCATGGGAGGCTAGCCTGGCAGAGGATTTTCTGCCAAGTGGATTCAGTTCCCTGCCATGTGAGCCTATGTACATGGAAGCTCAAAACATCTCTGGTTGATTTTTTATTCAGGGATAGATAATAAAATGGGAAAGGGAAAGGGTAAGAAGTGGAACATGAGTTAGTGGGATAGGAGAGGAAACAAATAGGAAGTGAGAGGCTATTTCCAATTGGAACTTAGATGTGACATGCCATCTTGTTGGCTCTACCGTATTGGTCAGAAGCCAGTCACTAAGCACCTCGGGGATACACAGAGATACTTATGCCACAGGTCAGGATCCTGGGAGCCATTGTAAAGGCTGCAGCCCTGAGGCCAAAACGAGGCAACCAGGTCTCATTCTAAATATATCAGAAAATAATTGGACAGTTTGACTACAGAAGATGACCATGTCTGCCTCTTGGAGCATTTCCACCCCATCGTGGTGCCCCCATTGAAATGAGGCCAGAGGGAACGTGCTATTGTGGTATTACATGGCTGGAACCCAGGCCACTTTCAAGTGGTACTCCATGGCTCATCCCACCCCTTCTGGTCAATCTTCCATCCGTATATTTGTGCCTCAGATACACAGGATACAGCCCACACGCATTATAAATATCATCCATAGACCCCTGGTGATGTGCCTAGGAAGTAGATTCTAGGCTGATCCCCACAGTGCAGGTTGGGAAACTGTGGACTATTGAGAGACCCAGTGGTTAGGTAGGACACAGCACTGGGAAAACACAGAAATAAAGGTCTGAATTCAGCTCCATGTCCTCAAAGGTAGACCTCACTTGCATGTTCAGAGAGTTGTGTCTATGGCATTTTTTGGCTCATGATGTACAGTTAATGTACAGTTAAGGGGATGGCATGGGTAAGTAGTCATCTGCCAAGAAGGGGCTCTGGATACGGCTACCTGAAGGAAGGGGCCCAGGTCCCAGTAGCTTGAAAAAGTGATGTCACTTCCTTGGTGACAGGCCCACAACTGATTTAGAACTCTGGTAACCAGGCACCTGCATTCTACAACTGCTCACTTTACTGGAGACGGTCAAGAGAACAAGATGTCCTCTTGCTGTTGTCCTACTTTGAGGCGCTCTGGGCTCAGGAGAGTCCAGAGTGAGAGATGTTCATGTAGCTGTCGATGTCAGCTCGGCCCTCTTCTCCGAAGCTTCTGGTTATGTGGCGGGAGAACTCAACAGGTACCACAAGGCAATTTGGGGAGGCCACTGGAGAGCAGGCACACTGTGATCTCAGCTGAGCGGGCTCGCACCTCTTACACCTCACTGTGTGCGTGTCTGTGTGTTTATGCGTGTGTGAGTGTGCCTGGGTCTGCGTGTGTATGTGTGTGTGCGTGTATAGAGGGGACAGAGGAGAGGAACATGTCCTTCCTGGACACAGACCAGCTGCCAGGTGCTGGAAGCCTGACACATCTTTAGTGTTCAGACCCCAGGTCATAGCAGGCAAGATGAGAAGGGAAGCGCTGAGGACCAAGCTCAACTTCCAATATGTTAGTCATGAGCCCAAAAGCCTCTTTCATCTGGCTTCCTCCTTGCCAGATGTCTCCACAGCTGCCCCTCTGGCCTGAACAGGAGAACACGATTTCTAATGGGGGTGTCCCCTTGGGGGTGATGTTGAGGGAGGACCCTAATGTCTCTTGGCCCTGTATATACAGGGCACTGTATTTGCAGAGCTGCACCCAGGAGATCTTGGAGGAGATGGTCTGTGGCTTCAACTATTCCAACTCCCTAGACCAATGATCGGGTGCACCCAACAAACAGGGATCGGTGCTGTTCTGAGGTGAGAAAGGGAAGAGGGCTCACCACAGAAATATGGCCCCCACACAAACATGGAGAGAAACCTGGGGCCCTCCCATTGTGTTTCCACATGAGTGTCCCACAAGCCCCACTGCAAAGAGACCTGAACCTCCACGCCTAGCCTCCAGCTACATATGAAGACGTTCTTCACCTGTGTTGGAATGGTGCAGAATATAGTTCATGTTTTTGAGAAGTTTGTGGGGGGTTGTTTTGTTTTGTTTTTCACAAAGCCATGAGTATCTTTGCGTTTTACTTCTGTTTTTATTATTTCAACTACTTGTCCCAGATATGCTGTGTAGAAGCCAGCTCCACTGTCCCTGCAGACCTTCTCTGAGCCCTTCCAAATCATCACACTAAAGAGGGTGATTTAACACAAAAGGAAAGGTGGGATAAAGCCATCCTATATGTTTTCATACAGAATGTTTATACAGTTTCTCTCTGTAGATTCTCTCTATATGTTTCTCTATAACATGTCATCTCTCAGAACACATCAGATCATTGTAGGCCCAAAAGCTATGAGCTGTATCCCTATAGGTCTTCGTAGTCCTCCATCAATGAGGCCGTCTGCCACAGGGATTCAGACTTTCAAGGCCCTTGGCACTTGACCTGATGCCATTCTCTTGCCATCTCTGTAGTGCTGCAAGGAGCACCTTATGTGTCCCCACAGATTGTTTTGGTTGCTAGATCTGCCATAACCTGGAACCTCAGATTAAAAGGAAGGCCTCTGATGCTTCCTGGCACCAGTAGCTGGCTCTTTTTGTAATGATCCACCCAGGAAATCTGGGATGAGTTGCTCCAAGAGTTCAACTCCTCCATTTCCCCTGACAAGCACAGGGGCATCAGGCCACCAACTACATCCATTGAAGGCCTGCGGTGAGAACAGGTCCACATTCATGGTCAAACTCAAGACCCAGAGATGATCAGGGCAAGCCTAGAACCCAGACTAGAAACAACTGACGCCCTTGGGCCCTGCAGGAGAAGGGAGTTTTCCCCTGATCCATCCTCCCTAGGTCAGGAATAGCCCAAGCCACATCAGCTTAAGGGAAACCCCACGCAGCCCATGCTCTGGTCTCTTCTCAGTCCCAGTGTATGTGATCTTGAGCAGCATTTGAGGGTCTAGGCCTCTGTGTTCTAGTGGCAGTGGGGATGTAACTGAAGACTCCGTGGCATCCTGGTCTTCATAAAAGCTATTAGTTGAGAGGAATGCTGTTGTTGCTCAGCTAACAGAATGTGTTGAAGTTACCAATGGTTTACCATGTCTTCCCTAAAGCCAATGCCACTTTGAAGCCTCAAACCTTTTCTGTGTGGGCACTCAAGTCCCTTGTCCTGTATAACTTCCCGAGGGGATGGGAGTCTCTGGTCTGAGCGCCAGACCCTGATCTTCCCAGTGGTTCATGGTTTGGAAGCTGACTACAGTGCCCCTCCTTGTGTCTCTGGTGTGAAAAGGAATCAACCATATCCCTGGGTGAGGCCAAGACCATGCTGACGCTCAGAGAGGGGAGACTGGATGGTTTTCTACAGTCCTTGGTACCATCCTCCCAGGACAGAAGCCTCGCCAACAATCCAGTCATTTCTTGTCTCTACCAATTGTTCACCACAGCCCAACAGGTCCTGGGCCAGCAATTCTCCAGGTGAGCAACCACCCCATACACAGCTAGGGGGTGGGGGGCTAGCCTCTACTACCAGTATGTTTTGGGAATGTCACTGCACCTCTCTGAGCTTCCTTTTGCTCCTCTGGAAAAGTGCTGGAGTAAGAGGATGAACCTCATGGGGCTACTGTGGGCAATCCTGGCAGAAAACATGGAGCAGACTTCTCTGGTGCCTGGCTCTGTAGAAAGGGCTACTGGGCATCTTCCTGTATAGCAGTTGTCTCTCCCCAACGAAGAAGCTCTCCTCATCAACCCTCATGGGCCTGTTGCACTTCTGGGTTTACAGAAGCATGTGCAAAGCAGGCAGTCTTCCTGTTTACAAAGGACTTCTGGGATTCCATCTAACTGGTCCTGATACTTGTCCTTATGTGGCCAGAGTAGAGGTCACTGGGGGAAGGCCGAGCAGCTCAAGTATATGGAAAGTGCTGGTTGAGATTCCTTCATCCCATAATACATATTAAGCACCGAGTATTGCAGACACATTTCTAGTCACTGAGATAATTGAAGGAATAAAGAAGATACAGTGTCTGGGTCCCAAGACTAATCAGAGTGTCAGTCAATCACTCTGCATGTCGTAGGCACACATGTCCATAGTTTGTTATATGTGACATTTCATGGCTGCCTCAAGGGATGAATGGATCCACCCGCATCTGGACCATTATCATGGACGATAAAATCAAGTAAGGGCACTGGGTGGCTTGGTCAGGTAGGCCTCTGCCATCAGGTCAGTTTGTTATCCCAGGGCCCTGTGTTTGAGCCCTACATTGGGCTCCCTGCTCAGTGGGGAGCCTGCTCACCATGCTTATTCTCTCTTTCTCTCTCTTTAATTAATAAATTTCCTTAAAAAATTTTTGGGAAAGATCAAGCAAAACTTTGATTGATCTCTGGATCCAGAAGGAGAACCTTAATTCCTCCACAGAGCACATTGGGAGACTAAGGGTTTTTGGCTGGGGAGTGACTCTCAGAGCCATGGATCTCATAGATCTCTTGATTTCCATTGGGAGGCCTTCATTTGGGGGCTTCCTGTGAAGAGGAAAATGAGTCAAAGAGAGCTGCAGATGGGGTCCCAAGCCCTCTGGGGAGCGGAGCACAGTCTGGGCCAATTCGGTGCCTCAAACATCCATCCCTTCAACGGTCCCATCTTGCTCCTCCTGCACCGCTCTCTACCACCTCTTCTGACCTCCACCACTGGGGCCAAGAACAGAAACTTTGGTGAGCAGACCACTCACCAATCTGACAAACCTAAGCCCCGATACCAGTGTGCATGGAGGATGGAGTAGATGAGGCCCTGGGCCTTTGAGAAAAGAGGATAAGTAGAAAAACCAGACTCATACAGGTTTTCTGGATGACCAGGTCGTCCGCTGCAAGGACAGCGACAGCGGGGGGGGGGGGGGGGGGGGGGTTGGAGGTCATGCTGGGGACATTCTCAGGGACCCACACAGAAAGAATGGTGCTATGGGAGTACCATGTGGCATGAAAGGCCATGCTCTGATGCTGCTCCGCATATGACTCTCCCCAGCACCCTCTCTCCCATCTTGGGGACCTGGCCTGACCAGAACCTGCAGGACCCCTGGCCGTCCCTGCACTGTGCCTGCTTCAAAGTACAGGAGTCCTGGGTGCAGGCAAATCTGTATGACCTGTATTTCCATGCCCCCATTATCGTGATGCCACGGGAACTTCTGCAGCTCACTGAGGCAGATGCAGAGTCAGAGGGTAAGGAGGATTGCAAGCTGGGCAGACTATCCAGGATGGGGTTCAGGGGCCGGGTGTTTCTCTATCAGCCATGGACTCTGCCCTGTTTTTGGAAGGACATAGGGCAAGTCAGTCCCATGGACAAACCTTTCTCTTTATCCCGTCCCAGTTCCAGCTCCACGCCTCCTTCCAGCATCTCCTCCATGGTCAGCTGTTCCAGACCTGGGACAAGAGCTCGTGCCTTCTTCATGTGTGCCAGGTCATGAGCTGCAGTCAGTTCCACCACCAGCCTTCCTGGGGATTGTTGATCCTTCCCTAAGCACAAAGACAGAGCCACCTCCAGCGCCAGAGGAGACCTGCCCCTGGTGCAGAACCCCCGAGCACCAACGGCATGAGGAGCAGCCTGGGCTCATGGCCTTCCCTCCCAAGCTGGTGGCAGAGCAGTTGACCTCCATAGACGCGGTGAGCAGCTGGGCACCCAGGCCGGGGCCGGGGCCAGGGCAGGCTTGCTTTCTGCCGTCATCTGCCCCAGACCTGCCCTTCCCTGAGGTGGGCTTGTATGGTCAGGGTCCAGATCAACCTGTCCAGTTCCTCAAACCCTTGCTCTCACGGTCCAGCTGCAGACTGTGGAGCTAGACCCTGGGAAGGACTGACTCAGAGCTCCTGTGTCCATTAAATGAGCCAGAACCGATGGGTGAAGGGGCAGGCCCTGGTCCTTGGGTGGGGGAGGGCAGCTCATTGTGTGCGGCCGCACCCAAGGCTTACCCACGCACCTGCCTTGGAGGCCGAGCACCCCACACATTTTAGGCATCTAATGTGTGGGTAAAGTGTGAAGTACAGGGAGGCAGACAAATCTGTGGCTGTCCCTCCCTCTGTGAGAATGTGCTGCTGAGAGGGGAGGAGGACCAGAGGTGTGAACAGTGGGAGGGGAAGATGCCCTCCCCCCCGAGGAGCCCCCTTGAACTGCCACCTGTAACTTGAAGTTACTGGGGATGATCAGGGTACAAATGCCCTCCTCCCACCCTACGGGCAGTATCTGCTCCTCGTTCATCCTGTACTGGGCTCCCTCAGGGAAAAGGAATGGAGTGCAGTCCAGGGACTCTAACTGGGTTCAGGCCACTTTCTACACTTGCTGGGCCCCAGCTCTGACAGGGGACCTCTATGTAGGACATGAATCTTGCATGTGCAATGGCTGTGTGAGTGAGCGTCCCCCTATTCTCTAGGATCTGTTCAAGAAGGTGCAACCCCAACAGTGCCTGGGCTCCATCTGGTCCAAAAGAAATGAGCCTGGATATGAGCACCTGACATGCACAGTCAGTGCCACCATCAGCCAGTTCAACAATGTGGCCAACTGTGTCATCACCACTTGCCTTGGCAATGCACGCAGGACAGCCCGGGACAGGGCCATGGTGGTGGAGCACTGGATCAAGGTGGCCAAGGTAAGCCTACGGGAGGCCCAGCTGACCTGCTCTCCTGAGCCTTGGGAACTGCTCTTCCCTTGATCAGTTCTCAAGCTTGAAGTCTCTGGTCTGAGTTCTTCTTTCCGAGGGCATGCTGACCTTTCCTTGCATGGCCCAATGTTGGGATGCTCAGTTCCCACATGACTCTTTCCTTGGAGGGAAAAGAGTCCAGGTGCTCTCCCCAGCAGGGCTCCTCTCCCCAGCAGGGCTCCTCGCAGGGTCTTCCACGTGCCCTTCTGTAGGTCCCTGGACATCTGTCTCATCCAGGAGAGGAGACTGACACTGAAGAAGAGTGCAGCTCTCCAGCAAATAGGGCTACTGCTGTCCACCTGACAGCTCATGCTCTTCCTCCCCAGGCCTGCCACACCTTACGGAACTACTCCTCCATGCACGCCATCCTCTCTGCTCTGCAGTGTCTCAATTCACCGCCTGAAGAACACATGGGCCAAAGTTTCCAGGTGAGGGGTCCTCTCTCCAGAAGGACCATGAAGCATGAAGGATGTCCCATATGCCTGTCCTTCCCGCCCCCCTCAGTCACCCTGGACTTTCTAGGAGACAGCAAACCATGACAACAGGACGTGGGCAGGCAGGCGGGCAGGTTATTTTCTCAGCCTGCCTGGGGAATAGGCCACCATGCCTCCAAATGTCCCCATTTGGGGAGACTGGGCTGAGCTGAATTAAAAGTTTTTGGATGTGAACATCACAGCAACTAGAGTCTCTTCCCAATTGAAACCAAAACTGACCAAAGCAGAGCTGTTCAATTAATAGGGGATTGGGGATCCCTGGGTGGCGCAGCGGTTTAGCGCCTGCCTTTGACCCAGGGCGCGATCCTGGAGACCCGGGATCGAATCCCATGTCAGGCTCCCGGTGCATGGAGCCTGCTTCTCCCTCTGCCTATGTCTCTGCCTCTCTCTCTCTCTCTGTGACTATCATAAATAAATAAAAATTTTTAAAAAATTAATAGGGGATTGGATGCACCAGATGACCCACAAGAGAGCTCCCTCCCGTGTCCTCCAATGACCTGAGTGCTCAGAGGAACCCAAAGAAAACCCTGATCCAGCAGTTAGACTCCTTTGAGGTCTCAGATCAAAGGGACTTGCCCTCAACCCTACCATAGTGTTCCAACATCCGTCCTGCCTTCTTTCTCTCTACTCAGGAAGAAGATTCGAACATTTAAAAAACTGTGCAGCAAAGACAATCCCCAGAGCAGGAACCTGCTTCTCAAGGTAGTATGGAAGGTGTTGGGATAGAAAGAGAGGAGGCGTGGGAGCAACGGTGTCCTTCGTGAGTGAATTAAGGACTGGCCCGGAGCATTCCTTCAGCGAGTGAAGCCTTCGGCATGAATGTGGACACAGCCTGGGGTGAAAATCCACAAGGGGTGGAAAGGCAGTTGCTGCTCGACCAGAATCCCTAGGCTGGACACACGCGCTCCCTGTCACCAGCTGGTCCAGATGGGGGCCTCTCCCAAACTTGAACACCCAGAGGACAGGCCTCTGCTCAGTGAGGGGCTTGCATGGGATGAGGGCCACAACAATGATGGTAGGAATAGGACCCTGGGTCCTCGGGAGACCAAGGGAGGGAGCTGGAATTCTCACGTTTTCCAGTGAGGAACCAGGCTCAGGGAGGCCAGGCTGCAAGCTCAAGGTCACACAGGGAGTGAATGTTGGAGCTGAGGTTGTTCTAGAATCACTCATGGCAGGCTTAAGGATAATGTAGCATGCAACCCTCTGCCTTGGGTCACATGTCCAGGGTCTGAAGTCAAAGATGGTGGAGAGAAGCGGCCCGAGGTGATTATGGTCTTGAGGAACTTGTCCTTGGCCTTGCAGGAACGGCCATCTAAACTTGGAGCCCTGGTGATAAACGTGCAGAGAGCATGGAAGAGGCAGCAGCAGCAGAAGGTGAGCGTGCCCCAGATACGTGGCCTCAAGCCGAGAGGATAGGGGGTCTTCCCTGAAAGCTGGAAGCCCCCAAATCAAGACAGGTGGGGTCTTCCCACTCCAGTTCTGCCTCCTGTTGCCACAGCTTCGACAACCCTTCTTTCGAAGTGACCCGGAGGAGGGTCTGTAAAGCTGGAGACAAATGTGTTTGTAGGGGGGCAGGGGCCCAGGGCCACCTACACACCGATGTTCTACAGCACGCCCTTGACATGCTTATGACTCTGGTGTTCTTGGAGGGTGAGGGAGGGGAACCCAGGGGAGGCCCCCAAGGGTCCTGGTCGGCACCAGGTGGGGAGCTGGGGTGGGTGGGGTGGGGGGCTGACCTGTCCCGGGGAGTATTCCTATGGACACAAGAGCAGGGCCTCATTCCACCCCCCACTCCCCGACACAGGGTGTCATCCCCTTCCTGGGCACCTTCCTCACTGACCTGTTCATGCTGGATACTGCCATGGAGGAGTACCTGGAGGTGCATGAGCCCAGGGCTGGGATGGAGGTGCCAGAGTCCTGATGTGGGGGAGCACAGGGCCCCTGAACCGAGCCCCGAGCTCTCAGTCCTTGGCAAATCTTGCCCTCATGACAGCCTCCCTGCTCCCCTGGGAGCCAAGGTTCAGGGCCCATGTCTGGGAGGAGTGAAGGGAGGCTGCACCTAGTTCACTGGTCCTGAGATCAAGTCTGTGGCCTGAATGCCAAGCAGCACGAGGTCAGGCTGGGTTGGCCTCAGCTTGTCCCTTGAAGTTGCCTGTGGGGGCAGAGTGATGTCAGGATCCCCAGCCTGAGCGGGCACTTAACGAGCCTTGCATCTCCTGCCCACCTGAGGCTTTGGCCTCCCCCTCCTGTGCTCCAGGACGCCAGACCCCCCCTCCCCAAGGTCTTCCTTTCCCTGGCTCCCAGTGCCTGGCCTGGATCGCAGTCCTGTCATCCAGGGAGTCTTGGCCCCTGTGTGCCTGGCCCTAGGGCGGCATAAGAGGGGTGGGTAGCAGCAGCCAGTAGCACCGGAGGCCTCTCGCTGATGGACTGTACTTGTCTGCTTTCCAGGGCAATGAGGTCAACCACTGGAAGAAGAATAAGGTGAGGCTCTCTATGACCTCCTGCAGGGAAGGGTAGGGCTGTGGCTGTCAGAGGTGTCCCTAGGAGGACCATTCCTGGCCTCCCTCCCCTCATTGTCACATTTTCGGGAATAGTTCCTTAATAAAGGAAAAGTCCCATGCAGTTGGTGAGGACAGAGGCATGGCCATCAAGGACACCTGGCCAGAGCAGGGGCGGTGTATACTCACCTCTGAGAACAAGTTGGGACTGGATGAGTTTGCAGGATGGGGAGTCGCCACGTGTCAGAGACCCAGCACCGGTCCCCTGTCCCCATGCGCAGCCCCCCAAAGACCTTGCTGCTTCCCCACTCAGGCTCCTCATGTCTTTCTCTCTCGGCCCAGGAGTACAGAGTCATGACCGAGATCCTGCTGCTCCAGGTGGCTGCAGATCGGTACCACATAGAGCCTGAGCATCCATTTAGGGCCTGGTTCCAGTCTGGGAAGTGGCTCAGTGAAGAGGAGAGGTGAGGCCCATCAGGGCTGAGTGAGGGCAGGGGGAGCCTCCTCAGGTGGCCACTCCAGGGATTCTTCTTCTTTGGCTCCTGGGGCAACCTCCAGCCCTGCTGCTGGGGCACCAGGCTCCAGCTCCTTGGAAAATACCAGGGAAGACTCCTGAACTGAAGCTCCTGCTCAACTCACACGTGCCACTCTGTCCTTAGCTACATCCTGTCCTGCCAGCTGGAGCCCCGAACCTCCTCACAGACAGGAAGAACTGGCTGCAGTCACCCTCAGGCCTGAGCCGGTGTCCAGGGGCCACAACGGGCATGGGGCCCGTCTGCTCAACACCACTTCCTCCCGCCTCTTCACTTATTGGGAGGACCAATATTTCATTGTCTTAACTAGTAAATGGTAGATTTCAATGTTATAATATTAAAGCCTCTTTACAGTCCAGGAGTAGTTTGGGTCCTTTACTTCCTATAGTAATTAAAAAGAATTAAAGAGTCTCATATTCATTTTCTATCTTTTTCCCCTAGATATTCTTTCTTTATTCACGACAGACACAGAGAGAGAGGCGGGCTCTCTGTGGGGGGCCTGTCATGGGCCTCAAACACAGGGCTCCAGGGTCAGGATCTGAGACAAAGGCAGACGCCCAAACACTGAGCCACCCAGGCGACCCTCTTATGCTCATTTTAAACGAGAAATCTTACAGAGTCACCAGCTCCTGTATGTGGGAAAAAGTCGAAGATCCAGCCCTCCTCCCCAGCTACTGAAGGGCATCCCCAAGCCCCCTCAGAGGACAGTATCAGGAACTTGGGCAGACAGCAGAGACACCCCTTCAGAGCTGCTGAGATTGAGAGGTTGCAGGGACTTCCACAGGAACAGAAACCACCACTGACCTGGGGGTCTTGAAGGGGACCACCTGTCAGAACCAGCTCCTGCCCCAGGACAGGGGCTCCCTTTGTACACTTTAAAGGAAGGAGGACTTTTTCTTGCCACTTTTTCTGATGTGGATTATTTTGGCTTGGGTTTGGGGTTTGACATTCCCATTATTCAGAGTGTGTAGTCATCTAGTTCAACCTCTGCAATTGCATCAACACTAAAGTGAGGACACATATGTAAAGAGACCCTATGCTGCACATGGAAGGCATGAGGCCAGGGGAAGATAATTAGTGGATGAAATAAGGGCAGGCAGGGCTTTCCATCCTCAGTCTCGCTCTCGGGGTTCCAAGTTCAGCCCTGACCAAGACTGGACTCCTCCTGGGATCCTCTTTGGTGATCTCTGAAGCCCCTTTCCCTCTTGGTGTGCATGAGGGGGAAAGATAATTTGTGCACATTGAACGCCACACCTGGGCCAGGTTCCATGAACATCTGTGCTGACTTCTGAGCTAGGATTTCCTGCCTCCCTGTATTTCCCTGGGCAGCTCTCTTGAGGGCAGAAATTCCCTGAAGGCCCCGGCTTCTTGATCCAGGACATAGTGGCCGCTCTTCCCTGGCTGGGACCTGACAGGTCAGATATTGGTTCTCCCTTGCCAGAATAATGGTTTGGCCAGAGAAACCCCCACATTCTCCTTGCTGGATGAGGTGACTTTTAGGTCTTTGTTTTTCTGATGTCCGTGGTCCCAGACATTCACCTGTCTGCACACTTGGTCTCAGTGTACACACCTACACTGTCTTGCCTGAAATCGCTAACTGAGCCTGATCCCTTAGGTCTTGTACTCCGATTATGTCATGGGGGCGCCTGAACCTTTCCTGTCAGGAGCTGTGAAAGATGACCTGAGGGATCAGATGGCAATAAATATATTCCTATCAATAATCACTACGATTGAGGGAGGGGGCAAGGTGGGGGAAGAGGAGGGTCCCCAGGTCACCTGCCCCACCAACTTACCTGGATAACTTTCACATCATCCTGAAAACCTATGAATTCGGCCTGAGATTTAAAGAGAGAGCAGCTGGAAGGCTGCAGTTAGAAGAGGCGGCATTTCTATCAAGGTAGGAAGACGGGGAAAAAGTAAAAAAATAAAAAAGCCTCCAAGGGGGAGGGGCCCCAATGAGCCAGGCTAAGGCCCCAGGGCGAGGGCCCCCAGATAGGAGAGACCCGCCCGGAGGAACAGGAGCATCACCAACCTTCCCAGACGGAAAGGCTGGGGCAGGAGTTGGGGCAGGATCCCAGGAGGGTGGGGATGCCCTCAGGCTCCCAGGGGCACTGACAGAGCACCTGCGCCGCGGGGGGGAGCCCCCACCCTGTGGCGGAGCTCCCTAAAGGGCTGCAGCGCCCGGGAGCACGATGTAAGCAGCACAGGCCCTGGAGTCTAGGGCGCCGGGGGGACACAGCCCAGGACCCGGCCTCCCCCGGGACAGGTGGAGGCCGGAGGGCCCAGGACAGCAAGGAGGCTCCTGCCCCCGGGGGCCCTGAGCTGTGCAGGTCAGCGCCCCGTCCCCAGAGCATCCAGGCCCCTGTGGACCAGGAGCTGCGTTAGCTACTGCGGGAACTGACTCCAGGCCTGGGGAGCTGGCCGCTGCCACTGTGGCTGTTCCTCCTGGTGTCACCCTGTACCTGGGATGGAGCAGGGGCCTCACGGGATGAACAGCTCTCACTGAGCCAGTGCACCAGGCAGGGGCTGAGCAGCTCCCCCAGGTGCTCACACCTGAGAACCAGCACAGCAGGCCCCTCCCCCAGAAGACCCACTAGACCGACAGGGGAAAAGCCAGTTATTGGACCAAGCAGCGCTGGAAAGTTCCAGGGGAAGTGGAGGAATGTACAGTATACAGAATCAGAGGATACTCCACCTTGCTTTTTGTTTTCTTGTTTGCTTCCCCCCCCCTTTTTTTCTCTTTCTTTTCTTCTTTCTTTTTTTTTCTTTTTTCTCTTCTCTATTTTTCTCCTTTTCCTAATACAACTTGTTTTTGGCCACTCTGCACTGAGCAAAATGACTAGAAGGAAAAACTCACCTCAAAAGAGAGAAGCAGAAACAGTCTTCTCTCCCACAGAGTTACAGAATTTGGATTACAACTCAATGCCAGAAAGCCAATTCAGAAGCACAATTATAAAGCTACTGGTGTCTCTAGAAAAAAGGGTAAAGGACTCAAGAGACTTCATGACTGCATAATTTAGATCTAATCAGGCAGAAATTAAAAATCAATTAAATGAGATGCAATCCAAACTAGAGGTCCTAACGACAAGGGTTAACAAGGTACAAGAATGAGTGAGTGACAGAAGACAAGTTGATGGCAAAGAGGGAAACTGAGGAAAAAAGAGAAAAAGCAATTAAAAGATCATGAGGATAGGTTAAGGGAAATAAAAGACAGCCTCAGAAGGAAAAATCTATGTTTAATTGGGGTTCCTGAGGGCACTGAAAGGGACAGAGGTCCAGAAACTGTATTTGAACAAATCATAGCTGAGAACTTTCCTAACTTGGGAAGGGAAACAGGCATTCAGATCCAGGAAATAGAGAGATTCCCTCCCCCTGAAATCAATAAAAACCGCTCAACACCTCGACATTTAATAGTGAAACTTGCAAATTCCAAAGATAAAAGAGAAGATCCTTAAAGCAGCAAGAGACAAGAAATCTCTGACTTTTATGGGGAGAAATATTAGATTAACAGCAGACTTCTCCACAGAGACCTGGCAGGCCAAAAAGGGCTGGCAGGATATATTCAGGGTCCTAAATGAGAAGAACATGCAGCCAAGAATACTCTATCCAGCAAGGCTCTCATTCAGAATAGGAGAGATAAAGAGCTTTCAAGATAGGCAGAAACTGAAAGATATGTGACCACCAAACCAGTTCTGCAAGAAATATTAAGGGGGACTCTTTAAAAGAAAGAGGAAGACCAAAGAAATAATCCACAAAAACAGGGACTGAATAGGTATTATGATGACACTAAATTCATATCTTTCAATAGTAACTCTGAACGTGAATGGGCTTAATGATCCCATCAAAAGACACAGCGTTTCAGACTGGATTAAAAAAGCAAGACCCATCTATTTGCCATCTACAAGAGACTCTTTTTAGACCTAAGGATACCTACAGCCTGAAAATGAAAGGTTGGAGAACGATTTACCATTCAAATGGTCCTGAAAAGAAATCAGGGGTAGCAATCCTCATATCAGATAAAGTTTATCCCAAAGACTGTAGTAAGAGATGAAGAGGGACACTTAAAGGCTCTATCCAACAAGAGGACCTAACAATCATGAATATTTATGCACCTAATGTGGGAGCTGACAAGCATATCAATCAATTAATAACCAAAGTAAAGACATACTTAGATAATAATACACTTACACTGGGAGACCTCAACACGGTGCTTTCTGCAAATGAGAGATCTAAGCACAACATCTCCAAAGAAAGCTTTAAATGATACACTGGACCAGATGGATTTCACAGATATTTACAGAACTTTGCCTCTGAACACAACTGAATACACATTCTTCTCAAGTGCATATGAAACTTTCTCCAGAATAGACCACATACTGGGTCACAAATCAGGTCTCAACCGATACCAAAAGATTGGGATTGCCCCCTGCATATGCACTCTGCACCCCCTGCACCATAATGCTTTGAAACTTGAACTCAATCACAAGAAGAAATTTGGAAGAAATTCAAACACGTGGAGGTTAAAGACCATCCTGCTAAAAGATGAAAGGGTCAACCAGGAAATTAGAGAAGAATTAAAAATATTCATGGAAAAAAATGAGAATGAAGACAGCAAAAGCAGTCCTAAGAAGGAAATACACCACAATACAAGCATCCCTCAAAAAATTGGAAAAAAACTCAAATACACAAGCTAACCTTGCACCTAAAGGAACTGGAGAGAGAACAGCAAATAAAGCCTACACCCAGGAGAAGAAGAGAGTTAATAAAGATTCGAGCGGAACTCAATGAAATAGAGACCAGAAGAACTGTGGAACAGATCAACAAAACCAGGAGCCGGTTCTTTGAAAGAATTAATAAAATAGATAAACCCCTAGCCAGCCTTATTAAAAAGAAAAAAAGCTCAAATTGCTAAAATCACGAATGAAAAAGGAGAGATCACAACCAATACCAAGGAAATACGAATGATTTTAAAACCATATTATGAGAAGAAATGGACGCATTTCTGGAAAACCACAAATTACCAAACCTGGAACAGGAAGAAATAGAAAACCTGAACAGGCCAATAACCAGGGAGTAAACTGAAGCAGTCATCAGAAACCTCCCAAGACACAAAAGTCCAGATGGTTTCGAGAGGAATTCTATCAAACGTTTAAAGAAGAAACAATATTTATTCTACTAAAGCTGTTCCAAAAGATAGAAAGGGATGGAATACTTCCAAACTCGTTCTATGAAGCCAGCATCACCTTAATTCCAAAAACAGACAAAGACCCCCACAAAAAAAGAGAATTATAGACCAATATCCCTGATGAACACAGGTGCAAACATTCTAAACAAGATACTAGCCAATAGGGTCCAATAGGACATTAAGAAGATTATTCACCATGACCAAGTAAGATTGATCCCCAGGATACAAGGCTGGTTCAACACTCATAAAGCAACCAACATGATAGTTCATATCAACAAGAGAAAAACTAAGAACCATATGATCCTCTCAATAGATGCAGAGAAAGCCTTTGACAAAACACAGCATCCATTCCTGATCAAAACTCTTCAGAGTAGGGGTAGAGGGAACATTCCTCAGCATCTTAAAAGCCAACCACGAAAAAACCCACAGCAAATATCATTCTCAATGGGGAAACATTGGGAGCCTTTCCCCTAAGATCAGGAACAAGACAGGGATGTCCACTCTCACCACTGCTATTCAACATAGTACTGGAAGTCCTAGCCTCAGCAATCAGGCAACAAAAAGAAATAAAAGGTATTCAAATTGGCAAAGAAGAAGTCAAACTCCCCCTCTTCACTGATGCCATGATACTCTACATAGAAAATCCAAAAGACTCCACTCCAATATTGCTAGAACTCATACAGCAATTTGTCAGTGTTGCAGGATACAAAATCAATGCCCAAAAATCAGTGGCATTCCCATCCACTAACAATGAGACTGAAGAAAGCGAAATGAAGGAGTCAATCCCATTTACAATTGCACCCAAAAGCATAAGATACCTAGGAATAAACCTAACCAAAGAGGTAAAGGATCTATACCCTAAAAACTACACAACTCTTCTGAAAGAAATTGAGGAAGACACAAAGAGATGGGAAAATTTTCCATGCTTATAGATTGGAAGAATTAATATTGTGAAAATGTCAATGCTACCCAGGGCAATTTACACATTTATTGCTATCACTATCAAAATACCATGAACTTTCTTCAGAGAGTTGGAACAAATCATCTTAAGATTTGTGTGGAATCAGAAAAGACCCCGAATAGTTAGGGGAATATTGAAAAAGAAAACCATAACTGGCACCATCACAATGCCAGATTTCAGGTTGTACTACAAAGCTGTGATCATCAAGACAGTGTGGTACTGGCACAAAAACAGACACATAGATCAATGGAACAGAATAAAGAACCCAGAAATGGGCCTTCAACTCTATGGTCAACTAATATTTGACAAAGCAGAAAAGACTATCCACTGGAAAAAGGAGAGTCTCTTCAATAAATGATGATGGGAAAATTGGACAGCCACGTGAAGAAGAATGAAATTTGACCATTCTCTTACACCACACACAAAGATAAACTCAAAATGGATTAAAGATCTAAATTTGAGACAAGATTCCATCAAAATCCTAGAGGAGAACACAGGCAACACCCTTTTTGAACTTGGCCACAGCCACTTCTTGCAAGATACATCTATGAAGGCAAGGGAAGCAAAAGTAAAAATGAATTATTGGGACTTCATCAAGAAGCTTCTGCACAGCAAAAGAAACAGTCAACAAAACTAAAAGACAATCTACAGAATTGGAGAAGACATTTGCAAATGACATATCAGATAAAGGGCTAGTATCCAAGATCTATAAAGAACTTATTAAGTTCAACAACAAAGAAACACACAATCCAATCATGAAATGGGCAAAAGACATGAACAGAAATTTCATAGAGGAAGACATAGACATGGCCAACAAACACATGAGAAAATGCTCTGCATCACTGGCCATCAGGGAAATACAAATCAAAATCACAATGAGATCCCACCTCACACCAGTGAGAATGGGGAAAATTAACAAGGCAGGAAACAAAAAATGTTGGAGAGGATGTGGAGAAAGGGGAACCCTCTTGCACTGTCGGTGGGAATGTGAACTGGTGCAGCCACTTGGAAAACTGTGTGGATGTTCCTCAAAGAGTTAAAAATAGATCTGCCCTACGACCCAGTAATTGCACTGCTGGGGATTTACCCCAAAGATACAGATGCAGTGAAATGCTGGGACACCTGCACCCCAATGTTCACAGAAGCAATGTCCACAATAGCCAAACTGTGGAAGGAGCCTCGGTGTCCATCGAAAGATGAATGGATAAAGAAGATGTGGTCTGTATATACAGTGGAATATTGCTCAGTCATCAGAAATGACAAATACCCACCATTTGCTTCGATGTGGATGGAACTGGAGGGTATTATGCTGAGTGAAGGAATTTGGAGAAGGACAAACATTATATAGTCTCATTCATTTGGGGAACATAAAAATAGTGAAAGGGAATAAAGGGGAAAGGAGAGAAAATGAGTGGGAAATATCAGAAAGGGAGACAGAACATGAGAGACTCCTAATTCTGGGAAATGAACAAGGGATAAGGGGAAGGGAGGTGGGCAGGGGGTGGGGGTGACTGGGCACTGAGGAGGGCACTTGACGGGATGAGCACTGGGTGTTATGCTATATGTTGGCAATTGAACTCCAGTAAAAATATACAAAAAAAGAATATATCATAATTCTTTTATTTATTCTGTTGGTGAATATGGATTCTTACTCCCTTGAACGTCCTTAATAATGCTGTGCTCTTGTACTATACATTCTTATATACACACACACATTATTGTCAAGTATATACCTAAGAGTAAAAGAGTAAAAGTCATTGGCTCACAGGCTACATTTAGATTCAGCTTTAGCTGATAATACCAAACTGTTTTTTAAAGTGAATTTACTAATTCACATTCCTATGAGCAGTATATGAGTTTCTGTAGCTTCAGATCTTCACCAATACTTAGAAGAATTAGTCCTTTAAAATCTTATCCACTCTGGTAGTTAAATAATGGTACCCCACTGGTCCAACAGGATAATTCCTTTAAACATTGTTTTGGAATTCACAGTCTAGGAAACAGGAAAATGTGGTTTGGGAATTTTATCATAAAGTTTTTGATGTTATGAAAAAGCATTATTTGGCTATGAAAGCTTATGAAATTGACACAGAGCCACCAGAGTTAGAGCTCTATCCACAAAGTTTTTGAAGATCCTGAGGAACCAGAGGATGAAGGAAAACAGAGACCAATTTAAAAGTCCCAATCAAAGGTTATTAGCTCTATTCTATTGTGAATTTCTATGATTTATGCAGGATATGTTTAAAAAGTGTTGCCTAACATTCCAGAGGCCCGATACTTGTAACCAGTAAGATCTGAAAATCATCTGACATTCCATCTGCAGAAGGAAAGCATAAAAACCACAATGAAGCTAGGATCATATTAAATCATATCACCCTTCTGGGCACTTCTTTTTCTCCTTTGTATTTAAAATGATGAATTCCGCCCACATAAAATGAACTTCTTTAACAACAACAAAAAAAGAGTAAAGATCTCTTTACTGACATTAATTTTTCTTTTTATATGGTATATTGACACAATAATTATCACTTTTCTTGTCTTGTTTAAACTGGTTATTAAAATGGGGCCTAGATCAGTTCAAAATTCAAAAATGAATTAATGCAGGGTCCCTGGGTGGTTAGGCATCTGACTCTTGGTTTGGCTCGGTCATGATCTCAGGGTTATGAGATAAAGCTCAACATTGGGCTTTGCACTCAGTACGGAGTAAGCTTGAGTTTCTCTCCCTCTCCCTCTTCCTGTCCTGCTCTCTCTTTCAAATAAATAAATTGTTAAAAAACAAAAAAAACTAAAAATGAATTAAGGCAATCCATCACATCAATAGGCAACAAAAAGGAATTAATCATCCCATTTATGTTGGATACATGTATCAGATTTCCTTTGTGAATATCCTTTGTTTCCATCTTATAATGTGGACTGATTGTATTTTCAGCCTCCACAAAAATTAAATTCTGGGATAGGATGTTACTCCTCACTAGAAAGATTCACAAATGAATTTGAATGTCTTCTGGATGTCATGCCTTTGTCTTCCTTGATTTTCTTTCCTTCTTTCCTTCCTTCCATTTCCTTTCCCTTTTTTTCCAGAGGGAGGGGTGGAGAGTGGGATGGGATGGCTGGAGTATATGCTCAAATGACTGTTTTTTTTAGATTTTATTTATTTGACTTTTTTTTTTTTTTTTTAAGATTTTATTTATTTACTCATAGAGACACAGAGAGAGAATGAAAGGCTCCGCTCAGAGCCTGACGTGGGACTCGATCCAGGGTCTCCAGGATCATGCGCTGGGCTGCAGGCGGCGCTAAACTGCTGCGCCACTGGGGCTGCCCTCAAATGACTTTTTTAAAAAAGGATATAGAGAAGGGACGCCTGGGTGGCTCAGTGGTTGAACATCTGCCTTTGGCTCGGGGCATGATCCCAAGGTCCAAGATTTGAGTCCACATCAGGGCTCCCCACAGGGAGCCTGCTTCTCCCTCTGCCTATGTCTCTGCCTCTCTGTCTCTGTCTCTCATGAATAAATAAATTAAAAAAATTTTTAAAAAAGGATATAGAGAAGCTAAAATTGTAGTGGTTAGATGATCTGAAATATCTTTATTTGGTTCTCATACAAGATTTGATTTTCCAGCTTGGCTGGGAACAAAACTATAATATTCTCTACACTTTTTGACATATTTCCTTCTTTGTTTCCTACCATCACTTATTGTTGCTAGTATCACTTATTGTTGCTGATGGTGAGTTGATCCTTGTTTCTTATCTTTCATGTCCTGATTTTTTTTAAAGATTTATTTAATTGAGAGAGAGAGTGAGAGAGCACAAGCAGGGGGAGCTGCAGAAGTAGAGAGAGAAGCAGGATGCCTGCTGAGCAGAAAGCCTGATGTGCCGCTCAGTGTCGGGCTTGATCCCAGGACCCAGAGCCAAAGGCAGATGCTTAATATGCCAAGCCACCCAGGCATCCCACTTTTTGCAATTTTATAATGCATCTCAAGGTGTGTTTCTTTTATTTATTTATTTTTTATTTATTTTTTTTTTAATTTTTTTTTTTTTATTTATTTATGATAGTCACCGAGAGAGAGAGAGAGGCAGAGACACAGGCGGAGGGAGAAGCAGGCTCCATGCACCGGGAGCCTGATGTGGGATTCGATCCCGGGTCTCCAGGATCGCGCCCTGGGGCAAAGGCAGGCGCCAAACCGCTGCACCACCCAGGGATCCCTCAAGGTGTGTTTCTTTACAACAAGTGAACTTGGTGAGTCTTTTCAGTTCTGAAAATTTTTCTTGTAATATTTCTACTTTCTTTTTTCTTTTCTTTTCTTTTCTTTTTTTTTTTTTTACTTTGGAGACTGATACTCTCTCTTTTTTTCTTACTATATTTTCATATCCTTGTGTTTAGTCCAACTTTCTAAAAGATGTCTTTAATTTTTACTTTCTAACTACTGATTTTTCCTCTTCTTTACATATGGCATATATAACTTATGAGCATTTCTTATTTTATTTTATTATTCCCCTCAAGATTTCCCATCCCCACTTCACAGGTACAATATACTTTTATTTCTTCAGGATATTAGTTACAGTATTTATTTATTTACTTTAGTCCCATACATTGTCTTGATTCTTTATGTTTACATTTCTACTGTTTTTGCATTTGGACTAGACCTAGGGGACTGCCATTCCAAATTTAAGGTAATGATGGAAATGAGAGGGAGCTATCTAGAAAAACTTTAAAGGGAATTCTAAATTAGGTTTGGACATTGGAATAATAATTGTTACTTATTGGCAGATTTAGTGAAGCAATTAAAAATATTAACAATGAATATGTAAATGGAACTAATATTATCTGTGAATTCTATTAAACTAGACATTATTTGTATTTTTAATTTATCTTAATGTTTATTAGAGTTATATGATTCTATTAGATTTACAATAATTCTATTAAATTTTTATAGTTCTATTTGGTATAGAACTCCACTGTTTTTCCTCAAAATTTCATCCTGTGATAATTCCATCTTATTGTCCTTAGAAAATACACACACACAGACACACACACATACACACACCCCTTCAAAAATCAGTTGCCCAGAAAACACTATCAGGAAAACCTTCTGAGTATATGGATATGTTCTTTTGAGTATATGCCCCAAATTGGGCATCAGAATTAATATACTTCTAAGTATTATTATTGGTAGAGAAATCAGTATGGAGTGCTAGAGATTGGCACAGTTAATGAACATTTAGTAAAGTAGTGCTGAGCAAGGATAATTTGGCTGTGACTAGAGAAAAAAAGGTAAAAGTCCCCAGAAAATACAAATATTTCATGACAGAAAACTTATGTAATACAATAGTAAAATGCCATGAATTTTCATTAATTGTGTGAGTTAGCAGTGGTCTAAATTAATAAAAGCTCATTTCCTCTATGCTTCTCCAAGTCTTGGTGCATACTAGTGTCATCTGTGTGATGATATATGAAGTACTAATCAACGTGATTTTACTCCCTCTATATTTGTTTAATCTGTAAAATGTGTATAATTCTTCTTATTGGTGAGGGTTAAGTGAATATACTCAAAGTGCTTAGAAGAGCATCTGATACATAATACTGAATAAATGTTGGTTTTTTTTTATTGTTGTTATTATTCATGAGTTTCTTCACTATTACCTGAAGATCTTCCCCCCACCCACTCCTTCCAAATTCTGGCCATATACCAAAGCTATTATTTCCTAAATGAAATTGTCATGGGAAACAGATAAAAGAATCATCAGATTCTTGCATTTTAAAAGGTTTCAGTCTTAAGTGTTATAAGTTGAATTGTGTCTACCCTCCTCCAAAAAAGGGGTATAATGGAGTCCTAATCCCCAGTGCCTCAGAAAATGCCCTTACTTGGAAATAGGATTTTACAGAAATAATCAAGTTAACATAAAATCACTAGGGTGGACTCTAATTCAAAATGACTGGTGTCCTTATAAAAAGAGGAAATTTGGACACAGAGACAGAGGTGCACAGACGAAAGGCATCCAAGAGATGCAGGGAAAACAGCATGGAAAGATGGAAACAGGGACAGTAGTTATGCTGCCACAAGCCCAAGAATGTCTGGGCTACCAGCAGCTGGAAGAGATAAGGAAGTATCCTTCCTCTACAGGTTTCAGAAAGAGCATGGCTCTGCTGACACCTTGATTTAGGATTTCCAACCTCCAGAATTGTGAGACAATAAATTTCTGTAAGTGTGAGCCACTCTGTGTGGTATTTTGTTACAGTAGCCCTATAAAACTAATACAGTAGGTATAAAATAGAAAGATTTGGGAGGAAAACTTGTGGATCAAGTTTATTACTGGTACAGAAGGAAGAGAGGTCCAAGCAAAACTTTTGGGAGCTGGAAAGGAAGTCTGGGAAGAAGCAGGGGGCCCAACCTAAGGGGGTCTTTGATAGGACCCCCCATGTAGCTTGCTCGCCCAGGATTAGCTAGAAAGGTAGAGTAGACAGATGAGAAGTTGGAATGGTCCAATGTAGCAGAGATTGTGCCTCACTTGTCTGAAACCCACAGAGAAGCTATGGTCTATGAGATGGAAACAGCAGAACATAGATCTTGGTGTGAAGTGCCTTGGATGTGGGAATTTCATCAGCCAATTATAGCCCAGAGTGACCCTCAAAAGCTGCTAATTGTGTTTCTTCTTTCCTTCTCCAAGGACAGGAACAAAAGTTACCTGAGAGGAAGAGCTGACAAACCTGAGGTAACTGAGTTGAGAGGATGCTGCCATAAAAACTCGAGGATGGTGTTTCTGGGACCAAAGAGGAATGCGGACACATTGGTAGATGTCCGTGTGGAGGGATTTTGGTGCCTAAGGATCATACAGGATTCTACAGCTCATTGGATGCCCACTCATTGGATGTAATAAGACAGGAGCCTGGGAACCAACCATACTCTGCTTTCTCCACATATGTAAGCATTCCTGGACTTAAATCAATCCCTGTATGAGAAGATGGAAGAGAAAAACTGTACATTGGCTTCATCTAAACTTGAAATCATTGGGAAAAGCCTCAAGTGACTCAGTCTACCCCTAACTGACTAGATTCATTTTCTGCCATTAGGCAAAATGGGGGCTAGAATTAAAAACTAAGTAAATAACACTCCTTGAGCACATAGCTTGAAAATATGGTACCTGATATATTTGTCTCTCCTCATTATACATAAACTCCTTGATGGGAGGTACTGTATGTTTTTCTCTTTGTCTTTTCAAAGCCAATATAGCACTTAGCAAATATTAAGGTGGTCCATCAATATGAATATATATTAGTTAATTAATGATAAACCAATAAAATTATAGTTGTGCTAGAGTAAATATAAAAAGTCTAATAAAATGAATAGCAATTTGATTAGCTGAGAAATCTCTTTTAATAAACTGGTAAAAGTCATTTTAATTTTGCTTATATATTGCCTGCTTCAATGTTCTTATAAACAATGTTTTCTCAAGTATTTTAAAGATATAGAGATAATAATACATAACCACTGGTTTGAATTATCTCATGTGAGATGAATTTAACTGTTCCTTTTGTCATATATATACACCAAAGGAATCCACAGATCTAAATTAGCTAAACCTCACTAAAGTTTAGACTAGTTTTCCATATTCAGATATTGTTTCTTGCAAATGTTTTACCAAAAGCAACACAAAAGACTATCAGGAAATGTGTATTACACTGTTCTTTAAGGAGTTAAATAACTCACTTGAAAAATAATCCATCCCATGAGAAGAAAAAAATTTCAGAAGACCAGCACAGACTACAAGAGACATTTTTGCAAAACTCTGCATTTAGGATATAAGGTAATCTAAAAACCTAATTTTCAAAATATTTGTAGGTTTTATGTTAATTGTGGCAGGTTATATGTTGATAAACTTTGTAAATTTATGAAATTTAGAAAAATAGGTGAGGTGCAAATAAGTGAGTAGGAAAGGGTCTCTTTTGTACATACTTATATGCAAGGAGATGTTACATTGTACCTTGGGATAAAGAATAATGAGCATGTTTTTCCTTTCGTTCAATTTGCATGTCTGCCAGTAGATGGCGGTACCATGTTGAGTGCTGTCAGCCTTCCCCCCCACCCCCCCAAAGCTGTTTTCTGATATATGTTGGGTACCATAGAGTGAATCTCAGAACAGGAAGCGGAGGCATAAGCAGAGAGGATTCTGGAAAGGTCTCTTTGTTTTCTTGTCCACAGAGAAAGCAAAGGAAAACCTATTCTAATTAATTTGTAAATCTCTGTGGCCAAAAATCTGAACAACTGCAGAGGAAGCCACCTTATACTCTAACCATCTTGGATGCGGGGCTTTGTTATGCTGTGATCTGTAAAGCTCTGTTTTATCAGGTAAGCTGGCAAAACATTTAATTATCTGCACCATAGAATCTAGCCACTAGATCATTTTTCTTATTTTAAAATCATCTTCATGCTGCTATTTTTAACCTAATGCTGTTTTAATGTAGATTACAGGAACCAAAGTCATCATTTGATGTGTAAACTGCTTACTATTCTTTTATCTCTCAAAGGAAACAGAGCCTCTGTCTAGAAATGGTGACTTATGGTTGAGACTAGGCATTAGTGATCTCATGTTTTTGAGACATGTAGATGGTTATGATTCATTGTATTCAAAGAAAATATTTTTTATTGCACAAAGCTAACCTAATGGATTTTGTGGCTGTATATCATCTATTTAAATGTCCAGTGTGCCCAGAAATTTTTTTAGCATAAATGTATGGTGAATTTGGAACTACCATTCTTGTGCTTTAGTCTTTTATTTAACAGCTTTAGAGGGGCCATGTGTATAGGGAATGATAACAATATAGAGGTGTAATAATCTATTTTCATGGAGGGAAGAAGATAACCAACACTAACCAATAAAAAAGAGATTTAACCTTTTAACAATAAAATGATCCCTATATGTTCCATAATGTGTTATTTCTTTTATATTTTAATATGTTCTTTTTTATATTAAAATATTTTAAATTTATTGACTTAAAATATATTTTCTTGATGAATTATCTCATAAGCTTGATATATTTCTGTTTATTTTTTCTGTGTAGATTTAATAACTGTTATTATTATTAATTACCAGGGGGAGCCACTTGAGCCAAAAAACACTTTATCTATAATATATATTTTCTGTAATTTTCTTTAAAATATTTGATAGCCACAAATGCTGTATTCAGTTAGCAATCAATTACTTAGAATAAGAAATTATTGGCAGAAAATCTGTAAGTATTAATTGAAAGAAGGGTTTCAAATATCATAAAGTAGGATTTTTAAAAATACAACAGGTGGTGTAATGTAGCATATGAGGACAAAGATAAAGGCATCAGTGCTTGTAGGAATTTGCATGGAAAAATTTCAACACAACCACTCCAAGTAGTGTGTGCCCTATGTGAAATAAAGACCTCTGATTTTAACCTGGGTTTCCAGTCAGTACTGGTCAAAATTACCTAAAAATAGAACTTGAGTATTTAAAAGCAATTGTAATTTCTAATGATATGGCAAAGTATTGATTTCTCACTATTTTACACTGAGTAGCAATAACACTCCCCCTAAAAAAAATAAAATAGTGGTTGCCTCAGAGAAAAGCCCTGAGTCTCGTGTATTTCAGAAGAACTCCTACCATAGGATATGAAGGAAACTGTTTCTTTGATAAGGGTTCTCAGAAATGGATGTTAATTGGCTTCAGTGTATTGCATACATTGTGCTTCTCTACAGGGGAGTGAATTTGAGTAACTTTGTTCTATGTAAACACAAGAGCTGATCTTGAGTGAACTGTTTTACATTTATGAATGGGTGCTTATATTTCAGCCCTCAATATCAACATTTTTTTTCAGTATAGTTGCAATAATCTGTTATTTGTCTATATATGTAGTCACGATGTGAAGAGCGTATGTACATAGAGTTCTTCACAAAACTTGCTCTTTGAAAGTTTTTGGAAATCAAACCTACTTTGATTAAATGATATGCCAAATAAGTTTGAGTATCTTACTCTTAAGAAAAATCTAATAGTGACTTCATTTGTAAGGTCAAGAAAAACACTGTAATTTTTTAAAAGATTTATTTGTTTATTTTAGAGAGAAAGAGAACACAAGTGGGAGGGGCAGAAGGAAAAGGAAAGAGAATCTCAAGCAGACTCTGCTCTGAGCACAAAGCCCAATATGGGGTTCAGTCTCAAGACCCTGAGATCACAACTTGATGCCTAACTGTCTGAGCCACCCAGGCGCCCCAAATAGTACTGTAATCTAATGGGGGTGGCTCAGTCGGTTATGGGTTTGCTTTTGGCAGGAGGCCCCAGGTTGGGCTCCCTGCTTAGCAGAGAGCCTGCTTCTCCCTCTTTCCCTGCTTGTGCTTGTTCTCTCTCTCTGTCAAATAAATAAATAAAATCTTTTTTAAAAAAAAATACTGTATTTTAATTGTGTAGTAGAGATAGACTGAGCAGTGAGCTGGAAGTCTTAGTTTCTGATTCAAGTTCTGCTACTAATGACCCTGATCACCTCAGAAAAGACACTATGTATTTTTCCTGAAGTACATTTTCCTTGCCAGTATAGTTATTAGAATCAAAAACATATAAGGACACTTCATTTTTCAACTTTTATGATTCAAATTTATCTGGATTTTCGCCAACTGATTTCTTAGCTTAACTGTAATATGATACATCTTTAACTCTCACTGAGTTGTATATTAACTACTAATGGTGTACTAAACCTGAAAGCAGAAAAAGATGTTTTAACGATCCTCGGCCAGTTCCTTCTGTGGTGGAAACAACAAGGAAGCAATATGGAGAAATGGAGAAGAGCAGGGTTGGCAGACTGAATCCTAGCTCTACTATTAAATGACAAAGTATTTAAACTTTTAAGACCCTATTACATCATGTATAAAATAGGAATGATAACACCTATGTTGCATAATTGTGTAAATAATGTTTCTTCAGTGTTTTTTATACATCCTGGGACATGACTAAATGCTCTCCTTCCCCTCTTCCTCTATCCCCCATAATTAGTGATAGTGATATAATATCTTCCACCTCAACAGGAAGGACAGAATGAAACTGCCAAGAAGTTCTGTAGTTGGGAATGTTCATTCTTGTCCTGAAAGAGGGCACTTGCTGAAACAACAACGGTGCTCCCTATAACAATATTGATTAGTGCTAATATCCTTGGCATTTCCTGGGAGTTTAAAGAACTCTCATAATACCTTCCAAAAGACCATTCTTTTGCCCAATGATGTATTATCATGGACTCTACTTCAAAGGCTTTCTTCTTTTTAACAATTAGGGACAAAGGGCTTCATTTCACTTGTGCCTTAACAGACACTTAACAGACGAAAGACCTCTATGAAGATTCACAAAGAAAGTATAGGTTTCACCAAGATCATTTAAATATCCCCAAATTTCTACTATGGCCATCAAAGTACAGAGCCTAAATCCCAGAAATGACCGCATGTGTTGGCTATATGATCAGCTCATGAACTCTCTACTGCTTAAATCCTATTAATGATCCTAAAAAGTGGAAAGGCAAATTGTGCTTGATGAAATTGTGGACAGACTATAAAATCCCTCCTTCCCTCCAAAGGTTTTCTTTATATGCAGTTTTGTGCTCTTGACAGCTCTATGCTACTGGGATCTTTGGGAGCTACAGCTGGGACGGCCATTCAGCATCCCAGGCCTCCTAATCCTGCCCTTCAACCACCCTGGGCCTGTTTACACTGACTCAAGTGCCTGCACTGTCATTTTCATCTTCATGGCAGCCAAGATGACTTAATGGGCTCAGGACTGGACAGATGTGAGAAGGCTGAGAGTTTGGGAGGCTTAAAGATATGAGGGCAAGATCTCTCAATTACACCATACGCTGCCTGAAATTTGTTGGTTAGTCCATCTTCCTTGATTCTAGGTAACTCCGGCTTTTGTGATTCTTTATTTTTAGGGTTGAAATTAACTGAAAGCACTCATAAATATAAGAATATGAAGACAAATGCCCTTTTTCCCCCACTAAAGAATGAACATGTGACTAGATAGTGAATTTCTTTGCATGAGTGGCTGTACAGATTACTTTTTCTCGTTATCATTCATGTATAGGAACATTGTGAACTCACTGAAAGTTGGGAATTAGTGTTTTGTTTGTCATCTAAAAATATATTATTCGTTCTACCTTAATACTGATGATTGTTTTACAAATTTTCCAAAGCTATGAAGATTAATTACCTGCCTGCCCCTGAAATATAATTTAAGATATTAACAGTACACTTCTTCACTTTTAGGATCTATTTTAAAATTTTGATTAATTTCAATTCTAAATTATCTTTGCTTCCACTTGAATTTTACCCCAGAAACAATTTTAATGGCAATTCAATATAGAATCTGGTATCTGAACTATTACTTTGTGAGGCAGATTGTTGTTTGACGTAATTATAAAATTTGAGAAGGGCAAAAGCCAATTGTATTGTTACTTGTGTTATAAGGTCACATATTTATCTTTGATTAGGAAACTACTTTTTAATTCAGTTTTACCTGTTGACATTTTTCACGCTGGGGTAAAATCAATATATTCTTCAGATACATTTTAATAGGACATAATAAGGTGGATACCTGTTTCAGAGCAGAATAGTGTTTATTTTCTTTTACTTGATAATATGGTAATAAAGAAAATCTAGTTCTCCTATTATGCAAAGACATGCTTTGTTATATGAACTGCCTGCCAAGTATCAACTCTTTGGGTACCTAAAATTTGAATCTATACCCAGACACATAATTAGCCACAGTAAAGAATTCTTTAAAATTTATATGAATGCCTACTGGATACCACAAGTTTTAATGTGCCTTATTTATTGATTGATTTTTTTTTTATACTCTACTTCTTTTCTTCAGAATTTGAAATGATAAAGGACCTTATAGAAAGAATTTTAGAGATGTTTCTTCCCAAGATATATGAGTAGATAACAGCTGCAAAGTAACTTATAAGCAGTATTAAATATATTAAATATATATATTTTTATATATATATTTATATATATATTACTGACAAATACAGTGCATATAAACATATCCTAGGTGGTGGTCTGGATAAGGAAATTCTCAGGAGTTGTTTCAGTTCAGAGAAACCTTTTAAAAGTCTGGAGTTATTTCTGTAATAACTGAATTAGGTTTTCATCTTTTTGGAAACTGCATATAGGGAGCCCTTCATGTGATTAAGCTCTGTGCTGAAGCAAAGTGAAAGAAATGATGGTCTTAAATTATTAAATGGTGGTTAAATATTGTTTTATTCAATGGGTGAATTCAAAGATGGGAAGTCACTCTTTAAATAACTTTGGCCATTTTCTGCCAAGAAGCTCACTTTGGGGAATTTTAATCTCCTAATATTCAGGATATTCTTACTTGGGCTGTACAGAACATCGTGTTCTTTTCCTTTCCCAAGAGCTTGGCCTGCAATAAGTCACTAAATCCCAGTTATTACTGCTAAGTGACATTGTACTTCTGATCTAGAACCCAAAATATTCTTTCATAGGGCTTACCAGGACACATTTTAACGGCTTAAGTCTCTAGTTGAGAATCAGTCATCTGTTTGTTAGTTTCTCTGTCTTCTCGGTGTTTTTGCTTGTAACATTTATTTTTCCCTTTGTAAATTATTTTTGTTGTACCTAAACAAAGTATTGAGCACTTTCTTTTCATGCAACTTATATCATGGTTGGAAATAACCCCACAAATAGATTCTTGAGGAAATAACCCCAAATTTCTACATGGCCAAAGTAGATAAGAAAGGAATGAAGCTAGCCAGGTTGAGACTAAAGAACTGGACAGCCATAACCAACCATGCCCTTTCCAAGGAGGAGAAGCTCCATGTTATGGCTGGGAGACTGATGAATCAAACGATTTCTCCAAAGAAGCTAAAAATCCAAATTTTTATTAGAAATCTCCATCTTGTTAAATGTTGTCATCCATTTCAATTCATTTACAATACTGGATAAATTCAACAAAACATACCTATAGGCAGGACGCAGTCAAGGGGGTTTGGCCAGGTTTTTTCTTTCTTTCTTTCTTTTTTTTTCCTTTTGCCAATCCAACCAGTATTTTTACCAGTGAGGAAAAATAAACCTGATGGAGAGGAAATGGCTTGACTGCATTTCAAGGCACAGCCACAATAACATTCACATTTCTTATCTACTACTCCAGGCCTCAGTCAACTGCTGGCGATTTTCCTATTACATTCATTTCAAAACTTTGAATATTCTATGCATTACCTCCCATATTTCTGTTTTTCCTGCTGATATTTAAATCATCAAATTTTAATTATCATCATAGATCCTTTTATTGCTATCATTGCTTCTCTTGCTGTTATTACCATGTTACTGATACGATAGTTGATATGGCATGTAATATTCCTACTCCTGCCCTGTTTGGAAACTACTGAAATTTGTCTTTAGATTAAAATTCAAAAATTGACCCTTCAGCTGTGAAATGGTAAAAATATTATTAATAGGATATTTGCATGTCCTTGAGTCCCATATAGCCTCAAAGTTCTAAAATTGTATTAAATTATCTTTAATTGTAGCCAATAATGATTACAGTTCAAGTAAATCCACTCTTAATGTTGGTTTTCAACGATGGTTTTGCGCTTCACTATCAATCTTATATATTTATACCGAAAATTAAAGTATATTATTATATCAGCACTGGAAGGACAGACAAAAGTATAATTCACAATCATATTGCATTCTCTCTCATTAACATAAAAATCTGGTAGTATTAGATAAGAATACAAATCAGATACATGTGCCTGGAATGAGAACTTCTTGGCCAATAAGTGGAAAATCAGAAGGAAAAAAAAAAAGCAAAATGAGAAATTACAAAAATTAGATTTTTAAAACCTCACTAATGAAAAGGATAGAAGAAAAGAATAGTTGAAGGGAAATAGATATGCAAACATTCTAAGAGAAAATAGAAAGACGTACAACATGATAAGCTTTGGCTGCACACTGGATTCACCTGAGAAGCTTAAAAAAGAGCAATGCTGGCTCCACTTTAGTCCAATTCAATTCTATTCTCTGGGGTTGAGCCTGATATCTGTTTGTTCAAAAGCTCTGCAAGTATAGTTCAAATATGTGGCCAGGTTTGAAAACCAGCTGACTGAAGGAAGGCAGAGAAAAATAAGAGAAGTTAATAAAAGGTTGGTTAATGAAGTAAAAGCTGAGAAACGACTTCTAAAATAATTTCAAAATTCTAGTAAGTGGGCATGTGTTAAGTAAAGAGACTATGCCTATACTTATGAAGAAATAAATTGGCGTCCATTTTTTCCTTGTTATAAAGGCTGGTATTTATTCTATATGTTTAAGCAGTTTTATATTTCAAATTGCTAATTTCCTACCCTTACCTCTCTGTTGGAAAGTTGACCCAGCTGCTGGCTACGGTATATTTTACAAACTAACAATATGAACAATCGTGCATGCTCTCAGAAATCAGCACCCGTGAACTGCAATTTGTACAACCAGAGATTTGCTCTTTTTGTTCTGTACGTCATAAATTGCTCCTTTGAAAATTAAGTCTTAAATAATCAAATAAGAGTTTCTATTGAAAGGTACTCTTTGAATGTCCAGGTCATCCAACTGGAAACAAAGCATTGATTTCTGATTTCTGAAACTGCAACTGTGGCAGATTGAAAGGAAAGGCGGATCTGTAAACCAACAAATTTCTTAAGGCCAAAACGCACTTAAAAGTGGATTTTCAGAAAGTGATATTTATAAAAAGGAAATGAATTAACCTAATAGCTAAGTGGAATTAATAATGAATTGCATTTCTTAAAAGGAATTCCATTACCAAGGTGAGTCAGCTTTTTCAGCTCCTTATGAAGACATCTGCAGAGTTAACACCCCAGTTGCTTTTTTATGTTGGCTTCTTGCAGTCCTTTCCACAGCTGGGAGGAGACTGCGGTAGCCTTTAATAAAACAATCTTCTACGTCCTCCAGGGTTTTTATATCTTAAGGTCTTTTTTCTAGATAAACATCATTTAATATTACTACTTAACGCTGCTTTCTTCACAACCTCTACCATTCTGTCAACCTGGTCAGTAAAATTATCACCATAAAGAAAAGAGCTGTTAAATCTCAAAATAAAATGAGAATACCCATATTTTAAGGCAGGAGGCTAGTGCTTCTATGGTAAACAAAAGGAATACAATACCATGTTTGAGGCTGGATTTATGATGGATGTCTGTGAAACAGTGCCTGGGTTCTTAAACTGGGATTGGATCATTTTCTTAAAAATAATTGACGTCCTATGTTTATATACAAAGTACTTGGGTAGTAAACAATGAAAATATAAAAAACAAACCATTGAAATGTTAATGGAAATTAAATCCTGAGCCAGAGAAGAAATGTTTTTTTTGAAGAAGAGTCATTTAAATTATTCAGTGAGAATAGAAAGTAAAAAATCTATTGTTGATATAAACATTTCCTCCACCAACATGGTGACAACTGTGATAACTAACCTGATTCTTTGGGGGAAAGCATTTCAACTTGTCATTCAAAAGCATTTAGTAGAACTGAAAAGGGAAAGAGTAATGATTAGGAGTAAATAAAAAGTGGCAGAGCACATCCAAATCATGATGCAGATCTTTATGCAAATTAACACAAAAGAGTTAAGCTACACCACCAAAGCCACAAGGGTATCTCTCTAATACCATTATTAGGTATGTTGTTTACTAGGTGTCTTAAAATCTGAGTCACTGTGAGGCACATTTCTTTTAAACATCCATTAAATGCACACGATGATACATCTCAGACAACAGTCTATGAGATCAATTTAATCATAAAGTAATACACATTTTTTTCAACAATCCATATTGTTGAATCCATATTCCCAAATTTAGGGAATTTTATGTGTGAGAAAATACTTTCTATTTATTCTCTTAAGTTCTTCCTGAATAGAATGTTTCAGAACTAAATATTTAAAGCATACAAAGGCACACTTAATGTGGGAACTCTTGGTAATTTCCCAGCCAGTTTTTTGGTAAACATAGAACTGCGCTAAAAAAAAAAAAAAAAAAAGGCTATTAATTTTTTTAAAAAGAGGGTCACTTGAAGAGTTAGTGAATTCAATGCCAAATACTGCAGACACAATTTATCAGAATCTTGAATGCCCCATGTCCTTGCAAAGACAGTTCAGGGGGGCACACCTGGAACACTGCAGGAACACCACATGTTCCAGTTCTGGCTTTCTAGCATCTTCTCCCTTTAGCTTTTACATTTCCCCTCATGATTGCTGCCCTCTCTAGCCAGGGTCTTACTTGCAGTTCTTCTTCCACCCTGGGTAGAACCAGGATAGACAGACTACCAGTCTTGGCTCTCCTTAGCAGTTCGGCTGCTGCAAATCCTTGCCTGGAATACAAGTTTGCATCGTATGTGATTTTCTCTTACCTGTGGCATTCTGGTTGTCTTCAGCCTCAAAAGAATTGAGCATTGAACAGCATCCTTTCTGCTTTTACATGCAGAGACCTTCCACTGTATGTTCCTGCTGCAGTAAGTGAGTGGCATCAGTGACACCTAAATCAGGGCAGTGCACTCAGGCCCTCGCTCTAATTTTGGTGCCAATGTGCTCAGTGGCTGCAGAAAAAAACATCAACATTTTGGGTCCTGAATTCAGATCCTAGAAAAATATTTTCAGCTTCTCTTTATTTCAAAAGCCCCTATTTTGGTGGTGGTGGGGAATTTAACCAAGTGATTCATCACATTCACTGAAAACTAGACAAAATTTTGTGAATTTTTTTAAAAAACTGCTATTTGTATAGAATTTCTCCTCTAGGAAGAAATCACACGTATAAGAATTACGTGAAGAAAATACAAGAAGAAATAATGTATACAGAATTGAATATCTAGAATTAAAGGATATGAGAGAGTTCTTTTCAGCAATCAACCTTCCAGCTCTGCTGTACTCAAGGCATTCATAGCATTTGTTCATCAAAAAACATGGTTAAATCTGAGCAAGCCCATAGTTCGTGAAAGTGTTCTGAAGCTAAAGATAGCCTCTAATAGGTATAGCACAGCCTAGCTCAGTTACATGATTAGCCCAGTATTCAATAATCCTTGTTCAGAGTATAGGACTATTGTTGTATGCCTCATTCTCTCCCAGAAGTAATGGATGCTGGAGTGTATCTGGTACAGTCTCAGAGTCTGAACACTGGAACTAGCATTTTAGAGACAAAAGAGGCACTACAAATGGGGTAGTCAATTTTCCTCTTCTCCCTCCCTCTCTTTTGTAGATGTGGACAATGAACACCTAAGATGTTGAGTGTTCAATGTGTCACAGCAAGTGAGGACACACACAAGTCTAGAAACCAGGTTACCTGAATTACAGCTTCCATCCCCCTCCTGTCTTTCTCTCTCTCTTCCTTATCTTTTCATTAAATCTTGTCTCTAAAAAGATGGAGTAGGACAGTCTTTTCCATTATGTTGTACTGTCTTCTGTGGCACCATCTCAGCATGATAGAAGGACATGGCATTGATAATCATCTATTTGTGAGGCATGCTTAATAGTCTCTCAGATGGCTAGGTTCTGACTGGTAAAGAATCACGTGACAGTCAAACCTCAGCCCCACCTAAATCAACCTATGCTCCAGTGGAGTTTACCACTAGAAGTGTTCTGAAGACAGTGATTACAACCTCTCTGCTCCACGCTAGATAAATCTCAATCCTCTATATTTTAAACCTCAAAGGAATGCAGGTAACTTGTGGGAAAGCAAGCACCACCATCTTGAATTTACGCAAATCGTACCTCAAGATCCTAGTTCTAAAGTTCCCTCAGGTTGCCAAGTGAAAAAGGCAATCAACTCTTAACACTCGGTTGTGAAAACAGTGTGCTGTCATTTTGATTACAGTCAGTAAACAGTCTGGTTGCCTGGAAAGAAACTGCCTAAAGCACACGGCACCAGCAAGCAGTAGGCGAAACGTGACTGAGGGCAACTCAGAGGGCTCTGTGTTATGGCTGAAACAGCACTGATGTTACACTGATGTTATGGATCAAGGATTTATTATTGGTCTGAGAATGCTGTTTGCATTTTACTTGCCACAATGCCAATTTACTTCAAAATAGAAAGCTTTCTTTAATTCTCTTATATTCAGATTTAAATGTGGTTTCCTTTCCAGAAACACATGTGCTACAGGCACACACCCACACAAAATGTTTGTTTACGAACAAAGTAACTTTCTCTATAGTGTTTCTTGGTCCCAAATCCTATGACTTAAGGATAAAAACAACAATCTGACTAAGTAAAATAGAAAAATTATCCATACATAGAGAGCCCCTCCACACCCTTTCTGAGCATCAAAATAGAGGATTGGCCTGCTTTTTAACTCATGTGTCTGTTTATAGGTTTGATCACTTCAAGGTGACTGAGGGGTAGGAGAAAGGGATATATCAGACCAGTACTATTTAATAAAAATATAATTAGACCTATATATGTACTTGGAAGTTTTCTGGGTGCTGAAAAAAAGCAAAAACAAACAAGTGAAATTAAGGTTATTGATGCTATGTTTTATTTAAGCCAACATTCCCTAAATATCATTTCAAGATTTGGCACTAACCACATTTCAAGTACTCAACTCTTGTATCTGGCCAGTGGCTACCACATTTGGACAGGCCACATGTAAAATTTGTAACTTCCTGCTTACTGTAGTAACTAGTCCATAAAATCCTTATTCTCCAGGAATTTAACATTCAATGTAGAAGCAGTAAGGCACATCCTTAAGAACAACAGAAGATAGAATATTGTAATTATTATATGAATTTTAAAGACAATATGTGTGTGCTATGGGAGTTCAGAGGAATGCAAAAATCACTTCTGACTTCGGAGTGTAAGGAAGATTTTAACAGGCTATGACTGACGGTGAATGATATTTCAGGCAGAAGGAATGTTTTTCAAAGCCTGAGGCCAGAGACTGGGAACTTTCAGGGAATGGCAAATAGATCAGTTTGACTAGAGAAGAGCATATATGTAGGAAAGTATGTAAGATAAAACTGCAAAAACAGATGGTAAAATATTTTTAGAGAGAGGGAGACTTTGATTATTTTTTCTAAAGAAAAGTAACACTGGATTTGGTAGCCATGTAATCTTAGCCAAGTTACTTACTCTCTCTGGACCTTATAGTTCCTTATCTCCAAAACAAGGACAATAATCACATTTATCTCATCAGGTTATTGTGAAGATTAAATGAGCTAATCAGTGCCTACTGCATAGCAAGTGCTTAGTTAGTGTCCTTATTATCATTATTATTTCTTCTCAAAGATACTTTGAGAATGGGAAATTCTTTGAGTAAAGCATTCAGTCTTCATTTTGCTTTGTTCTAAGAGTTTAGTAAACTTAGCCTATTTATACAATTACCTTTGAGATAAACAAGATTTCAATGCATGCATTTTGATCTAAATTAAAAAGGACTGCATAATTAGGAAATATAGTATCCATAGAGAATTTGGCTTCCATGGCTTTTTTTTCTGGTTTTATCACATTAATGACCATGTGATACAAAACTAAGTTACTTTATTTACTCAACCAATCCCGTTGGTGGATATTTGTTTTTTCTAGATTTTATTATTATAAAATGTGCTGCCATAAATAGAATACAAGCCTTTCTACTTGTAAGTTGAATTTCTATATAGTAAGTAAGTTGAAATAAAAATTACTAAATTTGGGGGGGAAAACCAAAATTAAAAATCCATTTATTCAAAAAAATGTCTGCTGAGCACCTACAATATGTCATGCACTGTTCTAAGCACTTGGGATTCATTGATGAAAAAAATAGACCAAAAAAGGCAAATATTATGGCCCCTGCAAGGCTTGTGTTCTACTCAGGGGAGACAGAAAATGAATAATAAGCATTACAAATAAGTAAGCTATGTAGTATATAATAAGGTCATAATGCTTTAGAAATAGGATGCAGTTAAAAGCTGGAAGGGGAGGCACTGCAGGTCTCTTTCTGAAAAGGTAAACATTTGGCTAAGACCTGAAAGAGATGAGTGAGGGAGGGATTCAACTACCTAGAGAAGTACATTCCTGAGAGAGGCAACAGTATATATGTGCCTGGCAGGTGCAGAGGACAGACAGAAGCCAATCTGGCTGAAAAGCAGTGAGGGAAGCTGAGAGCAGGATGAGATGAGTTCAGCTAGTAACTGCAAGGCCATATCATAAGGTCTTATAGGCAACTGTAAGGAGTTAGGCCTTTTCTCTGGGTAACTCCTGAAGGCTTCTGGTCAGAGGAATGACATGATTTGATTTCCATTTTTCCCAAATCTCTCTGACTGCTGGTGAAAATAGGCTGGGAGCAGGGAGACAGGAAGCTACTGCAGGCTTTTGTGAAATACTGCCATAAATCATTCTGGGTTCAGAGGAATTTTACCACAAGACATTAATGAATGAACAAATGAGCCTGAAGAAGCTATGACTGTCATCTTTGAGAGATCCTAAAAATGAGATCAATGTTAATGGCACATATGTCTCTAACTTCAAAAAAAAATTAATATAATTATGGTGTCTGTTAGCCACTATTGCCAAAGTGGGCCAGAAGCACCAGCATCACCTGCGTACTTGTTAGAAATGCAGAAATTGGGGCCTCACCCATATCTACAGAATCAGCTACTCTGGGATGAGGCCTGGCAAGTTGTGTTTTAACAAAAAGCCTTCTAGATGCCTCTGAAGCTAAATATGAAGAACCACTACTATAAACTTAAATGGTGAAAATAGATGGGCTGAGAGATCTTTTTCAATTTTAGGATACTGGGTTTCCAAGTTCAATTTTTAGCATTTATTTTCATAATAAAAGTATATGCCTTGAGAAAATCAATTTATTCATAAGAAGCATGGATTCATGCTTATGAACAAATAAATCTTTTAAATCATGTAGAAAAAACTGACATCATATCCCATCTCCTTATAAAAATATAACAGCAGTATATTATTTTTTAAATCCATGTGCAATAGAAAGTTGAAGATAAAGAAAATGGACAAAATGGAGGCAATAAACCTGTGAAGATTGTGGGTTAATGAAGTTACTCTTTTGGAATATACATTTAGCTCTGAGCCTCCTGGGCTCAACATTTTTAGAGTGAAGGCAGGAATAAATTTTATACAACTCAGAGAAACAAATCTCAGATTTTAGGTTAATGTGAATAACCATGAAGCCTTCTGATGGTCAGATCTGATCCAGGAGAAACTCTGGAGCACCCAAGGGAGTGGAGATATGGTTTACTTTCCAGACAAACTTTCTGTGTTTCATGTCATAATATCTTGGTGATTTGGCCATTTGGAAATGTCCCCTTGATGAGGGCCTCAAGTCTTAAAAACCAAATGAGCAGCTGGTAGGGTAGGATGATTACAGACATTGGAGAGCCAACCAGCTTTCCCACCCAGATGGAAGGCTGCCCCTTCCCTGTGGGGAAATGCTGCCAGCGACCGGCTGGCAAAGTCTGTGAGTTCCCCAGTAAGAGGTTTTGGATCTGCTTCAGCCTTTGCACAAAGAGCTAACTAAGTCCCCAGAGTTTTACAGCTAATGCATGACAGAGATGGTATTGATCCGGAAAATTCTAAAGCAGGTACATCATATTGTGAGTGTATAGGAAGACAGGCTTTCCCAAAAGAAACGAAAATAGCATAAATGGCCAAAAGCAGTGATAAGATAAACTAACGTGGAAAAATTATGGCTAAAAGCAATCAACTCGGAATAAGACAAAGATTCTTTAAAAACACTGAGACTCAGTGTTAAAGAATAAATAGTATAAACTAAAATACCATTGAAAGGAATACAAACAATTAAACTTAGCTCTATAAAATTCAATTGTTGGCGTTAGTCTTACAATCAATAACATTAATATAAATGGATTAAGAAAATTAAAATTAAAGCAACTTTGTCTAAGGTTCCTCAGCTGGAGACACCCACACTTTTCAGAGTAAAGCCTTATCATATTCTCTGAGCTACCACTTCCTCATTTGTGTCATGAAGACCTTCCCCTTAATTTCCAAAATGCTGAAATTATATGAAAGTCATTTCAAAATTTGTGTGTGTGTGTGTCAGGGGGATCTCCAGGTCCAATACTTGTAGTAGATAATCTGAGAGAAAAGTTTCTTAAGCATCTTATTTCATCACCTTCTTAATGGAATTCGCTGAGTTTAACTAATTTTAGCCATAAATAGAAGACTTACTTGATTTAATCTGGTATGGGTCTTTTGTGTAATTACATTCAGAACTTCCAGTAAGCACATTACCTAGTGTCCTTTGTGTTATGTCCTAAGCAAAATTTCTTTTCTCGCTTAGTTCTCAGAGAAAGTTGTCTTTTTATGCACAATTGTGTATTTGCTTTTTCCTAAATTGAGTGTGCTTCCACTTTTTCTTATCTATTGGGAACATTAGAGCCGAATTCCAGCCTTGAATGTGTGAAGTACCCATCTCAAATTTCTAGTAACCTCTATTCATTTCCTTCTCAAACTGTAATCCATGTGTTACCTGCACCAAATTCATTTAGGGAACTTGTTTAAAATGCAGATCTCTGGGCCATGTCCCAAACCAATTTTTTCTGCATTTCCAGAGATGGAACCCAGAAATCTGTATCTTTGGCAAGTAGTCCAAATGATTCCTATGCCACTGAAGTTCAGAACTACTTTAAAGAATCCTCATTCTCTAAATAACTCAATTAGGCCAATTTTATATTGGTTCATCTGTGAGCCATAGTCTGCTTTTAAAAATGACTGAGACAGAGATCTTAATAAGACACAATGCAACTTGAAGTATGAGGCCTAAATTGCAGCATGAGGCCATACACAGAAATCACTACCTTTTCCCATGTATATTTGGGGTTGGCAAATCCTTCCCATTTAGAGCCCAGGCCATAGGATATCATTTTCTCTAATCCATGAATCAGTGATTTTTCACAAGAGTAGGGAGAGGAGAGAGAACCAAAGCAAAGCAGAACTTTTGGGGATCTTTCTCAAACTACTTTCCTACTCCTCCTTAACTTCTTAGTGTCCTTGGATATTCACCCTTCCTACCTTATCCCCCTCCTTGTTTCCAGAGTAAAGATGACAAACATTTTGGAAATATATCTAAATTGACATTTTGGTTTTTTAACATCAGCCTCATTATATGTCAGGCTGGAAATGAAGATATTTAAACTCAGTTACTTGTGTTCTGGGGAAGGGAAATAGCTTGTGACTCTAAAGTAAAGGGAACATATATTGAAGGGTTATACATTTGTTTAACAAATTAATATCTCAAGCTCTGATGCATGGGTCTGTCTGATTGGTTATTATTAATACCAATAAGACTATTACTACTATTATCGCTACTTCTAATACTACTAAAACCTCCAGCTTTTACAAAAACCTACTTTATGCCAGCTCTTATATGAGTGACTTACAGGGGTATGTGTGTGTGTGTGTGTGTGTGTGTGTGTATGAAATATATATCTCATTTCATTCTAACAAGAGCCCTGTTTCTCTAGGGATTGTAATCCCCATTATGTGATGAGAAACTAAAAATTGGATTGGTTAGGTAACATGTTCAATGTGACGTAGCTAGTGAATGACAGAGATAGATCTGTGCTATTACCAAATGAAGGTAAGGGAGGAGAGGCAGGAGGAAGGTCATAAAGGTGCCTGCATATTTTGCTAATGTAACTATAAGTCATTGAAGGTCATTGACAATTTTTAATAAGGGCAGGATATGTGCTTTAGAAAGAATCACTTCAATGACAGTTAAGAGAATGTTGATGGCTTAGGAGTGAGTTTTCATCTGGAGAAAAAGATTTTAAAATGTATAAAATAGAAAGGTGAGATTTAATGGTTTTGTCACAGTAAATTGGAAAGGGAGATTTATTGGTGAGGATCAATTACCAGTTTGGCTTATGAGCACTGAATAAGTGAACTGATGTAAGCATTGTTTTAAATATCAATTGCTGATTTTAAAATTACATTTATTGCCCTTTAAAATAATTACTGGTTTATCTGGGCTAAGTTATTGCTAACAGTTATAGCTGAAAGGAATAGGACATCAGATTGTCATACTTAGGTTAATATTATGCCTTCATTTAGCAAGCTAGTTTTTCATCTCCGCTTGTCTAAAATTTAGTCTTAGAAGCCACTGAATAAGGCTTATTGGTCTTATCTTAGCCAATCAGATGGAGTTTTAGGTGGAGAGGAAAAGGAGCTAAAAATGAACTAGAATAATGACCCACAAGAACAATGCAGACCACATGCTCCACTGATCTACTTCTTTGGTCTTTTGAAGAGACCAAAAGAGAAGAGAAGACACAAAGGGGGAGTAAAGTGCAGAGAAGGAGGAAAGGAAGTAGGAGGTGAAGAACAAGAAGATGCTCTGGAGCTCTGGCTGCTGAAAAAAGAAATGTCCCACCCCAGGATACTAGCAGTGGTTTTTTTGCCCCATCCTCCTTGGAGCACATCAGGGCACCCAGACCCAGACCCAGAGCACCCATTTCAATCCAAATGCCAAAGATGCTGAACTAACTTCACCTGTTTCCCTCTCTACACAGATTATGGAGCAAGAAAGCTGACACCAAGCCACATCAGAGTTCATCAGGGATGAGATATCTGTCAAGGATTTGTGGCAGAGTGGCTTACGGGAATAAAAATACAGAATCTCTTCTAGGGATAGTATAAGAACAAATGAGATAATTCCCAGAAGTGGCCTGAAGCTTTTCCAGAAACAGGTGCTGTAACTAAGGTATCTGAACTACCAGGGGGTATAAATTTGTGTTTGTGGAAGGTAAACTAAATTCTCTATTAGCTAACAAGGGCAGCTGTTATCAGGTCAAAAAAGAAAAGGGGGGCAGCAAAAGGGTGATTAACTCCCTCCTTGCTAGTTGGTCCCTCCAAAGAGGCAAACACTTGAGACATGGCAGAGATTACCTCAGGGAGTGGAATGATGCCAAAGGCATTGATGTAAGAAAGAGAAACTAACCCAGCTTTTCATTTATTTTTTTAAAAGACATTCATCCTGTGTGTTTAGTAAACCACCCAGAATTGTGTTTACTTGCATTTTATTGTATTTATTTGGTAATTGGCTGCATAGCTCACCTGTTCGCATGGGGTAAAGGACATCCAATTATGTGGCATTTGGTTGTAAGTTGGCTTCTGAACTGGCCAAGTTTTCGAACCGGCTGAGGAGTATTTACTTGTTTGGTGTATCAGCTGCAACTAACTAGAAATACTGTCTAAAACTGTCTTAGCCAAGAAAGATGTTTATTGACTATAACAAGCAGTGCAGAGGTTGTTTGGGTCCAAGAGCTGAGCGATCCATCAAGAGCCCAGGGGTAGATCTGTCCCTGTGATCTTCCACCCTCCGTGTGTCAGCTTTGCTCTCAGAATGGCATCCTTGCTGGTTGTAAGTCGACTGAAGTAGTGCCATGTATCAGACCCCAAGGCAATAAGGTCCAAGGGACAGAAAAGTCTGTCTCCTCCTTGGTCTCTTTCTTCGGAGTGAGAAAACCTTTTATAGACACTCACTTGGCAGGCTTTCCCCCACCTTCTGTTGGCCAGAACTGGACTGCAAGCCTACTCCTGAACCAATGATCAGCAAGGGGCTTGGAGAAGGTGTCTGGAATAGAATGGATGTTGGGAGGGACACCTGGTGGCTCAGGGGTTGAGTGTCTGCCTTCGGCTCAGGGCGTGATCGTGGGGTCCTGGGATTGAGTCCCACATCAGGCTCCTAGCAAGGAGCCGGTTACTCCCTCTTCCTATGTCTCTGCATCTCTCTCTCTCTCTGTGTCTCTCATTTCTAAGTAAATAAAATCTTAAAAAAAAAAAAAGAATGGACGTTGGGAATTGACCACACAATTATCTTCAGTTTTCAAACATACAGTAGAAAAATTCAGGAGCTAATAAAACCAACACTTTGTCTATTACAATGTTGGCTTAATTGTTATTAGTTAGCAGTTGTCTCTCTGAGCTTATAGCTGTCTGATAAGAACAAAATCACTGGGACTCCTAGAAACTAATTATTATCCATGAAAAAAATTGTTCTGATGACAGAAATGAGCTCATGCTTTCATACTCAGTTATTCTTTCTTCCAGAAGAATGCCACTGAGTCCAGGTAGAGAAAGGCAGAAATAGATTCTCTAATTATCCTCTTATTAAAGTTCGCAAATCAATATATAACATTCATGTGTGCACAATCATGAGTTTAGCTAGTGGGAAGGGAACAGTGATAAAGAAAGTCTAAGTTTCATTTGCATTTGGCCATATCATAGTGATACCCTTGCTATAGAGTTACTTTCTTGATAGGTTAATTCAGACCAATAGTATTCCATAATCCCTTAACACTATAATGAAAGCAAGAGATAATGATGTATAAGAAGCTAGCCTGGGCTTTTAATTTATCTTCAAATATCTCTAAAGTTCTTAAAATACATGTCAGTATATTTCCATCAGATGTGGGTTGTATATCTGTTATTAATTCATTCCTATTTACCTTCTACATTAAAAACAAAGGTGAGGATCATATTGTTCCATTTCTTAGACTGCACCACTCCATTCTTAACCTGGGGCTAAATACATAGTAACCTCCCTGGGAGATTCCATTTCTGAACACATGACCTAAAAATCTCATTTCATAGGCTTGGAGCTATGAAATGAATAGCTATTCCTGAACTACATGGGTTTAAATCCTGTCTTCTTCACATACTACTTTTGTAACCTGGACCAGTTATCCAATCTACCTGTACCTAGGTTTTTTTAATCTCTAAAATGGAAATAATGAAGTTAAATAAGATTAAATGATTAAACCTCTTAAGATTAAGTGAGTTAATGTATATAAGTTACTTGACAGAGTATCTAAGACAAAGCAACAATTAAACAGAGGTTTATCTATTACTATTTAATTCTCAAAGCCATCTAGTTAGGTAAGCACACCAATCAGATGTTATTTCAAAAATCTTCTTAAATAATGAAAATAATGTTTAATCCTGCCTTGGAGAGTGTCCAGTAGTTATCACTATAATGTGCCAAATGCTCTGTATATGCCTTTAATAAATTATTATTCTGTTTGTCACATACGCTACCTGAAAATATAGTAAATGCCAGATAATCATTAGCCCAAAATAAAAACCCCTTTAGAAAATGTTAGTAACTTTATTCAAAGGAAGGGTAGTTAGTCCATTTTGTCTTTTAGATTATGCACTTCCTATAATAGTCTTTCATTGATACCAAGAAAACACAGCATTGGACCCAGTCTTTCCCCAACAAATTGCTCTCTCATTATCAAGGACATGAAAATATATTGTGGGGTTTTTTTTTTCTGATCTCTCAAGTTGTATGACACAGAACAGCTTTCCACCCTTGAAGATGACAAATTTACAGCCTCTGACATAATTTTGTCTCCATGGGAACAGACCAGAATTCATTGATTTTTGGCTGTAACATAATCATAAAGATTCCTACAAAGGGAGAGAGAAACTATTGATATTAACAGGTTGTAGAACAATGCGATTTTCCAAACTGTCTGCTATTTTCGAAATTAGGCAAGATGAGAACTCACAGGCTATATGAGTAATGGGGAAAAATACTTTGTCCTTGCCTCACTGATGCCTTGGCATATCCCAAATATTTACCATGCCCTTTTTTTTTTTTTTTCAGATTCTGGTTCATTAACAAATATTAGCTTTGTATTCATATCTGCTGGTTTCATATAGTTTTAAAAGCTTATGTTAATATCATAGCATACAGATAATGTGAGCCTGGAAAACAGAATTGAACTATATATACCTATTTTTCTGTAGTTATTTATCTACAGCTTAGATCTTTAAAATCAAATCACACAATAGTAAGATTCAAGATAAAAATGTCAACTGTAATAGGAAAAGTCAGTCAAGAATAGAATGTGTGGAAAATGTTTTGCCTCAGAGCAACAATTTGTGTTGTCAGTAGACGTCTCAGTGAAGGTTACTTAGCTTCTCTGTGCCTGTTCTTCATTTATTTTAAATGCAGGGAGTTGACTAATTGTCAAATCCAATATATGCCTTTTAATTAGCATCTTCAAAATCCCTCTTTTGGCATCTATGTAACTGTTTTGACTTCATTGTCTAATTTTCCTCTCCTTAAAAACTGGTAGTCACAGGAGTCCTGTCTTTGTATCTTTTCATTTTTTCCTAGATAGTGTAATGCATATTCTTATCTTCAGTTTCAACCAGTGACTCTTTAATCAACATTTTCCCAGCCCAGACGGCTTTCCTGATTCTCAGACTCATATTTTAATTACATACCCAGCTGTCTCACAGGCATCTCAAACTAAATAAATCCCAAACAGAATTTATTATCATGCCCTACAAACCCTCCACTTCTCTGTTGGGTTAATAACAACCTGCGGTTTAAGCCAATCTGGGATTGAGCTTGACCTCATATCTCTTCATCAAGCCACATATCAGGATCGTAAAATCTCATTGATTTTCTCTCTCCTAATTTTGCATTGAATACAATCCTCTGTGTTTTTTTTTCCCTCTGAATTATTCACAGCCTACTATCTTCCAGGCACTATGCTCACCTTCTAGGAGGATGTTCTCATTTAATGTCACATTAACTCTGTGAAGTATGTGCTACCACTGCTGTCATTATCTCTATCATGCAGATAGGGAAACTGAAGATTATGAAGGATTAAAAAAAATGCTCAAGGTCACACTACTAGAAAGTAGCAGAGCTAGGGCTTGAATATGGTTCTGATTGTCATGTCTAGGCTCTTAAATAGTACAGCTCTAGTCACATTCACTTGCCCTCTCCTTTAGACTCCTGCTGTCCATCTTGTTTCCTTCTAGGGCAGTTCTCAAAGGGTGGTTTGTGGACAACTGGAGGTTCCTGAGTCCCTTTCGGGTGGGACGCAGTGAGGTCTAACCTATTTTCCTCATACTAATACCAAGATGACCTTTGCCTTTTTTTACTCATAGTGCAAAAGTCATGGAGTGAAACTGCTAATGCCTTAGCAGAAAGCAAGGCAGCAACATCAAACTGTAGAAGGGATCCTTGTTTTCTTCACCACCTCACCCCTTCAGTAAGAAAAAAGTTCATATGAGAATATCTTTAATGAAGAAGTAAATATTATTAATTTTATTCAATCTTGACCTAAGGAATATGTGTTTTTAATATCATGTGCAATGAAATTGGAAAAATACATTAAGCATTTGTGCTGCATCTTGCAGTTCCATGGCTATTCTCAAGGAAAAGCACTTGTGTGATTGTGTCAGTCAGGAGTTGAATAAGCCACTTTTTCTTTTTTCATGGAACACCATTTTCACTTGGAAAAATAACTGACAAACTATGGTTATTCAGACTCAGATATTTAGCAGATATTTTCTAAAAAATGAACAAAGGAAAAGCCTGTCACTTCAGGAAAAGCAAATGACAGCATTCGTTGTCAATGTTAAAATTTGAGCTTTCAAGTGGAAATTGGAATTTTGGAAAACTTTTACCTGCTGCTGCGAACTAGACAGCCTCCCAATATATTGTGGCTTTCTCATGAGAATAATGGTGATATTAACAAATGTGATTTTTGGATGTTAATGAAATTTGTCAAATTTGGGGAAATCTGCCTAACACTGTGCCAATATTTTCCAAATGATCCATGCATGAAGGTACAAAATCCATCCAAAAAGTAAAATCAGTAAAAAGGTCATGATACAGTTTCAGATTGCACATTGAAACTAATTCAAGAAACTCATTTGTAGAGAGTTTTGGTGTGTATCAAAGAAGAATATTCACAAGTGCCTGAAAAGAGAGGTAAAATACTTCTTCCTTTTCCAGCTACATATATATATATATATATATATATATATATATATATATATATATATATATAGAGAGAGAGAGAGAGAGAGAGAGGATTTTCTTCATGTACTTCAATCAAAACAACATATCTCAACAGACTGAACTTGGAAGCAGATAAGAGACTCTGGCTGTATTCCACAAGCCAGACAGTAAAGAGATTTGCCCAAATTTAAAATAAATTCCTTTTTCTTACATCATTTTTAAAATTTGTGATAATATAGTTATTTTTGTTAAAAACACGCCTTTGATGTAAACATACCAGGGCTATTATTATTAACTATATAAAATTTATAAAATCTTTTAATTTTAATATGGTAGATATGAATAGATAAGTCCCCTATAAACAAAAACTCTTTGACACTGTCAATAACTTTAGGAGTATAAAAGTATCCTGAAACCAAAATATTTGAAAACCATTGCTCTAGGATCACCCCACCTATCTACCCTTCATACTGCCACCATTTTTTCTAAACTCCAAATTGATCCCGCACTCCCCGTCCATGGCTTACTAATCGTGCTGTACAAGATCTTTGGTGATCTATATTCTATCAGTGTTTCAGTCCTTGCTTTTACCACTCCCTTTTGAGCAGTTTGGTCTCAACCCATAATGAACTTCTTAGCCCCTTCCAAGCTCTCCTTGCCCTTTCTTATTTTGGGCCCATGCATATACTGTCTTCCAGCCTAGCATGTCTCTACTGTTATGTCTTCCTACCAACTTTCTCCCAACTGCCACCAACCCACTAGTTGGTCAAATCCCAACTAGTCTATAAAACTTCCTCAGGGAAACTTCCCTCATCTTCCCTCCCCATCTTTACATGGGCAGAATAAATTGCTCCCATTTATCGAGCTCAGACAACAATCAGTTTTATATAATTATATTATAATTATTTGTATAAACATCTCACACCAGATTGTCAGCTCCTTAGTGGCAGGGACCATGGATGCCTAGTCCAAATAGTGTTGATACACAGTAGTCCCTCAATAAATATATCTTGAATAAACAATCCTAATCCTTCCAGGTTTAAAATTATGTGGTCCATCCCTATTATAGGATTAATCGAACTATACTATTTTTATTGATTAACAGAGGGATGTACTTCCTTTACTCACACACATGCACACACACACTTTGGTTTTTAATCAAAGAGATCATCTCCTCAGATCGTTTTTTAAATCTTTTTTTTGTCCTTGTAAGGACAGCTCTGGAAAAAATTTGGCATATTAAATTTGATGTATTTTAATAAATTATAATGCACATAGATTCATTAATAAAATATATCCCACACCAAGGCATCAGTAGGAATTAATTTTTAAAAGTCTGCTCTAATAGGAATAAAATTATGTAAGAGGTCTATATAACAGGCTCACAAAGAACAAGAAAGAAGAGGAAAACATTAAAATAGGACTGCCATGGAACTATGAGATGTTTCTAAACAGCAAAGCTGCAGGAGAAGCCATGAGACGCTCCCCTCACTGTGATTTTTAATGTCTTAGCCTATCCAAATATTGGGCAAATCTTAGTTCACCTTAGAGGAAAGGCCAAGTGAATGGAACTGACCTATCTTCTCAGGATTTAGAGACAACCATATGCAGTTTCAAAAAGACTTCTTTACTTCTTTTTGACCAAGACTCAAATTCTTTGTTCTAGTCCTTGATAAGTGAACAGAAAGATATAAAATTATTTGTTTAAATATATTTTTGTGATTCTGTGATGGTACCTTGTTCCATGTCATCTTAGACAAATCAAAGTAATCTATACAGATTATTAAAATATCTCCACATTATTTTTAACCTAATTTCATTTTAAAACTTAGGAACCAGGGAACTCCAATTAAATGAGTATAATTGGTTATTTCTTTGTGGCAAACTGTTGCTACATATATGGTAAGGTATTTCATTTCAATGACACTAAGGTTGAGGAAAGTTAAATGTCCAAACCGTTAGTGACAGGCTCAGTATGAACCCAAAACTCAGATTCTTATTGCTGTATGTTCTTCATCCCATTTTAAATAAAGAAACAAAAATTAGTTAAATTAAATGTTCAAATATAAAAGTAACCTTTCTTGTCCCCTAAGAAACCAACTGTGTTTCATAGAAATGTCTTAAGATATATTCATCATGCTATTTAATTTTCATTTAGCATTTAGTAAGAACCTTACCCATTCAGTTCATGAAAGGTGATGAGAGACGGGTGGATTACACATCTCTCTGGGTATTTAAGGCTTGCAGTTAATGTGCAAACTCCTTCCACATTCAAAAGTATAATGTGATTATTCCATACAGCCTAGCACTGCACTATATGGACATCAAAATGGACATAGAATAGCTAAAAACTTTAATTCTACTTTGTGCCATTTGTCATGAATTTAAAAGGCACCAAATAGTTGAATTAGAAGTTTTGAGAATAGTTATTGTTTTTTTTTTAATTGTATTTATTTATTCATGAGAGACACAGAGAGAGAGAGAGACAGAGACACAGGCAGAGGGAGAAGCAGGCTCCCTGCAGGGAGCCCGACGCGGGACTCGATCCTGGGACTCCAGGATCACACCCTGAACCAAAGGCAGAAGCTTAACTGCTGAGCTACCCAGGTGTCCCTAGTTATTCTATTTTAATAAAAAATTAATCAACTATTTATTTTGTGCCTTCTAAGTTCCCTTGATGGAGTACAAAAAAAACACACACACAAAAAAAAACAAAAAGCCCCGTCCCACGACAAATCAGTTCTTTTTCAGAACTAGTGCAAGAAATGGCACAGCTTTTTGACATCTGTTATTTTATCTTACTTAGAATATACCTTCATAGTAGCAGAAAATATAACAATGTCATATTTTAAATACTAATTCAATGAAAAGACACAGCTGTTATAAATGCTTTAGTCATCAGAACAGACCAGGGAACTAGTGATTCAGATATAAACTCAAAGCATCTATAATGATCTATAATCATTTTTGGTCTATTATCATTTTTATGTTGCCATAAGATCTAAAGTCTCTTATTGTTTGCAAGCTTAGTATAACCAAGAAATAAACAGCAAAGAATTAGCAGGCCATTTAGAGATAAACTATTATGGAGACCAGAATAAGTGTGGGGCAGAGATGGGAGTGGGTAGTTAGGATAGGGAAAATGTCACAGATGACTTTGATGATGTCATGGTTGTAGATTGTTCTATAAGATGACTGATGTATTCACTGTATTTTGTTGTTATTATTTCTATTTCCTACCTTGATTTTTTAAATGTGATTTTTGGCACAATGCAAAATAAAATCACTGTTAACTTATTTTGAAATTTATGTAGCCAGCTTCTTGTATGTTTTTCACTTTTGTCATATTTCTAGCACAATTTTTTTTTTTTTTACCTTTCCTGGAGAATTGAGCAGGGCCACTGCATGTGTCTGCCTTCTCTCCTTTCTAATCTCAGACAGTTGCTTGTCATGTGTGATTATGCCCCTGTACTAGCCCAATCCTGGATCTCCAAGGTCAACTGTGGTTCCACTAATTCAGGACCTTACTTAAAGGAAAGTGACTTGAATTGTGAGGATGCTTGAAACCACAATGGAGGAAACAGCTGAAGGAATGAAGGATAATTAGATTATGATAGCTGACACCAAGACAGTGCTTATCAATTCCAGAATTATTTTAGACACTTAGTGTAAATAAATTCATTTATTCCTTATGATAATCCAGGAGGTCAGTTCTCATAGGATCCCCATTTTATAAGTGGAGATGAAAGCACTGAGGGGTTACATTTTGCAAAGTCATAGAGCTCATAAAGGACAGAGCCAGGGTTAAGAACAGAGAGCACCTAGCTCCTAGTCCATGCTTCTAACCACTACACCAAATGGAAGATTCAGAAAGAATAAGAAAAGTGTCTTAGAATAGTTGAAGAACAGCATACTGGAAAAGGAAATATATTCCACATTGCATCAGAAGGATCCAAGGTGAAAAGCTGAAAAGAAGGGACGGACACCTGTATGGTTCAGGTGGTTAAGTGTCTACCTTTGGCTCAGGTCATGATCCCAGCATACTGGGAGCCAGTCCTTCAAGGACCTGCATTGGGATCCTTGCTCAGCAGAGAAACTGCTTCTCCCTCTGCCTGCCACTCCCCCTGCTTGTGTGCACTCGCTTTCTCTCTCTCTGACAAATAAAATCTTTAAAAAAAAAAAAAAAAGCTGAAAGAGAATAGTTTTGACATCTCTGTTGCTGCTGATGGTCAGACTTTGTTTGATGAACCAATGGTCAATGATGATGATGATGATGACAACCAGAAACGTGGTTGGATTAAGCAAAACTACTTTTCCTATCCTGAGATTTTAGGAGTCAGACATATGCCACTGTATTTCTTTATTTGTAGAGCTAGTAAGACGTGATAAAAGGAGCAGGGGTGGGGGCATGGAGCAGGGGGAGAAATGATGGGTCCTTAAGTAATTTCACTGACAAGCGTAACTGCCAGTACTCTTTTTACCAAAAGTACACTAATATGTTTTGGCTCAAAAGTCTCAGACTAGACTTTGATAGACTTATAAAATTGGTTTATTGGAAATGAGACTGGATAATGATCCTTCAGTTTAAAATGTGTAGTGCAGCACTAAAGTGTTTATACTTTTAAAAACTTTCTAGAGGGGCACCTAGGTGGCTCAGGCAGTTAAATGCCTGCCTTTGGTTCAGGTTGTGATTTCTAGATCCTGAGATTGAGCCCTATATCGGGCTTCTTGCTCAGCAAGGAGTCAACTTCTATCTCTCCCTCTCTCCCTCTGCCCCTCCTCACCACGTGTTCTCTCTTTCTCTCTCTCTCAAATAAATAAAATCTTAAAACAAAAATTAGGTTACTAAAAGAGTCCCCAAAGGAACATTGTAAAATGTTTATACCGTACAGTGAGAAAGAAAAAAGTCCATGTATTGAAGAAAAGAATCTTTCACCACAAATAAAGTAATAGTCATTTATTAATATACTAGCAAAGAAAATTACTAGAAGAAATATTAAATAACATCTTGGTTGATTCTCTTAATACCTTTCACTCACTTGCTTTCCTAACTCTGATGCATTTTTTCTCTTTGGTAGGGAATTCGTATGCAAGGAGCTAAACGTACTTAAATGTGCAGGATGAAAAGATGGCACAGGCACTGCTGCTACCCCCGGGCCCTGACAGCTTCCGCCTTTTTACTAGAGAATCTCTTGCTGCTATCGAAAAACGTGCTGCAGAAGAGAAAGCCAAAAAGCCCAAGAGAGAACAAGAGGATGACGAGAACACACCAAAGCCAAACAGTGACTTGGAAGCTGGAAAGAACCTTCCATTTATTTATGGAGACATCCCTCCAGAGATGGTGTCAGAGCCACTGGAGGACCTGGACCCGTACTATATTAGTAAGAAAGTGAGTACTGATTCTATACTTTCAAAAGTTAAGTTATAATTCCAAATGTCAGTCTTTAATTAAACACTAACTTTAATAGGCTTTCCTCTGGCTCATATGTATACTACATCATAGGTTTTCTACTGTTAAAGATTTTATACTTTTTATTTCCGTTTGCTTTGTAAGTACAGTATGAGCAGCAACAACACTGATAAGAAGTGAAGTCAAAATTTGGCTACAGTGAAGAGATATGAGACATGAACAATTTCTACAATTTCACAGTACCTGAAATAGTCAAAATTAAAATTGACACCAACAAAGCAAAATATCTCTTATCACTGACATTTTTAAGCATGAGATAGACAACAGAAGAACAGCCATGCAAAAGAACAGTTATGGGCATGTGTACTTCTTATTGTTTAGTTCTTAATTGGCTTGAGGTTTCCTCACAATAGCTTTGTCTTCTAGAAGGTAATAATCTTACTTAGCAACCTCCAATAGGAAGACAATACATTGACAAGCGCAGTCCCACCTGCTTTTTGTTAAAACATCACTCTGCGGGGGAAAAAAAAAAAAAAAGATAAAAACCCCTCAATTTTCTCTATCTACATATGATCTGAATTTAGTTATGACTATTGTCTTCCTAATGCTATAATAACCACATAATTCTGTCAGAATTAACTAGTTTTTAAAGTTTAACCAGCTGTGCAGAGTTTTATAGTAAACATTTTTTTAAATGGATGATATTCATTTCATCATCTAATTGATATTTTGGCATTTTACAACCACAATTTATATTTCACATTCAAAAGCATAAAAACAAGTCTTTGTAGAAACTAAAGATAAATAAAATATCACCACGAATTGATGGTTTGTGGTTTAAAGAAGATACTGAATACCTTTATTAATCAGAACCAATCCTTTTAAAAGCAATTTAATCTTATAAGATCAGTGATAAGGTAAAAAAAAAAAAAAAATCCTGATAGTTAACCATCCAGATGTGGAAATAACCCTGTTGCCCGAAAAGAGGGCTTCTCAAACTTGCATGTGTAAACACATCATCTGAGGATCTTGTTAAGATACAGATTCAGATTCCGGAGGTCTGGGTGAGGCCAGAGAATCCTGCATCTCTAACAAGTCCTTGAGTGAGATTCCTGCTGTTATAATTCACAGGCCACACTTGGAATAGCAAGCTTTAAAATGCTTTCTATGAATCACAAAACAAATTCAAATAAACAGGCCCTTTCTTTTTCCTTTGAAACTAGTTTCATGAAAAGTGGCATTTAATATAGATTCACGTATTTTTAAAACTAATTTATTCCAGTACCTTACTATAGAAGTGATAAGGAAAAGTTTGAAATTTAGGTACGTTATTATTGCACATGATGATGACAGTGAGACATTCCCCTGAGAAACTAGAACAAAATTTTCCTTAGAATTACTGACTGGAGTATATATTTGCAAAGATATCTTTAAAACACAAGGGTATGCTCACTCTGACATGCTTAGAAGTATTAGCTACTTAAGGAAGGGAAGTGCCCTTAAGACAGGAAATCAGTAAGATTAAGGAGTGGAGAGTAACAGAGATGAACACTGGCATTTTCCACGGGAGACAGATCTTTAGTAGTAGCCCTGAAAGCATCCCCCCGCCCCCTGCCAAATCAAGACTATTTTCATTGTAGAGGGACTACACAGGGCTACCTAACAGAGGTGTCATTAAACATTCTGCAGCATTTGATTAAGTCGGCTTGTGCGGACTCCACCCTCAGCAAAGACCTTCTTTTAATTTGTCTTCCCATAGATCTGCTTGAAAGGAAAGAATATGCTGGTTGTGCCATTGCGATTATTTCAGCCCATGTGACAGTGAAACATCTTGTTTTAGTAAATAAATAGATTGGCATTCTGATTGTGTATGTCAGCCTTTCAAGCTTGGTTAATGTGAGTCTGCTGCTAAGAAACAGAATTGTCCTCTCTGTGCTAACAAAGTCAGTTTTTATTTCCTCCCTGAAAACCAGACTTGGACTTTGATTTATTCCTCATGGCCATGGTCCATCTTGGGAGGTAGCTATATTATTTACTTTTTACTGTTGGTACACTGCTTTTCTTTATGAAGTACCTATAAAAATGAAGACTGAGGTGCTATTGAAGAAAAAGGTAGTTTGTGATTGTGAGCTAACATAAGAAGCTAATGGAAAATTTCTGGAATTCAAAAACATGGTATGAAGTTTATGTTAATTATATGAATAATGGAAGTAAAAGGCATTTTAAAACTATAAAGCATTATTTAACAGGTTGCTACCATTAAATCTGATATAGCCTATATACATAATTTAATCAGATAACCAGATGAAGCACATCACAACATATTTTAATGGTATTTAAGTTGACCAGGTAATAACTGAAGAATAGTGACAGTGATCATCATAATAGCTAACATTTGTCATGTTCCTACTTTGTCAGGCACTGTGTCAATGCGTTAAATGGCATAATTCATTTAATATTCAAATAACCTGTCAAGCAGATACGATGTTAGCCTCATCTCACACATGGGCAATGTCAAATCCAGAGAGGAAGTAAGTTGCCCAAGTCACATTCGATAAGCAGTGAATTCAGAGACTGAACCTAAGCAGTCAGAGCTCTTCAGCATTAAGCAAAACTATATATGGCATTTATTAATAAAATGAAAGAAAACGTTAAAAAAATTGGTTGCATACTGTTTTGGGTTCTCTGATCGATCTGGTCTTATTCAGAGATGTAAAACTTACTCTTACCTCAAGTAATAAAAATTTTAGTGAACCTGTAAGAAGTGTATTTATCTGGGGAAAAGCAAGCAGTATTCCAGAGAGAACAGCAACTAATTTGACATGCTTTTAGCTATAACATTCATCACCTTAGTACCAAGATGTAGTCATTTTTTTAAGTCACATCAGTATTTACCATTACTTGGCGATCAGATTTTGGAGTTGATACTATTTATCCCCCCTCCAATATCTGTTACTCTCTATAATGACTTTCAGTTTAGGTACACTCCAATAACCTCAGAATCCCAAAGTTCAAATGTCTTCCTTGTGATTCTTTCACTATATGGAGTATTAGTATTTTATTCCTCATTTCTCAGAATTCAAGGTTTTGTGTTAGGTGTCGTTCCCCAGAAATAAACTGAAATTGTCTTCTTAAGGCTTCCTCTGTTCCAGAACCTGTAAATTCAATGAAGATGCCCTTGGCATGTCATTTTTAATCCCATTAGTTCCACAAAGGCTAATCTTTTGGGAGAGCAGAGGATTTCATGTTTAAAGGGACAGTTCATTCCTGTCACTCTGTTTTTGGAGATTTTTAAAAATTAATTCATCTCCTAATGTTACTAGTAGTAACTGCTCTTTTCAGAGAAATTGCTTCACAAAAGCATGAACAAATGTACTTTAGATTATGGTGAACTTTACATCATTGAATACCTTAAATGGATCTAGACTGTTTGAAATACTAAATGATCTAATTCTGTGGATTCAAGAAAATCCTTTAATGTATTTGTGCTCCGGGGGTAGTTTTTCCAATATCCACTGTCCCTTATGGATGATTTCCATGCTAGTAAAGAAGTTTACTTGCCCTCCTTCTAGAATCGTTCAAATTTATAGATTGCAATATATGGAAAATGGTTGGTTCAGTATTGCTTGGCTCCATGGTCTTGAATACAAAAGGGCAATGTATGGAAAATTTATTTTCTCTGTCCCTTATACTCACAATATAAATATTTCTGTCTACTTATTCAAACACTACCATGTTGTCAGTGAACATGATTGTATGGCATACTGCCCTTAGTTTAAGAGTAAGAACATATTGTTAAACAAATGGATATATTGAAGTCTTAAAGGTAAATGGCATCTTAGAGGTAAGCCTGCACTTAATTAAAACAAGTATTTATGTACAAACCACACTATTAAATACTGTGAAAAAAATGGAGAAAAAGTAGATTACAGGCTTTTAATGCTCAATAGTTTATAACAACTTCTAACCTAGTCTTCAGTGCAATGAACCCTACATGTAAATTGCCACTTGACTGTAATTACAAGCAACATGCCAATGTGTACAAATTAATATACTAAGACTTACTGGTAAAGGGAAACAATTAGGGAGTGATGAGAAGGCAATGATTTATCTGGAAAGACATGATGAAGGAGGTGATTTTAATAGCTGAAGACATTTTCTGAGAGTAGGGCTTTTCAACCCTGGCTGCATATTAGAATTACCTGAGGAAATTTTTAGAATAATATCCATGTCTGTGCCCATCCTCCAGAAATTGATTCAGTTGGTTATGAGTGGGACCCAAACACTGGCGATTTTAAAATCACCTCAAGAGATTCTAATTTGCAGATAAGACTAAGAACCTTTGATATAATAGTCAGTGGGACCTCATTGTCAGGCCTGCTATGGCCCTGAAATGGGGGGAGTTTATATTAGATAACCTCTCAGGTACCTCCTTCCTCTAGGATTTTATGGCACATTTTCAGAATCAAAGGGGAGAGCTGACAGGGTTGTGAGTGGAACTGACAAGTGGACTATATTGGTTAGAGCAGAGATGTCTTAGAGATGTCTATAGTGGGAAAAACTAAAAGATGACCCTAGAGAGAAGTGGTGGGTAATCACCACGTAGCATAGCTTAAATGTTAAGTTGATGATTATAGGTTTCAGGTCATAGGATTTTAGCTACAGAATGCCCTTTGAAATGATGTATTTAAGCTTAATTCTCAATGCAGCTGTCCCTTTTCAGTATTACCAGCAGATCTACACAATCAGCTAAACCAGGTTATTCAGTGTGTTTGACATTTTAAAGTAGGACAACTACCACAGGAGAAATAGGCTTCACAAACTTTAGAGTTCAAAGACTTGAAATAATTGAAATAAAAAAGATTATTTTAGTAGCAATATGTACCAAATAATCTGAAAAAGTTACCAAAGCTGGAGACAGATGGTAAGCTTTAAATAAAATTGGAGTCTTTAAAGTTACAATTTGATAAATAATTTTCTGTAGGATCATCAGTTTGTATCAGAAAATTGGAACCTTAGAGACAAATTAGATAATTTAAATAATATGTTTATTCATAGCTATATGTTATTTTAGGGGAGAAATATCAAACATGTTGTATTTATGATATACCAACTTGTTTAAACAAGTTTGAACAAACAAATCAGGTAAACAGTTCTTCATGTGTTTAAGCTCTTCAAGTAAGCCATTTGTGTAATCTAGTAATTTTTTTCTAATATTTTCTTTTTCAGACTTTTATAGTATTGAATAAAGGGAAGGCAATTTTCCGATTCAGTGCCACCTCTGCCTTGTATATTTTAACTCCACTAAACCCTGTTAGGAAAATTGCTATTAAGATTCTGGTACACTCATATCCTTTTCATGTGACTGAGTACTGGTGCTTAATTTTATAGAAAACGTCATTCTTTTAATATATATTTTTAATATACATTTATATTTTACATATACTGTTTTATATATTATATATAATTTCTTTGAGATTGATGGTGACATTGTTATTCAATCTGTTTTTCTCATTGATTTTCTGCCATTCATAAAAAGATTAGTATAGAATGACTACTATGATTTTAGAAGTAAAAATGAACTATGTTAGTGAATGTGTAAATGAAGCATACTCTGTAGAAGGAACAACAGCAAATCTACTTGACACTTATTATCCTCAAGTAGATCATACATAATTATTGCTAAAGAAATGTAGCCTATTGTGGTTACTATTATTATCTATATTACCAAATATTCACACTTTTATGCCTTACTTGGTTCTGTATCTTCAGCATCTGGGTCTGTTCATCTTCCTTCCTTTACTAAATATTTATTAAACTACTATATGCCTATGTATTTAATAATATGTACTTAAAAATCACTGAACTTAAGATTACTTACAATGATAATCAAAAACCATACAAACAAGGATGGAATAGGTGTGGATTTCAAGAAAATTCTCAAATAGGTAATGATAAAATAGAAAGGTATTCAGAAGCTGTGTTTAAGAATGGACATTTTTAAATTTTTTAAAAAGCTTTTATTGAAATTCCTGTTAGTTAACATACAGTATAATATTAGTATCTGGTGATTCAACAGTTCCATACAACACTGCTCATCACAAGTGCCCTCCTGAATCTCCATCATCTATTTAAACCATCCCCACCCACTTCCCCTCTGGTAACCATCAGTTTGTTCTCTGTAGGTTAGAGTCTATTTCTTGGTTTGCATCTTTTCCTCCTATGATCATTTGTTTTGTCTCTTAAATTCCACATATTTGTGAAACATATGGTATTTGTCTTTCTCTGACTTATTTCGGTTAGCATAATACACTCTAGCTCCATCCACATCATTGAAAATGGCATGGTTTCTTCCTTTTTTGATGGCTGAATAATATTTCAGTGTGTGTGTGTGTGTGTGTGTGTGTGTGTGTGTGTACACCAAATCTTCCTTATCCATTCATCAGTTCATGAACATGTGGGCTCTTTCCATAATTGATTATTGTTGATAATGCTGCTATAAAAATCAGGTTGCATGTGCCCCTTTGAATCAGTATTGTTGTATCCTTTGGGTAAATACCTAGTAGTGCAGTTATTGGTCATAGGGTAGTTCTATTTTTAACTTTTTGAGGAACCTCCATACTGTTTTCCAGAGTGGCTGCACCAGTTTGCATTTTCACCAAGAGTGCAAGAAGGTTCCCCTTCCCCCACATCCTCGCCATCAATTGTTGTTTCCTGTGTTCTTAATTTTAGGTATTCTGACAGGTTTGAGGTGATATTTCATTGTAGTTTTGATTTGTATTTCCTTGATGATGAATGATGTTGAGCATCTTTTCATATGCCTGTTGGCCATCTGTATGTCTTCTTTGGAAAAATGTCTATTCATATCTTTTGTCCATTTTTTATTGGATTATTTGGTTTTGGGGTGTTGAGTTTTACAAGTTCTTTATTTATTTTGGATACTAATCCTTTATCAGATATGTCATTTACAAATAATCTCCCATTCTGTAGGTTGCTTTTTAGTTTTGTTAATTGTTTCCTTTGCTGTGCAGAAGCTTTTTATTTTGATGAAGTCCCAGTAGTTTATTATTGCTTTTGTTTCCCTTGCCTCAGGTCATATATCTAGTAGGAAGTTGCCATGGCCGATATCAAGGAAATTATTGCCTGTATTCTCCTCTAGGATTTTAATGGTTTCCTGTGTCACATTTAGATTTTTAATCAAAAATGTGAATTTTATATAGATAGATTCAAAATAGCCTTATAAAAACTAAAAGAGAGACAAAAGATTGGTTAACCTAGAAATAGGGCAAATAAGACTTAACTTTTTGAGATTCATTTGAACTCTTTTCATTCTATGGTTTGATATCAGTAAGTATTTATATTTTAAAATAAAATATTTACCCCCCAAATAATCATAATCTTCCTTAGAGTGAAGTCTGATTGAGATCCTAAGAGAAATTAGTTACAGCTAATTCTCAGGAAGTTTTCAAAATAGCGTTTATCTGTATGGTGTGGTATCTAGATGGCCCATTAAGTTCCCCCACAGTCTAAAGTGAAAATAAAAAGTTAGAAAACAATAGTAACTTATCAGCAAAAAATTCTCTCTCCCTTTATTCTTATGCTATAAACACTAAAAGAATGAGTCTCATCACAATAAGACTATTAAAAATAGCTAATTACAGTAGAATTCTCAATCAGTGTAATCTTTGAAAATACTGGGGTAGACATTCTCAGAGTTTTTATATTGCATTCGTTAATCTTCTGTCAGTCAGTGGTGATTTTAAATTATATCTAAGTACAACCACATATAATTACATTCATATTTTTTACAATTTTACACTTATATTGTGAAGTTACTAAAGAATGGTTATTTCCAGGGCACCTGAGTGGCTCAGTGGTTGAGGGTCTGTCTTTGGCTCATATCATGATCCTGAATCAGGCTCCCCACACAGTGCCTACTTCTCCCTCTGCCTGTGTCTCTGCTTCTCTCTCTCTGTGTGTCTCTTATGAATAAATAAATAAAATCTTTTTTCTAAAAAAGGAATATTATTTCCCCTTGCAGTGCTATTTTACATAACTGGTTAGAAATTCCTATTGCTTCAAATAGAGATCTCTTTCCATTAAATTCAGTTCCGTGAAATTTTACATTTCATGTAAAATGAAAATGAGTAGACCAAGAATGTATGACAGGCTTTGAAGTTTCTTATTACTTTTGCCATTGTTTTAAAACAAATAAGTAAGACAGATTTCACAGATAACTTTATTGATGATTTTTTTGTATGGATTGTAAATGGCCATGATAATATACTATTTATTCCTTAACTATAACCTACTTTATTCAGCATGCTTATCATGTGCACTATTTTGACCAACTGCGTATTTATGACTTTGAGTAACCCTCCAGACTGGACGAAGAATGTAGAGTAAGTAAGAATGACTTCTTCTAATGAGAAATGCACACTCATATTCTGTAGCAATCGCCTTATGGTTATGGTCTAACTTAAGTTTTCCACTGTTTGGAGTCAGGCTAAAAACTTCTAAGAAAAAGTTATTTCCATAAAATGAAAGAAGAAAGGGAAGTTCTTAGGGGGAGTTTTTCTTCTATGGGGTAAGTATTCTTTCCAACAAATTCATGATAGTATACACCAGCTGGTAAACTAAATCAAACATTTAGCATAAAAGTTAAAATTCAATCATAGTTATGCATGTTAGATAAAACACAATGACCATCTGGGGCACCTGAGTGGCTCAATTGGTTAAGCATCTGGCTCTAGGTTTCGGCTCAGGTCATGATCTCACAATCTGGGGATCAAGCCCCGCATTATCAAACTCCACACTCAGCAGGGAATCTGCTTAGATTCTCTCTCTCCCAAATAGATAAATAAATCTTTTTTTTTAAAATGACCATTTGAGTAATGTGATGAATAAAATATTTTTTTCTAGTATACTACTATTATTGTTATAGTCTCATAAAACAGATTTAAGTGTTTAGCACAATATTATTATATTAGGTATTTTGGTTATATATCATTACATTTAGAAAAATACATTTAGGTGTTTAAGTAACTTAGATATTTAGTTATATTTAGATATGTAGTTTATTTAGATACAGCATGTGTGCTAAAACACCCTAAATGTGTACCATAAAAGAAATAAAAGGTCTCTACAAAATCATAGCTAAAAAAATAACAGGACTTAAGGGGAAAACATGATTAAGAGAAGATCACTCAAAACTTATGAAACTTTGTAATCAGAACGCTAATAAACACAGGAAGAATCCCAAGAAAAAGATATTGGCTCAATTAAAGCTCTATACCTAAAATCGCAGCCAGTCTCAGACTCCAGGCCTTGTCCTTTCTCCCCTGAAGATGAAGACCCTGGGGACATTTCTATCATGTCAATAAAATAAAACATTTGATTTATTATTTTAACATAAAGAGAAAGATCTAAGCACAATAGTTCTTTGGCATGTTAAACTAGCCTCTACTTGTACTAAAGAAGGCTCTTCAATGTCAACTTTCTGCATTAGTACTAAGATCTTCCTTTAATGCTAAGGATGTTCTATTTAAGTCTGAGGAAAAGGATGCCACTAATTGATCCAAAACATCAATGTGCTGGGGGAAATTTTTGCATTAACTAACATAATTTCGCATTATAACATTTTCCCCTAAAAGTTATTAGTCACGTGTGAGGTTATTCATGACAAAGAAATATATAATTTAGTGAAAAGAAGGTATTTACGTTATGTAGGCTATTTTTGTGTAATAGAATATAATGATAAGGTTTAGTGAAAAAAGTTTCTAGCATGTTCTTTTTATTGTCATATTTTTAAAAAGTAATATCCAATAGGAGATAAATTATTATGACAAATAGTCCCACTTCTATTTCTGTTTTTATAGCTTCGATGAGGATTTAATACACTATTCTAAGCCATCATTTGTCAGTGATTTAACATATTAGATATTTTTATAGTAACTTAGAAATGCTTCTTAGAAATCATTTTAGTAGAGAATCCAGTTCTTATGCTGAAGCAAGCAATTTAACAGAATTCTTAGTTATCATTTATGATTTGTAGATTAACAAATGGTCATACTTATATAAAACTATTCTGTATGCACTTTTCCTAGAAGAAATTACTGAAGCATTTAAACATGTACAAGTCTCATTTATTTGTATAACATTATTAAAATATAGGTAAAGAAGACATTTGAATATTATTCCTTGAATTTTCGGGTCTCTCTCTTTTCATTTTTAGACAGAGACAGAACAGGGAAGGAGGGAAGAGGGACAGGCGGAGGGGGAGGGAGAGAATCTTAAGCAGGCTCCATATCCATCCTCAACATAGAGCCCAACGTGGAGCTTAATCTCACTATCCTGAGATCATGATCTGAACTGAAATCTGAAGTCAGACGCTTAACCTACTGAGCCATCCAAGTGCCTCGCAGGGCTCTCTTTTTAAAGTCAGTTTTAGAGATTACTATATCCATTATGAAAGTAGTCTTATCCCTACAAAAGGTTTTGACTTCATCATTCAGTGGGAGAACTTTGCACAGGTTTCCTGATCATTTATCTCTAGTCACTTGACAGCAAAGTACCAGGAAAACAAGCAAAATTAGTGGTTACAGCCAACAATCCAAACTGAACAAACAAGGGTGCAAAGAAAAGAGAAGATAACTCAGTTCTGACATGAAAACAGGTCATTGATAGCATAAACAGTCCCTGTACAAAGAGGTGACACACAGAAAAGGCTGAGGACCATACGGTATAGTGAGGGTCATGAAAAGCAGGCAGATCGTAATTACAGGAAAAAACCTGGTGACATGGACAGAATCAACAGTATGATTAGGAGCCTAGTGGGGCAGAGCTAAGAAAGAGCAAGGTCCCCTTGATTCTCACTTACCTGTTCAATCTAGTTTGCTAATAGGCACTTCTGAACACCTGTTCTGGGCAAAGCTCTGTCTCAGATGTTAAGCTCCAGGACACTCCTCCTTGGATAGCTATCAACAAAAACAGGGATAGAAGTAGGAACTTTAATCTTACTCCTAGGAAATCTGTAGATAACCTAGAATTTCCAAAGCATAGACCATAGGGCATTAACCACTAATATGATATATAAAACGTACACTGAGCTGTCTCTTAAAGCTTTTTACAAGGCAGCTATCTCTAAACAGAAATGTCATGGTGATTATGTGTAACGTGCAAAGGTCCAAACTAAAACCCAAGTAAATATAAGCCTGGCATTGTAAATTGTATCTTTTCTGAATGAGGTCAGCTACTTCATAAATAAAGATAGCAATTATATTTATTCCTCAAAAAATTAACTTATTTATTTTTAAAAGGAGGAGGAATGTTCTTAGGAAAACTGGATGTGAAGTTCTCCACATAGATTTTCCTCTTATTTATTTGTCCCCTCATCTTAAAAAAATTACTGCAGGAAACAATGCAAAAATAAGTCTCCTAACTTTATTCACATATAAAATACTAGTAGGCTGGAAAATATAATTAATTTTAATAAGAGTAAATCAAAACTTTATGGCTTGGGTGAGGTAATTTGAAGGATAATATTAAATTGCAATTTTTAAAAGAACACAGTGTTGAAAAACAAGTACTCTTTCCTCAACTATTTTTGGAAGAAACAGAAATAACAATATTGTCAACACTCAAAGGAAAGAGGGCTAAAAATGCACTATGTATCAAACAGTAACTGGAAATCCTTTCACCATTTTGGAGGCGGAAATTTGAATGTGAGCATGTTTGAACGATTTCGCTCAATTGTATAGAAATAGTAGCTAATGCAAGGTAAAAATCAGAAATCTGGTTTCTCTCTGAATTTTGGTAATTATGTAAATGGACACACATAAAATACTAATAAATTATAATTTTTCTTGTGTAAATATACGAGAGAAGCAATTTTAAAATATATACGAGAAATAGTGCAGCCACGGTGGCGCAGCGGTATAGCACTGCCTGCAGCCCAGGGTGTGATCCTGGAGACCCAGGATCGAGTCTGACGTCAGGCCCCTGCATGGAGCCTGCTTCTCCCTCTGCCTGTGTCTCTGCCTCTCTCTCTCTCTCTGTCTCTCATGAATAAATAAATAAAATCTTTTAAAAATAATAAAATATAAAATAAAATAAAATAAAACAAAATATATACGAGAAATATATATGAGAGAAGTTTTAAAACTATGACTGACTCTTAAATATAAAAAGGGGAAGCATATTTTCTAGATTAGACATGTAAAATATCCCTAAAAATAACTGTAATCATTAATAAATTTGAATGGAATATATTATTATAAATAAATCCAAGAAATTTTACCTCTAGAGCTGTATTGTCTAATGAGGGAGACACCAGCCACATGTGAAACTTGAAATTTGGCTAGTCTTAATTGTTGAAATAATAATATTTTAGTTACATTGGTTTAAATAAAATATAATATTAAAATTAAATTCATTTGTTTTTCCTTATTTTTTTTATTTGGCTACTGAAAATGTAAAAACTACATATGTAGCTTATATTATATTTTAATCAAACAGCATTGCTCTAGAGGGTCAAGTTTGATCACTACCCATAAAACACATGAAACTATTATTCTAAAATCTAAATAGTTAAAATAAATCAGATTCTTTGGGGAAGATACTATCTCTTCAGCTTAACCCTTTACTTGGGCTTATAAGATTAATTAGACTAGTCAAGTCTTTGTAAATGGAAATAAGGAATAAGATTTTAGCAAATTAAAAAAAAACACACAAAAGTATAAGATTTGCCATATTTGAAAACATGTATATGAACAGCATAAATGAAATTGTTTGGATGCTTTTGCTAGGTACACATTCACTGGAATCTACACCTTTGAGTCACTTATAAAAATCTTGGCAAGAGGATTTTGCTTAGAAGATTTTACATTCCTTCGTGATCCATGGAACTGGCTGGATTTCAGTGTCATTGTGATGGCGTGAGTATTTTTGAAAAGTTGTTAAGCTCAAAGGAATGAAAATAGTTTTAGCACAAACCAGGTTGTTTTGACATATTTTAAATGTAGAGTTTGCTTATTAGCCAAATTAACTATATGCCTCATATATTTTAAGAATACACTTTAGATTTAAAAAAAAGGAATACACTTTAGAATACATATTAGCAAGGTAAATCTATCTGGTAAATGAGCAATAAACAATTACTTTCATGTCATATAGTCTTCTACTTCATCAAAAGGAGGTTATTCATTGAACATAATACCTCGAACTGTACTTTGATCAGTTTTACAAACAAACTTGTTCATATTAGTGAAAATTACATTGAAATAAGAACAAAATTTTATTCATTAAAAGCAGCTTTCAGCATATGGCACCTTGAGGTCTGTAGCAATTCCGTTTGTTAAACTCAAGGGTCTGGCTCCATATGTCAAACTCAACTTTCATTCTTTATGTAGGATAAACTTTGCCAAAACTATCAGTAACTCTGATTTAATTCTACAGGTATGTAACAGAATTTGTAAGCCTAGGCAATGTTTCAGCTCTTCGAACTTTCAGAGTCTTGAGAGCTCTGAAAACTATTTCTGTAATTCCAGGTAAGAAGAAACTGGTGTAAGATGATAGGCCCCTTATATCTCCAACTTTTCTTGTGTATTATTGTGTTGTGTGTAAACTCCCTATTACAGATACGTGACAGAGTTTGTGGATCTGGGCAATGTCTCAGCGCTGAGAACATTCAGAGTTCTCCGAGCACTGAAAACAATTTCAGTCATTCCAGGTGAGAGCTAGGTTAAACACCGAGGCTGACTTTAAATACACTATAATAATATTTAGGTTGAAATCACACTTAGATCATTAGGCTTGTTGCTTATTATTCTTGTTTGTCAACTTTAAGAATGCCAAGTGATGTCTCAATGCAGTTCAGTAACTAAAATTTTAGAAATTACATGCTTATTTATATAGTCAGCCTTTGGGTTTAACAGAATTGCATGAGTCGTCTATAAAAATACTAGTTTTGTGCATGTGTGTGCTCTCTCTCTCTCTCTCTCTCTCTCTGCATTTGTGATGTAAAGCTTTCTCTTTTATGTTCTGTAAAAAGCTTTGCCACCATACCTTTGCTAACTTATTTCGGTTTTACCATTCACTGCAGATCTATTCTGAAAATAGGTCTCCTTTAATAAAGGAGAAAAGATTATTCTTGAACAGCATGTATGTGGCATAGGACTTTTGATACTCTAAAATTCTTTCCCCCTCTGAATTATTGCTACTTGGAGGCTGGTGTAAAGAATGGGTTGGAAGGAGATGCCTAGTGAAACACAAAATCTGAAATAAAAAATAACATAAAGACTCCTAACTCGGGGAAACGAACTAGGGGTGGTGGAAGGGGAGGAGGGCGGGTGTTGGAGGGGAATGGGTGACGGGCACTGAGGTGGACACTTGACGGGATGAGCACTGGGTGTTTTTCTGTATGTTGGTAAATTAAACACCAATAAAAGTTAATTTAAAAAAAAAAAATAACTGCAAGTTCTTTGCTGTTCATGGCAACACGTAAAACCACACGCAAAAGAAAAAAGCTTCCTGCCTAAATATTTATTTACACTTTCATTTTAAGTCTCCAGAAAGCATACTGTTCACAAATAAAAATCGGCTCTTCATCTACTTCCCAAACCATCTGAATATCCACAAAGCTTTGGTGTCTATTTATTTATTTTTTTTTAATTAATTTTTATTGGTGTTCAATTTACCAACATACAGAAAAACACCCAGTGCTCATCCCATCAAGTGTCCACCTCAGTGCCCGTCACCCCTTCCCCTCCAACACCCGCCCTCCTCCCCTTCCACCACCCCTAGTTCGTTTCCCCGAGTTAGGAGTCTTTATGTTCTGTCTCCCTTCCTGATATTTCCCAACATTTCTTCTCCCTTCCTTTATATTCCCTTTCACCATTATTCATATTCCCCAAATGAATGAGAACATACACTGTTTGTCCCTCTCCGATTGACTTATTTCACTCAGCATAATACCCTCCAGTTCCATCCACGTTGAAGCAAATGGTGGGTATTTGTCGTTTCTAATTGCTGAGTAATATTCCATTGTATACATAAACCACATCTTCTTTATCCATTCATCTTTCGATGGACACCGAGGCTCCTTCCACAGTTTGGCTATTGTGGCCATTGCTGATAGAAACATCGGGGTGCAGGTGTCCCGACGTTTCATTGCATCTGAATCTTTGGGGTAAATCCCCAACAGTGCAATTGCTGGGTCGTAGGGCAGGTCTATTTTTAACTCTTTGAGGAACCTCCACACAGTTTTCCAGAGTGGCTGCAAGCTTTGGTGTCTAAATAGCCAAGCAACCGTTTATGGGAAAAGAGATGTGTGTGACTAAGAAGACACTGTGGCTTAGGAAACTCTTCCTTGGATGACCGACTGCTTTTTCTCTTCAGGTTTAAAGACCATTGTGGGGGCCCTGATCCAGTCTGTGAAGAAGCTCTCTGACGTCATGATCTTGACTGTGTTCTGTCTGAGTGTGTTTGCTCTAATTGGTCTGCAGCTGTTCATGGGCAACCTGCGGAATAAATGCTTGCAATGGCCCCCAAGCGATTCTGCTTTTGAAACCAACACCACATCCTACTTTAATGGCACAATGGATTCAAACGGGTTATTTGTTAATATAACAATGAGTACATTTAACTGGAAGGATTACATTGAAGATGACAGTAAGAAATATTGCTACATTGTTAACCTTAGTGTTGCTGAATGCCTTTTTGACTATAAATAGTTTTGAGACTGTGGCTTGAAACCATCTTTGTGAATAGACCTCATTGTGTCCACTTTGGTAATAACTGAGATAGTCCAACTCTCATTTATTCCTAATGTCAGTAGGATAGATATGAAATGAAATGGCTTGTTCTTTATATTAATAGGTCACTTTTATGTCTTGGATGGACAAAAGGACCCTCTACTCTGTGGAAATGGTTCAGATGCAGGGTAAGAAAAACAATTTTTTAAAATGTAGAACACTTTAACAAAAAACAGGAAAAAAATACAAAGGTATTCTTACATGTATATAATAAAGAGTGATGCTACCTACCTAGAAAGTACCTTCTCTGTGTTAGAAGACTCGCTATCAGCTCTAAATTCATGGTCACTAAGATTACCCCTCTGGGTAAAGACCTTTTCTCCAGAATTCCATAGTTAAGATGTATGTACTTGACTATTACTCCAAAGTGTGAAGACTCATAGTCTATCTTTTTTGTAAGCCCATCAGAGCTGTTTAATAAATACAGGGAACATTTTGATTGATGTAGGTATACGTTGATGTGATGAGTTTTGCTGTGGCTGGAAAAGACCTAGACTATAACATGATCTTTATGCTGCAAGCTCAGATGGGAAACTGCTTTGAGAGAGTTAGGTATTTTTGAAATAACATGAAAATCCCATGTGCAAAAAAATCCAAGGGACAAATACATGTCAAAGCCATGTCTAGCTCTGAGTCTGCATACTTAACAGTTCTTTTTGGTCACATTCTACAATAAAAGACACTTTAATATCTTAGTCATCAGGTTGCTCTCTCATACTTATTTTCCCAAGAGTATTATAAATTGATTTTAGGTCAAGGTGTAATTTTTTTAGAAGCCAAGTATAGCAATAGTTAGTGACTCTTAAACCACAGAATTTACACAGAAGTATTTTGTGTCATCCTAGAAAATGGGAAACTTGTATTGCCATAAAGATCTAGGAGTATTATTGAAAATGTATATTAGTCTTAGAGATGGTGTTTTCGGGGCTGGGGGGAATGGAGGGGGATTGTTTTCCTGATATTTTTCCTAACCTTTGTTAGGATAATGTAGTGAATAAGAATTCAACCCCATGAATTCTAGGGTTCATCTATATCTGGATTCAAACCTTAATTCCACCATTTACAAATTCTGACTTTGGAAAAGTATTCTAAGTTCTCTGTATCTGAGTTTATTTATTTCTAAAATGCAGAGAGTAATATTGTCTCTTAGGGTTGTTATGGTGATTAGTTACTTAATACACATAAAGCACTTGGCTTAGCACCTGATCTATCACATGTGTTTATTGCATTTTAGGTATTATTTTTTATTATTATAATTAATGTAAAACTAGATAAAATTTTGGATAAGGTTGGATGATGCATACTCTATAGTTATTAAACCATAATAATCACTTCTCTTTATTGAGTACTTAATATGGGTTAGGTGATTTACTGGTAAAATTGATACCCACTCTTGTTAAATGTCAAATAAAATTCAAAAGAAATTTCTAATTTCAAGATTTTCTGTAAGGCTATCAAGACAGCATTGTACTGGAAAAAGAATAGGTATATATGTCAATGAAAAACAACAGACACCTCCCTCCCAAAAAACAGACCTACATAAATACAGTCAACTAATTTTTGACAGATGAAAATGCAATTCAAAGGAAACAGGAAAGTTTTTTCAACAAATAGTGCTGGAGCAACTGGAAGTCCATATGAAAAGAAATGAACCTAGATATAAATCTCACTTCTTACACAAGAACTAACTCAAAATCAACCACAGACCTATGTGTAAAATACATAGAAACCATAAACTCCTTTAAGAAAGCATAGAATTAGGGCACCTAGGTGGCTCACTGGCTGAGCATCTACCTTTGGCTCTTGTCGTGATCCTGGGATCCTGGGATTGAGTCCCACATCGGCTCCCTGCAGCCTGCTTCTCCCTCTGCCTATGTCTTTGCCTCTTTGTGTGTGAATAAATAAATAAAATATTTAAAAAAGAAGCACAGAATAAAACCTACATGACTTCATATTTCGTGATAAGTTTTAAACGCCAATATACAACCCATGAAAGAAATAATTGATAAATTGGACTTAATTAAAATTAAAAACTTATGCTCTGTAGAGACACTATAAAGGGAATGGGAAAAAAAGCCATAATTGCAAGAAATTGTTTACAAAACATATATCTGAAAAAAGACATATGCAAAATACACAAAGCACTCTTAAAACTCAATGAAAAGAAAACAACTCAATTTAAAAATAGGCAAAAATCTGGACATTCTGAAAGAATATATACAGATGGTTAATAAGGATATATAAAGATACTAAGCATCATTTGTCATTAGGGTATTGAAAATTAAAACAACAGTAAGTTACTACTATATACCTATTTAGAATAGCTAAAATAAAAAAAAGTACTGGTAATAAATTGCTAGTGAAGATGCAGAACAACAGAAATCCTCATTCATTGCTGATGGGAATGCAAAATACTACAACCATTTTGGAGAACAATTTGGCAGTTTCTTACAAAATAAACACAGTCTAACCATATGATCCAGCAATTTCCCTACTAGATATTTAGCCAATTAACTTGAACATGCATGAGTATTTATAACAGTTGTATTCATAATCACAAGAAACTTGAAGCAATCAAGATGTCCTTCAACAGGTGAATGGATAACTGTGATGTATTCATCCAGTGAAATATTATTCAGTGATAAAAAGAAAATAAGCTATCAAGCCACAAAAAGACATTGATGAACGTTAAATACATATTAAGACATGAAAAAAGCCTATCTGAGAAAGCTATATTCATCTGATTCAAATTACATGACATTTTTTAAAAGATGAACAATAGAATGATAAAAAGATCAGTGTTTTTCAAGGGTTCAGGGTAGGGAATTGACTGGGTGATACATGGGAGATTCTTTAGAGTGAAGAAACTTCTGTATGATTCTGTAATGGTGAGCATTAAGCATTTGTCAAAACTCATAGAACTTTACAGCACAAAGAGTTAAAAGTGTATGCAAATAAAATCATTTTTAAGGTTGGGGTATCCCAGGTTGAAATACAGAATGTAACAGAGATATAAATATATTTATAATGTGCAAAATAACCTCACTGAAGGACTAGGAGAATAAGAACTGTTCTAAACAACTTTGGAAATGAATGGAATCTATAAGACAAAGGCAAAAAAAAAAAAAAACCAACCCTATTCTAGTTGATAAAGTTGTTCCCACGCTAGTGTGGATTAACAATCCTAAAACAACTATGCATGTATACTACTGTTGTACAATTAAGCATATAGATAGTAGATGATAGAAGCCAGCCCGTTTTGGAGGGAGAAGTTACACGTAAGCAAAGGTAGTAGTCTAGAAAGATATCCCGTGGTAATGAAGCAGGGTTGGAGACAGTATGACCTCCTATTTAGCTTAATCGAGGTACAGATGGTTACACATGCATACACATTTACATACACGTTATTAGAAACCAGGTCTGAGTGCTATGTTTATTGCTAAGGCAATGTCATTACTCTTCTAGGCCCTCAGTTAACAAAGCAAGAGATATGTGTGTATACACACGCACACACATTTATCCTCGTTTCTTTTTTTTTTTAATAAATTAATTTTTATTGGTGTTCAATTTACCAACATACAGAAAAACACCCAGTGCTCATCCTGTCAAGTGTCCCCCTCAGTGCCCGTCCACAATAGCCAAACTGTGGAAGGAGCCTCAGGTGTCCATCGAAAGATGAATGGATAAAGAAGATGTGGTTTATGTATACAATGGAACATTATCCTCGTTTCTAATACCATTCTCCAATAAAAGAACAAGGATTTCTTGGAGAGATGGCTGATTCTAGAGCAGGAAATATAAAAGATGAGTCTAAAGCATCTTGTAGTGCCTCAAAGCAAGAAAATTTTAAAAAATAAACAAAAAAAAAAGAAAAATAAAATAAAATAAACAAACAAAAAACACATAGAACCATGGGGTTATGTCAAATAGATACAGGAGTCAATGGAAAAGCTTCCAATGGTCAAAACTAGAACAATTTAGATAACAAAATAAATAAAACCATTAAATTAGAATTCAAAGTATAAAATGAATACCATGACTAACTACTCATATAAAGAAATGATTGACTAAGTAAATAAAGAAATGAGGAATAATAGACAAATCCCTGATGCAAAAGAATTCAAAATAATTTGTGTACATGCTCTACTTTAAGAAGGTGGATCTTAACTCCCTGTTCCTAATGTGTGGGCTGCACATAGTGACTTTATTCCAAAGAGCACACTATAGAAAAAAAGAAACATTAAATTTACAGTGGAGAAACCTAACAAACATTAGTATCAACAGTGATAAGTCACACTGATCATATGTACCCTTGATATGATGTGACAATAATGATATTTTACCTCCCCAAAAATCCATAACCCCAATATAATCATAAGAAAAATGTCAGACAAATCCCAGATTAAAGACTTTCTCCAAAATACGTGAAAGTATTCCTTGAAACTACCAAGGTAATCAAAAAACAAGGAAACTCTGAGAAACTTTACCAGGAGGAGCCTAAAGTGACATGGTCACTAAATGTATTATAGCATCCTGAATGGGATCTTTAAACGCCAAAAAAATATTAGGGAAAACCTGAGGAAATCTGAATGAAGTATAGACTTTGGTCTATAATAATGTATCAGTAATGATTGAAATGTACCATACTATCATTGATACTAACAACAGAGGAAACTGGGCATGGAAATTGGACATATATTCTGTGCCCTCTTTATCATTTTTCTGCAAATGTCAAATTATTCTAAAATATAAGCTTTATTTGGTAAAGTTCTACAGAAGTGCCTGCCAAAGTAGCTCATTCCTTACCCTTTGTTTTCTGGCCTTTCATTTTTTTAATCATTTATTTTTGCCACTTTGTAAAGAGCAGGACACTGATGATGTCAGAGGCAAAAGTATGTAGTTGCTATCTCTTTGCCATACTAAATGTCTGCAAATCTGACTCTTTGCATCCCAGTTTTCTATTGGTTTTCCTAATAAATTTCATCTAATAACAGTATCACTGTAAGCAATTACCTAAAGTGCTCTGGAAATGAAGGCAAGAAAATCCATCATAGACAGCAACCCTGAGTTTTGACAATTCCTATAAATCAAATTGATAGAAATAGCTACAAATGCCAACCTGACCCTAGCACCATCTCTCTCTTATAGACAGTGTCCAGAAGGATACATCTGTGTGAAGGCTGGTCGAAACCCCAACTATGGATACACAAGCTTTGATACCTTTAGTTGGGCTTTCTTGTCTCTATTTCGACTCATGACTCAAGACTACTGGGAGAACCTTTACCAGTTGGTAAGTGTCTTAGTCCATTAGGGCATCTACAACAATATACCACAGACCGGACAGCTTATCAGTAACAGAAATGTATTGTTTACAGTTCTGGAGGCTGGGAAGTTTACCATCAAGATGCCAGCATGGCTCCATTCTGGCAAAAGCCCTTTTTTGGTTCATAAGCTGACATCTTCTTGTTATCACCTGCATGTAAGGGGCAAGAGGCTCTCTGGAGGCTCTTTTTATAAGGCACTAATCCCATTCATGACAGCTCCACCTTCACAATCTAATCACTTCCCAAAGGTCCCACCTTTTAATACTATCACATTGGGCATTAAGATTTCAACTTAGGAATTTGGGGAGGAAGCATTCAGACCATAGCAGTATAGCAGTAAGGTTCAAATTAACGTGTGGGAGATCTAATTTTATGAACAAATGTGACGTGACAAGTATCAATACTTGTTAATAACACTCTACAATACAGAGGAGGGTCCAGTACAAAGCAAGTGTGCCTGGAATACCAATTGTTCATTCAGTCAGTACATGTTCAGTAATAACTTTTTATATGAAGGACATTCTGCTAGAACTATGGAGGATGCAAAGAGTGTTCATGGCTTTGAGTTTATAATCTAGTTGTATATATAAAAGAACATGTGAAAATATTTAGAAATCAACTATATAAAAATTTCAAATTAAGCCTACAGTTAATCAGGGCTGGAAAAGGAAGGAAGAAAGATGTTATCTCTATATGGTGTAGAGAGTAGGCTTCCATGGAAGTAGGATTCCACTAAAAGGAATTAAAGATAGGGTTCTTATTTCTTAATAGTGCTCTCCATAATGGACTCTAAGAAAAGATTTTAGTGGGGTTTCATATATATACCCAATATATATTAATTTGAAATGTGTGTGTTTATATCAAATGACACTACAGTCAAGCCTTAGATAATTGTGTGCGTGCACACGTGCATTCACGTACACATGTACTCAGTTTAATACCAAACAAATATTGGTCAAAATACATTGGATGCTAAAAAATATTCATCTCCTCACTATAATTATGGAAATCAAATCTTTATTCGGAGACATTATATACTATACTGGTGAAATTATCCTTTGCTTCCTCTAGACGCTACGTGCTGCTGGAAAAACATACATGATATTTTTTGTCCTGGTGATTTTCTTGGGATCTTTCTATTTGGTGAATTTGATCCTGGCTGTGGTGGCCATGGCCTACGAGGAACAGAATCAGGCCACCTTGGAGGAGGCAGAACAGAAAGAGGCTGAATTTCAGCAAATGCTGGAACAGCTTAAAAAGCAACAGGAAGAAGCTCAGGTATGGAGTGACAATAAGCAAAGTTTTATTATTACTATTGTTGTTACTATTATTATTGTGAGTATTAAGTAGGAATGTTGTTAAGCATAGAGGTCAAATTGAAACCAGCTTTTCATTTGGTATACAGTCATTGCCATTAGAAAAGATAAAGTTATTCAAGTCTAAAATTGTTTCTAAAGTTGTAATCAAAGGAACTTTTTGACATTATATGTAAAGAAAACACATTCAGGATAAGGTTTTGAAAACATCTCATGAAACCTGAGGGGAGAATCTGACATTCAGTTTAATATGAAAAGATACATAACTGATATTTCCAATTATTCGTTTCACCACTAATTATAACATTTAAGGTTTTATTCCTTGATGATGTATACTCTTTGCAAATATTTTCTCCTAGCCTGTAACTTGTCTTTTCATTCTCCTAATAGTATTTTTGGATAAAAAATGTGTTCTATTTATTCATTTATTTATTTAAATTTATTAAATTTATTAATTAATAAATTATTATAAATTTATTTATCGAATTTATTTAAATTCAATTAGCCAATTTATAGTACATCATTAGTTGCAGATGTAGTGTTCAATGATTTATCAGTTGTGTATAACACCTAGTGCTTATCGCATCATGTGCTCTCCTTAAGCCCATCATTCAATTACCCCAACCCCCCAACCACTTCCTCTCCAGCAAGCATCAGTTTCCTACTGGTTAAAAATTAAATTTGGATGAAGTATACTTTATCAAGATTTTGTTTCTTTGGTAATGCTTTCAGTGTAGTTTCTAACATATTTTTGCCAAATCAGCATCATAAAGATTTCCTATTTTTATTCCTAGAAGCTTTATAGTTTCATGTTTTATATTTACATCAATGACCCATCTTAATGTTAATTTTTGTGTAAGGTCTGATTTATATGTTGAGATTTTTTTCTTTTGCATATGGCTATCTAATTACCATTTGTTGAACAAAATATCCTTTCTCCACTAAATTGCCTTTGAACCTTGCCAAAAATCAGTTGTCCAGATGTGAATGGGTCTATTTCTAGATTCTGTTCTGTTCAATTTATACCAATACACATTCTCTTTATTAATGTAGGTATTTAATGTCTTGAAATCAGAGAGTTGTAGTTCTCTAATTTTTTCCTTTCCAAAACTATTGTAACACTCTAAGTCCTTTGCAGTTTCATAGGAATTTTAGAATCACCTTGTCAATTTCAGTTCCATTCATTTCTTTTGCTATGTCTTCATGTTTATCATCTTTTCTTCTGTAGTGTCTGCTATACCATTATCCTATCCATGGCATTTTTTATCTCAGTTTTTGTAGTTTTCATCCCTCAAACCTTGATATGCATCTCTTTTATACTTCCCATGTCTTTAACATTTTGAACATACACAATATCATTATAGTAACTGTTTAAAGTCCTTAAAGTCAGGGTGCCTGGGTGGTTCAGTCAGGTAAGGGTCTGCCTTTGGCTCAGATCATGATCCCAGGATCCTGGGACTGAGCCCCACATTGGGCTCTCTGCTCAGTGGAGAGTCTGCTTCTCCCTCTCCTTCAACCCCTCTCCTGTAGCTTGTACTCTCTCTTTCTCTCCCCAAAATAAATAAAATCTTTTTTTAAAAAAATAAGTCCTTTTCTGCTAATTCTAATGCCTATGTCAGATCTTGATCAGTTTTAACTTATTTTTTTCTTCATCAATAGTCATATATTCCTGAATTTTTTTTTTGCATTCTTAGCAATTTTCGATTTAATTCCAGACATTTAATTTTACCTTTTTTTTTTGTTCTGGATATGTTTGTAGTCCTATAAAAATTCTTGAACCTTATTTGGGGACATTAGTTACATTAGTTATAAACAGCTTAATCCTTTTCCATCGTGAAACCTTTAAAGATTTTTTAAGTAGAACTAGTTAGAGCATCTAATTTAACTATTCTCTACCACTGAGTGAAGATCCTTTTGAACAGTCCACTCAATGCCCTATTAATGCAGTGTTACATGTATTTTGTCTGTTTTAGTGGTTTTTTTTTTCAGGAGGGAGAGTAAATCACTATTAACTATATCTTAACCAGAAGCAGTAGTCCAAATAAGTTTTGTACATGACTTTTTTGATACATAGTGATTATTTTTAGATTGACGGTTCCAGATTTTTAAAGCATTATTTGAATGACAAGAGATGTACGGATTCAATGGGTAGGGTCAAATTTTAAGTTTTTAATAATTCTGAGTTACTTTGAGGATGTACAACATATAATTAAGCCCTTTTTTTGAGGCATTTTTTTGGTGAGACTGGGATTTGACAATGAATTGTTTAGCTGGTTACAGAGCCCAACCATATTCTTAGCATTTGTTGATCATGATCGTTTTGCTATTTCATCTTACCCCTAAATACAGAGTAATATCATGGTTATATTTTAGTGATTTTATAAGGAAAGCTATAAATAAGTTTGGTGATACTTAAAAATCTTATAAAATATACTTCATGCTTGGTAGATCTGCTACATTTCAAGTACTTAAGAATTTATTTCGGATCACTACAAAAAGCACATTTGTAAAATAATGAAATACATTAGCTATTTACAGGGCAAATTATTTCAAAATTTTAAATATTATGGGAAATAATATTTATATTGTATAAAAATGTATTTATTTTATTTTATTTTATTTATTTATTCACACAGAGAGAGACAGAGAGAGGCAGAAACACAGGCAGAGAGAGAAACAGGCTCCATGCAGGGACTTGATCCCGGTCTCCAGAATCATGCCCTCGGCTGAAGGCAGTGCTAAACTTCTGAGCCACCAAGGCTGCCCTATAAATGTATTTTAAAGCTTCAGATTATTCTATTTATCATTTACAAAAACAGACAAAGCAATGTGCTCGAAAATACTACACAGATCCATAGTACAGGAGTAAGAACACATTCTGAAATTCAGCCACTTTAGGGTAAAATATAGCATCAATTAGAAGAGTACAATCTTTTAAATTTAGAAGTAAAAGTGCACAGTACCTATTAGAAGTTTAAAGAATCTAATTATCTACATCCTAATTAGGTCAACTAAAAAATGTGCATTCTTGTCACTTAAAACGTATTGGATTTCAGGGATCAAATCATGATTTGGCTCACCTTTAGCTTCATACGTACACAAATTTAAACTCATCTTAGGATAACTGATCCCAGTGTTTTAACATGGACTGGGATGGCACAGTACCAATGCAATCTTATCCCCTTAATGAGAACACAGGTATCAATGCCCAGTAAATAGCCAATATTTAAAAAGAGGAAGGTGCTCGAGGCAGGTAGAGAGGGAGACATAGTCTACGCATGAGATCATCGGTGCTCCACTGTAACCTATGTCTTGCTAATCGCCTATCACTCTTCAGATGTACCATTTAGCCAATGATTTCATGAAGCCTAGCATCACTTCTATTTTCATTTAATCTGTTAAAGGACCTCCTAATGCTAGTCATTGTTTAGACATGAAAAAATAACTAAGCTCAGAGAACTCACAAATCAAGTGTAACTTTAAAGGATGATGGAAGACAAAACTGAACCAAAAGAAAAAAAAAATTATGTTGAATCATCATGACTGTTTCTTTAAAAGCCTAATGGTACCCAACACAACATATCCCATAGCAGTGTATATAGGTCAGATAGGAAAAATTTAATAGTAAGCTTTGGGACAAAATTTAAAATATTGTCATTTAGCAGAGCCGATATAATTAGAGGTAAGATTGAAACATGTTTAGTTAAGGTCTTGTAATTTTGAGTGGGTTTTTTAAACTGGATTTTATGTTTAAAGTGAAATATAATTACAAGTAATCACATGGCTTTATTTCTTAAGGACACACAGATACAGTGAGTTATAGAGCTCATGGTGAATCACAGGGAAATGTTATAAGAAGAACTAAATGTTACTACTTGAGTAAATATTAAGCATATATATGTTATTTGTAAGAGGAGGAATTCATCAAGCCAGTGAAAGCAATACTCTAAGTAAGCAGGACATTGGCCTTGTCACAGAGATGGGTAGAAACAGGTACACAGACATGTGAGGTGACAGGAAACATCTGCCTTTGAGGGAATCAGCAAATCACTGGCAGTGGAACAAGTGACAGATTTGAGTTGATGAGTGACACAGAAAATGTGTTGTGTCGGAAGGTTACCATTGTTCCCTTAGAAATGCTTTAGTTTTGAGTTATTTGAACTGTTATCCAGAATAGGTAGGGAAATCATGTTTTATGCAAAACAAATTCCGGAAGTATTTAAATGAACATGAGTTTCAGGATTATTGCAAAGGAATGTTACCACAACTTCCTTTGTTTCTAACTACAGACAAATCAATAAATGATTAACGCTGTGTGTTGCACTGTGTTACCGTGTATACAAAGTGGAAAAGAAAATTAAAGGCTTTATTTGGATACAAATAAATGTATGTATATTCATTCTTTCAATGAGTGCTGTATACTATGTATCTCCTATATATCAAGTACTAAGTGACTAGATTTAACTTGCTACAAATAAGTGCCTCATTTTGTATATATTTACATTAGCCTCATTCATATTTACAAAAGGCCCTTAATATTTCTCATCTTCCATTACTGATGACACTAGAAGTGATACTAGCAATCAAAAACTCAGGAGCGTCTGGGTGGCTCAGTTGGTTAAGTGTCTGCCTTCGGCTCAGGTCATGATCTCAGGGTCCTGGCGTGGAGCCCTACATCAGGGCTCCCATGGGGAAGCTGCCTTTCCCCCTCCCCCGCTGGTGCCCTCTATCTGTCTGTCTCTCTCTCTCTCACACTTACTCTGCCTCTTCAAATTAAAAAAAAAAATTAATAAAAAAAATCAAGAATTCAATAAAAAAATCTGGCTATATGACTATGTAATAACATAAATACCCAAATTCTGAATAATTGTTCCATCCATTTAATTGTAGGTAATGTCTTACCCTGAGCCTTAAATCGAATATAGTATTCAATATAAATAAATATCTGTTTTACAATTAATGTATACTTTACATTGCTTAGTCCAACACACATATTTAATACTATATGTAGTGCTATGGTTCCAATCCCTGGGATCATGGGTTCCAATCCTAGATAATTTTGTATTTATAGCACCTTTAGTTTTAAACTTTATTTTTCTTTGTAATTGTAGTTGAGATGAGATTCGGAAATGGAAGCTATTGTGGAGGGTTTGCTTCTCCTTAGGAAGAAAAAACCAAAAAGCACCTGTTGTCGAACTCATTATAGTTTTATCTTCTTTCCTAAAATGTTTGTTATACAGACCATTCTGAAACATAATCTTTTTATGAGATCTTGAAAATTCAAGTTTATATATCTTATTCTTTCTTCACTCCTACCCCAGTGACTCAGACAATTGATGGCATAATGTCTTTTTCATCTTTACTCACCAAACATTTACTAGACACTTATGTCAGGTGTCATACTAAGCAATGTGTACAAATGCATTTGACAAAATTCTTTTCTACCATATATCTAGTGGAGAAAATAAAACAAAATGGGCAGGTACATTAGAGTTGTTTGTATTTAGTAATGACATATATAAAGAGTTGAACCAGTATTCTCATAATTGAATCATTTCCACTTCCATGATTATACTTAAAAACAGGAATATACTTAATGAGAACTCAGCTTTGATAGGAACTATATCACTGTTTCATATCCTCTAATCATGGTTAGATCATTTCCAGTCTAAAAATACTATTCATTACAAAACAATTTGCTGTGCTTCACCTTAGAGCTGGTTGTTTCTTTAGTATATACAGAAATTCAAAATGATTAAGTATACTTAGTGCTGAAACATAAATAGAAAATATTTGAAGAAGATCTCATAATCCCTTGAATGATTATTTCAGGTACTTATTGATTGACATGTTAATCATTTATTATTATTTATAATAATCATAGGTAATTTATAAATACTAAAAACTTTAAAACTAAAAGTGCTATGTAATAAATTAATCATGTTAATCTCTGAGATTAACATAACCTCCGGGATGTGAACTATAGTACTGAATGTAAATCAAATGAAGAGGTCAACTAGCCACTCTACTCCCACTACTTCTATCTAGTAGTAAAACAGTGGACACTTTAAATGCTTTGAGTTCACAAAAAAGAAAAAAGAAAAAATCTTAGACCTAGATTTAGAAGGAAAAAATACCACTCCGTTGTTCACATCACACATGGGAAGAACAAGCCTGTGGAAGGAACTGGAATAGTAATCAGACCAACAAACCACCATTAAGAGAACATTTGCTTTTAAAATGTAGGAGATATTTTTAAGAGAGCAATTTTCCTTGAAAATAAAGCAATCTCAAGAGTTGTGGGTTTTTTTTTTTTTTAGATTCTCCAAGAGATGTGCCAAACCAGACTTTTCTTGCCTTAATACATAGGTTAGCATATTGCTTTATACTGTTTTACTGTCATTATTAAATAAACTTCTAAGACACAATGAAATGACCAGAAGACACAATGTTTACATATAGTTAATAGTTTTAATGGCAACATTTGTACAATCATTTCCAAAACTTCTTGTACACAGTGCTTGGCTTTGTCTTCAACAGGCGGTTGCAGCTGCATCAGCTGCTTCAAGAGATTTCAGTGGAATAGGTGGGCTCGGAGAGCTCCTGGAAAGTTCTTCAGAAGCGTCAAAGTTAAGTTCCAAAAGTGCTAAGGAGTGGAGGAATCGAAGAAAGAAAAGAAGACAGAGAGAGCATCTTGAAGGAAGCAACAAAGGCGAGGGAGACAGGTTTCCCAAATCTGAATCTGAGGACAGTGTCAAAAGAAGAAGCTTCCTTTTCTCCATGGATGGAAATCGACTTACTAGTGACAAGAAATTCTACTCCCCACATCAGGTATGGTCTTCTACGAAGTGCTCCATTTGTTTTGTCATTGCTATTGCTTTGTAATTATGTATTTGGCATTAGTATATTTTATAATATCTGATATAAATGAGTGACAGATAGCTAACATTTAATATGATTATCACAAGCTGTCTTTAAAGGAGACTTTTATTAAACCATTAAAACTTTTAAGGCAATCAGCTTTAAACATACACTATTTTGAGACCATGTTCTTCATCTTCTATTTTTGGGGGGGTGTCAGTAAAACTAACCTATCAGACTTCTCTCTTCAGTGAGAGTTTTGCAATATCTTGTTTACCTTTTTCATTTTGAGACCTCAAATGAACTTATCTTTCCATATAGGTGTCTGCCTTTATTATCTGAGGCTATCATTACAACATATGTATTAATTTTGAAAAAAAGTGTCTCTGGATTTTGCCTTGATCTTTTGATATGAGAATCATGCTGTCATAAGTCTCGATTATGCTGACATGGTGTCATGCCATGAGACATTAGAATGAAATGAGGACCGAAATGCTCTTGGAAGAGACCTAAATTGAAGACAGTCTATTTTTGCTCTAACTTAATGTCAACTACACAGTTATTCAGCATATTTTCAAGTCAAAGAGGGAAAGTAGTTTTAACTCTCTTTGTTAATACATTTTTATAAGTTGCATAATGTAAAGAGTAAATAATTATGAAATCTGTGATAAGTACAGCTATGACTTTGAACACCACTTGGTTCCACTAGGATTTTATGTGCCACAAATTACTAACTCTTCTAATAATATGGGTCTTCATATTAATCTGGGCCAGAATTATACCCTAAAAATAATGCTTTTATATAATTAGCATAAAGAAAAAACTAAACATCAATCCTTCCTATATATCCTTCCTATAAAGAACAAAAACTTTTTTAAAAACTTGGAATAATAAGCACAAATTCAGCATAGTGTTTGGCTTTTGGGAGGAAAGAATATATGTAAGTTATCAATGGGTATTTATTTTATCATTTGTACTGAATATTTAAATAAAATTAAAAAAATAAACTCCATGTTAATGGAGTTAAAACAAGAAGTTAAAAGATAAAAACCAATTTCCTCCAGATAATGCCAAAATCAAGAGATCCAATTATTATCTTGCATAATACAAATATAAAGTATGGTTTAAATAAGTACAACATATTTGAGATTAACTGGAAGCTCCATTGGGCAAGTTAGTTTCTCTGACCATATTTTTTTTTGGTTAAACTGTCACCTTGATGCTTTAGCATTATCATGACCATTAGGAGTCATTAAGATAAGGAGCATTTGACATAGAATCTTGTGTTCATATCTCAACTCCCAAGTGAGTTCTGTGACCCTAGTCAAGTCACTTGTATTTTTGTAAGATTTCTGTAAAATCAGGTAATAATGTCTACCTTAAAGAGTTGGGAGAGATTAAGCAATATATAGAAACCTTATGTGAGAAATAATAAAGCTCTTAAGTTAAAATTGGTGAATGATTCCAAATGAAGGAAAGTAAGAACTTTTAAGTAGTTGTATTATCACAAATGTGTATGCACAGTAGCAATATTTACATGAGCATATTTATATGTTTTTGAAAATAGTATTGTTTCCATCATTGTTTCATCACTGTGCTCAAATAGAAGCTGGATTAGTTCATTCAGGCAATTAACGAATATTTATTGGCCACCTACTATGTGAAAGAAATAGTTCTAGAAAATTAAAACATTTCAGTGAACCAAAGAAAAACACAATTCACTGACCTCATGGAAATTTATACTAAAGAAGAAAATAGACACTAAATAAGATAAATAAGCAACAAACTATGTTAGAAGGTGACAAGTGCTATGAGGGGAAAAAAAAGAAAATCACAAAAAGGGTTTAGGAGCATTATAAATTTTTTTAAAAGATTTTATTTATTTATTCATAGAGACACAGAGAGAGAGAGGCAGAGACACAGGCAGAGGGAGAAGCAGGCTCCATGCAGGGAGCCGGACGTGGGACTCCATCCCAGGTCTCCAGGATCACACCCTGGGCTGCAGGTGGCACTAAGCCGCTGTGCCACTGGGGCTGCCCAGATTAGGAGCATTAAATGGATGTAAAAAATTTAAATAAGGTGGTTTGGGAAGTCCTCACTGTAAAGGAGACATTTAAGCAAAGATTTTAAGGAGGCAAAGGAAGAAACTATCTCATTGAAGAGCATCCCAGACTCATGGAAGAGCCAAGTGTAAGGGCCTGGCACAGCAGTATGCCTGGAATGCTCAGTGAGCAGCTGGGAGGCCGGTGAACCACAGAGAGGCAAGAGCAGAGAGAAGTTAGGCGTCAGCCAGAGTTTTAATACTAAAAAAGCAGAATCAGTACATACATATGTTATATGTAGTTCATTTTATAGTATTTGTAGATAGATAGTAGGTAGGTAGATAATAGGTAGATAGAAAAATGTATATACAGATGGGAGATATTCCAAAAGTAAAAGAAAGATCCTACTAATACTAATATTTACAAATCCCAGTAAAGACAGACAGGGAACATTAACACAACTGAAGCAAAAATTACCAGAAGCAGTTTACAATTTCTTGTATAAGCAAAACAAGGCTCTGTGATAGTAAAGAGAATCAGTGAAGGTAGTGGGAATAGGAAGCATAAGATGGACATGGCATGTGTTCAAAACAAATTTATCTTCTGAAAATGTCAAGACAGAGAAGCCACATATTATGGGTACTCTGTCCTCTACTAACATATATGTTTAAATGTTATTTTACATTTATTACATTATTTTATTTTCAAATAGATTAATCATGTTCATAGTACATGAAAAGCTACTTAAGGGTTTTCAATGGAAAGTGAATCCTCTCCAAGATTTTAGCTATGTTGTTTGGACACACCAAGACAATTTGTTTTAAACCAGAAAGTTTTTAGCTAGTACCAAGTAAAGTTGCTGATTTATTGAAAACACTGATAGGTACATACAGTTAACTTAAAATGCAGCACTCACTTTACATGTTTCTACTAGAACATCTTTAAATTCTCTGCATCATCTTCCTCTTGACTTTTCCTAACTTGAACTTGACTTGAAGTTCAATCCCTACACACAGGATTGTGTTTTACAGAACTAAGTTCTATTTTTCCCTTTTGCTAATGAATATTATAAGGGAAAAAGTTCATATTTACCCTTTTGGAACAAAAAAAATAGATACCTGGGATTCATGTTTTGCCATGCCTAAGGCAAAGAAAAATGGTGTTTTGGTCCTTAAAGCTTAAAAGCTTGTTTTCCTAAGAAGGAAGGCCTGCCACAGCTGTGGGTATTCCCTCTACTTTGCTACATCTTCTAGTGTGTTATTTTTGGTTTATTTTCTCTGAATACTATTTTTGTTATCTTCTTTTTCAGTCTCTGTTGCCTTGAAAGCTGTGCTCACACCCATTATTATACTTTCCAAAGAGTGAATACAAGTTTCAAATAAACTAAAAATTCTGGAACGCCTTTGAAAACACCCCAACATAAAAATATGCAAATTAAAGGCATGTACCAGATACATTACAAACATGCACTCATACAATATACTCTCAACCAGTATCGTACAGGCTAATTTTCAGTTTCCAAAGACAGTCGCTGAACATAGGGATATTAAGATGATTACAAGGAACTATCCTAGGTATTAATGTAAGACAAAATTAGTATTCTCCTAATACTTGCATTAGAATCACCTGGAATGTGTGCTGAATATCCAGATTCCAGAGTCCTATCCCCTACGTACTGAATCCCAAGTCAAAAAAATTGGGACCTAAAAATACACACTAAACTTTTTTTTTCACACTAAACTTTTGAAACACAAGTCTGATAATAATCAGTATTATATTGATAATTAAAATTGAGTCTAAGGATATTAAAACCCTAGCATTCTTTATTACTGGGGGGCTGAGTTTAAGTCTTCATGATACCTGATTTCTTGATCACTTATATTAACTAGAAAATCAGTCTAACTACTGTCTGAATGTCATAAAGGCACAGTCTCAGGTTGGACAAGCTGGGTAACCAGAAATAGTTCCTGTGGGCATTCTAACTAAATCCAAAGCAAGAGTACATTTCTTAATGAATAATATCTTTCCAGAACATCACTATGACAGAGGGCAACAACGATTATTCTGGTGCTTTGCAGTCTGGGAAAAGACATAAAAATAAAGCTAAAAATGGGGCCTAAGAAAATCAGCATGACCTAATTAGGCAGAGGATCCAAAAATAAATTTGATGGAGTCTGCCTTTCCTACGTTTTTTCCCACTAAAATTATTTTTATTTGGCTTTATACTGAAGTTTGGAGGAAGAATGAGAAGGTCTAAGAATGTTTGCTGTGGCCATTTGGATATGTATGCATAAGTGTGTGCGTCTGTGCCTGTGTGTGCACATATATACACATATATAGGTATATATACCTATATACGTACACTTATACATATATATATAAAACCCTGGCTATGAAGATAGGTAACAGAGGTCACAAAAGTCCAAGCAGGGGGAGCAATGGGGAATGTCACTGTTAATGATGAGGAGAGTAAACAAAGATTCTGCAGACTGAATAGAGATGTTTTTGAAAACTATCACCAAGGCCAGAATAAAGATATTTGGTGCTGCTAGTTTAAAATTTATTCAAAAGATGAAAGAATGGATTTCATGTTAAATCTTCATTTTCTACTACCAGAAACCATTTACTCAGTTTATTTGTAAACATCCTTAATTAAAATGTTTTGAATCATCCAATTCCTTTCAATAAAATGAAAGTGAGATCAGAAGGATATCTTCTACATCACCTCTTTGGTAAAGTCGTGTATATATGCCTTGCTTTTTTTTAAGCTAATGTTTAATTTAAGTAATAATAGAAATTTAGATGCCAGCTTAGGAATTCTGTTGTGTTTATTATGACATATATTCTCTTAAGGGGAATCACTAGTACCTATTTGGGAAACTAATAGCAAATTTGGAAGACAGCGTCATAGGTAAGTTTTGTGACTTTTATTCCCAGATCCAGAAACAGAGTAAACTCATTTCCTTTTAATATTCGAAAGAAGAGAACAGAGAGATAATAGTTCTGTTTTTAAATCATTATCTAAAAGTAACATATTTGGTCCAGATATTTTAAATTTGAACCAACAATCGCTCTTGAGCCATAACTTACTTTCCAAATTGCATGCCCTTCAGATCATAGCATTTCAGAGTAAAAGTCATCTACAATTTGTTTAATCACCACTTCTTCCAAAATGAAGTATTTCTCCTTTCCAGCATCAGGTTCCATACCTATGACATTACCATAACAAAATCCACCTCATAGTATTAGAGTTAAGATCAAATGAAATGGTTGAGGACTTACCAAACTGCAAATTAGGATTCTTAATCAGAAAAAAACTCTTTATACTTAAATTTGCATTGTGGTCCTTAATAAAAATGTCAAAATGTATGTGTTCTCCATAAACTCGAGAGCCTGTGTATAAGAGCAAGACTATTCTAATCCAAATGCAAATAGATTCTGCAATATTAAGACTTTTGTTAAGTAACTGTGTATCCCCACCCTTGCCCCATTCCTTTCTTCCTTGCTCTCTCCTCAGTCTCTGTTAAGTATCCGTGGCTCCCTGTTTTCCCCACGACGCAATAGCAAAACAAGCATTTTCAGCTTCAGAGGTCGAGCAAAGGATGTCGGTTCTGAAAATGACTTTGCTGATGATGAGCACAGTACATTTGAAGACAGCGAGAGCAGGAGAGACTCACTGTTTGTGCCGCACAGACATGGAGAGCGACGCAACAGTAACGTTAGTCAGGCCAGTATGTCATCCAGGATGGTGCCAGGGCTTCCAGCAAATGGGAAGATGCACAGCACTGTGGATTGCAATGGTGTGGTTTCCTTGGTGGGTGGACCGTCAGCTCTAACCTCACCTACTGGACAACTTCCGCCAGAGGTGATAATAGATAAGTTAGCTATTACTGACATTACACACCAACTGAAATAATCAAAGCCTGGGCGGTTTAGCCTGTTATACCATTCTGCTTCCCCAAAATGAAATGCCTTGAAAATAATATGATTTATTGAATGAAAAACAATAAATCAAAAAAAAAAAAAAAGAAAAAGAAAAACAATAAATCTTTAGAACCAATTGATTTGTATGGGACCATTAGATTTCAAATACTTTAGAGTTCTTACAGTCTGAGTGAAACTATATCCACAAATTCAAGAGACCTACCAACACAAAATAATGGGCACTGTGACAACCAAATTGTTATTACAAATGTAATCTCACACAGAATTATGTAATTATTTATTCATATTCTGGAAATGAAATATTATAATGACCTATAGGTAAATGACCTGCCTAATGATAATAGGCAGTTTCCATACAAATATCAATATTATAGGGATGCTAAAGTGTTTTGATGCTAAAATGTTTTGATGTGTATTAAATGGCTCTAAAATGCTTTGATTTCTTATAGGATGACTTGTAGAAATAATCAAAGGAAATAAATAATCTCAGGAAAGCACACACATTTCATTGTACATCTGTGTTTGTGCATGGAAAAAAATTGGCCCATATATGTCAATACTATCAAATATGGCTTCAGAGAAAACAATTCAGCCTTGCAACACTATGATCCTATTATTTTGGGGGGAGAAGACTGATCCAATTATTAATCATTGAGATAAGCTAGAAATAATCACATTTGAATGAAATGAAACAATGTATGACTTTAGTATGCTTATGAAATTTCTCTGAAAATTCCAAAAGGTTAATTAAAACATTCCTGTAACAAAATTGCCCTATACAATTGCATCCAACTGGTACATTCTTGTTAAACTCTACCATCGTGATAATTTTTAAAAAGTGTTTAGAACTTAATAATAAACTCAATATTTTATTATTACTTGAAAATTATTACCTGGAAAAATTGCATGTAGCATGATTTTCCAAAGAAATGCTATGTAGTGCTGTATTATTCATTGAAAGGGTGGTTTGAACCATCAGTATTTGGTTTGCAGGGCACCACTACTGAAACGGAAGTCAGAAAGAGAAGGCTAAGTTCTTATCAGATTTCAATGGAGATGCTAGAGGATTCCTCTGGAAGGCAAAGAGCCATGAGCATAGCCAGCATCCTGACTAACACAATGGAAGGTAAGAAGCAAGCCATGAGATAGTCAGCTTGACACGATTATATGCTTTGTGCAACTATTTCTTCTCCTCATAGAATTACCAAAGTCAATTACCCAAAATCATAACTGCATAACAAACCTAAGTAGATGATATATAAAATACATTATTAACATGCTGGTTACAAAAGCTAATACTGTCTCTTTTTTGTAACTCCTGATCTTGTCAACTAAGTGATATTTCCCCACTCCATATTATGTCAGTGAGTTATCATTGTTATATTCTCCTTAAATAATTAGAATATACCTTCTTACATTACATTAGTCCTGCAATTTCATAAGTCTTTTATTTAAGAAGTATTTAACATGTGTTCTTTAGAAAATATGAGTTACATTTTATATCTTGTCCTATGGTTATATATGATATCTGAATGGTCACATAATAATTATAACAGGTTTACCCATTAAATTACTAGCAACTCTCTTAAATATATTAGGCTAAAATTCTAAAAGATATGAGTATATTTGCATAACATAAGTAGATATAGGTTTGAGTCTATACTAAAAAGGACATACTACATCTCATTGTGTGCAAAATTAATGCTGATGTGGAAACAATCAGAAGAGACTTGGTTGTACACATTAATAAGGATCACAGCTTTAGACAGTGTTTTTTAAAAGACACTTTCAAATGAAATAGTGTTTGATACATTTAATATTTCTGTAAAGCTTATTTAAAAATTGTTTTGGGATGCCTGGGTGGCTCAGTTGGTTAAGCTCAGCAGGGAGTCTGCTTCTCCCTCTCTCTGCTCATGCTCTCTCTCTCTCTCTGTCCTTCTCAAATAAATAAAATCTTTAAAAAAATAAGATAAAATTCCTTTGATAAAAATAATATAGCAATATAATCAATAATTACCTAGCTATTAGCTAATAAAGTTAATTTGAAGTAAAGTATCAAATTGAAGGTGTTTTCTGTATTTAATTAAAGGCAAAAGATATTTATATAAAATTTTTAGAATATTTTGTTAAGATATTTAAAGGGATTGCCTTCTCAAGTTTGTTAAGCTAAGTAATATGAACTTCATACCCAGGTAGAAGCACTTATTTTATAAATAATGTTTAATCTATTGTAACAATAATTCATTTTTATTGTTATTTACTACTCTTCCTCTTTATTGTTCCCCCAGAACTTGAAGAATCTAGACAGAAATGTCCACCATGCTGGTACAGATTTGCCAATGTATTTTTGATCTGGGACTGCTGTGATGCATGGTTAAAAGTAAAGCATCTTGTGAATTTAATTGTTATGGATCCATTTGTCGATCTTGCCATCACTATTTGCATTGTCTTAAATACTCTCTTTATGGCCATGGAACACTACCCAATGACCGGTCAATTCAGTAGTGTATTGACTGTAGGAAACTTGGTAAGTTCATTTAAAGTTTACTTATTTCCTTTGGCAGGGGTGCAGGATATAGGCCAAAGAAAAAAATCCATTCATGCTGTGTAGGGAATCTCAGCAGTAAGATCTAAAAATTCAACTGGTATGAATGCTGATTGCTCAGACCAATGTCCATGCTAATTGACCACAGTGTCTGGTAAGCTATAAGCTCATTAAAATTTTTACTGTCATTCTTGCTAAAATATAGGTCCAAAAAAAAAAAAACCACAAAGTATCTAATTCTGGCTCCACAAAAATGCAGTTTTACTATACACAGCCTCTGAAGAAATCATGTCCATTGAAGGAAATATATAAAGATTGATTTCTGTACAAAAGAGGACATAGTTGTTTAAACTGAATTACCTAATAAAATGTTTCAGTGGTATTCACACAAAAGAAAAAACAGTGGGTGAAAATGCATTTGTAATTTAGCCATACTTTTGGTTCAAATCACTTGAACAGGCATCTGCATATGTGTATGCTGACATGTACATTTCCTCCTTTATATGAGAAAACTGAAATGGGTAAACAAGTAAGAAAAGGATTAATCGAGAGCTTCCTTTTTGGCACAAGACAGAAAACTAGTGTAAGAGGAAAATAAAAAACTAGTGTAAGAGGAAAAAAAAAACTGACTCCTAGAATGAAAAGAAAAAAATGAACTACCAAACCATATAAAGGCTAACTTTGTAGCTGGGCTTCAGGAAATGCTTTAACCAAGGGCTTGGATGTTGCTCAAATGTTCATTTCATCTTTTGTCTCTGGGTCAGGAAACCTCTCAGCCATACCTCTCTGGTTTTAGATCTTGTAACCTCTGCAGTGGAAAAAAAGCTGTATCTCTTTTTCAGTTCTAGTTCAAAGACTCTCACGATAGGACTCTTGTTTGGCAGAGCCTAGGTTAGATGCTCACCTCTGGTTTAATCGGAGGCAGAGGGTGGATCCATGTGAAAACATGACAGACTCGAGGAATCACAAAGATGGAGAAGCAATTCCCAACAGAAGTTGAAAAGGAAATACTGGGCAGACAATTACATAAATGTCTACCCAGTAAGTGACCTCAGCTTTATTCCATGGTTTGACTTTGTAGCACCCACCAGATTCTTGAGATTTTCTTCATCGTTGGCACCTGTGAATTGTTTTGTTTTTTTTTTTAAGTGATTGTTCCTTGATCTTTCCAATCACCTCATGTCTGCTTCTTTTCTGGACTTATGTCTAGTAAGGCTGTTTTCCACTCAATTTTTTTATTATTCAACAACTGTTGGAATTATCTGCTCTTGTGGCATAAGCTATGCCCTACTCCTATATTTCCAACTATTACATAATGTTGTTCAAGGATAACTTTGAACACAATATGTGACTGAAAGTGCTATCTCAGTCCAGTCTTATGTTACCTCTAGTAGTAGCCTCCCAGCTTCAAAGAGCCTTCCAATTCAAAGATAGAAATCTGATAGCCATTTTTACTTACTTTTCCTGCATTTGTTATATATAAGTTGATAAGACCCATTATTTCTTCTTTAAAGGTACCTCTTTTTAATCCTATAACTATGATTAAAATAATACTTTTAGGACTCTGAACTCAGTATGTTTGCACTTTGCTAAAGTATCTATTATCTGTACTTAGGGTTCAACAGCTTTATCTGATTCTCAAGACTCCTCATCTGATCCCATCCTTTCTATACCTTCCTATAGTCCATTGTTTCCTAACCAGCCACTACTGGCCCATCAGAACAGCCAAGTCACACCAACATCACCCATGTTTATATATTTACATATGGGAAAATATTTCACTGTTCTCTACATTCACATCTAGAGTGTTCCGACCTCATTTCAATTCTTCATATTCTTCAAGGTTATGTCCCATTTTTCCTTTGTATCTCCTATAATGTTTACATGCTTGTAGCTCAATAAATAATGAACTGGTTGTTTTCTACCCAAACGGGCTGCTTAGAGTAGAATGTTTTCATGAAAGAATATAGGCTTTGGAGTTGGGTGGAACTGGGTTTGGCTTCACTGCCAATACTTACTAATGATGTAGCATCTGGACAAGTCTGATAAAAAATCTGAGTCCTTGTTTTCTATTTTGAAATGGATATAATGATACTCATCTCCCGGAGTTGTTGTGAAGGCCAAATGAGGTAAGATGAAAACAATACTGAGCCTGGCATCTAGCATGTGCTCAATAAACAATTTCCTTCCTCTAATATATGCTATTTACCTTTCTTTGAAATGCTGATGGAAAACAGTTCTGCTCTAGCTCCTGTATTTTTCCCAAGATACTGAACAGTTAGGGAAGTTGAACAATCAGGAAGAAATTTTGGAAATTTGCCAGAGCAAAACAGGAAATTGAAGTTTTATAGAATTCCAAAGTTAAAGCACTAGAGTTTGGAAGCACAGGATAAGAGAGGTTGGATTATAAGGATGATCAAATGGAAAAGCACTAGAAAAAAAGCACCAAATCTGGGTTCAAGTCCAATACTCCATGCTAAATAACTGTGGTGCTCTTGAAAAAGTAATTTAGATCTTTGGGTCTGTTTTCTAGTGAGTAGAATGTACTGAACTAGATGATTTTTCATGTTTTCTCCAGTTCCAAAATTCTGTAACCTAATGTGTAGCAACAGAAATAAGGAGGTACAGAAGTAAGGTGGAAGACTGATGACTGATAGATTGTGGTAAAACCATTAATAAGCTGAGGTTAGCATCAGGGAAACAAGGCTCAGCAAGATAAAGAGTGTATAAGATAGAAAACAGACCTGAGTTATCTATTTCTAACCGTAAGAGATGGAACAATAAACTGTTTCTATTAGCTGAAAGCTCCTGTTATTATTAATAATATCATTCATGTAAGGCATTTCATAGTTTCTCAGATATTTTATACCCATAACAACCCTTATAATAAGTATTTCTGTATAAAAATTATATATGTTTAATTATATGTAAATAATATATAAAAATCTATAAAGACAGACACAGAGAGAGAAAGAGAAAAAGAAAAAGAGGAAGAGGGAGGAAGGAGTGGAGAGGGAGAGAATATACTCCTTATACCATGGGTACTTATCTGACTTTGGACTCTATTATACACTATGGATGGTTGCATTGCATATTTTGTGGAATTTATAGTTTGCTCATTTAAATAACTTTAGTTTCTATGGAGTAGTTGTTACTACTGAAATTTTCACATAATACACCTTACAAATAAGGATATCTAGGTTTTATTTGAATTGTTAACAAAGGAATGTCCTGTAAAAGATTTGTGGAACTTTCAGGTTTACTTAAATCAATGTGCCCCATTTGTACCGTTTCTGGAGCATATAAAAATTACATCAATTCTCTACTAATTGGATTGATTGATCAAATTTGAGTATCAGGAGACCTCAAACATCTGTTGAGTTTCTCTAAGATGCTCTATTTTGTTTTTGTCTTGACTATTATAAAACCCATACACCCATCTTAGAGACTTTATAAGCAAGAAATCATCCATCAATCATAATAGGTTACACAACCTCTTTATCATACAAACATTCCCAACTAACCTATAAGTCTTTCTTCAGGGAATACAGATAGAGGTTTGTAGCTCCTACATTGACTACTTTTCTTACTATAACTCTCATTATAACCAGTGCTTAAGAGTCCACAATATCCCTTTATCCTGCTAGACCCTGAAGGGAACTCAGAACATGATACCTGTACTAAGGATCATACATGTCATTTGCAAATAAAAACCTAAAGAAACATGATTAGTAAAGTTATTTCAATTAAGTGATGTGGTACAGGATATGAATTTAAAATCTCAGAAAAGGGACATGATAACTTTTTGAAGGAGAAAAAATAACTCATTTATTAAAAGATAAAACACTTGGGAGCTGAATCCTAAAATTCACCTGGAGGCATCTTGTATCAATGAAAGGGTGCTATCTAGCCATATAACTCCTTTCCTAGTACAGTATAAAGCTATCTTGCCTCCAAACTAACAATTTATAATGAGGTTATAGTGTAAAAATTGTGTATACAATTTCTGAATACAATTTGGTAAACAATACAATGCTGACAGAAATCCAAGAATTTTAGACACAGACCTCATGAGTTACCTCATTGAATAGCCTCATATGACAGATGAGAGAAAAGAACACCATAAATGCTAAATAATTTCTCATCATTTTTCTTTCAGTATATTTTGATTTCACCTTCCCCACCTAATCAACAATAACAACAACATTTTTAAATGTTTGCATTTAAATACCCAAAAGCCATGGGAGTAATAAAACTAAAGCCATTAAAAAAAAAAGCTAATAATACAGCAAATATAAGCTCCAGTTACATTAAATTCACTACAAAAAGAAAACATGGAACATCAGTCTGGACAAATAGAGGTTTTGTAGAGCAAACTGACCAATAGCCTTTAGAATGAACATTCCTCCTTTTAATGTACAACAACAGAACTTCCCTAAGTAAATACTCAATAGGAAAACCTTCCCTTTCCTGAAATGAGACTTTATTCCCCAACATTTTATCATCTTCAGTGTTGTGCACCCCAAACCATCTCAAAATGCTCCAAATTTCTTTACTCTTGGTCTAGACTTCCAGGGTGATTTCTCATCTCCATCCTTAGCACTTATGCATTTACTGTATTTATCATGTGTACAATAGATTAGGACCTTTTCACTGAACTTAACTCCTCACTAAAGAAGCTGGCTTAGGAAGCCTAAAATTCATTGTTCATAAGAAATTTATCAGCCTAAATGAACTAGGTTTATGCAGTCTAAGTTTGTATATCTTAATTACTACTAAATTTTCAAAGACCAGCAAAATGTCTCCCATTTAGGTGTGCAGCAGTTTTTTTTTCCAAATGAATGAGTGGCTACAAAAGCATTTACCCAAAGTTTCAAAAGATAAAAAGCTTCTACATAAAACAAGATACATTTTGGCCAAGTTCAAACAATAAACATTCGACGTTTTTTATTAATTGCCTTGAGTCCTAAAAATTCTTTGTGATATAGAAAATTCAAAGGCAACTGAATGTTTGTTTATAAACCATACATGGGCATTATTTACATAATCTGATACATATCCAGAGGTTGCCAATTCTTTCTGTTCTTAGAATTCTTTGATGGAATTTAAAAATTATGTAAACTTAGGCTAATATTAAGTCAGTATGCTGGATTGATTTTTGTTAGAATGAGAAGGAATTTTTAAAAACTTTTAAATACTGACAATGCAGTTTAGACTACAATGTGCCAAGAAACAATACCAATGATTTTAGGATCTAAATGGAAAACACTTAAGGATATAAATAAATATAGTTTTAAATTGCAAATTATAATTAAAATGTTATTTCTAAAATAGAATTTTATGTTGGGATTACATTTTAGATGAAAGGATGTACATTTAAGGTATAGGTTTTTATAACGCAGGAGATCTAGTCATTTCAGAAGAGCTAAAAAGATCATCCTATGATATTTCTGTAGGAAAAAATATTTATAGATGGTTTACCTGGATAGTTTCTACCTCAGTTTAATGTATTTCTATGATCAGGCTGATAATTCAAACAGCTGCTTCTGAGACTTTGTATAAGAAATAAGATTTCTTTAAATCAGAATTATTTTAAATTCACCAGGGAAAAAAATCCTATGGTGTCATTCCATAAAATAAAAAATAAATAATTTTCAGTGTGCATTCCACTATATATCCAGATTATCATGCAATAAAATTATTTGGAAAACATTTTATTTCTACTTGAGTGAATGAATGAAGAACTGAAGTTAAGCTATTTTTTTCTGGAATAGGTTATTTCCCCTAAAGTCTTTCTATGTTTAGGAAAATAATATGTTAGCTGCATTTTTTTTAAAGATTTATTTATTTGAGAGAGAGAGAGAGAGAGAGCACACCCACAGGAGCAACCGGGAAGGGAAGGGGCTGAGGGAGAGAGATCCTTAAGCAGCTTCCCTGCTGACTGTATAGCCCGAGGCAGACCACTGCCTCTCCCAGGACCCTAAGATCATGACCTGAGCTGAAATCAAGAATTGAGTGCTTAACCAACTGAACCACCCTGGTGTCCCTATGTTAGCTGCACTTTTTTTTAAGAGTGGATACTGATTTCTTTTAATTAACTGATGTTTAGGAAATTCAAATAATTTTGATGCTGATATTTTGAGAGTCATTCAGGGTAAAGGCTGATTTACCTTGTAAATGGTAAGCTTGACTTTATAGTTATAAAATGCAGCTTTTACCTATTCTTAAGGTCATTGTTTTTTAAGATTTTTTACAAGAGTAATTTCATAACTCTTCATTGGGTCCCTTGGCCTGTGGTTTTGAGTTAAAAAACAAATTTTGAGTTCATTTCAGTTGTTTCTATTGTCAACCAGACATTCATCCAACCACTCAAATAATTTATTAATTTTAATTATGTGTGCATGCATACTGACAATGTTCACCTGCTGCTTTCAATTAAATCTGCAGTTCCCTGCTCTACTAATCCATTAACCTTAATTCTGAGCCATGCATCCAGAGAATATTATTATAAAACACTTGTGGGAAACTCACTCTTATTTCAGAAACATTTTAAAAATTACAGAAATAAGATGATGTCCCTTTAAAAACCCACAAAAATCAAGAATAAAATATGGTTCTTACCAAATTTAAAATAAAATTAGAGTAACTTCAAAAAAAAATTAGAGTAACTTCAATTAATATATAGATTTGTTCCTAAGGTAATAATACTAAAAACAAACTTCATTGTGATCATGCGAGAAGTCTGGTGTACCAAAAAGGGTAGTAATTCTGTAGTTACTATTCAGTATCAGAATCACAATGTGAATGAGGAAATGTTTTAAAATCAGCATTTTCTTGGATATCACTTAAAATACTCCCTTGGAAAAAAAATGCTAAATTTATATCAGTTTGTTACATATCTCCATTTTAAATTTTAAATGTTTTTACTCAGGACTATTTAATATTCTTTACAGATTCTTACAGTGTCAAAAGTTTTTTCAGTATCTGTGATCTCTATTTTACTTTAGGTCTTCACTGGGATCTTCACAGCAGAAATGGTTCTCAAGATCATTGCCATGGATCCATATTATTATTTCCAAGAAGGCTGGAACATATTTGATGGAATTATTGTCAGCCTTAGTTTGATGGAGCTTGGCCTGGCAAATGTGGAGGGATTGTCTGTACTGAGATCATTCAGACTGGTATCAATTTAGACTACGTTTATATTGTATCACTGGCATAAAATTTATTTTAAAAATAAATCAATGTGATCTTACACTTATTTTTAATAATATTTTAAATCTACACCAACACATGATACTCTAAGGAATATATATAAACATTCTCTTTAAAACAAAGTGTGACTATTTTCTGAGAATGATAAAAATGGCTGAACCACTTCATAATGATTAGCTATATGGGCACATTTAAAAATGCAGATGTCCCTCAAATTATATTTTAAATTCACTTAATTTTTTTTTTTGCTTCAACTCCGTAAAGAAATGCAAATAACAATTTGAGGCCTCAGTTAATCTTAGTTTTTTATCAACCTTAAACTTATATTAGGAACTACTTTAAAGGAACATGTATAAAAAAATAAAATAAAATAAAGGAACATGTATGAAAACATTTGATATCATTAGCATTTTAAACAATGGTATAACAAACTTTTTAAAAATCGGCAAAATTTATTTTAAAAATATAAAATTTTGGGATCCCTGGGTGGCGCAGCGGTTTAGCACCTGCCTTTGGCCCAGGGCGCCATCCTGGAGACCCGGGATCGAATCCCACGTCGGGCTCCCAGTGCATGGAGCCTGCTTCTCCCTCTGCCTATGTCTCTGCCTCTCTCTCTCTCTCTCTCTCTCTCTCTCTCTTTCTGTGTGACTATCATAAATTAAAAAAAAAAAATTTAAAAAAAAATATAAAATTTTATTGGAAATTAAGTAAAATGTGCAGTTTGCTAAAATCAATCCAATTTAAATGTCTCCAATCAAAATATTAATTTGTTTTCAAGGATATATCTGTTGATGAACCAGAAAGGGATATAACTGTTGATGAATTAGAAATTTTCTATTTATCCTGACATATTTTATATTTTTTATTTTTGCATTTAATGATTTGATTAATAATTCCAGTATTATAAGCTATTTTTTCTGGGTTTGAATTTTAGTATGGTCTGAGATTTTATATCCCTCAGAGGTAGGTCTACAATATGGTATAATAATAAAATACAATGTCTAACTAACTTCCAAAATTATATTGTGATTACTACTGAGAATATCTTTTCACTTAATTACAGCTTCGAGTTTTCAAGTTGGCAAAATCTTGGCCCACGCTGAATATGCTGATAAAGATCATTGGCAATTCTGTGGGGGCTTTAGGTAATCTCACCTTGGTGTTGGCCATCATCGTCTTCATTTTTGCCGTGGTCGGCATGCAGCTCTTTGGTAAGAGCTACAAAGAATGTGTCTGCAAGATCTCCAGCGACTGCCAACTCCCACGCTGGCACATGAATGACTTCTTCCACTCCTTCCTGATTGTGTTCCGCGTGCTCTGTGGAGAGTGGATAGAAACCATGTGGGACTGTATGGAGGTCGCTGGCCAAACCATGTGCCTTATTGTTTTCATGTTGGTCATGGTCATTGGAAACCTGGTGGTATGTATATATTATAAATGCTCATAATTAAGGACAAGATCAGAGAGTAGCTAGGAAGGTGGCCTGATGCAATAGATAGCTCTGGTTTTATCACCAACAACCTAGATTCAAATCCCAGGACTAGCACTCTGAGCTTGGGCAAGTTACTTAACTTCTCTGAGCCTCAAGTTCCCCAACTATGAAAGTTGAATAACAATGCTGAAATTTTATGGTTGGTGTGGGGATTAACTGAAGTGTATCTGTGAAAGTTTAGAAGCAAAAATATTAGGATTTTTTTGTTTGTTTTTAGAGAAAATTTTTCATGAAGACTTATTTTTTATCCCTTTATTACCATTATGGACTGAATTATTTTTTATCCTATTATTACTTTTATAAAGAAATGACCTTCGGTAAATCTAAAAATATGGCTGTCTACCCTATCTTCAAATTACCCTTTACAAATTCATAGCTCATACTGTCGGCCTACTCAGAGGCAGTAAGTTGCATTTTACCAAATTTTGAAGATACATTTCAATGAAATAGGGTATTAGATTGTAGCTATGTAATTTAACTATTCAACTTGGAAAGGGACTAAATGTATCCTTCCCTGAATTTGCTTTATTTAAAGAAAATAAATTATTGCCATTTAAGTTATTCACACTTAAATCTGAGCAGAATTAAAAAACTTACTTTTAGTTCTTAGTGTAAAAGCGTAATTTGTATATTTACATGTTTTAATGCTTACATTTCTCAATTATGTGTGTACATAATGTTCTTCATGCCATCATACTTAACCTTTGCTTTGAGAGGTACATTTTTAAGTGAGACTGCTTGAAAGAATATTTGTGGGGTAACTGTAGACATGAAATTTTTTTCAGAAGAGTAAATCAGGAAGCTCTAGATTCTGAACAAAATCTGATGCAGAAATAAGGAAACAAACTAGAGTTCTTGCTTTGATGGGAGATGTGTTAATCTTAATATAATTTGCATTTGGAAATTTCTGCTTTTCTGAATTTGTGGCCACTGGACAAAGGAATTTATATTAAAAGTATACTGTTTTAACACATATCACCAAGCTCTCAAAAAGAAAATCCTTATTTGTATATATGAAGCTAAACATTCTCAGACAAACTGATAACATGAAGTAAAATGACTAAAATGATGTTTTTTTCTCATTGGCCAAAACCATCAAAACGGGATTTTTGTCTCTTCATTGGCAACTCTGAGTACACAATTTAAGTCTCAGAAGTCCTGGTTTCCTGTTGTCCTTCTTGGTATGAAGGAAAAGGCACTTGTTTTATCATATTGCCCCTACAGCAGATAGTAGCTGTCAGGTCCTTTAAATAGTGTAAGATTCAGTCACGTGTCTGAAATACAGTAAGCATTCAAGAAGCATTTGTTAAATTAACTTTAGCAAAGATCTATGCTAATATGCATACTTCGTATTAATGTAGCAAATTTTCTTTTATTCTTTTAGGTTCTGAACCTCTTTCTGGCCTTATTGTTGAGTTCATTTAGCTCAGACAATCTTGCTGCTACTGATGATGATAATGAAATGAACAATCTCCAGATTGCAGTAGGAAGGATGCAAAAGGGAATTGATTATGTGAAAAATAAGATACGGGAGTGTTTCAGAAAAACCTTTTTTAGAAAACCAAAAGTTATAGAGATCCATGAAGGCAACAAAATAGATAGCTGCATATCCAATAATACTGGAATAGAAATAAGCAAAGAACTTAATTATCTTAAAGATGGAAACGGAACCACCAGTGGTGTAGGTACTGGAAGCAGTGTTGAAAAATACGTAATCGATGAAAATGATTACATGTCATTCATAAACAACCCCAGCCTCACTGTAACAGTGCCAATTGCTGTTGGAGAGTCCGATTTTGAAAACCTAAATACTGAAGAGTTTAGCAGTGAGTCAGAACTAGAAGAAAGCAAAGAGGTAAGAATGCTTTCAAAGTTTTTGTTGCATTTCCTATAATAACCATGCATTATGGTTATTCAGTATTTTTGTGTTCATATGCATTACTAAAAAGTAAATTGAAAGGCAATATATACATATGGCAGTGTTGGAAAATTGTGAGATTTTTTTTATTGGGAAATTCATTCATAGAAATTCCAACTTTCCAAAGGAGATCATCATTCTGAATAATTTGCATATTCGTCTTCTTGATTGTTTGAATATCTGGCTAAAAATATGGCCTGCCAAAAAATAAGCCATATTTACTGCTTTCTATTCTACACACTCTATTATGCTCTTTAGACATATCAATGAATAATATTTTATCAATCGTTGTGAAAGTGTCATCTTACTTTCTAGATTAAGTTTTGCTATGATTTTTTAATGTGAAAATTTTATGTGGTTTTTTTTCACCTCCAAAAGCTTTACTGTGATATTTATTTATGAAAGTGTTACATATATTTGGAAAGTGCAAGTAGCATTGATTATTTTGCCCAGTCAAGGACAAGCAAGTCCAAGTGTTCCAGATTAACTTTAAAATGCTAAGACCTACTTAGAAAAGCTATACTTGAGGATTACAGTTAAGAAGTAAAAGTTGAAAATCTGCTCTTACTTATATTACTAGTTGTTCAAAATAAAACAAAGAAGAAAGGGAACTGTTCTTACTGTATGATCAGAATTCACAGAATCCCATAAAAGCAGCTTAATGGTATTAATTCTGCAATTCTGTATCACAGAGAAGAGAATTAAAATTTTTTACTATTACCTATTTTTGGACTTCTAATATACCAGTGGAAAGTAAGTCTAGCACAGAGTTATAAAAGACAGATTTTAGCTTGAGGGTAGGATATTAGCACCACAGGAAACAGATCATTGACATCTGATTTTTTGAGCATATTTGGAAAACTTCTCTTTTTAAGAACAGTATCAACAGAATTCGTATAAATAATATAATAAGTAGTTGACAATGTCATAACTCATAGCTCTCGATCCTTCCTTTTAGACATTTCAGCACTGCTGAGATATATTATAATAGTAAATTTGAAAATATTTTTTAAAGGTAAAACCATATACAAAATGGGGTATAATATTCTTGGAATTCCACTCAAAGTCTGCTTAGTGAGCTCAATTCTAATTTACATATTGTTTATTCTGATAAAATAATAACTCAATTCTAATTTTATTTTTCATCACCTAACAGATTTTTTTAAGAAAAAAATCAATTGGGATCCCTGGGTGGCGCAGCGGTTTGGCGCCTGCCTTTGGCCCAGGGCGCGATCCTGGAGACCCGGGATCGAATCCCACGTCGGGCTCCCGGTGCATGGAGCCTGCTTCTCCCTCTGCCTGTGCCTCTGCCTCTCTATCTCTCTGTGACTATCATAAATAAATAAAAATTAAAAAAAAAAAAAAGATTTGTTAAAAAAAAAAAAAGAAAAGAAAAAAATCAATTAATTAATGAGCAATTATTGAGCATTTTTTCAAACTCAGCACTTTGCTGGATACTGAGACTAAGGAAGAGTTAAAGGAGAGAGCTCTATAATACAACTGCCTTTGGGGAATCTCAACATCTTCAAGGAAGCCAACACTAATTCTCAAAATTATTAAAGATCTATTAAAAAGTTTCATCCTTCAGGACCGAATATAAAAATTATAGGTATTGAGAACAGCAAGAACATAGCAAGTTACTAAATGGAAGAGATAAAATTGAAATAGGCCTCTAAATTTGAGTCAAATATATGATCAAAAAGCCAAAGCAAAATCCTACCAAAGGAAAGCAACAGTTGAGAATGAGCTTGGTATTAAGGTGCAGCAGTGAAACAATCAGCATGAATAACCTACTGGTTGAGAAGATAGTAGAAAATTTGGGTGAATAAAGTATTTCCAGATTGTAAAGTCTTAGAAGTAGAAAAATTTAGAATTGCTAGCATAATCAATACAGATCTATTTGTTCTGAAGCAGGGGAAAGGCAAAAGGAAAGTGATGTTTTAGGAAAGTTTATTTGGTATCAATGAGTAAGATGGTTTCGAGTGAAGGATATGTGGTGACAATCATTTGATAGCAATCAGGTGATGAAATTCTGGGCTGAGGTAAAGTAATAAGTGTGGTCACTGAGACCTAGCAATTTGACAAACTAGTGAGACTAGGAAATTGGAAAAAAAAAAAAAAAAAGTAATTGCACTCTCTGAAAGGGTCTTATAAGGAAGGTTACCAGGTTTAAGTGGGAAGAGGGAAGAATTCAACTGGAATATACTAAATTAGAAGTAACAGTGTTAGGGTGAGGGCTGGGTGAAAAATCAGGGATTTAAAAAAGATTTGTTAATTATCAGATTCCTTAACAATAGAGGAGCTTATTACCAAGTAATAAGGGAAGATTAGAAACAAGACTAGCCTGGGGTCAAGAAGAGGTAGAAAAATCAAAGAGGTTAGAGAAACTTTTGTTACAGTAGTATCATAGGTTTTATCACATTGGACTTATGGAAATTTAGTATCTTAATTTTCTACCAAAAAGTTGGCTTCTAGAATATTTCAAAAATTCTATAATGCCCATAGATATTTCAAATGACTGCTTAGAAAAATACCACCTCACTGTCATGCTTTCTAATGGCTAGGAAATCATAATCTGGTACATAGAGACACTGTGTCTGGAAAATATTTTATCATCCAAACAAAAATTCATTTTTGGGTGACTCTTTATAACCATTCTATCCTCTTCCAAGCTAAATTTTGGATACATGGAAATCAATTATAGAGTGTAATGAAATTGTTTAAAGATTTACAGACATATTAGTGTGAAAATTTATCAAACTAAATATAAAAGTACTTTATAAAACAAGGATAAAATTTCAAATTATTTCACATGGTAGGAATAAATTCAACAATAAATTTTTTACGGGTAATTTTTAAAATTAGTACAAAAAAAAACCCCACCCCACCCTGAAAAGTAACAAGGCAATTCTCATATGTGTTCACACAAAGATTAGAAGTACAATGTTTTTAAAAATAAAAAGCAAAAAATCTGCATATTCTAACATTATACAGTTGTTTTAGATAAATTCCAGGAAAGTTCAGTTTTAACCTGGAATTTCTGAAAACTGCTGGCACTGAACACAGGTCACGTTTCAGATGCCTATTTACATAGGCTGGTTATTCTTTTTTAGTAACTATTGCACACACACATACACACACAAATGAAAAATAACATATCCATAAAGTGACATTTTGGTTCATGCTTCTTAGTTTGACTGTAAGTAGAACACTGAGTTATGCTTTGAAAATACAGAATATCGTTTCTTTTTGCTGACACACTAAGAAATCATACAAACTAAACCAACAGAGTGATACATTACTCACTAAAAAAGTAAATAAATTTTAAAACCTTGCAATACATTCTGCTTTAAGAGGCAGTAATTAATATTAACTTAGATGGTATTTGAAAACTCTAGTCATCTAACTCTCTGCATTCATTTTCAGGATACTGTATATCTAGCTATAGTGCAATTGGGGAAAAATGATCCCTAAAAGTTGTTAGAGATGAAGCTATGAATTGCTGTTATTACATTTTTAATATATGTATTTATATATCCAAATATATGGATTGCTAACATAAACAGGCTGGTATGAAAACAAATACAAAGCTCTGCATGAAAAAAATGTAAGAGAATTAAAGGTATGGATTGCAAAATAGTGTTCTTATTTATCCTGGAAAAACTTGGATTTATACAAATCTTGTGACAAAATATAAAGTAGAATTGTTTGTTTTTATATATTTAAAATTCATGTAATCATGATTTCTTAGAATATTTATAGAACTATGAATTTTTAGTTTAGTTTTTAAAAAGGTTTTGTTGTCTTCCTGAGTGAGAATATAGAATAAATGTTCTTAAGAATCCTATCTGAAGTTGAATTCCAAAGCACAATCTAGCAATATCATACTGTGACCTTCACCGCTTACCGTTCTTACTTCTCACAGGGGTAAAATCAAGCTGGAGCCATCAAGAGTGCAGCTCTGGTGTTTTTTAACCAGCCAGAGGCTCGTGCCACCACTTTTACCCAGGTTACCCAAGCAAGTTGTACATGTACAATCACTTTCTAAGTGAATTTTGACTGGCCTGCATGCTACTCAGCTGTTCCTTCCCCTGCCATGGCAAGGAAGAGCTAGATGTGCCCAGCCGCTCTCTGCTGAATTGTGTGACACATCATAGCATGGTCAGGCGAGATGGGCAGTCCCACATCATATATGATTCTGCTGATGAGTTTTCCAGTTTAGTCTTTAAAAATTTTAAAAGCAATAATTGCATGCTCTATAGGATTTATAATTATTTTAAAATATGATAGGAATGTTTAAAGTTCAATATCGTCAAGAAGTTAAGAGAGCATGCATTTTTTTTTTATTTCTCTGCTTTTATTTCATTAAAATAAGACCACAACTCGTTGTTGTTGCTGATTCAGCCCTTATAAGTAAACTGTATGACCAAAATGAGCCTCATGGGACTTTTTTGATAGTGCCATTTTCAGATCATTATATTCAGATTCATGAATATAATTTTCAACATTTGTAATTCATTTGCTCCAGATGGAAATGTATGCTTTCGTGGTTTTTTTTGAAAGGCTCTATAAAAGACAAAAACAGGTGATCATAAGTTTTTGGATATGAAGGGCCATAGTCTGTATGTATTTGGGCACCACATATCTTGGATTCTCATGTAGTTTAAGAAAGTTTTTAAGTCATATGTCTGTAAAACTCTAAGTTTTCATTGCAAAGTAATCAAAAGAAGGAAAGCATCATGATATGGGATACTTCATTACATCTTGATCATTAAGTAACTGGTCCAGTGTACCCATTTTTTTAATTTCCCTAATCTACGTTAATCTTCCCTAAATTTTCTACCTAAAACTGATCAGGTAAAAAAGAGACAGATAATGTCCTATTTTTTAGTATTACTATAGTTTTATGGGGAGTAAAGGGCATCTCCCAAGATCAGTGTTAAGTTTGTGGATTAACTAAGCCTTTAGTTTATTCTCTTGACTCAACCTTCTCTTGTTGATATCCATGCTTACTGGAATCTCAGCCAGAATGGGGGATCTGGGAGGGAAATTATAAAACAAAAATGGAAAAAAGCTCTCAAATATTGGCAATTTCAATACTTTTGGTGAAGAATAATATCTAGCCAGAGTTTGGGGTTGTCTCTAGGTTTAATTCATACCTATTCACTTTTTCCTTAGGGATAACTAAGAATTAGCTGGAGAATGCAACAAATTCAGAAATATTATTAATGAAACATAGAAAAAATATATGTCCCTGATTTATGCAATTTTTACTTAGCAATTACTTTTAACTTTGGGGTATAAACCAACATTGGCCAGTGGGGGAAAAAAAATCTGACTTATTCTTTCTTCCCAAGCAGAACAGAATTAAATGGTACTGGAAAATTATGTTTATAACAGTATTCCCTCCTTTTCAAGGCCTTCATGGAAACTGAAAATAGATACTTAAGATCCCAAGCATGTGCCCTTTTGGAAAAGGCACTGTGTTCTGTTTTCAGAATCTGGAGAGCAATGGAAGTACCTCTGGGCTTTCTCTATCTTGCTCTCAGTGTCTTCCAAACACTTTGTGTGAAATTGAATGTGAGGCAACTCTTCCAGAGGCACAGATGAGTATGTGAATACCATTTTAAAGCCATCTTGACCTTCAGAGAACTGTTGTGGTGCTTTAGTGTACTTCTGTTGAAATAAAACCTAATTAAGGCTAGTTTAGATAGAAATTTTTATATATCTTCTCAAGATAAACCAGCTATTTCTTTTGGCTTCCTGATGCCCTTTTACCTTACTCTTCAACTACCACATAATTCTTCTATCATGTTCTTATCAAGGTCATTTTAAAATTAAAGAAGCACCAGGGCTGTTGCACATTTAAAATATGTCGAGGCAAAACCATATATGAGTGGTTTGTATTTTTAAACATTCAATAAGTCGTCCAGAAAAGAGAGCTATTTGTTTTAATCTTGTAAAAACAAGACTGGACAAGCAACCTAATGGCCTCCTGGTGTGTCTACCTACCTATTCTTTAAGTGAAACATCATAAGTCAAGATATGGATATGCATATCCAAAAGATCAGACTAAGGCCCTGATAGTATGTGTGACCAAAAGATTTTCCTCTTCTACTTGTAAGACAAAACTCAGAAGTTGTGAGAGAAATGGCTAGATTTTAAAGGCAATCTGTAATGGCTGAATCTTTTATTTTTGCCTCTTGAATCATACAGCAGTTTGTGAGACTCAAACATTTGGTAGCTGATTGAAAATAAATGAAATGTAAGCGCATTTCAGTGGAAGTAGGCCAGTTGCTAACATTCTCTTCTATCTCTGAAAGTTAAATTTCATTATTTAATTGGATAAAAACCCAGAGCAATATTCATCATAAGGGGGATTTCTATATAAGTTCATGTTATTAGAGGGGAAAATGGTCTCATGGCCTTTTTGGGTACTGATTTTGTCATTTCTTACGAATGGTTATTTGCAGTTAATCTTCTTGAAAACTTCATATTCAGGGACCATGTCTTTGAGAACATGGTTCTTGGATCAGTGTGCGGCTTCCACAGTATTGCGCCAGGCTTCTGCTATAGCCAGGCATGTTTTCTGTGGCTGAATTAGGCCTGGAGAATGTTGCATCTTAAAACCTGCTTTCCAGTGTGCATTTGTAGAGCATAAGCCATCATCCCTCTGTAGACTCAGTATTTTCTACAAGGGATGGAAGAATCAAACCTTAAGTGCCATAAAATATCGGAGGGGTAAGGAGAAAATAGTACAAGAACACAAGTTTGAACTTGTACTATATGGTTTTATATGGAAGCTTTCTATAGTTATGCCTATATAACTAACTATGTTTTTCTAACTACTTCTAAACAAGTATTAATTTAGTTATTTAGTATAGTATTGAGTTCCTTAATATGGAAAATTTCATTTCAGGTTTCTTTGCTTTTTTTTTTATACCATTGTAGTATCACAGCTATGGCAATATAAAGAAAGTAAGTTATCCTTTGTATTTATCATCAGTCACTTGCTTTTAAATCAGTTACATGCTTTTAATAAATTTGGAAGTCATTTCGGTGTGGCTATGATAAAATGTATAACAAAACTATACTCTACGAGAGTATGAGTGCCAAAGTACTGAAATAAATTAGAAAATGTTTAGAATATATAAATGGTGTTATATCAACACAATAGGATTTTAAATGCTTAAGTAGTTTCTAGGGAAGAAATTAATTATTTAAAGATTCTTTACGGATACAGTGACTAAAGCATATCAAGCAGTATATCATAAATGGTAAATTGCTGTAGCTTAATAAAAACACACTCTAAGCTTTATTTTATAAAAATCTAAGTAAATTCATGACTTTTGAAATTTTACATAGTTGACACAAGATTTCTCTAATTTCATAGAATAAAATATATGTACTTTCCTGTGACAAAAAAATGTGCCCTATGAAGTTTACAACAGGAATAAGCCTGATTCTCAAAATTAGTAAGAATTAACTTTGTCAACCTCCATAGGGAAAGGAGTCCCCCACAAAACACTTCTTACTGAAATGAATCTTAGCCTGCTATCTTTCAAGCTTTGATGCATAAGGGTCTATAAGACTCTGAATATTCCTTAAGAAGTTTTCCAGAGTATAAATTTTAAAGGGTTATCCTTATAATCAGAAAAATTCCTGAATAACAGTGAAGCAATTCTCCACATAAAATGGGTTCTGCTTGGGGTACCCGAGTGGCTGGCTCAGTGGTTGAGCGTCTGCCTTCAGCTCAGGTCATAATCTGAGGTCCTGGGATCAAGTCCCACATCGGGCTCCCCATAGGGAGCCTACTTCTCCCTCTGCCTGTGTCTCTGCCTCTCTCTGTGTGTCTTTCATGAATAAATACAATCTTAAAAAAAATTTAATAAAAAATATAAATAAATCAATTTGACAGTATACCTGGCCACATCATTTTTAAAAAACAAAAAATGGGTTCTGCTCATTTGAAAGAGCGGAATACACAGAGTTTTGGCAGAGGATGGGAGGTGTCTGTTTTACAACACATGATTTCTCTTTTTTTTTCTTTTTATAATAAATTTATTTTTTATTGGTGTTCAATTTACCAACATACAGAATAACACCCAGGGCTCATCCCGTCAAGTGCCCCCTCTCAGTGCCCATCACCCATTCACCCCCACCCCCGCCCTCCTCCCCTTCCAGCACCCCTAGTTCGTTTCCCAGAGTTAGGAGTCTTTATGTTCTGTCTCCCTTTCTGATATTTCCCACACATTTCTTCAACACATTATTTCTCATAATACCATGCAGATAGAGGCAAACTAACTCACTACTGACCCTCTACTTTACAGTCTTTATAATATATACATGTATAACCTCTATAGCTATTTAGAAAATTGAAAGTATTTATATCCAAATATGTTAACCACATTTATAAAGACAGTACTAATAACAAAAATACATCCAGAGGTCAGTACTTGGCAAAGAGTAGACTCAGTTGTCATTGAGATTAGTGGCTACATATTATTTGTGCCATTTGGGTTTGTTTTAAGTATTTGTATCTACACCTGTAGATTATATGGCAGACAATTATAATGCAAAAAAATGAACAGCTCACATTATACTAATAGTGGTAAAATGAGAGTAGTATGTTTTCTAGAGTTTTTGAATAGAAAAGTATACATATATTTGTGTGTATATACACATATACTGATTACTTTCTTCCCTCAGATTCCCTTATTGAATGTCTGCCAATATTTTAGAAAAACATTTTGGAAATATCATGTATTTTTATTGCTAAAGTATTATTAACTAAATAATTCCTATTCATTAAAAATGTATTATCTAATACAATTAAATAGACTTCTGTCAAGGCCATTATTGAGTTACATAACAAAGTAGAGAGATGAAATTATCTAACCACTATAATTTTTTCTATATGAGTAATACAAAAATGCAATCAATCATTCATTTATTGTCTCTCCATAAATTTGATACAACTATTTGGTGTTTATTCTATGCTTGGGTCTTTTGGTATATATATGTGTCTGTATATTTTTGGTATATATGTTTGTGTACATAAATATATAATTTGTACCTATGTATAATTTTTGTACATATATAATTTATCTATAATCATAAGAATATTTGATCAAACAAAACAAGTATAACATTCAATAAAATTTAGCATGGAGAAATCATGCAAGAAAGAAAGGCTTCATGGAGGAGGTGGACCATGACTAGGCTCAGAAGAAATTATCCAACTTGGTTTGATGAACAGGAAGAAGAAACATGAAACTTTTATAACTAACCTAAAAATAATTTGGTTTCTCCCTGGTTTTACTTATGCAGTGTATATTACTGCTTCCACTTGTCAAATGTCATGGTGTTCAAGGGAAGAGTTAGTTGCCAAGCTCAACCATCTTCTCCATTATATCATGAGCTGTTTCAGTTCTATCCAGCAGTAGCTTTCCTGGGATTTTCTTAAAATATGAAGATATTCTGGCTATAAAAAGCAGAAAAATCCTGGGGGAAGAAAGTATGTCCTGGCCTTTCTCATCTCTCTAGAAAGTGGAGGAATTTAATGGTACAAATTCCTGTATTGTAATGATCCTAAAAACCAATGGCCAAAAATGATGGCCTAGCTTCTCTCTTTAGCTCCAGACTAGGAGGTATTTTATTATAGAATTATATTTTGATATAAACTATTTTTTAATATATTTATTTTTCATAATATATTTAGTTGGACATGATTAATCTCACCTTCAAAGTAACATCACAGAAAATATCTGGATAGTACTTTTCAATAGTTCAAATCATAAAATTTTAGACTACATTTGTATTATGATTTCAGTAAATCAGGAATTTTGAGCCAAATTTTCTCCAATATGACCAATGTTTAGGGAGTCATTTGGGGATTTTTCAGTAATATGCTAACTCATTCAGAAGGCTAGAACAAAGTGACCCCTACCACTTAGCTACTAAAGTTAATGGGGGTTAAGAAACCATTATCATGTCCATGTGCTATTTTTTCATCCTAAAAGCTTTACATTGGCTAGGTTTTGTTGTGTGTTATTTCTTTGCATCCATTTCATAAAACACTGCAAATCCATAATGTCTTCCCAAGTGATCTCAAAGTACTTATATATTTATTCTTGTAACATTAAAGTGGCTCTTCCTAGCCATGTGGCATGTCACAGTGATCTATTTAAGGGAAAAATTCACAGCCTGATAACATGTTGAATTCAGAATGTGCTCCTAATAAAAGTCTATATAGATTCTGTCCAATGCCATTTATGAGGAAATTTCCATTTCATTTAGAATTCTTTGTCAAGTATTGAATTCATTTAAGCGGTTCAAAAAGAGAGAGAGATCCATCATTTTTCTGCTAGTAAAGAAGATTATGTAAGCCAGAGGAAAAATATAGCTCAAAGTTGAAATATAATGACTGTGACTAATGTTAATGTGCTGCTCTTCCTTTCTAAAATTACAGAAAACATGGACAGTAGTTAGAGATGACTGGTAATGTTCTTTGCTCCCAAAATTCCATCATAAGAGGTGGACATTTTAATTTGATGCATTTTAATTAATATAATCAGTAATGAACGTCAGCCCACCAAACTTTCATCAAACTATTTTTGATTTGGCATGAGTATTAATGTATTAAACTATTTCATATGGCATCCGTATACAATTAGAGATAATAAAATAAATTAATCAGTACAACCCATTCTTTCCAAATCACTCACACTGAATGCTGTGTAACCTTTTTCTGTCTGAATCAGGTCAGTAGTTACACATTGTTTTAAATATTAGGACTTTAATTTGGTTAAATTATTAGTACATAATCTATCAACAATGTTAATAGAGTCAAATGTGATCACTATCATTTTTTCACACTATGACAAAAAATTTCCAAATTAGATGAATAAAAGGGGAGAAAAATCACAATTTGCAATGGGGTTTTGTTTCTAGAAATTAAATGCAACCAGCTCATCTGAAGGAAGCACAGTTGATGTTGCTCCGCCCCGGGAAGGTGAACAGGCTGAAATTGAACCTGAGGAAGACCTTAAACCGGAAGCTTGTTTTACTGAAGGTAAACAAGCTCAATATGATTAAAATGCAGTCTCCCCGCTTTTCTTACAGCAACTGATAATACCTCACTTGAGGTCATATTTCAAAGAAATGGTAAAGGCATGTTTTTCTTTGTTTTTATCTTTTCTTCTGAAAAGCTAATTTATCTATATTTCCAGATTATATTATAGCAGTGACGGTGCCTGAACAATTAAAGATGATCTGATGTGGTTTTTTGTTGTTTTTATCCTCCAGAATGTGGAGAAGCTAACCCCATGAGATAAATGGCATTCTAGAATGTCATCTCATTGATACTGACTGCAGTCCCTTCAGACCTCATTGGCAATGCTGTGATTTGATTTATAGATGTTGCAGTAATTACACTCCATCCTTCACAGTTTCAAATGTGGTTAATTTGTGCTGTGATCAGAGCTGTTTGGGGATGCAGATGTATTGTAAAGCCTTGACAGGCAGTCAGTACAGGTCTGACTTGTGATCAGTACAGTGTCTTATACACAAATCAATAAAGATCTGCTGATTCAATGTGACCGGATTTAATCCAATGAGTAGTAGCTCAGAGAGTTAGAGCAGAAGAATGGATGGAAATGAGAAATAATATGAAAACTAGGAGGGGGGGAAGACAAAGGAGCAGCAATACTGACTAACAAGATGAGTCATAGGTGTAACTAAGAAAAGCACTGAGGGTGAAAATAAATTACCTTGGGAAAACTGACAGTGGCTGATACCTAGGAAGATGGGGGCTTTTCTGTACATGAAAAGAAGGAAGTGAAATATTCAGGATCATGTCAAAAAATTAATAAACAATTTGAACATGCAGTTTTTCCCCAAACCTAGAGGTGTTCTTGGACCCTATTTCAATCAATGGCCTTGAGGCAGAGAGAGATCCTACCTAGTATTAAAAAGGAAACTATACTCATGCAACTCTTGATAAAGTAATTCCTTGAATTTTAGGTGTTTGCCTGAATATATTTGTCTGAGAATGATTCATTGTATAGGAAGGATGCTGAAGATAACTAAGAAATGAAGTAGCCAGTTACCCTATAAATGATGATCTGAGACTGGTATGGGGAGAAAACAACAAAGCTTATTTTTTCCTATCTAAGATTAAAATATATTTTCTAGAAAAGGTGGAGGTGGATGGGAAAGCAAAGAAGGTAGGTAGGGGGATGGGCAAAATAGATAAAAGGGATTCACAGGTATAAACTTCTAGTTATAAAATAAGTAAGTCATGGAGATGAAAAGTCTATAGCAAAGAGAATACAGTCAGTAATACTGTAATGACCTTGTATGTGAGGCATGGTGCCTATACTCATTGTGGTGAGCACTCTGTGTGGATGAGACTACCGAATCCATATGTCGTACAGAATTTACCTTTGTCTAATTTCTTATATTTAATGTTATCTTCTAGGATGTATTAAAAAGTTTCCATTCTGTCAAGTAAGTATAGAAGAGGGCAAAGGCAAAGTCTGGTGGAATCTTCGGAAAACCTGCTACAGCATCGTTGAGCACAACTGGTTTGAGACTTTCATTGTCTTCATGATTCTTCTCAGCAGTGGTGCTTTGGTAAGTGAAATGCAAAGTGGTAAGAACCATGTTCTCATGAAACGGCTTATTTTCTGAAAATACCACAAACAGACATGGAGTTTAAGAAGCAAAAGAGGAAGGTATATCCATGGCTGGCAGAGCATGGCACCCAGGGTTTAACTGTGCAAAATTCAGTACAGAATAAATCAGAACTATGAATAAGCAGATGGAATTTCTCATCTGGTGTTTATCTAATAGATGTTTTCCTCACTGAGACAACCATTCACAGAGACATCCTGTAACTATGTTAACTTCCATGTCAAATACCATCCAGTTCGCCCTAATAATTATATTAACATTTATGGACTAAAAGTGTATTTTGTTTTCTTTATGTATAATCAATTTATTCTTCAAAATAAGCCAGATCATTCAGGGAATCGTTGAAAATAATGTTGGAATAGGCCAAGTCCATTTCTCATTAAAGAACTTCTAGTTATATCCTGAGTTCATATTACTTCTCTAAAAACATATCATTGCAGCAGCAACTGAGATAGAGATGTTGGGGTGAGAAGCAAGAAAGAAAGAATATACTAAATCAGAGAAGATGTTGACATTTCCCCTGCCAACATTTTCTGTTAGTTTTAGTCTTCAGATTTTGTCCAATGTTTGTCAGATATTAGCTAATATTTAGTAGTAATTTCAAATTACTACTTTGCGTCCAATATTACACTAAGCAATTTTATCAAGTATTTGGGGGAGACAAGTCATTCAATTCAAGTAAAATAAAAGCATTCTTGATTCACAGGCTTTTGAAGATATATACATTGAACAGCGAAAGACTATCAAAACCATGCTAGAATATGCTGACAAGGTCTTCACTTACATATTTATTCTGGAAATGCTCCTCAAATGGGTAGCTTATGGATTTCAAACATATTTCACCAATGCCTGGTGCTGGCTAGATTTCTTGATTGTCGATGTAAGTATCCTGAGTGATTTTTATGAAATTATTTTTAAAAGAGATAAGTTTCACATTTCATTAATTAAAACCTTGACTTTTGAGAACCTGGTTTTACTAATGCTAATACAACTTTGCAGTGAAAAGGAAAAAAAACTAAAATAAATGTAAAAATTAGGAAAGCTTCATAGGAAATGATAGAAGAGGTCCTAAAAATGTAGACAGTGTAAAGAAAACACAGAGTGTTCTATGCCACAAGCAGACAGTTATTTTTCTAAAAGTTAAGGACCTCAAGGTAAGGAAAAGCTAAAAATCTGTTGACAGATCTAAGCACTTAGCTTATACTCACAGTTATATTTTAAAAAATAACTCCAGAAGGTAAAATCAAGAGATATAGGGTCAGGACTTGTGAGATTGTATTTTAATTCCTTACTAGAGTACCTGTTACTAAATAATGTTAAAAAAAAAAAAACACAAAAAACAAAAACATTTACTGCATTCATTCAGCCACATACCCACAGGGACAATAAAATACATTTCCATCCTTCAGTCAGTAGATATCCCAGAACCTATTCAGAAATTTACCACGCAGAGAGTTAGGTGTAGGAGCCCTGCTCTGAATATGATTACCCTGGGGTGAGTAGTCATAAAAAACATTACCAATTATAGGATCTGTCTGACTTGCAGCCTATTTACTTATTCCAAGCAATGAAGAAGCAGTGGGGCAAAATGACAGTCATCTGATTCTTTGTAGTCTGTGATATTCCACTGCACAAGGCTTCACAGCCTCCCAACAAAACAAGGTACTTTAAGCACTATCTCTAGCTGTTCCCTAGCAATAATAAAGCACTTTATTTTTAGCTCTAACACTTGCCAATATGAATCAATAATTGCTGTATGTTTATATTCATTATTTTTATCATTTTGATAAGTATGGACCTATCTAAACTCTACTCCCCTTTTTCACACACATACATACTTATAGTGCTATAACCAAAATGTGTCTAACCCTTTGAGTTGATAAGAAATCTGCTACCAAGTCACTTTAATAGACCAGAAATGATTTCCAATTTCCATAGTTGGCTTTTAATGGATAACAGAGGTGAATTTTAATGTTATCCTGAGAAGCCATCCATAAAGGGAAGTTTAACATTCTTATAATCTGCAGCTGAAATGGGCTTCAAAGAATATCTAGGCCTTATTCTAGACATTAGGAAACTGAAGCCTCAGTTTAAATATTTTTTTTAAGATAAAAAAAAACTAAGTAACAAAGCTGAGCTTAGTGTCCCAATCCTAATTCTCAATTCCGTTCTCCTTTACTCCAGGGGTTTACTATCTAACTGCTATAAATATAATACTGTATTTTCAGATTGGCTTTGGGATTTAGCATTTATAGTCTTCAGTTTCTCCCTGAAATGATGCAACACTAAATACATTTAAGAATCCTCTATGGTTCAGAAAGATTTTCTCATGCACGAAGATCATTTAGAAATGTGATAGAACTTCTCCAGCGAATTCTGAAATTTACTGAAATATTTACACTTAGTAAAAATTTTACATTTACTGAAATACTACCTTGTACTTCAAGAATTTCCATATATTTGGCCCATACAGAAAATATGAGTAAGATGCAAAAAGAGCAGGGGTTTTGTATCATGCTTGTATCCTTAGAGACACCTAATATAGATACTTAAGTATCTACTGAATAAAGTCTAAATGAATACATTTCATTTCAAAGAATGTGCCAAAAAAATTACTTCCCTTTTAAATAAGCATCAACTGGTAGATTGAAACGGAATAATTAAAGCCTTCTACTTTGGGACAAGTTATGTTGACTTAAATGGGCTTATTCCTGGATCCCTGGGTGGCTCAGTGGTTTAGCACCTGCCTTCAGCCCAGGGTGTGATCCTGGAGTCTTGAGATGGAGTCCCACATCTGGCTCCCTGCATGGAGCCTGCTTCTCCCTCTGCCTGTTTCTCTGCCTCTCTCTATCTCTCATGAATAAATAAAATCTTTAAAAAAATAAAAAATAAGTGAAACCATATATTAGCACCTAAAATAATTATAGTATTTCTTATATAGTTTTTTACCGTATTCCCTTGTTCTTCTAGGTCAACAATAATATATCTGCAAATAATGAATTCTTCTACTTTTCAAATTCACATAGCTCTTATTTCTGTTTCCAGAAAATGTTATAATAATAATAATAATAATAATAATAATAATAATAATAATAATGGTAGTGGGAGAATGCTTCTAGATTTGGTCATCAAAAATTATGCAAGTGTTTGGGTTGAAATGTATCATTGGAATGCATGGAAGTGATTATAAGGTTTTTACACATTCTGCTCTCAAAAAATTACCATTAGCCATTTTAAAGAGAAACATTCATATTATGTGGTTCATTAAGCAATCACAGAACTCCTAGGGTCTTCTTCAGAACCAACAAATCCCTCCTGCATTATTTCTCTTTCTCAGTTTCGCTGCCATAGGGATGCAGAAAGGTGTGAATGGCAGCTAAACCAGCCCCCTGAAACTTCTAACACAGTTTCATATATTTGCTGTATTGTGAAGCATCTGGGTTCATATAAATTTATATTAAAAATTCAGTTTTTGTCAAAGGACTTGTTATATTTTGTACACATTAGCAAGAATGCCTTTTATGTTTAGCACAAAAAATGAAGATAGAAATGCTATATATTGAAAGATTGAGGACATATTTGCTGAGGTGAAAAACACACTGGATTTAAAAACAGAAGACATACTCCAGTTATGGCCTTGCCCCTTGCTACCTTTTCTTGGACTAGTCATTTGACCACTCTCAAGCAGAGATAATAGTAAAAAAGAATCATTTTAAGTTGTAAAGCACACTACCTGTACAGGGCATTATCTTCACATTTTAAGTATATTACAAGTCTTTAAAATTATTTATTTCAAAATTCCCTTTAAGGTATATGTAGCTTTTTGCAATAGTTAACCTAATAAAAGTTTTGTCCTACACAAAATGGAATGAGGTCTATTAAAAGAAGCTCAGTTCACTAATGCCCCACATCTCTAGGAACTGAGTCACCCCACTGTGGAGTGGTTATATGCAAGTGGTGTCTCCCAGCCACTTGAATCCCAAATGTCCTGATTTTGGCCATTACTTTTCTTTTCGTTTCAAAGCAAAAGCATCCTTACTTCCTTACTGCAGGTTGTGAGGAACCTGCAGCCACTTCCCTTTAAACACCCAGTTCTCAAAAAAAGGACCTAAAGAGCATGAGGGAAGCCTTCTGAAAGGAGTTCCAGAAGCCTAAAGAAGCTGTTAATGCTTTCCAAAGCAAAGGAGCCCAGAACATAGAAGCCTGTACATTCTCTAATAACCTTTCCTATCTTTCTGGTCTTCTGTAGCAGTAAACACTAGACAGAAATGAACAGCTCAATAAATTATCCTGCCACTAGTCATTTATTTTTCTGTTAGATTCTGTGAGATATATGCTAAATTAAACAATGAGGGAGCAATGGCTCCTTGTGCCTTTAAAGCTTCAGTTCTGGTTTCCTTGTCACCTTTTAAACCATGTGTTCTTGGGCATATCAGTTTCCATCCTACCTCACAAGACCATGGAAAGATTCATTTAGATCTATTTTTCAAAAGCTCTTTTTACAAGAAATGAAGCCCAATGCCTTTAAACCATCCAGTGGATGTACGGAATTAACTCCTCCATATGCATCAAGGAAAGTACTACTTTTGTACAGTCCTTGCAAGAACTGATAAGATAGCCACTCAAACCATTGTGTTTTTCATGGTTCAGATGAGGAACAAATTTTTTGAAACTGTATGCAAAAGGTTAAGATATGGCTTTGAAGTCAGGTCACTTGGGTTCAAGACCTAACTCCATCTCTTATTACCATGCATCCCTTTTTTTGCAGTGGGGAGAGAGGAGTGAGGGGCTCAACTCCCTCACCAGTGAGAAGGCAATAGTAATATTACCTACTTCTTAAGATTTATATGCATAAAGCACTTAGAACCTTGCACATAGTAAATGTTCAATAAATATTATGTTGAAAGAAAATCTAAGCAAATAAAGTCTTTTCCTCTCAAAAAAGGGCATGTCTTCTTAAATCTTTCACAAATTTAAGTATAATTTAGTATGTGTATAAATATCAGAAGATGTATTATCACTATGAATTATAAGTTGAGAACTTTGAATAAACATTTCTTCATTATTATGAAACTATTACAACATGGTCTGACAAAATTTTTTTCAGGTAAAATTATTCCATTATTTATTTATCCAACACATATTAACTAAAGCATATTTAACCAGACAGTATTAGGCACACAGAGAGAAGACTGTTTCATAAAAAGTTTATGTGACCTGGAAGGGAAAAAGAAGATATCTAATCAATTGATTCTATTAAATGGTAAATGCTTCCAATACACATAACTAAGATACTACATAAATTCAGGAGAGAAACATGATTTCCAATCAATGATATTAAACACAGATCCATGGAGGATCTGGCTTTTGAAACAAATCCTGAATCCTCAGTGATATGTGCACAGGTTGAAAGGGGTTCCACAGGGTGAAATAACTAACGGGAAGGGTTTACATGTTTATAAAAATTGGCCAAGACTCTGCTTCCATTGGTAAGAAAAGCAATAACATGAAATGAAGCTGGCAACATAAGATGAACCCCCTACATGGAAGATGAAAGCCGCCACGATATGTCTGAATTTTATTTGGTTGGTACTAAAGAATAGACACAACATCTTACGCCTTTAGTCGACAGTTTATTTCTAGGTGAACTATTAATATCTTTCCTTTTTATAGGTTTCTTTGGTTAGCTTGGTAGCCAATGCTCTTGGCTACTCAGAACTTGGTGCCATTAAATCCCTGCGGACGTTAAGAGCTTTAAGACCTCTAAGAGCTTTATCCCGGTTTGAAGGCATGAGGGTAAGAATAAAAGCTCTCTGATGATTCATATCAGAATTAAATGTAGGTTAATTATTTAGCTACAGAAGGGTACCATACTCTTCTGACATTTATTTCACGGAATTACAGAATTTCAGAAAAGGAATCTGACCTATCACTAAGGTTAGCCTCCTGAAACTGAGGTATATTTAAACAGGTCCTCAGAAATTGTGGCAGAACTAGGGCTAGAATCCAGGTCTTCTGAGGAGAGTTCAAGGATGTTTCCACAACATCCAAAAACATACACTGCCATTTATTTCATTTCATTGCTTATACATATCTAAATGATTTTTCACTACTGACATTCATCCTAGTAGGGGTTTTTCTTCCTCCCAATAGGCAGTTTGATTCCTCAAAAATCACTGGTAATGAATGAAAGGTAAAAGGTTTTTGTGTGCTTTATTTCTTCACTTAATATCAGTAACAAAAATAATCGTATAAGAAAACAACCCTAAAATGTAGCCTCTGATAAGCCTCTATACATCCTAAGCAACCAAAATAGGGGGTTAGAACAATTAGCTGGCATTTCAGGCAACCCCTGGGGTTTGCTTTAAAGATTGCCCTTTTAAGTGAGCATTCTGAATGAGGTTCACTTTTCACAGCATGTGCATTTTCCTCTTTAGCTCCATTCTTTAGTGTGTATTTTATGCATCTACACATAAAGTACACATTTATTTGGATACACAACCACTCGTAACACCCCTCAAAATACTACTTAGCAAAGGCCAGCTTTGTTTATTCCAGCATGCAAATGCACATGGATATTGACTTTCTCCCTGGCCATAATGCTTTTATGTTAGAAGTTTGGAGCAATAAAAACAAACACTTCAGCCTTGACTTCAAAATTCACTCAGGGAGTTTCAGGGAGAATGAAACCACTGTACAGACTTTCCAGAAACATTGTAAGCAAAAACATATTTGGTTTTACATTCTAATTTCATTTCATTGCTATTTGATAAAAAAAGTCACAAGACAAGATAAAATTCATAAAAATTATAATACAATTTCAAGTTCTATTCAAGCCAATCTTTGCCATTATTGACAATACTTAAGCCCTCATCTACTTGCATGGTTTTGTATTAACAATTCCTTTTTGAAGGAAGATGAACAAAATAAGAAGCTTATAAATTTACTCTAATCTGAAAAAACATTGTTTGGCATTTTTAATTTAATTATATGGCTGAAATAATGTTCCACCTATAAAATAAGAAATATATCACATGGTTATTTGATAAGAAAATTTGTGGACGTCATTTTACCAAATTTTAGGAGCAAAGAAACATGGCAAGTATAATATATATAACTTAATTTCTAAAAGAAATAAAATTTAAATAGCATATGAATTTTGGATTTCAGGCCTTGATGTCAATTTAAAATTTTTTGAGGTTGATTTCTAACAACACTTATACTTTTTAAAAATAAAACAATAGTTTAACATAAATGCTTAGCAAAACAGTCCAATATGAGTCAGATTAAAGTAGATAAGAAAAGATACTGTCAATCTCCATAAAGATTTCAAAATACCTATTAAGCTTTTGAATTTAATGAGAGAATAGGTAACTTAATTTCTCCTTCATGAAACAGGTCAGCTCAGGTTGATGAAGTAACTAACCTATACCCCAAATGTTACCTGAAGTAACATGTACCCTACCCCAAAGTGAGTATTTGAGAGATCAGAATAACAATGAGGACATACTCGGTACTTTTATGTCCAGAGATAAATTCCATCTAATTTAACATACTTTTTAAAATTGGGATTTACCAATAGAGAAAAAAAGACACTATTATTCATAGTCATAAAATGTTGACTTGATCTGAGGAGGCTTATTTAAGGCATTATTAATACTTTATTTGAAGGGTTTGTTTAACCATGTTTTCAAATCATCAATCATTCATTAACACTTGGAAGTTAAAATGTATTGCTGAATGACAATTATTTCTTGTTGGTATTTAATACATCTTTTTTTTCTTTTCTCCCCAGCATACAAACACTTTCTGACTCCATCTTACTATATCAGGTTTTTATTTCTTTTCACACTTTGGCATATTTTGCTTTCCTTAAATCCTTTAGCTCTTTAGTTGTGTCACTGTTTGTTTTCCCTTACCAAATATGTCCTAGAACACATCATGAGAAATAACTTATCCACCTAGATTTTTATTTAACTCTTTTCACACCCATGTTAGTATTAAATAAATAAAAGGAACAGTTTTCATCTTAACGATCTGTAAGTGGCCTTCTCCTCTTCTCTTCCAGGTTGTTGTGAATGCTCTTGTTGGAGCAATTCCCTCTATTATGAATGTACTCTTGGTTTGTCTCATCTTCTGGTTGATCTTTAGCATCATGGGTGTGAATTTGTTTGCTGGCAAGTTCTACCACTGTGTTAACACGACAACGGGTAACATGTTTGAAGTTAGTGAAGTCAACAATCTGAGCGACTGTCAGGCTCTTGGCAAGCAAGCTAGATGGAAAAACGTCAAAGTAAACTTTGATAATGTTGGCGCTGGCTATCTTGCATTGCTTCAAGTGGTAAGTTGCCACTGTATGAGTTCTGGAAACATTTTCAAAATGTCTGACAAAAGATAATGATCTTTGTGCTTCTCTGATGTGCTTTGCTTGAATAATTAGTATTTAACAGAACAAAAGTAGTTGATGATAACACCTATACTATTAACTTAATTGACTTTAAGATGTTTTGCAGCATTTGATTACAAATTTTCCCAGTGTTCAACTTTTAGTATGTTTTAATATAGTCTTATATTCCTGCTTCCTGTTTTTTTTCTTACTATATTATCGAGTGCAATTGCACTTTTACTGTTTTTAGTTTTCTTTGGCAATCATTGCCAAAGGAGCAATTTTATATGTTAAAGTAACAATGTACATGTTTTAGTGATGAATTAAATGTATATATATTATTAGCCAGGAAATTTATTGCACCAACATCTAAGGAGTATGGTTCTGCTATTTGTAGAAATGTAAATCTTATGGGGTAGATTTCAAAATGTATAATGTTTAATAATTTTTACTTAATTGACCACATATTAACTAATCAGTAATTCACTAATGAAAACAGTTGAGCTGTGTTTAAACACACCATAGGTTTGAATCACAGAACTTATATTCTGGTATAAAAAGAATTTGAGACCAAGATGGATATTTTATGAATCAAGCCTCTAGTTCAATTTTTGTGTAGAAAGTAATTAATATCTTCTGGGAGAACAAAGGAAATGAATTCCAGACTCTAAATACAATCATATTTTACTTCAATTTCTTCATTCAATTCATTTTAATCTCTTTATAGAGAATTTTATGATATCATACAAAAACTTACTTGTAGTAACACTATCAGATTTTCATATGATAAAATGCCATATTCTTGGATTAGGTTTTTATGCAGAATTCAAATATATATTGTTTACAGGCCACATTTAAAGGCTGGATGGATATTATGTATGCAGCTGTTGATTCACGAGATGTAAGTATCACTCAAATACTTTTCATAGTTACTAGATTTTCCATAGTGAACATTTTTAACAATTTAAGTGAATGACCCAGATTTCTATAATAGCAATGAGAACATTTATAACTGCATATAGAAATGATCCTCTTAAGGTAATGCATTTCAATAAATATGGTATTTTGGTTAATATATGTCTGACACATATATCTAATATGAAAGGATATCTAACTGCATGGATCAGAAGACATGAAACTGGTCCATAAATGAGACTCAAGACTGGGAACATTGCTCATGAGAAAGTAACTTGCTTCTCCCTAACCCTGGAGGTTATGATAAACAGAGTCTGTGAAACAACTTCCAAAAAAAAAAAAAAAAAAAAAACAGGAAAAAAGCAAGTTTCAGGGAAATTCAATTTTGAAAATAGGAATTGAAAAAGTTCCTCAGAATATATGTTTATGCTGAATTCCTTTAGAAGTTGATATTCTATTATTAAAGCCATATCTTCAAGAGCCAACATCTCCAGACTCAAATTTAAAATGCTGCAAAAAAAAACTGTAAGACTATTAACAGGTTCAAGATGTTTGTTTATACCACTGTTATTTAAAGAAATATACAGGTAAGTCACAGTGGAAAAACAGATTCAAGAACAATCATAAAAATTATAAACTTTCATTCTCCTAGATCATACTAGTTTTTAAAAAGAACATTTTTTGCAGAACAGTATCTCACAACAAGGCAAAAATAGCTCTAGATTAAGTTACAACACTCACCAAATGTTAACTTAGTTTAAGTATTTATTATGTTTTAAAATATTATTTAATATTTTCAATACCATTTAGGTAAAACTTCAGCCTGTTTATGAAGAAAATCTATATATGTATTTATACTTCGTCATCTTTATCATCTTTGGGTCATTCTTCACTCTGAATCTATTCATTGGTGTAATCATAGATAACTTCAACCAACAGAAAAAGAAGATAAGTATTTCTCAGCTCTCAGATTTCCCCTGAAGTTCTGTCTGTTGTACATCCAAATAATCAGGATATTCATAATCAAGACAGACTTAGATCATTTTTATATTCTTTTCAGTTCACTATTTGGTCAGTTCAGATCCAGAGTTTCCAGCCTCTAGCTGGTGGCTCCTCCCTAGATGCATCCTCTGCTGAGCTGCTATCCTGTCTTTGTGAAAAAAATGTGACCATGGCTTCAAAGCATCCAGTGGGCCTCCTCTAATGTTTCATCCTTGCTTACAGAGAATTTCAGAAATTATTTCCACTCAGTTTTCTACCTGCATTTTCTTCCACATCACATTTCTATATCTACTTCCCTACTCTTCAGTCAATATCCACCATTACTACTACATTTTACACACATAGCCACATGGATTTTCTACCCTTTCGGAACAAGCCACACTCTTGTGTCTCCATGACTTTACATAGGGTATTTTCTTTTCCTGGAATGCTTTGCCTAGCACACCTCATCGGTTAAGACCTAGCTTAAGGGTATCCCCCTATATAAAGCCTGTTTCTAAGTTTTCAGGGTTTATTTTGATCTCTGCAATACATATATATATATATATATATATAGCCTTATACATTTTCCACCTGTTTTCATTTTCCTACTCCACGTGGCAACAAGACATTGTGTCTCATATATCTATGTAATTCTGATACCAGTTGCATTTTCTAGCACACCAGAAGTACTTAAAATTACTGAATAAAGAAGTAAAACTGTCAACAGTGAAATGGACTAAGAAAACATTTTTTCTTTCACAAAAATATATTTGAGACCCCTGAGCCTCCTTCTAAACATAATATAGTGAAATTAGGATCCTGTACTAATCAGACATTTATGTGATTATAGGTTTACATAATAGTATTCAGAATTTCACATAAATAAGAAAATTAAAGATATGTATGTATGTGTATATATATATGTATATATGAAACAGGATATATAGCAAAAAACATATATAGCAAAAAACATATGAAACAGGATAATTTCCATTTAAAAATTGAGAAAACACTAAAGACTCAAATATTTTTGTACAAATGCTGTTGTAACACACATTCAGATTGTAACCAGTTTTATACTGTATCTTTACTTTGGAGGTCAGGACATCTTTATGACAGAAGAACAGAAAAAATATTACAATGCAATGAAGAAACTTGGATCCAAGAAACCTCAGAAGCCCATACCTCGACCAGCAGTAAGAATTACTCATCTTCTTTAACATTCTAAAGCCTTATTTCCATATGATGAAACTGGTAGTGTTCTGGATGAAAACATACTGAGTGATATCACCAATATATAGTATGCCCTAATTGTAAAGTTCATATTGTTAAAAAAAAAAAAGTTCATATTGTTTAACACAGTTCACAACTGCCACACTCGGTAAGAATTACTAAGTTATTAAAAAGGAGGTGATGCTCTCTACAGTTTGTCGACTGAAAACGTGCAATTTGGAGTGTCCAGTAACTGCTTCCATAGCAGACTCCATATTCCTGCTGCCACCTATTGCTGCCAGGAATGTACCCAATCATGTTATACAGCACCCTCTTGCCATTTAAATAGATGGGAGTCTGGAAAACTCCCATCCCACCCCATTATTTCCCTCTACACTATTTGTTCTCTCCATTTGACGACTAGAAAATATTAACATTCTTAGAAAGGAAAAGGGCATCATCAAAATAGTTTGTTTCACCAACAACACAAAAAAGAAAGACTTATTCAGAACGCATACTCTGTAGAGCTTCATAATATACGAAAAGACATAACGATGGATTATGTTCACAGAGCAGCACTCTAACTAACCTATCTTCTTAGATGGGTAAGGAATAAGGAAACTGAAGCCCCCCCCCCCCCAAAAAAGTAAAATATCCTACCTAAAGTCATAAAGCTTGTTAATTGCCAGAACTTGGATTTTCTCATGAATCCTCTAAATGACTTCCACTTTACCATATTTTTAAGAGTTTTGGATTTGAGGTTAGGAGTGATTAAGGGGGGAGGTAGGGGAGGATACACAAAAGGACATAAACCTGTTTTACTGAAGATTATTTAAATATTATATTTTAAAGAAGAAAACTCTGTCAATTCATGAAACTGATTTTCAATAAGCTACGAAATTTTATGTTTTTATTTTAAATTATTAAGGATTTATTTCCCTAATAGAATTATATTTAATATCACATGAGTATAGTAATCTTTAAAAGTGCGTGATTCCTGAGATGATTGCTAATAAGACAAAGAAAAAATGTCATTCATTTTTGTTGAAGCATGGATAAAGAACAGATGAAGAAAGAGATAAATAACACACAAACATAGTTAAAAGAGACAGAATAAAATAGAAAATGACATATTTTGAAGGAGAGAGATGGAAATAAGTTATAAACCAAAATTCCTGAAGTACTGATAAATGAATTAGGGTATTCATCCATTTAAAACTCTGTATCAATCTACTTTGTAAATCTTCATTATTAGTTGTCATAATTTTTTGGTAAAAATTATCAAGTCATTTTAAATCAAGCAAATCCCATGCATATTAACAGCTAACTGCCACCAATTTATGCCTTACTGAGCTCTGTCTTCCCATGGAACTTAAATATACTGAATACGTTTTGTTCTTATCATATGACTTTTTTCATTTCCTTTTGTATTTTAATGTGAAGAGAAATGGAGCACAAAAAATTGTTTGTAGTAATGTGATAAGGGTGTATATCTCATGGCCATATATGGAAGGCCTTCATCTGAAATTTTAGTCATTATTTATGAAATATGCATATTAACCTTCTTTTACCTCTCTTTCTAGAACAAATTCCAAGGAATGGTCTTTGACTTTGTAACTAGACAAGTCTTTGATATCAGTATCATGATTCTCATCTGCCTCAATATGGTCACCATGATGGTGGAAACTGATGACCAGAGCAAATATATGACTCTGGTTTTGTCCCGGATCAACCTTGTATTCATTATCCTGTTCACTGGAGAATTTGTGCTAAAGCTCATCTCTCTCAGATACTACTACTTCACCATAGGCTGGAACATTTTTGATTTTGTGGTGGTGATTCTCTCCATTGTGGGTAAGAACGGTTTAATTACAGAGAGGTACCACTGGAGGTAAAGCTCCCCAAGGCCTGACAGCTGTGTAACTCAGAAATTAGATCTGAGAATGTTAATGTGTATAATTCTTAAGTTTACCACTACTGTTCATTTTCCTCTAACAGAAGAAATGTCAATATTTGAAAAGAGAATATATTTAGAGATTTCAGAAATAATCTTTGTCAGTAATCAGCACATTTTATGTGTGGGGATAACTCTTCATAGAAACTGAGTGTATATAATCTTAAATTGCCATGACACTCTGAGGTTATTTAATTTTTGGATTTTCTAAAAATCTATATTGGTTTATAACATTATAGAATCATTGAATAAAACTCTGTTATCTTTAATTGCTAGTATTAGGGAGTGGGCCCAAATATTTAGTAAAAGTTTATAATCATAACAATCTTACTGTTTTCTTAAATCTTGCAAAGATAAAGCATTCATGTGGGCATAAGATATTCACTGTTTAGTTGATTTCTGTATTTTTTCCACAGGTATGTTTCTGGCTGAGCTGATAGAAAAATACTTTGTGTCCCCCACCCTGTTCCGAGTGATCCGGCTCGCCAGGATTGGTCGAATCTTGCGTCTGATCAAAGGGGCGAAGGGGATCCGCACACTGCTCTTTGCTCTGATGATGTCCCTCCCTGCCTTATTTAACATCGGCCTCCTGCTCTTCCTGGTCATGTTCATCTATGCCATCTTTGGAATGTCCAACTTTGCCTATGTTAAAAAGGAAGCTGGAATTGATGATATGTTCAACTTTGAGACCTTTGGCAACAGCATGATCTGCTTGTTCCAAATTACCACCTCGGCTGGCTGGGACGGATTGCTAGCACCTATTCTCAACAGTGCACCACCTGACTGTGATCCTGACACAATTCACCCTGGAAGTTCAGTTAAGGGAGACTGTGGGAACCCATCTGTTGGGATTTTCTTTTTTGTCAGTTACATCATCATCTCATTTCTGGTTGTGGTGAACATGTACATCGCTGTCATCCTGGAGAACTTCAGTGTTGCTACTGAGGAGAGTGCAGAGCCCCTGAGCGAGGATGACTTTGAGATGTTCTATGAAGTCTGGGAGAAGTTTGATCCTGATGCCACCCAGTTTATAGAGTTCTCCAAGCTCTCTGATTTTGCAGCTGCCCTGGATCCTCCTCTTCTCATAGCGAAACCAAACAAAGTCCAGCTCATTGCCATGGACCTGCCCATGGTCAGTGGGGACCGGATCCACTGCCTCGACATTTTATTTGCCTTTACAAAGCGTGTTTTGGGTGAGAGTGGAGAGATGGATGCCCTTAGAATACAGATGGAAGACCGGTTCATGGCTTCGAACCCCTCCAAAGTCTCCTATGAACCCATCACAACCACTCTGAAACGCAAACAAGAGGAGGTATCTGCTGCTATCATTCAGCGTAATTTCAGATGTTATCTTTTAAGACAAAGGTTAAAAAAGGTATCAAGTGAATATAACAAAGAGGCAATTAAAGGAAGGATTGACTTACCTATCAAAGAAGACATGATTATTGACAAATTAAATGGAAACTCCACCCCAGAAAAAACAGATGGAAGTTCCTCTACCACATCTCCTCCTTCCTATGACAGTGTAACAAAGCCAGACAAAGAGAAGTTTGAGAAAGACAAACCAGAAAAAGAAAGCAAAGGGAAAGAGGTCAGGGAAAATCAAAAGTAAAAAAGAAACAAAGAATTATCTTTGTGATCAATTGTTTACAGCCTATGATGGTAAAGTCTATGTGTCAACTGGACTCCCAGAAGAGGTCTATGCCAAACTGACTGTTTTAACAAATACTCATGGTCAGTGCCTATAACAAGACAGTGACCTATCCATGACTACAACTCTGTGAGTCAGGGTATCAGATTGACAAGAGGTTGCTGTTTTCATTACCAGCTGACACTGCTGAAGAGAAACTAAATGGCTATCTAGACTGTAGGGATAATTGTGCAAAGTGATCATTGTAACTACACCAAACACCTTTAGTACAGTACTTGCATCCACTCTATTTTTAACTTCCATATCTGCCATATTTTTACAAAATTTGTTCTAGTGGATTTCCTTGCTCCCTAATTCATAGTTTATTCATAATACTATGTCACTATTTTTGTAAATGCCATTTAAGTTGAGAGAAAAGTATATAAGAGCCCTGTGTTCCTACTCCACAAGTCTCTCAAATGATAAGCAAAAGTGTTTTGAGAGATAAAATTCTTGCTCAAAACCAGAAAAAAATATTCTAATGTCAATAATTTCAGGTACTTCCATTTCTAGACAGCTTTAATTTTGAAAGTGTTTTAGTCTGTTACATTTGTTTATATCTGAACAGTTATGTGCCTGTAAAGTCTCCTCTAATTTTTAAAGGATTATTTTTATGCAAATATTGTTTCAGCAAGTGCAAATTTTATTCTAAGTTCCAGAGCTCTATATTTAATTTCGTTAAATGCTTTCCAAAAACAAAATGAAAAAAAATCTAGAAAAAGTATATCTATAGTGTCACTTTAGAATAGTTGTCCCACTTTCAGCTGCAGTATTGCTTTGCCATCTTCTACTCTCAGCAAAGCTGACATTTTATGTCAATTCAACACCCCCTGTTATGTAAATAGTTATTTTATCCTGTGGTGCATGTTTGGGCAGGAATATATATATATATATATACACACACACACACACACATATATATATACACACATGTATATATATAATCATATATATATATATATATATTCTGATAAACAACATCTATTAAATCAAATATGTACCACAGTGTGTCTTTTGCGAGCTTCCAACAGGGATATATCCTGTACCATTCATTAAACATAGTTTGAAGACTATCACTAATGCATGTTAATATTGCCTATGCTGCTCTATTTTACTCAACCCATTCTTCACAAGCCTTGGTTAGAAGATATCACATGTTGGTAGAGTTGGAAGACATACAGCTCTATCCAGTATGTCAAGCAGAATAGCTTGCAGTTATTTAAAAGTACCTTTACTTCTGAATTTTAATTCAACTTGAGTGTCATATGGTGTCTCTCTATATTTCAAAGAAACACACTGCATACTGCCTATTGTCAAAACCTATACTATCATATTTTGCTAAAAATATGTCCAAAACTTGTTTAAATATAAATAATGTAAAAATATGATCAATTTTATTTGTTGCACTTTGTACATAAGAAAATTATTTTCAGGTTGATGACATGGCAATTTATTTTACTTTATGCTTTTGCTTTTTATTTTTAATCACAACTCCAAACTTTTGAATCCATAAGACTTTTCAATGGATAATTTCCTAAAATAAAAGTTAGACAATGGGTTTTGTGGATTTCTTTGTTATAATATATTTTCTACCATTCCAATAGAGATACATTGGTCAAAAATTCAAACCTAGATCATTTTTTACTATGGTTGCCTCAATATTACCCATTATTCATGGAAATTTTTTTTTACTCAAACTTTTGTAGTATTTGCTTATGCAGACTAGTCTTATTTTTTTAATTCTTGCTATACTAGAGCTATTAGAGAAATAACATGGGCTCTCTCCTTTTTAGCCATGAACAAAGTGGCAAAGTTGTGCAATTACCTAACATGATATAAATTTTTGTTTTTTTGCACAAACCAAAAGTTTAATGTTAACCTTTTACAAAACTATTTACTTGTAGTGTACTAAATGAACTGCATGCAGGGAATTGCTATTACTAAAAAGAATGGTGAGCTACGTCATTATTGAGCCAAAAGAATAAATATTTCAATTTTTATTATATTTAATTTCTTGGCCTCTTTTTTTATTGATGTTTAAAATATTCATAATTAATGAAATCTGTAATTGATCTGATATTTGTATACATAAAAGTTCACAGGGATTTTACAGTAACGTAATACATGATCCACCACACAGTACTATGGAATAAAAGCTATCAAAAAGCAGTTGTGAACTTTTCTGTGTGCAAAGAATCACATCCACATGTTCCAATTTGCAGTTTCAGTAACAGTAATAGTAGCCATTGATGATGGTTGTCAATACCAATTACTTCCCTTGGCTGTAACCATTTTCATCTCAGCTCCTCTCTGTGTTATTGATAACCATCTCCAAATTTCTTGGTAGCTAACAAAGGCTACATACTTTGTTATTTACATTCATTTTATGAATTCCTATTTACATATAAAGTATTAATGATGGTTGTGATTGAGAATTTACATTAACTTTTTTTTTAGGGCCCTTGGATTTATGTCTTGTCAAAACCAAATGTTTATTCTCAATGGAAAATTCCAATTATAAGGCATATTTTTTTGAAGATGAAGTGAATCTAAATATGCAATTCATAATTTCCTCAACGTAAATGATATAAGCTGACTTCAGTGGAATTCACTGGCTTCTTTCTGCTAAAGTCAATTTTCAGATCTCGCCAACACCACAGAGAAGTGAAGTATTACTTTGCAAAACCCTTACCCTTTCTATGCTACCCACCATATAATGTTAGCCAACTATTCTATTAATTGATATGCACTGCAGCTACATGATCATCTTCTAAAATAGTCATAAGAGCCTTCAGCTGAAAAAAAAAACTTTTAAAAATATACCTATCAAGCTAATGGATATTCTGAAAATACTGTTCAAAATATAGAGCTATTAATATGACCTAATATATATTTTAAATAACTAATTCCATAAGAAAAATCCTTCTATTATTGAACTTCATCACAGAATTGTTTAACTAGAAAAAATTTTAAAAATAAAATATGCTAGAAATAATCAACTTAGATACAGAAATAACAATACTATGAAATTAAGGAAACTTAAACTCGCCAATAAGTGATACTAATGGTTGTCCTTTAGTAAGGGAAGAACATTTGTATGGAGAAAAAAATGGGTATTCCAGTTTTTAAATATTATAGCCAAAAGATAATGGCTATATAAATTTAAGTGTTTACTAATTTTCAAATAACTAGAATACAATAAAATAACATAAAAATCATTCTTGTGCATTTCAAACCATTACGTAGTAATCATAAAGAAAGTTCTTGCTGACCATTTTTGCATTAATGAGAAACACCAAAAAAGACTGGACCAAGAGTTCTAACACCTGTCTTTCAGTATCAGTTCTGGCATCAAATTAGCAATGTAATTCAGGCAAATCAAATTCTGGCCCCTCAGATTCCTCCTTTTTTGAATGACACGTTTGTCTCTTAAATTCTAAAATTCTATGTTCAAAGTCATATTGTCTATTCAAAGGGAGTAATCTTCTTTATATGGGTAACACTTAAGGAAAAATATATGACCTGTCAAGCCTTTTAAAACATTACTCAGGGGATGGCTGGGTGGCTCAGTGGTTGAGCATCTGCCTTTGGCTTAGGGCGTGATCCTGGTCTAGGGATCGAGTCCCACATCGAGTTCCCTGCATGGAGCCTGCTTCTCCCTCTGCCTGTTGTCTCTGCCTCACTCTGTCTTTCATGAATAAATAAAAAAAAAAAATCTTTAAAATATATAAAATAAAAAAAATAACATTACTGAGATAAGCTTAAATAGAAACACATATGGCTCCAACTTTAGCTCCATTAAGAAAAAAGTTTTCTGGGCCACCCTGGTGGCTCAGCGGTTTAGCACCACCTTCGGCCCAGGGCGTGATCCTGGAGACCTGGGATTAAGTCCCGCGTCAGGGAGCCCCTGACGTGCTCCCTGCATGGAGCCTGCCTGCTTCTGCCTGTGTCTCTGCCTCTCTCTATATATATCTGTCTCTCACTAATAATTAAAATATTTAAAAAAAAAAAAAGAAAGAAAAAAGTTTTCTTGTCCTCAAAGGTTTTATAACACAAAGTGAAGGATGCTTTAAATAAGTGAAAGGATGGTTATTATTTCTTTATGGTGTTACAGATTTCTAAAAGACAACACCTGACATATAACAAAAAGTCACTAATAATTTACAATTTTACTTGTAAAATTGTCTAGAACAAGTGTACTTGCTTCTTTTTGTCATTAATTAATATTTGCCACAAACCTTCAAGTTGGGCTTATTAAAGTCTTATATTCCCTAGAGTACTGTTTTTATTACAAAAGATTAAAAGACACACATCATTTTATTATAACATCTAAAACATTTTTTCTCAAAAACTTGTGTTGTTACTCCTACAGATTCTTTTGTCAGCAGTGTTTCTCCCCTCTTCTTCTTTCCAGAAACTCTGTTCAAAATTCTGCCAGTTTGCATACATATCTAAAACTTCCTAAACCTAACGGCACCCAATTGCTCAGAAAATCAATTTCCCCTTCTAATTATGAAGTAAAAACAAACAAATCCCTACATAATCTGCCCGTACCTATTTTACTACTATCAGCTATTATTGGCCACCACTGATGGCCACCACTCCACAACTCATGCCTCTTATCCCTCATAATCACACACTCTCCCATTACCTAATGTTTTGACATCTTTCTTGTCTTGAACATCTATCCACTTCTTTGCCAGAAATGTCCTGACGAATCATTCCTTATCTTTCAAGACCTGGCTCAAGTGTCATTATCATCTAGGAAGCTTCCACAGAGTTCCCCAAATAGAAGAAATCGTTTCTCCTCACACTTCCTCATGTGACCCATGATGGTGTGGATCGTACTGTGCTGCATTACCTCCTTCACAGTTATTTCTTCTTAAAATATTGTAGCACATTCAATATATAGCACATATCTCATTAGTTTTGTCACCCTTTTTTCCTCTAGGACTAGGATATGTGACTATCAATAAGTAAATCTATTGCTAGTTGAATTGATTCTTGCAGAAACACACAAATATATTTTAAGTGCCAAACAACAAATACTAATAAACTCTTTAAATCCTATGAAGGACAATTCTCAAATTTATTAGCATGTAAATTCAAAATATCCACCTTTATAATCAGTTGAAATATATACAAATATCTTGGAAATGCTGTATACCTATTAACTATGTTTATAAGTAATATTTTTTACCTAATATAAACTACTGAAACCAAAAACTTCATTTCATTAACTCTATCAGTGAAATAATCTTATTGAGTTGTCTTCATTAGAAATACATTGCATGGGCACCCCCGGTGGCGCAGCGGTTTAGCGCCGCCTGCAGCCGGGGGTCTGATCCTGGAGACTCAGGATGGAGTCTCTCATCAGGCTCCCTGCATGGAGCCCGCTTCTCCCTCTGCCTGTGTCTCTGCCTCTCAGTCTCTCTCTCTCTCTCAATAAATAAATTTTTTAAAAATGTTTAAAAAAAATACATTGCATAGATAAAAACAGGTTTTATCTCACTATCTTGAAGTAGATATTCTTAACTTTGATAATTCATGAATACACTGGTAATACACTAATAACTTTAGAAATTTGCTGAATAAATATATATCTTACCACATAATGGGACAACTATCATGAAATCCGCCCCCTCCTAAAATATCTAAAAATGGAGGGTAAAATATTGTTAAAAGACCACTTTTTTTAAAAAAAATTATTTTTTATTATTTATTTATGTAGTCATACAGAGAGAGAGAGAGAGAGAGAGAGAGAGAGGCAGAGACATAGGCAGAGGGAGAAGCAGGCTCCATGCACCGGAAGCCTGACATGGGATTCGATCCTGGGTCTCCAGGATCGCGCCCTGGGCCAAAGGCAGGCGCCAAACCGCTGCGCCACCCAGGGATCCCTAAAAGACCACTTTTAATGTATAGTTGGACTTACAAGAAAGCAAGGGAAATTCCCTGGGACTGATGGCGAAAGGCAAGCACTGAAGTCAGATGATACTCTAGGTTCTACTAATCCCAGTGACCTACAGCTTGGTTTAAATTGCCCAGAGACAATGTAGAAATAGAACACAAAGATTTGGCTCCAGTATGGGTTAGAGATCCTGAATAAATTCAAGGCAAATAAAAGGCTACACACTTTATTTTCCAAAAATCTACACACTTAATAAAAGCATTTTCGAAAGTCAATATTGCAAAATTGGACAGGAAGGCAACTTGGCAAGCAAATTTTTCTGTCTTATCTTGAGTTTATGGGGAAAAGTCTCTCTTGAGACTCATAGCTATCAGCCCAGAATATACCTGGATTTATAGCCCAAATTTATACTATCTGCCTAGTACAAAATACTACAAGGCAAAAATCTGATTTAAATAGACACAAGTTGCTAGCGGTTCCAGCCTTCTGTGTGAAACTAACTGAAATCCATTCTCAGTCCCGTCCTCAAAAACTTCCCACAAATAAAGTCCAAGAAACATGAGCTCACAACAAGCTGCCAGATGAGAGAGGGAGAACATATCCTAAATTCTTCAGATATAAGATATAAGTATATTCAATAGCATTTTTTAAAAGGGGATTAAAGTATGAATAATGGTGAGAAATAAAAATTACGTGACATACTTGAAAAAGAATATTATGCCACTTCTAGAAATAAAGAAGAATTGAAATTAAAATAATCCACAAGACTTAAATATTCAGTTACATGGAACTGAAAAGAGAAATCATGAGTTAGAATCTGAAAAACTTAAAGCCAAACAGCAGAGGCAAAAGCTAAAATGTATGAAACCCTTAAGAGAATTTCAGTAAAGGTGAGAAGGTAAAATACTTGGAATTCCAAGAGAAGAATTAAGATATTAGGGGAAAGCCAATATTTGATTACCAAATGATTATTATTGATAATGAACATAAATCCTAACATGCAGGAATCACAAAAATCCTAATTAAAATAAAAGAAAACTATAGCCAAGCATACCTTAATAAATTCTCAGAACAAAGTACAAGAGAAAATCTTAAAACTAAATAAGAAAAAAAGACACAACAGAACAATTCAACTATAACAGCAATAACAAAAATGTTGTAAGAAAATATCTGTTAAAACTAGTGTTTTAGGGCAGCCCTGGTGGCTTAGCGGTTTAGTGCTGCATTTAGCCCAGGGCATGATCCTGGAGACCCGGGATCGAATCCCATGTCAGGCTCCCTGCATGGAGCCTGCTTCTCCCTCTGCCTGTCTCTCTCTCTCTCTCTAATAAACAAATAAAATCTTTAAAAAAAAAAAAAAAACTAGTATTTTATACTCAGAAAAGAAGTATCTTTATAAATAAAAAAGAGATGAAAATATTTGTTATTGGGAGTTCAAGAATCCTAATTGTATTGTTCAGGAGGATGATAAACATAGTAACTTTTAATTTTGCTTAGAATTACTAAAATATCAAGGGTATACATGGAAAGACAAATGGGACAAAATAATTAGTGTACGGAAGAAAAATTAAATAGCTTGACATTTAATAAATTTAAAAGCACAAGAAGGAGGAGAAAAATAGGAAAATGAGACAAATGAAGAGTACACAATAACCTGGTAGAAATTAATAATAATTAGCCCATTCTGGGTGCTTACTATGTGCTAATCATTTTTTCAAATACTTTACATGATAATTCTCACATCTCTTTTTTTTAATGTTTATTTATTTATGATAGTCATACAGAGAGAGAGAGAGAGAGGCAGAGACATAGGCAGAGGGAGAAGCAGGCTCCATGCACCGGGAGCCCGACGTGGGATTTGATCCCGGGTCTCCAGGATCGCGCCCTGGGCCAAAGGCAGGCGCTAAACCGCTGCACCACCCAGGGATCCCACATTATCTCTATTAATATAAGAACTATGAAGAAACTCAGACATGGAATATTTTTAACTTGCCCAAGGGATGCATTGCTAGGAAGAAGAACAATATGGATGTTAATCCAGGAAATCTGGCTCCAGATACAATCTCTTAATTACTGTATTATAGTACCTGACATCCAGAATGACTATTACACTACTCTCGTGAAGAATCACACTGTACTCTAAAAATTGTACACTCTGGAGAAAAACTCCAACATGGAATTCAATGTAACATCATGGCACTGGTAATAGCTATAAAAAAACATAGCAATAATATGTTAATAATTACTTTTAAGTATACTGAACTGTTCAGCTAAAAGACAAATCAGGTTGATTTTTACAATGCAACTATTTAAAATAAATCTAAAATGTAAAAGTAAAAAAGTAACAGCATTGTAAAACATCAGACAAATGCTAACAAAATAAATACTTATGAAAGAAATTGAGGAAGACAAAAAGAAATGGAAAAACGTTCCATGCTCATGGATTGCAAGAACAAATATTTTTAAAATGTCTTGCTACCTAGAGCAATCTATACATTCAGTATAATCCCTATCAAAATACCATCAACTTTTTTCATAGAGCTGGAACAAATAACCCTAAAATGTGTATGGAACCAGAAAATACTTCAAATAGCCAAAGGAATGTTGAAAAAGAAAATCAAAACTGGTAGCATGACAATCCTGGACTTCAACCTCTATTATAAAGCTGTAATCATCGAGACAGTATGGTATTGGCACAAAAACAGACACGTAGATTAATGGAACAGAACAGAGAACCCAGAAATGAACCCTCAACTCTATGGTCACCTAATGTTTAACAAAGCAGGAAAGAATACCCCATGGAAAAAAAAACACAGTCTCTTCATTTTTTTTTTCTTCTTTTTTAAAATTTATTTATGATAGTCACACAGAGAGAGAGAGAGAGGCAGAGACACAGGCAGAGGGAGAAGCAGGCTCCATGCACCGGGAGCCCGACGTGGGATTCGATCCCGGGTCTCCAGGATCACGCCCTGGGCCAAAGGCAGGCGCCAAACCGCTGCGCCACCCAGGGATCCCAAACACAGTCTCTTCAATAAATGATGTTGGGAAAATTGGACAGGCCATGCAGAAGAATGAAACTAGACCATTTCCTTACACCACACACAAAAATAGACTCAAAATGGATGAAAGACCTAAATAGAAAACAGGAATCCAACAAAATCCTAGAGAAGAACACAGGCAGCAACCTCTGACCTCAGCTGCAACAACTTCTTGCTAGACACATCTCCAAATGCAAGGGAAACAAAAACAAAAATTAACTATTGGGACTTCACCAAGATAAAAAGCTTTTATACAACAAAGGGAATAGTTAACAAAACCAAAAGACAACCAACAGAATGGGAGAAGATAGTTATAAATGTCTTATCAGGTAAAGCGCTGGTATCCAAAAATCTATAAAGAACTTCTCAAACTCAACACCCAAAGAATAATCCAATCAAGAAATGGAAAGAAGACATGAACAGACACTTCTTCAAAGAAGACATACAAATGGCCAACAGACACATGAAAAAATGATCCACATCACTCGGCATCAGGGAACTACATATCAAAAGCACAATGAGATACCACCTCACACCAGTCAGAATGGCTAAAATTAACAAGTCAGGAAACAAGAGACGTTGGCAAGGATGCAGAGAAAGGAGACCCCTCTTAGACTGCTGATGGCAATGCAAGCTGGTACAGCCATTCTAGAAAACAGTATGGAGGTTCCTTAAAAAGTTGAAAATAGAGCTACCCAGCAATTGCACTACAAAGGATTTACCCCCAAAATACAAATGTACTGATCCAAAGAGGTTCCTGCATCCCAAAGTTTAGAGCAGCAATGTTCACAATAGCCAAACTATGGAAAGAGCCCAGATGTCCATTGAGAGATGAATGGATAAAGAAGACATGGTATATATATACAATGGAATATTACTCAGTAATCAAAAAAAATTGGAATCTTGCCATTTGCAACGTGGACGGAACTAGAGGATATTATACGAAGCAAAATAAGTCAATCAGAGAAAGGTAATTATCATATGATCTCACTCATATGTGGAGTTTAGGAAATAAAACAGAGGAGCATGGGGAAGGGAGAAAAAAATAAAACAAGGTGAAATCAGAGAGGGAGATAAACTACAAGAGTCTTAATAATAGGAAACAAACTGAGGGTTGTTGGAGGGAGGGGTTGGGGGAGGGGGTAACTGGGTGGCGGGCAATAAGGAGGGTACTCAATGTACCCTGGGTACACTGGGTGCTATATATAACAGATGAATCACTGAACTCTACCTCTGAAACTAATAATATGCTATATGTTAATTAATTGAATTTTAATTTTAAAAAATAAAAATAAATAAGTAAATACATACATATTTTTATTATTAGAGTCACAATAGGTTTAAAACTCTAAGAACTATTTCAAACTGAATACACCTCTTAAACTTATCTTTAAAATACACAAAACAAAAAAATAAAAATAAAAATAAAATACACAAAACAAAAAACCTATTCAATCACAAGGAGAAATGGACAAATTTGTCACACAATGAAGATTTTAATATACTTCCTTGAATAACTGATAGCTCAAGTGGATAGAAAAACCTAAAAGAATATGTAAATTATGATTACAATTAACAGCTTCATCTATTTTGACAATGAACATTTGAAAAAGTCTCAGGATTTTTTCTAAATGTACATGTCACATTTATTAAGATGCATTACATGAAAGGCCAAAATGCAAGTACCAAAACATTTCGAAGAATTAGTATCAGAGAACACTATGTTCTCTAATTGGAATAAAATCAGGGGCACCTGGGTGGCTCAGTCAGTTAGGCAACCAATTCTGGGTTTCAGGGCAGGTCACAATCTCAGGTTGTGAGATCTCAGGTTGTGAGATTGAGGCCCAATCAATCTTAAGATTGCTTAAGATTCTCCCCACCCCCCACCCCGCTCCAACTCTCCAAAAAAAGGGGGGGGGGATGCAATTAAATTGGGAATCTAGCTTTCTGGAATATTTGGGGACTTAAAAATGTACTTCTAGTTTCCTGTGCTAGAAATGATGAGGGAGCTAATATCAGACCAATGTTCTGATAGATACTATAAATCCTGAATAAAATACACTTAATCTTTAGGTACTAGATAATTATCCAAAATCCAGAAAACTGGAAAAGAAATGGCACTAGTTGAGCCTCCTGTTTATGATGGCTTTTGTCTGAGTTCAGGACCAATCAATACAGAGCTGAAATTCAGATAAAAATCTGCAATCTTACTTACTGAGAAATTAGAGGACAGAGTTTAAAACAGTCACAGCAAATTGAAGAGTTACAGAATGACAGATGAGAAGCCCCAAATTCATCATATTAACTGAATTCTCTGGCTGATTCTTAGACTTTGCATGTGTGGGCTAGATTTAAAGCAATCATTGCAAAAGCTTAAAGATTCAGAGTTTTCAGTTGCTGTCTACTTCTAGAACATAGAGTCTGGAGTTAAGTTCAGCCAATACTCTTCAGAGAAACAGATGAGAAGTCAGAGAATCTGTAAGATTTCTTTCACAATACTCAAAAGAAAAGGCAAACAATGGAGGACCAAATTTTATATTTAACAGGCAAGAAGTCTAAAGTGATTAAATTATACTCAAAGATTATAAAAAGAATATGTGCTCAAAATGAATGATTGTGACACCTCTAGTTTTGTTCTCCTTTTTCAAGATTGCTTAGTAATTCCACTACTGGGTATTTACCCAAACATAAATTCAAACAGATACATGTGTCCCTATGTTTACAGGCAGCATTACATACAATAGTCAAGATATGGAAGCAACCCAAGTGAGCACTGATACATGAATGGATAAAAAAGATGTGGTATATACATACAATAGAATATTACTCAGCTATAAGAATGAGATCTTGCAGATGCCTGAGTGGCTCAGTTGTTGAGTGTCTGCTTTCTGTTCAGGGTGTGATCCCGGGGTCCTGGGATCAAATCCCGCATCAGAGAGAGCCCACTTCTCCCTCTGCTCATGTGTCTGCCTCTCTCTCTCTCTCTCTGTGCCTCCCAGGAATAAATAAATAAAAATTTAAAAAAGAGATCTTGCCATTTGGAACAATATGGATGAATCTAGAGGGTATAATCCTAAGTGAAATAAGTCAGTCAAAGAAAGATGAATACCATATGATTTCACTTGTATGTGGAATTTAAGAAACAAAAGAGAAAAAGAGAAAAAGAGACAAACAAAATACTGTTAAATATATAAAACAAACTGGTGGTTGCCAAAAGAGAAACAGGTAAGGATATAGGTGAAACAAGTGAGGGGATTAAAAGCAAACTTATCTTGATGAGCACTGAGTAATGTATAGAATTGTTGAATCACATATTGTACACACCTGAAACTAATATAACACCATGTTAATTATACTGAAATTTTTTAAAAATGCATCTTATTTACTAAAATTTACACAGCATTGCTAAAAACAATTAAAGAAGATCTAAGTAAAAACATTTTTTAGTAAAAATATTTTAAATTTTTAAAAATGAAAACTAGAAAATAGAGTTTGATAATATAAAATTAGTACACTATAGAAATTGTGAAATGAAGCTAAAGTGGTACTTGGAGGTAAATTTATAAATAGAAATCTTTTTGTTAGAAAATAAAGACAGCTAAAACTTAGTGAGCTGAGGAATAACTTAAAAACAAGAGAATAAGGCAGCCCTGGTGGCTCAGCGGTTTAACACCGCCGTCAGCCCAGGTGTGATCTTGGAGACCCGGGATTGAGTCCCACGTCGGGCTCTCTCCATGGAGCCTGCTTCTCCCTAGGCTTGTGGCTCTCTCTCTCATGAATAAATAAATAAAGTCCTTAAAAAATAAAAAAATAAAATAAATAAAATAAAAACAAGAGAATATTTCCAAAGCAATTAGAAGCAGGATGAAAGAAAGAAAGAGAGAGAGAGAGAGAAAGAAAGAAAGAAAGAAAGAAAGAGGAAAGAGTAAGCTTAAGGAAGTACAAAAACATATATATATACTAGAATGAACAAAAAAAATGAACAAAAACAAAGTTGGTTCTTGGAAATAAAATTAACATATTTTAAACCTCTGGCAAGACTGACAATATGAGGAATAAAAAAGGTGCAAAATTACAGGTATTGCTGAGATTAAAAATAATAATAGAATAGAATGCAACAGACTGCTTTACTCAAAAGTTTTGAAAAATAGCAGAATAAATATATTCTGAGAAAATTAGCATACCAATGAAGTAAAATAGTAACAAAAATTTTGTAAAATTTTTAAGTTTTAGGAAATTTAATTAATAGTTAAAATCATTGCCTATCCTAACAGAGACATTAGACACATATGGTTTTAAGTTGCAAGCAAATTTCATATACATATACAATATATATATACACACATTTATGTTGAGTTTTTAATATACATTTATATTTTTATATATGTATATATACATACTTATATACATATGTACATATGTACACAAGATTTTATATACATATATAGACATAAATCCCAAATCCATCAATATATTAAAAATATAAAATAGATGCATCCTTTAGAATGGCAGAGTAAGAGACTCAGAGGACTCTCACCAGCAAAACAACTATTTAAGTGGTTAAATTATTAAGAACAATTATTTAAGTTCTGAAAATTGTCTTAAGAGTATATAGTGAATAGAGAAACATTTCTTCAAGAAAATGTACTACATATAAGTAAGAACTGTGATGGTCTGTGGCATTTGAGCCACAGTTCAAACCCCTGCCCCCAGTTCTATGTCACAAAAGCTTCATCCTGGGCACTCCAAGAATCTAGGACTCCCTCTCCCAGTGCCCAGAGGAAGAACAAGCTGCCTTCATTTCTCATCTCTATCCCCATTTCCCACCCACAGCCACATACTACAGAAATCCTATTCCAAATACCCATACTGGGCAGCCCGGGGTCTCAGCAGTTTAGTGCCGCCTTTGGCCTAGGGCATGATCCTGGAGACCTGGGATCGGGTCCCGCGTCAGGCTCCCTACATGGAGCCTGCTTCTCCCTCTCTCTCTCTCTCTCCGTGTCTCTCATGAATAAACAAATAAAATCTTTATTTTAAAAAAAAATGGGCATAACTGAGAGGACTGGATTACTCTTCCCCAACCCAGTCCCACCTGCAGAGTAGAAATCCTACGCCAGGGGATCCCTGGGTGGCACAGCAGTTTGGCGCCTGCCTTTGGCCCAGGGAGTGATCCTGGAGACCCGGGATCGAATCCCACGTTGGGCTCCCGGTGCATGGAGCCTGCTTCTCCCTCTGCCTGTGTCCCTGCCTCTCTCTCTCTCTCTCTCTCTGTGTGACTATCATAAATAAATAAAAAAAAAATTAAAGAAAAAAAAAAAAAAAGAAATCCTACGCCATGCAGAGCAAGCCAAAAGTACTGGGATCCCAACTGCCCCCACTACAGCTTATTCACAGGGCACCGTTTCCTCTCCAGGAGGGCTAAATCCATATGGGAGGCTGCTACTCATCATAGAGTACCCACTCCTTAAGCAGGCCTCTGCCTCCAGTTCAGTTGCAGTGGTATGGGGTTCCTGTCCATGGGAGAAAGCTGGCCATAGTAGACAAAGAGGTACAGAACATTCCCAAAAGGACTGACTTTATTTGGAACAGAGTGCTTGAAGAACTCCCTGTCTAAGAGTGTCATAGAAAACAAAAGATATCTTGGTGGACATTTATTAAGAGGATGTTAGTAGCTCCATGTTGTTAGGAGTTAGACAGGTAGTCAGAGCCAGGGTCCCTAACAAGAACATATGGAGTCAGGACAGCTAAGATAAAATAGCAATGACATCCTGTTTTACAGTTGAGACAGGACCACACTAGCATTCATTTGCAGTCTTTGCAGAAAAGACTTCTGCAAAAACGTCCTAAAATGAAACAATTAACCACAGAGCACTTGTCCCCATCACGCAAGGAGCAGTTAAGACCATAAGACCCTGGATGTCAGCAAAAAAGACCATCAGCACATAGGCATTAACCTAATAGGTAGACAGATATGTGACCAAAGCCTTGATTGGCATGACTCAGCACACCCTGTTTAAGATAGTTCTGCAGGGGCAGCCCTGGTGGCTTAGCGGTTTAGTGCCACCCTCAGCCTAGGGTGTGATCCTGGAGACCTGGGATCGAGTCCCACGTCGGGCTCCCTGCATGGAGCCTGCTTCTCCCTCTGCCTGTGTCTCTGGCTCTCTCTCTCGCTCTCTCTCTCTCATGAATAAATAAATAAAATCTTAAAAAAAAAAAAAAAAGATAGTTCTGCAAAAGAGCTCATAAAAACCTCTACACTTAGAAGCTCCAAGGGCAACTCACTTGGGCCCTCCCACTCCAGGAGCACTATACCATTGCCCAATAAACTTTGCTTTGCTGCCCACCACTCTTCTCTGGTCTATCCCTTCATTCTTCTAAGCCACAGCACGACCAAGGACCACAGACACTAAAGGCAGAGAGTTTCTGCAACCATGTTACAGGCAAAACAGCAGAACAGCCAGAAGTTTAATAGAGTGAACCAGGGAAAAACGAAGCCAAAGATCTTGAGGTGACAGCCAATTATACGGGTCAAGGCTATATGCATGCACTAGGCTTCAGCCATTTGGGAGAAATCAGAACAAGATATAAGGCACACGATAAAACCCACAAACTGCACACAAACCCATCAACCCAGCCAAAGACAGAATGCTCACTTGCATCAGAGTTTTAAATACAATCTCTGACTAAATACTGAACAATATACTATTGTAACTGAAGGATGACTCTTCTTATTAAAAATGAATTCAGGGCAGCCCCGGTGGCCCAGTGGTTTAGCGTTGCCTTCAGCCCAGGGCACGATCCTGGAGACCCGGGATAGAGTCCTGCATCGGGCTCCCTGTGTGGAGCCTGCTTCTGCCTCTGCCTGTGTCTCTGCCTCTCTCTGTCTCTCATGAATAAATTAAATAAAATCGTTAAAAAAAAAAAGAATAAATAAAATCTTTTTAAAAAAAATGAATTCAGAGGGTGCCTGGGTGGCTCATTTGGTTAAGTGTCTGCCTACTACAGCTCAGGGTCATGGGTCAGAGCCTCTGCAGAACCCCTGCATCAGGCTCCCTGCTCTCCCTCTCCCTCTGCTGCTCTCTGCCGCTCCCCCAGCTTGTGCTCTCAATCTCTCATGCCTTCTCTCAGATAAATAAATACAATCATTTTTTTTTAATTAAAATAAATTCAGAATCATTCCTGGCAGCCTGAAAGACTGTATGTATGTCCAAGGTTGTACTCACTCAGTAGCAGAAAAGAAAACTCCAAGTTACTAGTCCCTGTCAGAACAGGAAGCCAAAACTCCAAACTGGGACAACAGCCTCCAAGCCCCAGATACATTCAATAGCAAAGAGTAAAAATCTAACTGGATAAGGGTTAGTTAGTATTAACTCCAACCTTTGGCTAATAATTAGGTATTGCTGACCCAAGGGTAACACCAAGGTATGAGAGAGAAAAATAAGGGAAAACAATCTGGGCAGGAAAATCAGAGGCTGCACACTATAGAGGAAATAGACGTCACAAAACTTGTTCAGCCAAATTCTAAAAATTAAAAAATAAGAAACCAAACAATAAAAAAACAAGCTCAGAGAGGAGGAGGGATCAGAAATTCTAGAGTAGAAAGGCACAATAACCAGAGTGAAAAATTTATTCAAGGGGTTCAACAGTGAATACGAGTGAATAGAAGAAAAAAGTCAGCAAAGTTGATGGAAGATCAACAGCAATTATCCAAACTGAAGAACGAGAGAGAGAGAGAGAGAGAGAGAACTGAAGAAACATGAACGGCCTCAGAGAGATGTGAGACACCACTAAGCACACCAACATATGTGTAATGGCAGTGCCAAGAGGGGAGAAGAAAAAGAAAAAGCATTTGAAGAAACGATGGCTGCAAACTCCCCAAATTTGATGAAAAACATTAACCTACACATCCAAGAAGACAAGTATTGGCAAGCGCACAGAGAAACTGGAACTCCTGCAGAATGCCTGTGGGAATGCAAAATGGTGCAGCTGCTATGGAAAGCAGTAGAAAGGCTCCTCAGAATAGTAAAAATAGAACTACCGTATGATCCATCGATCCCACTTCTATCTACCCAAAAGAACTTAAATCAGGATCTTAAGGATATTAGCACTGATCCATATGGCCGAGACGTACAAAAACCCCAAACGTCCATCGACAGATCGTTGGGTAGAGGAAAATGTGGTAGTGCCTACAACGGAACATTAGCCAGGAATGAGGTTCTACAGTATGAAACAACGCGGATGAACCCTGAGGGCATCACGTTAAGTGAAATAAAGGCAGCCACAGAAAGACAAGTAGTTCCTAATTCCACTTAGAGGAGGTCTCCAAAAATAATCAAAGTCATAGATTCAAAAACTGGAATGCCGGTTGCCAGGGTCTGATGGAGGGAGGAAATGGAGAGTTACGAATCAACAGGCATAGCTGCATTTAAACCAGACAACTAGAAGCTCTGGAAATCTGCTGCCCAACCCTGCACCTACAGCCAACAACCGCGTCTCACAAGCTTCAAAATTTGTTAAGCACGCAAACCTCACGTTGAGTGTTCTTATCACAACGAAATGAAATTTTTAAGACAAATAAAACTTGCCGAGGGATCCCTGGGTGGCGTAGCGGTTTAAGCGCCTGCCTTTGGCCCAGGGCGTGATCCTGGAGACCCGGGATCGAATCCTACGTCGGGCTCCCGGTGCGTGGAGCCTGTTTCTCCCTCTGCCTCTCTCTCTCTCTGTGTGTGTGTGACTATCATAAATAAATAAAAAATTTAAAAAAAAAAAAAAAACTTGCCGAGGCTTTTTCTAAAGGACGGGTACGGCTGGCCCTCCAATACAGGTTTGAACTGCCTGAGTCCACTTGCACGCACTGTTTTCCTGACACAGTGTAATACTGCAGATAAGCGCATTTTCTCTTCCTTACGACTTCCGTAACAGCATTTTCTTTTCTCTGGCTTATCTCCCTGCACGAACACAGTGTGTCATACACAGAACATAAATACGTTTTGATGGGCGGCCTTCGTGATCAGTAAGGCTTCCAGTTACCGATAGGCTACCAGAAGTTTAGTTTTGTTTTAAGATTTTATTAATTCATTCATGAGAGGCAGAGAGAGGGGCAGAGAGAGACTCAGGCAGAGGGAGAAGCAGGCTCCATGCAGGAGCCGGATGTGGGACTCGACCGCGCGACCCCCGGGGTCACGACCTCGGCCGAAGGCGGGCGCTGAACCGCTGGGCCCCCCGGGTGGCCCGGGGGTGTCAAAGTTACACAGACATGACTGGGGCGGGGAGGGGTCGAGGACCTTACGCCCAGAGCTTTGCAAGAGTCACGGGTAGTCTTTTTCAGTAAACCATCTGCACATATTTGAAAGCAACGCCTGTTTCACTATTGTCTCTTCTACTCCCGTGGGGTGGTGATCGACACACTTAAGGTTTCATCATCTCCGCTGATCCTGGGGTTTCGTCCGCTTACTCTAGTGGTCACAGAGGAAAAACAGGTTAAAAATTCCTATGCAATCAGGGATCTGTCTACTTCAAATTCTGTCACGCACCTGGCCCAGGATTCCGAGAAGCCAGACTGGGGGCTCCAGGGCGGCGGGCGACACGCGGGCGACGCGAGCCCCCGGCCACACGGAGACGCACAAGCAGCCTGGGGCGGACCCCAAGGAAGGCTGAGGGGGAGACGTGAAGGGGCCTGGCGGCGTCTCAGTCTCGGGGATGCCCAGCGCCCACAGCGGGGCCGCCACCACGGCCCGGCCCAGGCCCACGCCCTCGGCGCCCTCAGAGCCCAACATGGCAGCCTTGCACGCGCCTCCGCCCGGCAGCCGGAAGCGGGCGGACGCGGGAATTCTGGGAAACGTAGTTCCGGCTAAGCGAAATCCATCAATGATCCCCGAGCTGAGCACGGCAAGCTCTGGGGCCTTGATGGTTCATTCGTGATTCTTTTGATTCAGAATGCTACTTGAAAGCCACAAAACTTTACGACACTGTTGACAAACAAAACGTAGGGGGGTCCCTGCGTGGGTCAGCGGTTTTGCGCCCGCCTTCGGCCCAGGGCGTGATCCTAGAGACCAAGGATCGAGTCCCACGTCCGGCTCCCTGCATGGAGCCTGCTTCTCCCTCTGCCTGTGTCTCTGCCTCTCTCCCTCTCTCTGTGTGCGTCTCATGAATAAATAATAAAATCTTAAAAAAAGAAAACCTAAAGAACAGAAGGGGGGAAAAAAGAACAGAGGGAAGATGACAGTACCAGCCCACTACCATTACCAGCTGTAGGCGCAGGGGAATAAAACAAAAAACCCACAAAACCCAAACATCTGATTTTCTAGCAACAGACCTTATTTAAAGGAATACGAATATAATGTAAAATGTTGCTAAGAATTTGTAGCAAATGTAAATCAAATAAACACCCCCTAATTAATTAACTTGGTAAATTTAGGTGTCTGTAACGTATAAGGGCATACATCCCTGCTGTCTGTTGGTTAAAACAGGTATGGTTTGGTTTTTTTGGTGGGGGAGGCAAATTACAATTATGCTGATAAGGCTGTTTAAAATAAAGAAACATTCCCTTTCAAACATTCATAATGTACTGCAACAATATTCCCAGGCTAAGGCAGTGTTTGGCTTGCCAAAGATCATTAACATTTAAATCATTTCAGGGAATTGGAGAACTAGACACAAAGTTAAAGTTAACCCAAAAGGAGTGGGGGATGTGAAACTATGTACCAGATGCTAGAAAAATCCTTGTGATGTGGGCATTTTTGTTTATAAAATAAGGTTTTGGGTGTGTGGCTTTTGCGTATCAGCATTGTGTAGAAACACAGGAAAAATAAAGAGAGACCCACACACAATTAAGCAAATTACGCTGGAAAGAGGGATAATGAGGTGAGAATTTCCTCACAAACGGCCCCTCCCCCAGCTCTCAGAAGGTCCTTAGCTATGAGCAGCTTCTCGGAGGACAAACGATTGTCATGGAGACAGAAGAGGCTTCCTCCTCTGCCCTGGAGCAGAAGCAGCAGGGCTGGTGGAACAAGCAAAGGAACCCAGTGGTGAGCCCTTTTGCAGCTCGAGGTGGACATCAAGCAGTGACCTAATCCACTAAAAGAGAGAAACGAAAAAGAATGCAAATTCCACACTCCCCCCACCCCCAACACACACATCCAGCACAATGAAATTAGAGACAATAAGCATACTCTTTGGTCATCAATTTACTTAGCTAAAATTTAAATAGATCAAAAAGCTGTTTTTAGGCAAGCCATTTATTTCTTCTAAGGTTCAATAAAGGCAAAACTATCCCTATCCCAGTATAATTCAATTTTTCTATATAATAACAATAGTTACTGGTAATACGAATAAACAAATAATATTATAATAACATGTAAATTCTTCAAGAAAGTTGTATACCATTTTATACAGGAATCTTTCAGTGAATCTTACCAGTAATGTGTACAGAAAAATAAGCACAAGCTTACAAATTTCTTAAAATTAAAAATGACTGAAATAGGCACAGATGGAATTATAGAATCTATCAATACTTACAAAGAATCTCTTCTATTTTATGAGATTGCCCTATTTACATTATATAACAGAGCAAATTAATTCAACTAAAATTCAAAAAGGAATTAAAAGTGAAAATGTGAGCCAGGGATATTTGAACAGCATTCTTTATATTTCAATTGTCTGAATGAACATAAAAACATTTGTTCTTTTATTCTGTAGTCTTATTAAATACAAAGCACATTTACTTTGTCTAGAAAAACCTCTAGTCACACCTTCAATTTATCTTGATATCCTGCATCCTTTAGCATAGAATGAAAACTGGAAAAAAGTATGTAAATGAAAAAGTTAATAATAAACAATAATTTTACATGTAAACTATTGTTGCAAGCTAATTCCCTTTAAAAAAATTCCAAAAGAAAATTAACACAATCACATTCTTGGATTTTTTTTAAGTCCTTATATAAAAAGGCTGTGAATACCTTGGTTTATATATTATTCATGAACTATATACAACATTAAAGTTACCAGTGTGTTTTTTAAAACATTTATGTGATGGATAATGCAGATGAAATTTTTGACCTTTAAACAAGGAAACATATTTTATTCACTGGAGACTTTTATGCCTCTGGATTCTGAAAGCACAATCAAGCATATAAATAGAAGAATTTATAACATAATGCCACCCTGTTTGTTTCTGGGGAAAAAAAAAAACATGGAACAGAAATGAACAACTATCACAGAAAATGAATCTTAAGCTATATGAAAAGGCAAAATGTACTTCTTAAGGGATGCTTATTACTGCCTAACTTTCTTAAAAGTCATATCATGATCAGTATTTAAGTTATTCATGACTTTGATGACATGACAAAAATGTTAATCATAACAATAAAAGATCAGTGTAAATAGAAATGATGGTGGCAATTTATCTTCAGCAAACTAGCTGATGTTTCTGGACTTTCATAACTAACCTATCTTTTTACTTTGAACCTTCAAACCACTGAAAATTTTCCTTCTGTTTTCTGTTTATTCCCTCTGTCCCCCTTTCTCTTTCATAAGGAGTATATGGGGATGTATACGTATAAACACATATTTATATAAACATTAAAGAGAAAATACATATACGTACACATAATACACAAAATGTATACATACACACATGTATAATGTGTAAATAGAAATTAAACAAAAATATGTATTACACAATAGTGTTAGGCAATATAACACACCCATACACACACACACAGGCTCCTCATATTTCCACACCATTCTCCCCGAGGGAAAAGTATTGAAAGAGTATTGCTCTGTTCACTTCTTTACTCCTTCCAGGGGAGGAGTGAGATACCTGATGAAGGTGTAAGAGAAGAAACCATGAAAATGTGCTTCTACCTTATAGCTTTATTTCTAAGTCTTCCTGCCTGCAGAGAGATGGTCTGATTTGCTGTGAGCTACAGTAACCCTGTGGGCTGGCCTTGCTCTGGCCAGGAATACCTGCAACTATCCAGCTGTGTCTATGACTGAGGAGTGTAAATTTGGCCCCCAAAACTCAAATATGTGTGTGTGTGTGTGTATAATTTTCCTTCCCTTTATTTTCAAATTGTACTTCAAGAAGTTAACCTAGCTTCAAATAGTTAATGATTTCTCAATTCATAGTTATCACACAAGGAACAAAACAACAGATTTTTTTTAAAAAACAACAGAATTTAATCAACTCTCCTAGATTCTATTTTTAATTAATTCTGAAACATAGAATGCCTTAGAAATCTGAACACTAGAATTAGGCTAGTTGTTTTGCGTGTATTACGTGTAAGATGATTTTGAGTTCTAATTTCCTCAGTTACATGGAGATATAACGATAAAGCTCAAGAACTAGATTGTCAGGCAATTCATTTCCAACTCTAGGTCTCCACTCCAAAAAAAACCCTATGATTTCAATACTGCTCTTTGAAAAATAAAAGTACATATTTTAAAAGACTTTATTTTCAACTTTAAATATTATGCTTTGAAAAGCATATCATTAAAACAACCATTTCCTTTAAAATAAAATGACATATCCTACATTCCAGTTTAAAGTAGCCAACTCTCTTTAACTTAAATAGTAATTTCTTCACTCATTTTGTATTTGGAACTTCTTAGTGACCAGTTGATTGAAAGTAGGCTATTTGCAGAGTTGTATCCTCCTGACATTCTCGTCTAGTCTCCAGATTTCTCCATTCCTGGAAGCTGCAACATAAAATTCATTTGCTTATTGTACATACTACTATATGCCCAGAATTATAAAAACATGGAGGGCTTTTACATTTGTTTAATATCTCTTTTTGTAGAGGAGAACAAACCAACAAATATGTAGGCATAATACACAAATGTGAAGAATCTCCTATTTTATCTTAATAAAGATAAATTGGTGGGAAAGAAAATAGTAAATCAACTACTATAGACCACTGTACTATGTGTCCATTTTTATAAAATTTTATCCTATTTATCCCTCATAAGACCTCCAATGAAGTGAGTTTTTTAGCCCTAATTTAAAGATGGAAAAAAAACTGAGACTCAAGATCACAAAGTGAGTGGCAGTACCAAAATGCCAAACCTGCCCAAATCAAGCTCTATTTAGTATATTGCCCTATTAGACATGTTAGCTGTTGTTCTGCTATCTTTAGTCAATATTTTCTCTGAAATCACATTTTCTATTACTTAATATTTATTGAATATACTGTTATGCAGAGAATCAGAAGGTGTGAGGGGAAAAAAAAACCCTGTGGTTCTGCCCTTAAGCATAAAATAATTTAATTTCAGAACCGGTTGTTCTGAGTTTAAAGCCTTGATCACATGAACTGTTCTGTTCTGGACATGGGAAAAGATGGATTAAATAGACAATGTCTTACCCAATTAGGGTCAGACAGCATGGATATATACACAAAAGAAACAATTAAACACAGGCACTAGAAAATAAACCAAAAATATGAAGAGGAACAGTGAAAAGGTCAAAGCAAAATTCAGGCAAGGTGATCATTGATTCAGTTAACATATATACATTGCATACTGCTGTGCCTGGCACAGTGCTAAATGCTGACAAAACATCAACCAAGAACATATACCTGCTGCTCTCATGGAGTTTACTGACTAGCAGAGGACACAGACAAACAAGCAATGTCAGTGCTTTGTGATAAAGCCAGGTAAAGGGGAACATACTGGGTGCAATGTGAACAGAAAAGTGGACACATAGGCCATTCTCCACTAGTTTGCTATACCAAGGGATATGTAAGGGATATCCCTGGGGGGATATAAAAGAAGTTAACTAGGTGGCAAGGCTATAAGCCACATGAGGGAACAAACATACGATATACCACAGGGCCTGGCACAGATTCCTGGCCAAAAGTAGACATTTGTGACTTACCACACTAACCAAATAAATGAAGAGGGAAATAATCTTGAATTCAACCAAGGAAGGAATGATAAGCTAGTGTAAGAGCTAATGTTTGAGGAGAGGGTACTAAAAGACTATGTTTTAAATCTATTTTTGATATTTTAAACTCAAGATAATTAGCTATACTACCAACAATGCCAACAGTGATTAATCTTGTACATATGTAATGGTGCTCTATTGCAGGATATCTGTAGGATAAATTCCTGACAGCGTATATTTTTCCAAAAAAAAAGGCAGGATATAAAAATAATACTACTTTATGATCGGAGTCTGGCAAACAAATGCACATATAATTTATGCCTTTGTGTATAGAAACATGCACAAGCACAAATGTATGTGAGAATATCTATGGGTATGGATTTAAAGAAACCAGTACTATTAGCATCTACATGTTTACAATGGTTATTTTTTCATGTTTCTGATTTCTAAAAAATTCCTATAATGAAACTCCTCAAAACACACATGCACACAGAAGATGCATTCAAATATGCATGCTGTTGGGCTCCCCAGAGGGAGCCTGCTTTTCCTTCTGCCTATGTCTTGGCCACTCTCTCTGTGTCTCTCATGAATAAATAAATAAAATCTTAAAAAAGGAAAAAGAAAAAACAAATATGAATGCTGATATCAATGAATCATGATGAACAGTCTCTTGAAGAAGTATACTCAGAGTACTTAATTTTAAATTAAATAACATAAGTGCCCCTGTTCAGAAAATTATTATTGTCATTGTATATACAGAAGGAAAAATTATCCCAGATAAATGTATAGAAATAGAGGTATTCCACTTTCAGCTTCAAATTTATCTTAGTGTTTTAATTTTTACAAATTTGCCTAGCTAACATGTAAGCCCCAAATCCATATACCTGGTGCTCTACATGAATTATGTCAGTTAGTTCTCATAGGAACCACATGACAGAGGCACTATTTTTATCCCCACTTCAGAGATATGGAGACTGAGGCTTAGGTTTAGACGCAGAACCAAGATCACATAACCACTAGAGGACTGGTATTCAAAGCTAGGTGCTAGGGGCACCTGGATTGCTCAGTGATTATCTGCCTCTGGCTCAGGTCATGATCCTGGCATCTGGGATCAAGTCCCACATGGGGCTCCCCTCAGGGAGCCTGCTACTCCCTCTGCCTACAACTCTGCCTCTCTCTGTGCCTCATGAATAAATAAATAAAAATCTTTAGGAAAAAAAAAAGCTAGGTGCCTCCTGAGCCCATGGTTTTAATCACCAGACTAAACTGTATCTTTCAGCTTTCTCATAATGCTGCAAAATTAACTTGACAAGATGTAAAGTAAAACAAATTGTGCTTTGAAGTGCATAGTTATGCCATGTAAGATAATGTCTGCTTTTATCTCTGCATTTTAATGAATGTATGTTAAGATAATGCTAAGTAAAGGGGGAAATGAGGTAACAGTGTTTTTAAATAAAGACTTAAATCCTGGTTAAATTTAATCAGATTTGCCCTATATGTACAGATTTGCCCTATACGTAAGTATGCCAATCGAACAAGATCTTCATTTGATTGTTTGCAAGTACCTAGTTTTAGAAACTGTCATTTAAGTTCTGTTATACTTTAAATGGAGACCAAACCACATTCTTAGAAGATAGTTGAATCTACCCCAAGCTATTAGGAAAGTTGAAGCAATCTTCTAAGAGCATTCTTTGATTGGATCAAGTCCATTACCCCTATTATCCTAGTTAACAACCTCCCAAGTATGAGGGATCTCTCATAATACTTAAGCACTCAAGAGTTCAAGATGGCAACTGATATGGAATGCATGTCCACAGATGGTTTCTGACCATTTGTGAATATTCAAAGGTTGGCATCTAAATAGAAAAGGATTTATTGGCTATTTTTCAAGTAGTGCAAGACTATTATAACTGGTGACACTGTTAAAAAAGGAAACCAAGATTATGTATTCTGGAAACATTTTCAAAAGTTGCTTTAACTGATGGGAAGTTTTCCCAACAAATGTGGTTATTTTTCACTACCTATTAAGTAAGGGCAAATTTCAAAATTAGAATTACTACTGATACATACAAATGACATTTCCATTAAAATTCTATTTCAGGAAAGGAAATTTTACAGTAGACACTCGGTGCTGCCTTGCCAATTGGCAAGAAGTCAAACATTTTAGCCTTGGAATTAAGTATTATATGAGACCTAGGGGGATGAGACGGTGCTGGTTAAGCCACACTCCTCCCTATCTTTTAGACCAAGGTGAGTAAAAATGAACTGAAGCATATTTTTTAAAGGGTAACAATATTCTTTTATCCTACAGTTTCTTCATTGCTTATGAATCACAAATTTTGTTTTGAACATTTTACCAACATTTATATCCTATTTCTGTCTCTTCATGAAAGAAAAAGTACAAACTTAACCGTACTTAGAAATGAAGTACTCAAACATACCAATGTAAGTAGTAAGAGTTACTTTGTCTAGCAGAGAAAGTTTAAATGGGTGTTTCCTATTTTTTTCAGTTTTGGAAAGATGTTTTATCAGTCTTGATTTGTCATTCACATACAGTGCAAGACTTTTTCCTCACTTGATTTTGGAGCTCCTAGTAAAAGTTAAAGGCAGAAAGTGGCTGCTGAGTTGTGGTATGTTAGCATCATTGTGAAATGGCATATTAATAAGTAAAAATTAGGATTAAAAATATAATGTTAAGGGCATTCCTAAGAGGATTGTCCCAAGAGGGCAAGAGACGATCATCTAGCCCACTAGTCTAGAAATATGTCACAGAGTCGATGATTTGGAACCTAACCCAGGCAGCAACCTGTAGAGACCCATTTTCTATTTAAATGTTAATACAAGGTCACCAACAGTGAAGTGCAATCTGGAGTGAAGGCTGTTCTCCTGCATTCCAGCCCTCCTCCGTCTCTCCACTGGAATAACTGGTATAGGAAACTGATGTCACCCTGACAGCTGAGCAAAGGAAGAAAAAATTTAATTCCCAGAAGCTCAAGCTGGTGAAATTTTAAAAGAATAAGCTGAATTGGAACCAGAGAATACTGGCTAATTTTTGCCTATTGTGAAAAAACAGTATAAAAATAGCAACAGTAAAAGTGATTATAATAGCTAACACTTAATGAACTGTTACTACTTGAGAGGTACCATGTTAAGGGTTGTGTAACTGGGTCATTTAATCCTTATGGAGACCCTATAAAGCAAGAGCAATTGTGATCTCCATTCTATAGACAAGGAAAAAGAGATTTGTAGAAATCTAAGAAGTAACTCTCCAAGATCACACTGTTTGTGGCAGATTAAAGATGGAGGCAAATTCCTTTCACTCCCCCCACTGAGAACTGAGTCTCTGAATCTGTACGGGTTCTGTGCTTTGTTCAGTAGATCCCAGTAGAAGTGAAATTGTGCCAATTTTTGAAGTAGGGCTCTCATTTCTGTCTCTTAGAAAACTCTCCCCCAGGAAAGCCAGCCACCATGTAGGAAAACCAACTACCTCAAAACCATTATGCTGTGAGGAAGCCCAAGCTAGACGAGTAAAAAGGACACACTTAGTGCAAGATGCTCAATCATCCTTCAGCTGTCCCAGTCCAATCACCTCAAGCAGACATGTGAGGGAATGTGATGGTTAATTTTATGTATCGATTTGACTGGGCTAAAGGATGACCAAATAGCTGATAAAACATTATTTCTCAATGTGTCTGTGAGAATGTCTCTGAAATAGATTAACATTGGAATCAGCAGACTGAGTAATGAAGGTCCCCTCACTAATTTGAGTGGACAGCTTCCAATCCATTCAGGGCTTGAGTAAAGCCAAAAGGCAGAGGAAGGTGAATTCTGTGTTTCTACTTGCACAAAGATGACCATCTTTTCCTGCCCTCAGACATCGGTGTTCCTGCTTCTCAGCCTTTCAGACTCACACTGCAAGTTATCCATCACACCCCTGATTTTCACAGACTCTGACTGAATTTCAACACTGGCTTTTCCAGTTCCCCAGTTCACAGGTGGCAGACTGTGGGACTTCTCAGACTCCATAGCACAGAAACTAATTCCTATAACAAATGTCTTCCTCTGTATATCTCTACATATCCTACTGGTTCTGTTTCTTTGGAGAATTCTGACCAGCACCCAAAGGAAGTCTTTAGATGACTCTGCCCCAACTGATGACCTCACCGGGTTTACAAACTTTAAGTTAAAACCTCCCTTCTGAATCAATTCACAGAATTATCAGACAAAATGATAAATTGTGGCTTTAAGCCACTAATTTCTTGGATGGTTTCCTACAAGGCAATAGATAACAAGAACACTATTATTAAGTGGTAGATTTAGACAGTAGCACACAAGACCTCTGCAGGGGACCTACTATTTTCATAAGAATATTAAGTCACCCAAGAACATAAGATGATATTTGCTTTTTTCACTATGTTGACATTCACACTGATGGTGCCAAAGCATTGGTAGACAAAATTGGGAATATCTTAGCCTGAATCAAGGGAGTGACACCAAATGATATTAATAGGCATTCTGTCCCTAGCCACATACAATATTTTTTAAAAATCCAAGTTTCCTTAAAAATGTGGTAGATGAAGTAGTAAAAATTAATTTTATAGAATCTTGGCCATTGTGCATATGCATTTTGAATATTGCGTGACAAAGTGGTAGTACACAGAGAAAGCTTCTGCTTTACACCTGTCATTTTTGAGGAATTGGTGATCGAGCATGGAGATAAACTAGCTGCATTTTTCATGGAACACCATTTTTACTTGAAAGAACAACTGACAGACAAGCTATGGTTATTCAGACTTGGGTATTTGACAGGCATTTTCTTGGAAAGGAATGAAATAAGCTTGTCACTTCAAGTCAAACAACTGACACTATTTTTGCCAGTGATAAAATTCAAACTTTCAAGCAAAAATAAAAATTTTGAAAAACTTATATCTGCCACAGTGAACTTGACAGCTTCACAATACTTATAAACTTTTCTGATGAGTTCAGTGATGTTATAAACACATGCAATTTTTCTGTATTGAATAATGAAATGTGTTAACATTGGAAAAGCCTGCATAATTCAGGCAGGGTGATATTTTCCAACTGACCAACCCATGACAGCAAAAAAAGTCACATAGGAGTTAACATCCATTCAAAATACAGTATAGTCCAACAAATTTTAAATGTCAGAGAGTGTCCAAAATTTACTGGTTTGTTTTCAGAGCCCCCATTGCAACTAACCATAAGAAATGCCCACTTGTTGAGTTTTAATGTAGTATCAAAGAATGATATCCATGATTACTGAAAGCCTATTAAAATGCTTCTTCCTTTTCCAATTATTTATATGTGAGAAGCCACATTCTCATACACTTCAGCCAAAACAACAGACTACTATAGATTAAATGTAGAAGCAGATTTAGGAAGTTAGCAGTTTCCTATTAAGTCAGGCATTAAAAAGATTTACAAAACAGTGCCACTCTTCTCACTAAATATCCTTTGTTTTGGAAAATAGAGTTGTTTTCACACATACACAAATATGCCGTTTATGTTACCGTGTCAATAATGGCTTTATTATTATTTAAAAATACATAATTTTTAAACATTCTTAGTTTTAACCTTTTTCCTTAAACTGCTAATACAGTAAATAGCAATACCTATATAACCCACATAAGTTAAAATACACTGGGTTCTCAATAATTTTTAAGAGTGTAAAGGAGTCCTGAGATAAATTTGAGAGCCACTTCTCTAAAGTAAAACATCACTTCACTCCTCACACACATTGATCTGATTAGACGTTTATTATGAGGTGAGAGATTATATGGCCCAGGGAGCAAAGAAATCAGCCAAGAATCAGAAACAGTCCTATTAAAGGACTGCAGATGGCATCATAAGAGAAATAACAAGTATATTCAGTGTAGGATGATCTGAGGGTCACATATCAGAGACACACCCATAGTAGCACTTTTTTTAACTGTTGCATTTACAATACTATTTATTGCTGATAAGCTCTTTATACTCATTATACACAAAGACTTCCCGATTTATATTTTTACCCAGAAACACACAGTATTATGTCATGGAGTTGTATCAGATGTTAACATAGAAATTTAATCTTTCGTTGTATCCTATTGTCACTAAGCAAGAAAACTAAATAAGCCTCTGCTTCACATTTATAACAATGTCATTCTTGTCTTGACAGCATGTCTCCTGAAAAATGTCACTGTTAGTTCCTGTCTGGAGAGTAGATTTACTATTCCCTGGGTTCAGACACTTAATGCACCATAGCAACAGTCTTAAGACATTTTTACAATCTTATTATTATATGAATGGCAAGAGTAAGACTACCAGTAATAGGATATATGGGGAAATATTAAGTAATTAGGGAAAGATATTAGAAAAGGTGCAATTCTGTGTCATTTTGGGGTTCTTCTTTAGAAAAATTTCAAACACGAATTTTCATCTGAGGCTTTTCTAGAGCAGGGCCCTTGGTGAGAATGCTGTTGGTAACTCTGCAATTTATTTTTAGTCTGAATTATAGATAACCCCTTTGTTCTGTTTACAGCCCACACACTCATGAAACATTCCCTCTTTTCCCAACACAAGAATCAGTTGCTGCAGTGCTCTGGGAAGAGAGTCATATTGTCACTACCAGAAGCATGACTCATTTTGATAAGGAGCCTGCAGCATCTCATCAAGATAGTGTTGCCATGGCAAATAGATACAGTACCTAGTTCCATATGATTCAGGGAAAATAGAATTAACACTTCGGGGGTATATGCAGTTATATTAATATAAAGGCATGCATGCATGCTAAGTCAAATACTACTGGAATTATGTCTTCCTTCTCTAAGGGGTTTATAGGAAATGCTATCAAAACATTCTCTTTCTGGTTGTATGAAGAGTGTTAACTGTTTTCCAAAATCACAAATTAGTAGTATTTTAAACATACGTTTTCTTACTCCTTCTGGCAAGTAAAGAATATTTCTTACTAATGATACTTTCACAGATATGGGGAATGACATACCTTTAAATATTTTATTCTCTTTAAAAATTCCCATGACTACATCAACCTACTGCTTCAAATGTGTACTTACTGAAAGACCCTAAGGCTTTCAGCTAAAAGCTTTACTAATTTAAAAAAGAGTTTTCCATTTTTTTGCATGAATAGAAAAATGTTTATGAGAAAGCACGGACTAAAGCTGTGCTCAAAAAGAACTATTAATTATGAAAAACGGTACTGTATACAACCTTAATGTCTCTTTGAGCTCACTGTTAAGTATTAGCCCCTTCTCCCTTCATATCTACTTTCCCACAATTTCCTTGGAAATTTCCAGATCTACAGAAACTGGAAATTGAATTTGGTTCCCCGGTAATGTTAAAGAGATCCAGCAATGGCATGGCCCAGATTATCTAAGGAACTAACGTGAAATAATAAAACCCCAAAGAATAACTTTCTCCATTAAAAATATTACTTTTTCATGTAAATAAAACCGCTACATTTTGAAGCTAAATTTTGTCTTAAAAAACACTAATATAGTCAGTTATTGATTCACTGGGGTAATGGCTAAAAGCGAGAGGTGGAATAAAAAAGATAGAAGAAGATAGTATAAGACCAAATCAGAGTTAAAATATAAATAGATTTCATGTAAAACTGTTTAGTTAAAATGACATACATCATTTCAAAACACATTTACAGCTCTATGAACATTGCACCAAAAAGTAAAAATAATATGGAAGTTTAAGTACACTCGTTATCACAGTAATTATTTCAAAACTGGCCAGAAGCTTACTATCTTGTCACAAATATACTGTCACCATGTTTCACTTTTTAGGTTATTTTTTCCTTATGGGTCCCACTTTGGTCCCAGATAAATCATCTTTCCTCAGCCTTTCTCCAGTCTAATTCCTCGGTCCTCACTCTGCAGTGTTTGTATACACAACACAAGCTCTCCTTTGCCTTCAACATGCAGTTAGTTCCAGAGCCTCTCAAAAGCATATTGGCAGACAGCAGGAGCTACTCAGCTGCTGCTAATTTGACTGGCCAGAGAATGACAAGTCTATCCTGTGGCACCTGTTGATCACTCTGTAATCTCAAGAAATAGATATATCTTAAGTTGTTGATGATTTTGAGTCTAAAATTTAAATAAAGGTGTCACCAGATAGTTGGAATTGAACCCGAAATAGTGAATTCCATTAATTCATTCATTCGTTCATTCAGCATTTACTGAAAGCCTATTACATGCCAATCACTGACTTCAATGAATTCATAGATAAATAAGAGACCTACACATGAATATCAATTATTTTAAGTAACATAGTTTGAATGTCACATTTAAGGATTTTTTGGTTTTGGTTGCAGATAACAGCAATCAATTTTAGATAGCTCAAGCAAAAAAAGGGGGGGAATTGACTGGAAGCATAGTGAAGTGGCCCATAAAATTAAAAAAAATAAATAAATAAAGTCAAACAAGCAAGTTTCAGAAAGTAGAGAAACCAGAGCATCCCAATAATCAGCGGAAGTGTGTAGATCTCCCTTTAAATCAGCAACCTCTGCCTCTCATAGTACAAAATATCCCATTTCTGGGGCACCCGAGTGGCTCAGTCAGTTAAGCACCTGCCTTTGACTCAGGTTATAATCTCAAGGTCCTGGGATCAAGCCCCACATCAGGTTCTCTGCTCAGGCGGGAGCCTGCTTCTCCTTCTCTCTCTGCTGTTCCCCCTCATTTGTGCTTTCTCTCTCTCTCTCTCTCTCTGTCAAATAAATAACATTTTTAAAAAATATATCCTTTTAAGGAGAAAGACACTGATTATCTTACTCGAATGGACAAGATCAGGTTGTACAAGCACAGCTGTTTAAAACTCATTTGGAGGACCTAGCTGTATCTGGGCACGATACCTAAATGCAAAGTAGCCACTTTAAGAACAAAGCTAGCCATGGGACAAATATTAATACACAGAGAAGAGCTACAAACAACACAACCTGGGAGTAGGGGTTGGGAACAGAGGAACTGGTTATTAAAACGACTGAGTTTAGCAATATCACTTGTTGAATAGTAGTTTGCTAGATGGTTCATGATAAAAAAAAAAAAGAGCATTGAGAAAATGAGAAATGTAGCACATTCTATCTACATGGAAAAGTACTTGTTGAATAAGTTGAGAAAGTATGAGGATGGATCATCATTAGGATGGAAGGATTCTGAATGCTTTAAAAAAAAAAGTCTAAATTATACTTGCACATCCTAGTGCATTTGCCCAGAATATACTTTTTTTTTAAATTTTATTTATTTATTCATGAGAGACAGAGAGAGAGAGAGAGAGAGGCAGAGACACATGCAGAGGGCAAAGCAGGCTCCATGCAGGGAGCCTGATGCGGGACTCGATCCCGGGACTCCAGGATCATGCCCTGGGCCAAAGGCAGGCACTAAACTACTGAGCCACCTAGGGATTTCCCTGCCCAGAATATACTTGAAAGAATCCCCAGATCCATTCTCTTAGCAAACTTTATCTTTGAAATCCAGTTTGAAATCCTTGTACTGTATACTGCCTTCACAGGTAAGTCATATGCAATATATATGTGTATATATATATATATACATTACTCATACCTTTTATTGCACTTATCATGTTTTATTGTTTTGATTTTGTGTATATGTCTATCATAGTAAACTATGGTCTACTGAATGAATGGTGAATAAATTAGAATGAATGGTCTAGCATCTAATTTAATTTCTTGTATACAGAGGTATTCACCTAGTTTCCTATAAATGAAGTGAAGGCAAAGGGGAAATCAAAGGATTTTGAGCTGTGTCTGACAGAGTCAGGTTTCTGTGATGTTCTGTGTTATAGACTAGGGCAGAGTAAGACTAAAGACAAAAGAGGTTAGTGGAAGAGCCTACATAAAAATGCTATAAGCTACAATGCAATGGAGAAGGGTGAATTGTGAATAAATAGTATTAGAATTTGAGAGGCAAATAAATGCAGGCTTGAATATGAGTTTCAGATTTCAGAGTTGGTGAGTGGATAAAAATGACAGTAACAATGTTTAGGGTAGCATATAGAGGTAAGGAGCATGCTAATGGGTGAAAAGAATAGGTTCCATTTAGGAAATGTTGTATGTGGGATATAATTGGATATCCAAGGAGATTCAAACCCAAACCAACTGGCTCCAGAGGGTGTGCTTATAACCCCTAAACTGTGCAATTTAATTCCTAGGGATATTGTGAGAATTAAATGTGCTAACAATTATAAAGGACTGAGTATAGAATTAAGGAATTGCTTATTGAAAATTTGCTGTAATTGATCATAAGAGTGAGAGACTGTAAATCTTCACCAAAAATATCAAGATTGTGTTTCCACTGTTCAAAGTCAGCTTTTGATGGCTTTGATCAACAAAGGATATGATGGGACTTCTTTAAAATCTGGTCCCAGCATACAGCTCAAAAATGCTTTCTTTTTTACCTTAAGTTAGATCAATCTTCAAGGACAATGAAAAGCATATCAGGTCAGAAGGAGTGACCAGCAAAAGAAACTCTAGAAATGATGAAGTTATTTTTATAAAGCTTTTCCTTACATGATATTTCTGTTATATTCTAGAAACAAGAGGATTAAGCAGTTAAACATAAACATTCAAATTTATGATCTAGGAATGTGGCTCAAATAAAATTTTCAAACTTTTATAATCATTAGTTTGTACTGAATTCCTATTTCACATTGATAAAATTCAATAAGGAAAGGTAAAATTAATGATTCAGTCAATCTTTCCCAGGAAGCAAGGCTTATGTGTTATTCACATTAGTAATCGTAATGTTGGCACATGGCTGTAACATAGTGGGTACTCAAAAAATTGTTTTTTGAATTAAATTAATAGTATAAATTAGAAACATTTTTGAAAAATCCTTTAAAAAGTATATTTAGCTAGCTAATTTATTGTGCCCTGCCTCTTATTGAAATTTTCTCTGAGGTAAAGGATATACCCTAAAAACTACAGAACACTTCTGAAAGAAATAGAGGAAGACACAAAGAGATGGAAAAATATTTCATGCTCATGGATTGGAAGAACTAACATGGTGAAAACGTCAATGCTACCCAGAGCAATTTACACATTTATTGCAATCCCTATCAAAATACCCTGGACTTTCTTCAGAGAGTTGGAACAAATCATCTTAAGATTTGTGTGGAATCAGAAAATACCCCAATAGCCGAATAGCCAGGGGAATATTAAAAAAGAAAACCATAGCTGGGGGCATCACAATGCCAGATTTCAGGTTGTACTACAAAGCCTTTTTTTTTTTTTTTTTTTAGCAAAACAAATAAAGTACTTTTCCATCTCAAAAAGCAAGTTCAAAAATTGAAGGCATCTGCCAGAAACCTGGTCTAAGCAGCTTCAACGAAGAAGTATACTTTCCTTTTCATGTTCCTTGGCTCCAGCCAGAAAGCTCCCTGCTTTCTACATCTCAGAATTGATTCTAGATGGTATTTAGTTAGACTTGGGATCTTGTTGCTTGGGCATCTCCCCTCCATCTTCCAAATCCATCTCTGCAGCAACTGACATACATAGGACCTGGAGGTACCATGTAGTGGATGCCACAATCCTTCAGAGCCAGTGAGGTCATTTGTGTTCTGACACCCTGATGATGAGGAAGTAAAAGGGCAAACCTGAAAGAGCAATGCCAATGTCAATGAGGGAGTTGATGGTGTCACCGTAAAGTGGCACGGCCACCAGGAAGATGGTGCAGAGGCAGAAGACAACGGGGAAGTGACATTGTCATCAAGACAGTGTGGTACTGGCACAAAAACAGACACATAGATCAATGGAACAGAATAAAGAACCCAGAAATGGGCCTTCAACTCTATGGTCAACTAATATTCGACAAAGCAGAAAAGACTATCCACTGGAAAAAGGACAGTCTCTTCAATAAATGATGATGGGAAAATTGGACAGCCACGTGAAGAAGAATGAAATTTGACCATTCTCTTACACCACACACAAAGATAAACTCAAAATGGATGAAAGATCTAAATTTGAGACAAGATTCCATCAAAATCCTAGAGGAGAACACAGGCAACACCCTTTTTGAACTTGGCCACAGCCACTTCTTGCAAGATACATCCATGAAGGCAAGAGAAACAAAAGCAAAAATGAACTATTGGGACTTCATCAAGATAAAAAGCTTCTGCACAGCAAAAAAAAAAAAAAAAAAAAAAAACAGTCAACAAAACAAAAAGACAACCTACAGAATGGGAGAAGATATTTGCAAATGACGTATCAGATAAAGGGCTGTTTTCTAAGATCTATAAAGAACTTATTAAACTCAACAGCAAAGAAACACACAATCCAATCATGAAATGGGCAAAAGACATGAACAGAAATCTCACAGAGGAAGACATAGACATGGCCAACAAGCACATGAGAAAATGCTCTGCATCACTGGCCATCAGGGAAATACAAATCAAAACCACAATGAGATACCACCTCACACCAGTGAGAATGGGGAAAATTAACAAGACAGGAAACAGCAACTGTTGGAGAGGATGTGGAGAAAGGGAACCCTCTTGCACTGTTGGTGGGAATGTGAACTGGTGCAGCCACTCTGGAAAACTGTGTGGAGGCTCCTCAAAGAGTTAAAAATAGATCTGCCCTACGACCCAGCTATTGCACTGCTGGGGATTTACCCCAAAGATACAGATGCAGTGAAATGCCGGGACACCTGCACCCCGATGTTTCTAGCAGCAATGTCCACAATAGCCAAACTGTGGAAGGAGCCTCGGTGTCCAACGAAAGATGAATGGATAAAGAAGCTGTGGTCTGTGTATACAATGGAATATTCTTCAGCCATTAGAAATGACGAATACCCACCATTTGCTTTGACATGGATGGACCTAGAGGGTATTATGCTGAGTGAAATAAGTCAGTCGGAAAAGGACAAACATTATATGGTCTCATTCATTTGGGAAATATAAAAATTAGTGAAAGGGAATAAAGGGAAAGGAGAGAAAATGAGTGAAAATATAAGTGAGGGTGAAATTTTCTCTGAAAAGTATAGAAATTCAAATATTTTAAACACATAATAACTAATAGTATTAGTTTGGTCATTTGCTAAAAATTATCTAGTAAACAGGGAACTCAGGCAAATTAACATCCTGCTGCCATTGCTGTGATGCTCACATAAGAATAAATAAAAACAGGCAAAGAAATACTAAAAACTAATAAATGATAAAAGTAATAGGCCATGTCCAGTTTGGTCTGACATTGATCACAATAAGAAAGAAATTTCTTTGATTTTTTGCTCTCTTCTTGTCCCACAGATATTAATAAAAGAAAAAGATGGTTAATCAAACTGGGTTGGCTTTATATAAAACAGGGAGCTGAAAGCTATAGCCTTCTGCAGGGTCATATAAGGAAATGAGTCCAAAGTCTACATTTTTAATTAATAGCTGTAGCAATTATTCATGAAACCTGAGTTTTGAACCACCTGAACCAAAGCAGTCACCAAAAATAAATAATCCATAAAATATGATAAATGGGATTAATCCATTTTATCTAGCATAAAAATTCTGTGAAGAATTTTATTGGCTTGCTAAGCAATAGGAAAATAAACGGTTTAAATCATTTCTAATAAACACTGATGTAGAGTTCTAGTGATAGAGTTTGTGCACTATGATGACCCAGATTCTCATATCTGCAAATTTTAACTATAAGCTTCTGAGTTTCTTCAAAATGCAATTAAAATTTAAATAAACATGTGGAAATATGCCCTTTTGATTTTCACTTTCCGCAAAACACTGTGGTATGAACAGCCTAATATTCAATGCACATTCATTTCACAGTCTAAAATAGCTAAATGCAATTAACTCTAATATGTTTGGTGAAGTGTTTTCCCAAGAGAAACAAATACCATCCTACAGATTAAGGGATATAAAATGAACCACCAATCCTACACAGAAATATGCTAATTTGATTTTTTTTAAAGTTTAATGGCATTTTATTGCAATACTAATCCTTGCTCCTTTTATTACCTTTAAATATTTAACTGTCTCCCATCATGATCTCTCCAAGTTCTTTGAACTTGGCATCAGCACAGCTGGGACTCTCTAAGAGCTCCCACTTGTATAACTAATGAGTAAAGACCATGGGAACAAATGATCTTGGGAGTATGTTGGCCTGCTGAATAAAGGAAATAGTCTCAGGCTCTCTAAGTACCTATTTCCCTTCAATAGTATTTTCTGGACTATTACATAAGGAAGAAATTGAGTTTAAAATATGGAGTTCAAAGGAATCCAGGCCAGGCCACTGTCTTCAAAAACCCTGCACTTCATATCTATTTGCCTATATGTATTTCTAACTTATGTCATCATCCCTCAATCCATAAACTACTCTACCACTAGAGCTTCAATATTTGACACATTCTGGGACAATGCCTATTATATAGGCAGGTATTAGGTAGATACTAAGGTGAATAAGATAGTCTCTACCATACATGGCCAGTGTCTAACATGGAAAACTCGTGTAAAAAAAAGTCATAATATTGTAGAAGATATAAACATAGCTTTTATTGTGTCCCAGAAGTATCCATCTTTCTTCATCCTAGAACAAAACCAAAACCAGTAACAAAACAAACCAAAACAAACATCATCTATAAAGTCTTTCTAATAAGAGAAAAAAGAAAGTAAAAGTTCTCCCTAATCTAATGGTCCATCCTCACCAAGATTTTAATAACCAAACTAAGCACATTTATATTCATGGCTTTATTAAATCAGCTCTGGGTTGTTTGGTTCTGTGTATACTTTTACTATGTAGGGTTTTTGGTCTTATTTAATAGTTGCTTAAGTGCATATGGAACATACATAGCACAACAGTTAAAAACTGAGTCTCTGAAGCCTTCCTGTCTGGTCTAAAACCCAGCTTAGCCATTTACTAATTGAGTTTCCTTAGGAAAATCACTTAGCCTCTCCCTTCCATGCTCATCTGAAAGTTTGTATAATAGCAATTCCTACCTCATGAGGTTGTGCATTATTTGCATTTTAAAAATCATTTTCTGTATGTTAGGATGCTTTGACATCTTGGGACCTTGTGGACTGACTATCCTAGGGTTAGCTAATTCGAGAGAGGGAACAACTTACCTGTAAGAACAACTTGGATATGCAAACCAGCAAATCACAAATCCATACCTCCACCCACCTCTTTTTATCAGGCTCCTGCAGTCTAGGACGCTTTCTGCCTGCCTTAAAACATCACAGGGCCAGGTACTGAACAGCTAAGAATCACTTTGATAGCCCAGAGCCTTCAGAAATTATCTCAACTATCCAATCCTAAACCTGCTCAGTCTGCTTTACCTTGCCTTGCCCATGACCTCCTGTGAAAACCATAATAAAGGCTGTTGTCCATGCTCTCCCTTCACCCCTTTGCCTCCTGACTGACCTTTGTACTGTCTCATATGGCCCTGAGTGGCATTGTGTGCCCCCTCCTCCTGGGAACTGTGGATAACTATCAATGAGAGTCATTTGATCTGTTGGCTTCACAATACCTGAATAAGAATAAAGCCCACATTTTAAGTTGTTACAAATATTCAATTATATATTATATCATTATTATATATTATATTCAAGGCATATAAACATCTTAGGACAGTGCCTCCCATTATAAACACTCATATATCAACTATTACACTTGGTCTTATTTCTAGAGAAGTACATGAGTATAGACATTAAATAACCAGCACTGGGGATCCCTGGGTGGCTCAGGAGTTTAGCACCTGCCTTTAACCCAGGGTGTGATCCTGGGGTCCCAGAATCAAGTCCCACGTCGGGCTCCCTGCATGGAGCCTGCTTCTCCCTCTGCCTGTGTCTCTGCCTCTCTCTCTCTCTCTGTCATGAATAAATAAATACAATCTTTTTAAAAAATAACCAGCACTTACTTTTTCATTTGTCCTTAGATTAAGTCAGCATTTCCTATTTGCCAAAACCTATGTTAGGCATCGAGGCAATAACGATGAATACACAATATGGTCCTTATCCACAAATTTATAATCTTGTTAACAAATGTGATACTTTACACTATTTCCTTTTGTTCCTTACTAGTAATTACAACTGTTGGGCAGATATTCTATGCTTAAATACTTTTTAAAAAATCAAACCAACTGTTAAGATTACATCTTTCCAAATATTCTTCTTTGCATTATCCTAAGTGCAATTTTCACAGTATTAATTTCTGTTATTCATCTCTACATCAATCTCTTTCTCTTTTACCATTTGATGATAAGAAGAGCCTAAAACAGATGTACTATGGTAAATGATGACCACGGGAAGTCGTTACATAATATCTTCCTCTTCACATATTTCAGTCATTAAAATTTCAAATGGCAGCATTACACCATTGACTCACAGCTACTCATCGAATAGAATCTAAATAATTTTGAGTCTATTTTTGCACGGTCAGTCAGCCTCTATCTGCATAGCTTGCTTTTTATTCTTAAATGTCTGTTACATATCTGTCTGTGAACTTCTCAGCTCCTCCTATCTGGTTACCAACATGTTAAGTGTACTCTAGGGTATCTGCTGTGCTACTCCCAACGTTACTAAATCTCCTAAGTGACTATCACTCCTGCTGAGTAAGCATCACACTCAGCAACCCTGACACCTCCGTCCCCAGATAAGAAAACATGATGCAAGAGTTACTAAATCGGAACCTTTCTCTTCTCTCTCCCTCTGTTTCACACATACAAAGACTACAGCCAGCTGGTGCTGGGCAATAATGGTGGGTAGCCTCTAGACTGGTAACCATGTTCATTTATCCATACAGATATATTGAGCACATAAAGCAACAAACAACATGTGACAGTCCAAAAGCTTTCCTGGTGAAGGAGAATGATAATAAGCAAACAGCTGCATGAGGAATTATTTCCCAATCTAGACCAGGCTTTAATTTTATATGATCTTGCACAAAGGAGAAGACGAAGAAGGGATGTGACAGGACTGGCAATAACATATGTTTTGCATTCATGCCTATGTGTTTTGAGGGAAAGAAGTATAGAGAAGCAACTCAAAGAAGCGACTCCAAGCTGCAACTTAAAAAACTAATTAGTTGGCTATGCAAAGGGGGAGGGAATAAATAGTTTAGGTGGGAAGCACCAAGATGTGTAAAAGCTCTGATACAGGAAGGACTTTGCAACATGAGTAAAATGGAAGACAAGCAGCCTGGACCCTGGAGGAATGGGAAGAGGAGGGTGGACCAAGCCTTGAAGGCAGGCAGGGACCAGATCATGACTAACCTTACAAGTGGTCTTAAGGAATTGGGACAACCTATAAATAAAATGAACCACTAGAAATAGAACAAGGAAGAATGAGGCAAATATGAGACCATGGGGCCCCTAAGCCATCCCCAGCTTCAGTTCTTGGCAACTTCTTTCCCCTCTTCATTCTATCCTCTATGCCACCACTACTGTTATCTTTGGAAATATACATCTTATTATACCACTTCTCTGTTTAAAAAGTATGATGACTGTCCAAGTCTCAAGGATATAGTCCCAAGGATATAGACTTTTCTAGAGTCATCTTCTACTTCATCCCATACACCCTGCACTTCACTCATACCAGGGCTATTCATTATTCATTTTTCTTTTACTGGTAACACCTTTTTAATAGGTCAAAGTAACTGTACCGTTCATTATATTCTTCCTGAGAATAATTTATATCCCGCGACAAATTAAAGGGAGGGTATATTTTTCAAAATTATTTAATAGAATGGATGGTGTAACTGCATATCAAAAGAAAACCAAATCTCTCTGTTTTGCTGAATTCTCTCCTGGGAAGACAGACACAATGAAGGGTTCGTTAGCTCCAGTGGCTGCAAGGTAGTCAACATGGCTTTAATCTTTCTTTATAAATACTGGAAGCGGGGATGGCTGCAGAGCCCCTTCTCAGTGCAGTCTGGAGGTGCTCTGGTACAAAGCATTTCTTCTTCCAAGAGAAATAACATTGCTACAAAAAACTGGCACATTATTCTAGTGAAAACAGACAAAGTTTTTAGTGTGTTCTACAGCAAGCTTCCAACCAAATCTTCACATATCCAATGGGATAAAATGGCATTATATCTCCTCACTTTTGCTTATGTCCCTTCTCTTGTATGTGTTGTCTACCTCGGATGGCATCTCATGAGATCTCATCCATGAGGTCTTCAGACTATATTTTCTGTACTCCAATAGCATTTTATCCATGTTATTTATATGAAATATAGCACTTTCATTTTATTTGTGCATTTTACCTTGAAGCTATGAGTATTGAATGTGTATTTCATGTTGATTTTTTACTGGACCAAGTAACTAGTACATAGTACTCAGAATGCTTAATGAATGAATACAGATATTATCTTTTAACTAAAACCAAGACATTTTATTGCACTCCCAAACTGAGTTTTACATATAATTATGATTAATGGTCTTTTTTCCACTGAGTCATCCAGTCACTAGATATTAAGATGCAATAGAATAAAGAGAGCTCTAAATTATATATTATAAATACATAATTTTTGCTAGTTATAGATTTTTCTCACCTAAAATATATACCTAAAATATATGACTATATTGAAACTACTTATATACATTAAAAGATGAGGTAATATATGAAAAATGTTAAAGAATCTGTTTCTCTAAAATAAGTGGTTCAAGGAAAGTAGTGAAGCAGAGAACAGGTAAGAGATAAAGAAAATAAATTCCCTTTTATATTTAAGTGACAGAAACAATAGAGTATCCTAGGGATCTTTAAAGACAATAAAAAAATACCTGTTCATAATAATCTTAGGAAACTTCTACCAATGGGAAGTAAAATAAAATAAATCACCTTTAAGGGGTCCTAGCAGGCCGCTGATACTCAAATTGTGATCCCTTACAGAAATCAAATACTAGGGCGCCTGGGTGGCTCAGTCAGTTGAGCATCTGACTCTTGATTTTGGCTCAGAAGCTGATCTCAGGCTCATGGGATCAAGCCCCATGTTGAGCCCCACAGTGATCCCCATATTGGGCTCCCCACTTAGCAGAGAGTCTGCTTCTCTTCTCAACTCTGTGCCATCCCACCCATCCTCCTCCTGCTTGTGCTCTCTCACTATCTCTCTGATATAGATAAATAAATAAATCTTGGAAAAAAAAAAAAAAAAGAAAGAAATCAAATACTATCTAGAACTAGGAGACCTGGGCCACCTGGGTGGCTCAGTGGTTGAGCATCTGCCTTTCACTCAGGTCATGATCTTGGGATCGAGTCCCACATCAGGATCCCCACAGGGAGCCTGCTTCTCCCTCTGCCTGTGTCTCTGCCTCTCTCTGCATGTCTGTCATGAATAAATAAATAAAATCTTAAAAAAAAAAAAAAAAGAACCAAGAGACCTTATTTTGGACACAGTTCTGATACATATAAAGTCCTGGATCTTGGAGTTCACCCATCTTTCTTGGACCATTTGTCTATTTGCTAAATAATGAAGATGGATTATATAAAATTACTTGTAGTTCTTATAGTCTATGTAAGTCTTATAGTCTTATAGTCTATAATATTTTTGTAAAACCCAAATATAAACTACTCTCCATTACAATGCTGATAAAATTGACTTTAGAACACTGATATTATCTTACACGTATGTATGATATTGTAGAACACTGCCCCTTTTAAAAATTGACCTTCTTTGGCATCATCATTCCACACTCCACTAATGCCCACTGGTTGTAACATAAACAAACATGCTGGCACTTACAGTATGCTCAGGCAAGCTATTTCCCTAAGAATGGCCCCTGTGAGCATTTGTGCCAGGATTATAACTCTTTTTGTAGAATTCCAACAGCAAATTTTCCTTCAGGCTTAGCATCCTGCTGACCCAGTTTTCCACACAATACTGCCTGCAGCTCCAGACGGCCTGCTGAAATAATGATTGCACCTCTGTCACCTTTCCCCTACTAGGCGAGGAGCTCCCTCTCTGTGAGGATTGCTGTTAATGAGAGGTAACAATGTGCACAAGTGCTTCCTCTTCTCACAGCCGAGGCCGATATCTTTAGTCGATCTTTTACAGAGAACTGTACCAGACTTCACAGTTCTCCTTAGCCTTACATACAGCCACTAATAATCAATTACAGTTGGAATCTGAGATGGAACTTACCACCCTAGGCCAGATGGTCTCAACTTCTACCTCCTACCTTTAATCTAAAATAACTGGAAAATAGATTTTAGAATCTATTCTAAAAATCACTGAACAAGTTTGGAAATATGTAGAAAAAAACTAAGCCTAATTTGAGCTGACTCTCCTGGTTTCATTAACTTGGTATAATTAGAGGTTACAGGATATTTTTTTTTTAAAGATTTTATTTATTTATTCATGAGAGAGAGAGAGAGAGAGGCAGAGACACAGGCAGAGGGAGAAGCAGGCTCCATGCACCGGGAGCCTGACGTGGGATTCGATCCCGGGTCTCCAGGATCGCGCCCTGGGCCAAAGGCAGGCGCCAAACCGCTGCGCCACCCAGGGATCCCAAGGTTACAGGATATTAAGAAAGTTTAGGAAGGGCTATCTTCTTTTCATTTTATAACCAGGACTCAGTATGAAAGGACGATAAGATCCAATTACCTTCATTTCCTTCTTTAATGATACTGTTACTGACTACATAACATGCAGTGTCCATAGGTCTAAGGCAGAATGTGTAAAATTTAGTACTGGCTAAGGAAGAGCTTGACAAGTTTCTGATATCCTGTAGGATTACAAAACAACGATCTCTATGACCTGATCATAGTTGTCTGGAGTACTGACAACTTATATAAAATCTGAAGGCATTAAACTTAAGGTACCGCCATTTTGTATTTATGGTGATTAATAATCTCTTGGGCACTGTTTTCAGACAAGGAAAAGGATGACCAAAGAATCAAGGTTGCTTTCTAGCCCAGAATAATTTGTAAATACAAGCTACATTTAAACCATTTACTTTTTTAAAGATTTATTTATTTATTCTAGTGAGAGAGAGGGGGATAGGGAGAGAAAGCATGAGCAGGGGTAGGGGCAGAGGGAGAGGAAGAGAAATCTCAAGTATATAGGCTCAATCCCAGAACCCTAAGATCATGACCTAACCTAAATCAAGAGCTGGCCACATAACTGACTGAGCCATCCAAGCACCCCAATGTTTAAACAACAAGTAAGCAATAAAATTAGCCACAGGTTTTCTCAGTCATAGGCATTTTAGCTTGGTTTCTTTCAGCAAAGTGGTTGAATAAAACCTTACATATACACCAAGTTGCTGATCAATGTTGTGGATAATCCCAAATATGAAATAAACTAACATCCTTTTACCTCATCATCTAACTACAATATCTGACTTCACAAAGAACTCATGGATTTGGAAATCTTGAATGAGTGGTAAAATAAAAAAGATGAAAATCTATCATCATTTTCTTGGTAGAGGAAAGAACAAATGTTGGGAGGTACCTATCTCTTAACTTACTCTAGTACCACTCTAATGCTGGGCTGTCCAACATGATAGCCACCAGCCATTTGTGGCGGCTGAGTTCTTAACATGTGGTGAGAACAAATTACGTGTTGGACATATAAGATACACAATGGATTTTGAAGGCTTATTACAAAAATGAATATAAGTAATGGAAAACATTTATTGAACACACAGGTTTTAAGACCATATGCTATGTATTTATCTGATCTTCCTAACCCTATAGGAGAGTAACCAGTGGTCTTAGTTTGTCTGCATTGAGGAGTTTTTAGGATGTAAAATCTCAGGTGCAAAACCTGAAACCATCCAGAGCAAAACAAGTTGAGCTAGTCACCCTGCCTACATATCAAAATCATTTACCCCATTCTACAACTGAGGTTTAGAAAGTTTCAGTAACTTGCACAAATTCACACCACTAAGAAGTGGCAGAGAAGGGATTCATGTTGCACCTGCTCTGTATTACGCAGTATAAAAAGTAGATTAGGCTCTCTTCGCATCAGAGAAGATTGTTATGTTGTTTTTTATTCATTTCTCCAATTTACGTATGTAAAAGACATAATAAGAAGTGTTATTTCAAAATCTGAAATAACAATAGATAATGCCAGTGATGCTAATTCATATACTTCTTATTAACTCTATGAGATAGGTACTGCTTTTACCCCCATTTAACAGACAGGAAACTAAGGCACAGATAGGTAAAACAACTTTCTCATATAATCAGATTTTCAGCAACTGGACTTAACTGAGGCAGTCTGGCTTCAGTGTGGGTAGGCTATGTGGTAAGATGGCCCTTCTGAACTACTGTCGATGACTATTGCAGGCACTTCGGAATTCCTGGTACTGCAAAGGGACTGGAAGGGCTGGGGGAAGTATGGAGAAGTAACGTGCTAACCTGGACTCCAAACCCATCTGTAAACACTAAATTCCATGGGTTTAATATATTACTCCACAAAGAGTAAGGGCCCTAAATGTTTTTCAAGGAATACTGTTTTTTTTTTTTTTAATTCTTAATTTTGATGTCTTTTGGTTCACTGATGTATATTTTCACGTTACTTTAAAAAATACTTGAGTGATGTATTTTCTGAGAATTTGCTTACATAAAAATAAATTTTGCTGTCTTTATTCATAAGAGAATTAGTTTTCTAAAAAAATTTTTGATTTAAAGCTTTTCCCCTTTGAGTTTTTTTTTAAGATTTTATTTTCATGTTCCTACCAATATATTCATAGCAGAGGAGTCATCCAATGTCATGATTTTTTTCTTTTTTTTAATTTAAAATCAATTAATTAACATATAGTGTATTATTAGTTTCAGAGATAGAGTTTAGTGATTCATCAGTTGCGTATACACTCAGTGCTCATTATATCATGTGCCCTCCTTAATGCCCATCATTCAGTTACCCCAGCCCCCCCATCTTCCCTCCAGCAATCCTCACTGTGTTTACTAGAGTCAAGAGTCGCTTATGGTTTGTCTCTCTCTTGGATTTTGTCTTATTTTAATTTTCCATCATTATCCCTATGTTCATCTGTTTGTTTCTTAAATTCCACATATGAGTGAAATCATATGGTATTTGTCTTTCATGATTTTTATTGTTACAAAGAAGCTGCTTTTTATGACCTCAATGCTTTTGAAATATTTTGTAACTCTACTGGAATTTTTTTTAAGTATTACCAAAATGTGCCTACCTATAGATTTCTTTGTATTGATATTGTCTAGAACATAGAGCATTCTTTTGATTGCCATTATCAACCCATTTTCAACAATTATCTTTTATGAGTGTTTCTGATCCAATTATTCTAGTCTCTGGAACATGTATAATCTTGAGATGGACTTTCTATTTTTGGCATTTCAGATCTATTATTGCCTTTCTCGTCTTTTTTACTATTTTGCCTTTTTCTGTACATTCTGAAAGAGCTATACTCATTGTTCACATTACTAATTCAATTTTCTGCAGTGTCAAATCTGTCTTTTACTGTCTCCAGTGTGAATTTTAATCCAGATATTGAATTATCATCTCAGCTTGCATATATATAGAGAGACACAGATATGGAAGTAGATGTATCTTTTGGCATCATATCAGAAATACCAATTATTTTTCCAAAATCTAATTCTTAAGACTACTTTTTTTCTCCTAGGTGTCTCTCTCTCTCTCTCTCTCTCTCTTTTTTTTTTTTTTTTAGATTTATTTATTTGAGAGAGAGAGAACACATGCACACTCGAGTGGGGGTAGGGGGGTGCAGAGGGAGAGGGAGAAGCGGCCTCCCCATTAAACAGGGAGCTGGACAGGGAGCTGGATCCCAAGACCCTGAGATCATGACCTGAGTCAAAGGCAGAGGCTTAACTAACTGGGTCACCCAGGTGCCCCTTTTTTCTCCTAAGTCTTTCTTTCCCAGATAATTTTTTCATAATCTCCAAGATGGATTTTCTTTTCTCTTCAATGAGTCAACACTGAGTAATTCATACCCACCCAGACTCTCAACATTTATTGATAGAAAACATTTAGTGATGGCAAATGAACAAATTAACCCTTGCCCCTGCCCCCACCTTTGTCCTGATAAATCTCTCTATGATTTACAATGTTATGGCAAATAAATAAACATGTTCTTAGGCCCACTCACAATATACTAGTAATTTTTAATCTAGTGAGGTCCCTCTGCATTGAAGTGGGACTTCCTGCTACCTCTCACATTCACTAGCTTTCCCATCCTTTTCACAGTGGAGTCGGGACATTACAGGCCACAGAAAGGATTGATACCATGGCTCCAGGCATCCTCTCTTAAGGACTTGACTTGTATGCTGCATGGTTACTAGAAGGCAACATAAAATCAGCAGTAAATACTGTACACAACCACCCTCCTCCTGCTTAATATCCCTTTGACTGCCTTTACCGTGTATATTGGGACTTAAGGGGAGATTAGAGCAATTTAGTACTATCCCAGGTTTTTGTTGCTTCAGACCCTCTACATGATCACATCTGGAGAGAAAAAGTGACAAGGTGATCTGAAGGAGAAATAAAATCATTTTTCTACCCCCTTCAGGGAGATAAAATCATAGTAAAACATCCTAAAATTAGGAGTCTATTTCCCACACTTTAAAACCCCTTTCCACTGTTTTAGTTACTGAACATTCCTCTCAGATTTTGGCAATAGGTTAAGTTTTGGTTTCATATTGTGGTTGCATTGTAAGAATTCCTCTCCATCTGGACCTTCACAGGGACTGAGTCAGGAGAGTCTACAGGGAGGACTAGCTGAGAACTTTTTTTTTTTTTTTTTTGCTAGAGAACTTTTAAATAAAAACAGCTTTAGTTCAGCCAAGACTTGACGCCTTCTATTTTTCCAGAACTCCTGGTATTAAATATAAAATTTTTTTTTTTATTTAACTTTCTTTGTGAATTTTTATTAGTCTTTGAAGTTCAGTAGCATAACAATTGACATTGCTTTTGATCTTTGATGTAGCTGCATAGTGACTCTTTGAACATGCTGGGCTAGGTAATTTGCATATCAACCTAAATAGCATCAAAGATTTGTGAAGCAGTTTTGAGTGTTGTACAGGCAGTTTATGTGGTTTTGACACCTCTGCTGAGTCACCTAACATGTAATTGGGTTACCTGAAAATGACAATGGTGACACTTGACCCTACTGCTGTGTTTAATAGGACAATCACATTAAAATATTTTTTCCCAACACTATTAAATTTGACCCAACAATGTTAAAGCAGTACTGTTAAAGCAGGACTCTATCGACAAAGCCATCATAACCAGACTTCAGGAGTCTATTTTGCATTGGCAGGAGATGATGTAACAGGACATTTCCATCCCTGCCATCAGAAATAAAATATTTGCATTAGCAATATTATACATGCAGATTCCAAAACAAATTCAGTTTAAAGATTCATCATAATTGGAGGCACTGTGTTATGAACTACTGTAATTTCCTATAAATTCTATATAATTCAGCCTAAATGTTACTTCTAAAATATGTTCTTTTTCCTAATTCAGTTGTACCTGTAGCATTGCCATCCTAATGATCCTCTGATAAAATATCCTCTTCTTAAGAATATGTTTAAACACCTAAATCTGAGAATCAGGTGCATTATTTAAAAATGTTTACTATGTAATACAATTTTTATGTAGTACCTTCCTCATGAGACCAGACAGCATTTTCTCCAACCTTTCATTTCACTATCATCAGTTTTCATCAATTGAGATCCCAGTACCTCAACCACAAATACCAAATAAATCATGATAATATGTCTACGATAAAGACTTTAATTCTCTTTCTTTTAAATTAAATTGATTGGTATATAAATAGGTTTCATTTTTTTTTAAAGAAAAGAAGCACAGAGAAATGCTCATAGGTTAATTGTGGTCAGTAGGGCTATAACATTTCTAATAATAAATGGAACAAAAATTCAAGTGGTTTTTGTAATATGCTTACTGATGCATCTCTGTTGCCAGTAAAAATATTATGAACATTATAAATTAAGAATTTTCCTAGCTACACTTTAGAACATTGACAAATTTCATATGTATCACTAGACTAAACAGCCAAGGAGACTGAAGAAATAAATTTTAAGCAGCATATACAATGCAAATGTCTGAATTTAATTGTTTGGAGCCTTTTTCTGACTATATCTCTATTTTGTATATGAGATAAGTGTGCCATTTAGAAAATCTGAAAACTAATGACAAAATGAAAAATAAAATCACTACAGAGAGATAATTACAGTACCTATTAACTCTATGAATTATAATAAGTTAAGACTACACAAAAAGTTCCCATTACAATAATGCACTTCTATTAATCACATATTTTCTTTTATGCATATATATTGTCTGGATACATAGGTATATCTCATAATATGGATTTGCATAAGGTTTTTAAATCTTCTAAATGTTTTGCAATGTTTGAACGTCCTTTATATGATGAGCCAAAAATTTACATAGATATGAAATGAATGACTCCTTTGAGTTTATAAATTTCAGACAAGCTTCCCACTCCTACCCAGCATGCTCCTTGCTTATCTACCTCCACTGCCCAGCTGGTAAGTACTTGAGAAATAAAAGTTAATTTTAAAATTTACCTAAGCTGGGACGCCTGGGTGGCTCAGAAGTTTAGTGCCTGCCTCCGGCCCAGGGTATGATCCTGGAGAACCAGGATCAACTCTCAGGATTGAGTCCCATATTGGGCTTCCTGCATGGAGCCTGCTTCTCCCTGTGCCTATGTCTCTGCTTCTTTCTCATGAATGAATGAATGAATGAATGAATGAATAAATAAATAAATAAATAAAATTTACCTGAGCAAAGCATTATTTAAAAAAGAGGTTTGCCCAAAAATTCATAAAGTATGTCTCAAGTAGTTTTGAGTTATTTACTAATGTTTCAAATTATATATTTCTCTCTTAATAGGTAATGTTTCAATTTTAAAATAACTGACAGCTTATGGAGATGTCAAACATTAATTTCATGTAATATTTTGAGTTTAAATGGCTCATTTAAAATAAAATAAAATAAAATAAATGGCTCATTTTATCAGCAAGTCAAGATTATTTTCACCATTAGACAATAAAAAAGGAGATATTTTATGGTTCATACAATTTTTATCATTATTGTATAAATGCATCTTCTATCGAAATCTTTTTTTTCTCGAAATCTTATTCATACTCTCTTTTAAACACCTGCTTCTAGATTGAATTTTAATTTTTTTGTCTTCATTCTACTAAGGTATTTTAGCAAAATGTAGCATGTAAAAATGTGGAAGATAGTACAAGACTATTACCTTTTTGTATTAATCTATGGGTTTTTATTTTCTGTATTACTAATGCTTTGACATCTTGCTGACACCTAAGTGACTGATCTTTGAGGGTTAGCTAATTCCTAGAGATAGCAAACAATTTGCCTGGGACATGCCTTTCATATGCAAACCAGCACATCCCGAGTCCACACTCCAACTACCTCTTCTGTCGGCTTTCCCTTTCTGGGCCACTATCCCCACCCCACCCTAGAGCCAGCACCAGACAACTAGGGATATCCCCTACACTTCAGAACCTGTTGAAATTATTCAAGCTAACCCATCCTAAGCCTGCTTACCCTGCCTCACCTATACCTCCCCACAGAAACTAAAAAAGGCTCTTGCCCATGTTTTCCCCCTCTGCCTCCTGATTGACCCCAGGGCTTCCTCCTGTGCCCTCTCCTATTGAAAACTGAGTAATTATGTTTTCAATGACAGTTGTCTCCTGAACTTATGGTCTGGCCATACCTGGGTAATAATACAACATGTATATTTTAAGTACATTTCATCTATATGTAAGTTTTTCTCTATAAAAATTTCCTATTAGTTAAGAAGCACAAAATGTGAAATCTTGAAAGATTTTCAAGGGTTCAAACATTCCTCATCTTAATTCACTGCCATAAACAACTCTTAACATTATTTGTACTCCCTATCGAAACAAGTGATTGCCACTCTGTAGACAGCATGCCCTCACTCTACTTCAGATCTCTACACTAGAGCTTCTCAAGTAGTGTGAAGCAAATGGGTTATGGCCTGGGAAGGGATCCATCTCTTTTCCCCTTGTAGCTAACAGATGGGGCCCAGAGCAGCCAAGACTCTATGCTGGTGACCTCTGGCTATCAACACTCTGCCCACACTCTCCCAGTTTGCAATATAAATATTATTATTTTCTCTGTGTGTAACATCTTAAAAATTTGGAAGCATTACTTTAAACTAATAATCATTAAGGATTTTGGACTGTGGGGTCTACTTCCAGGTGACCCCCAGGCAGATGTAAAGTGTAAGCTCCAATGTATTTTCCATTTTCATTTTAAATATTAATCCACAGTAATGTTAACTTACCAACATCGATGCCCAACCAGATTTTTTTCTATTAGACTTAAAATCTCTCAGTATGCCTTTCCACATACAAGATAAATTGAAACTTCTTATCATGGCCCAAAGGCCCTTCACAGCACAATTCCTACTTCTCTTTGCAGACACCTCCCAGCAAGCCCAGCATTTACCCTTTGCTTGAACTATATCGAACCCCTCACATTTCCCAAACATACTATGCATGCTCTTTTTTCTTTGCTGTTCCATTTGCCTAAATGTCCTGCTCCTTTGTTGACCTGACATCTTCCTCTATATTTTTCAAGACTCAGTGTAAACATAACTATCACTACAAAGGCTTCTTGGCAACATCTCCCTGCCCCCCTTCCCTCCATACACACTTCTTCTCACTTCCTATCTCCCTATGTCTAGGAAAGTTGGCTCATCTTCTCTAAGATCCCAGGTAACTATGTAAAACTTTTATTGTTGCATAAGTACACTCTATTAAAGATAACAGTTTATAAACCTGCTGTGTCATTAGATGTTCAGCTCCTTATAGGCCCAGAGTACCTTTTTTCTCAAAGTACACAGCAAATGATAGAGTAGTGGTTACTTTGAGCTTTATTTGCTTAATCCTCCTCCCCTTGAAATCAACTCCACCACCATATTCCTCCACCATTCCAGAACTGCTGTCTATCATTTCTCTGCTTTCATGGCCACAGGATTTGGGTTTTGAGACATAAGTAATCTAAAATGACCTTTCTGGGATTTAAATATTAGCAAATCAGGGCAGCCGGGTGGCTCAGCAGTTTAGTGCCGCCTTCAGCCCAGGGCCTGATCCTGGAGACCAGGAATTTGGTCTGATGTCGGGCTCCCTGCCTGGAGCCTGCTTCTCCTTCTGCCTGCGTCTCTGTCTCTCTCTCTCTCATGAATAAATAAATATTAATAAATCAGAATACTTTCCTTCTTGTCTAAACTAGGAAGATATGGTCCAAGAAGCTACTGAAAGTCATGGATACAAACAACAGACATAAAGACATTCTAAGAGGATGAAGCATGATCATGGAAGCAGAAATGAGAGAAGGGATAAAAAGAGTCCTGGGGGCACTACAGACCCTGGTTTGGGGTTATTCTGGTCTACCATGAACAAAATTTTTTTTTGCCTCATCTGGTTCAACTGGAGTTTTATCATGACCCCAAAATGCTAACAGAGAAAAAAAAAAAAACCAACAAGTATAAGGAGCTGACAGATGAAGGAGGGAGGAAGGGAAAAAAATTTAAAAAGTCAAATGTCACAGGAAATCCTTTGAACCTCACTCAACTCACTCAATATGCAAGAGTTTTTCAAACTTCTCATCAGAATTATTCGTGTTGGGTGGCAATCATGTGTCAAATCTCCAGGATGAAATATAAAAATCTTTATAATGAATACAGGAATCTACTATGTAAGTCATACAATAACAATCAGAAGAGAACCTTAAAATTCCTTGGTTTTAAAAAAAATAAAACTCCTGAGTTTTAAGTTAAAACTTCTCTGTATAAATTCAGAAATCTTCCAGGATAACAAAAAAAGAGATTAATATTATGGGGTTATGTTAATTTGGCCACTAATTTCCAGAAGTTTGTGACATTATTGTGAGATAAGAATAAAGGCATATTACAGATTTTGCTCTCTAAATTGACCAACAATTTAGGATCCTGAAAGGTTACTACAAAAGGCTTTTAGAGTCTGATGGATATTTTTGCAGTTTTGAAAAAGATAACTTATTCTATATTGATTTTTTTTAAATTTTAGAATCTAGCAAACCATGTGTAGGATTTTCAGATATATACAAACAGCACCAACCTGTCTACCCTTCTTTTAAAAATATATATGTATATATGCATATATATATACATATATATATTCTTTCAATATTGGTCCATCAAACTGACAACCCATTTTATTTTATCATTGTGGAATGCGCATTAAGAGCAATATACTGGGCGCTGCCTAGGAGCTGCAGATCCAAAGTAATTTTTCAAATGGAAATTAATTCAGCAATCTAGGGAAATACTACCACAAAACAATGCCCTGCTGAATCTCATTAAATCAATTTGGAAAGGCAGATGGGTGGAAAGGTAAAAATAAATCAACAAGATTAAAAAGGAAGTATACGGCTTTGTAACAAAGAGGGAGGAGGTAATAGGAATTCGGTGGCCAAGAAACAGGATTTTAAGCAGGAATTATTTATTTTCCTTATAGAATAAGGCAATTTGGAAGATTAGAGCAAAATATTGTTTGCATATGGTCCAGTTTATACAAACTGCATTGCCTACAACAAGACCTGCTCCATCTTTCAAGAGGGAGATGAGCTTTCACGGGAGGAGCTGTTGCCTAGCAACAAGATGCTAAGAAGGCGAGCTGAGTCCTCTCCAGAAAGAGCTCCCCCTCTCTCCCCCCTGCACTGCGATGACCTCTAGCACAGACTGGTGCCCTTGAGAGAACCACCTCAACAACCAGAAAGCTACAGGAGATCACATCTGCTAAGATCACTACAAGGCCTAAGCTGCTGCTTTTGTTTTTAAGCAGGTCACACAGTGCTCACGCTTCTGCGCTTAGCACTACACAAAGCGTTTTCACAAACATGCTTTCACTTCAGTTAAGCCCCTGGCTCTCATCGGCATTGAGGCACATGACTAACTACCTGACTAACTACAGGCCTCACGTCTGACTGGTCTTACCCGATTGCCAAATGTTTGCTGAAAAGAACTGAATGAACTGTCATCTTTGCTCTGGCCTCCAATGCTACACCCAGCAGCCCCACCCTACCAGACACAGGAGAGCAAATCCTCTTTAACCTCTTCGCCCTGTGACTACTCCTTTGCTCCTTTTACCCTTCACTCCCACACCCTTGATAAAGATTTCAATATCTTTTTTTTTTTTTTTTCACCTGGGCCCTAGTCAGTACACAGAGCTAGGTGCTGGAGATAAAATAAGGAACAAGACATAGTTCCTGTGGGAGCTTCTAGGGCCCCGTGGGAGGAAACAGGAGAAGCAGTGGGGCAGGTGGCCTAGAGATAATATCTCTACTGTGAGACCTGAAGAGCTGCAGAAGCTAGTGGGGCAAAAAAGTGGGACTGGCTGGAAAGTGAGGTGGAGCAGAGGTGGGGAAGATGACATCCGGCAGAGAGAACCAACAGGAGACAGGGATCCTGAAGCCAGGGACGTATGTGGCCCTCTATCCTTTTAATTCATTCAGTATTTGTAAATTTTTAGTTACGAGTCAAATTGACTCAATCAATGGCTTCTTATTGCAACCAAGCGTACAACCAAAAATTCCCAAATCTATTACAAAAGCTGTTGTATTTCACCAGTCTCTTATTCAAATTACATTTATTCAAAATGTGCTTCCACATGTTTCCAAACAGGGGACAGGGCTTGGAATACACTTAGAATAATTATTCTTAAGGCTATAGGACAGGATAATAGAGTATCTACTAGCCAATCTTTTGTCAAATCGTAAATACCCAAGAAAAATTAGGAAATGTATTCTGAGCAATCCAGGTACTACCCCTGCAAATGTCTGTATTCACATGTACTTACCTACTCCTGGATGCAGGTCTTATTTTTCTTTCAAGGGAGAAAAATAGGCATGTCAATTGGCTATGATTGTTTCAATAGATAGAACGTTTAATTTCTGAAGGAGTCTTTCTGAAAACACTACGCCCAAAATTAGAGCTTCAGGCTTTTTTGATTTGCTCTCTCGAGCCGGGCGTCTCCTCTGCCTCTCTGCTGCCCCCATGTGAGTTGACAGGACATAGCAGCACAGCGAATGCTCAGAACAAACCCGCCAAGCCACAGAACTTCGAGAAGGGAGGGATGATGTGACAAGCACAAGCCTTTTTCGCAGATTCCAGGAATCTGGATTTGTTGTGACTCAATCACTGTGCAGATGGGTTTCTATTGACTAATATTTTCAGGACCTGTTTCAAAGAGAGGAGAATTTTTCCAAGAATAATTTGGAAATAATGTGAAGAATAAGAAAGCAAGATTTAATTGGCTAATTAAGACTCCAACTTGTACAATTAGAGAACAATTATTGCTCAGCCAAGAACTAAACTTCACTGTTTTTTTTTTTTCACCTTAGTAGTGCTATCCCATTCCTTGCTGGTGGAATGGTATACATCAAGGACCTCATCCAGCTTTCTTATCCTACAAAAGCTAAGTATATGTATTTCCTTTTAAAATAAGCTATTTTTGGTAAGTTGTATTACAAGTGAAATGTGAAAGAAAATTTCTATTTTAGGGCTAACTTTTCTAGAGTGCCCTTCAAATATGCCAATCCTTTCATCTTTATTTCTATTCTGTGCCTTAGAGATTGTAAGTATTCCCATGCCTTCACATATCATTCCTCAGCAGATGGTTTGCAAATGGTTCCCTGGTTTCTCTTGTATACTAGAAATTAATCTTTCAGTGTTTCACCCAGTCTCAAAAGGATAATTCCTTCTGCCCCCAAGCTTTCTTCCATACTGATTTGCCTATATTTGGGGTTTTCTTATAGTCTTTCCAGTCTTAACACTCAAAAGTTATTTTTGAGTCCCTCTCCCCTTTCCTCTGTATTCATTTTTCAACCTGTCAATGATAGGAACCCTGCCACAGGCTTGCTTACCTCTGGCTGGAGATTCCTGGTGAAAAGTAGATGCATAATAAAGATTTATAGATGGACTTTTGATGGATGGATAAATGGATTGGGAGAAAAAGATATCAGACAATCAAAATTTTGAAAAAAAAAGCCTGGAAGGATAGGTATGCTATAACAGGGAAATGGAATCTAATTCTAGGTACAATAGGGATAGGTTATCGTAATTTTTAAACTAACGACTATAAGATAAGAAATTGTTAATCAAATAAAAAGAAGAAAAGCATTCCAACCTGAATGGTCTGTTCTTAACCTCTGAGGTAGGAAGGAGCTTGACATCTTCATATAATTGCAACATGGGCAGGGGAGAGAGGAGGGCAAGATGATGAAGTATCTAGTGTGGAGTGCTGGTTGAAGGTTTTTTTAATCCCCCTCTGGCATATTGATAGCTTTTTTTAGCAGGTGAATCATACATTCATGCCAACCGCCTGTTCCTCATTTGAGATTTGAAATTTGAGATTGAAATTGGGTCTTACAGCACATGTGATTAGATTTTATCCTAAGAGCAAAGAAAGCTGTGGAAGAGATTTAACCAGGGAAGTGACACATTCTGATTTGAGCATATAAAACACACTAGAACCTTTCCATAACACAGTAAGTGTGGTCCAACATTTTCCCTGCCATGAAGTGGGTTGTTTTGTTATGGTTAGGTTAATGAAGTGACATGGGTGAGCCTACCAGGACAGAACTGGGAGTCCAGAGTGCTATACAAATTTTTCCAAGAGAGGGCTTGGGTCCCAGCCTCATTCCAAACCACATTATGGGGATGCTTGGGTGGCTCAGTGGTTGGGCACCTGCCTTCGGCTCAGGTCATGATCCCAGGATCTGGGATCAAGTCCCACATAGGGCTCCCCACAGGGAGCCTGCTTCTCCCTCTGCCTGTGTCTCTGCTTCTCTTTCTCTGTCTCTCATGAATAAATAAATAAATCTTTTAAAAAAGAACCACATTATAGCAGCTGTCCAGTCTAGGTTAAATATTGGTAAGGGTGATTCTGAGTACTACAGCTGAGATTTCAAAGACAGTAGCAGTAATATCAAGAATCTCATGTTTTGCTGATCCCATGTAGGGAAATTGAGCTGGAAGAAAATTGGAGAAGTGGAAGTTCCTCACCAGCTTCCCAAGATATGTGTTCCTGATACTTCTTCAATGCACATTACCTTCCTTTCTTTGGGCCCCTCCACCAAAAGATGAGAACTTGAGCCTCCTGTTTGGGAGTGGGGGAGGATGGATAATAGTAACCAACCATAAATTGCATTATATCCAATTTCTCTTTATTACTGGTGGTTGTCATGGACTTTTATGGTAACACTACGACTGTTATATGGAAACTGGATTATAGGTGGAAAAGAGGTTGTTTAGTTAGCAGGTTACTAGGAGGCAATTGCAAAAGCTCAAATGAGAGACGAAGGGTTTTTTTTTTTTTAACTTTTAAAAAAGTAGTCTCTGCCCAATGTGGGGCTCAGAGTCATGACCCTGAGATCAATAACTGCATGCTCCATCTACTGACTCAGCCAAGCACCTTGAGAGATGAAAGTTTCTTAAACTAAAGTGGAGCAGCAGCAGAAATGGAACTAAAGGGGTACATTTGAAATATTTAGGAAGCAGAATCAGCTGGCTCAGTGATTTATTAGATGTCAAGGAGTAGAAGAGTAAAGTGTCAAGAAAGACCTACAATCACCCAGGTTTCTACCATGAAAATCCGGGCAGATGGTGGCTCAGTATATGGACATACTTGGGAGGAAACATTTTCAGGAAGAGATCACGAGCTCAATTTTGAACATATGTTTGAAGTCCCCCAAGACACTGAATTTATTGAGAAGTTTTAAAAAGCAAAGTGGCATGTTTAATTTTATATAATTGAGGAGGTATAAGCAGTTAATCTAGATTTCTTTGAAACAATTGAGTAGTAAAGAAAACAAGAGAGGCAGGGCTATAGGTGAGAGGAAATTTTGTTTTTAAGATGGATTTGAGATTATTCCCAAATAATGATGGAGGAAGTAAAGACAGGGGATAGATAAAACTTACCCTTCCTGAGGAAGTGAGAACCAAAGGCATTGAGAATACAGAAAAGGCTGGCCTTTGATCAAAGGAGGAAAGTTTGACCATTCCCTAGGGGAGAAGGGATGCAAATGATGGTGGTCTCACAGATTCTGTGGTTGGAAGTTTCCACAGCCTGGGTTAACCTCCTTTTGTTAACCTCCAATCCAGTCACCCTGTGTTGGACACTTTCTACTCCACAACACTCAGCACAGCTGGGCAAAACACATATCATAAAGAATTACTTCAAATAATGTCACTTCTCCACTTAAACATCTTCAGCAACTACAAGGATACTGGAGGAGAGGGGCTGGACACTAAGAGTTAAAGCCAGCTCTAAATAAAGGACCTCGCTGTAGCTCAGCTGTATATCCACGCAAATCTCTTCACTTCTCTGTCCCTGTTTTTCAAATTCCTTTCTTTACACATCCTGGCTTCCCTGAGCGGTTGCCACTTACATCAGACACATCATCAATGATCAAGGTTCAGTTCCTTTCCTATTTCTTCGACAACTTACATCGATGACTCACATAGAGAAGCCCCGCAACACCCATTTGGTTCCTTTCATGTACTAACTTATATTGCAGCTGAATTTCTCATAGTTTACCCAAGCCTTCACAGACAGGCACCATTGGTGGTTATATCTAAGAGAAATTACCAGATTGTCTACTTCAATACACACACACACACACACACACAGCACACACACATAGATACGTACTATTTTGCAACAGTCATGCAGAAAGGAAAACAGGAGACAAGAGTGTTCAAGAAGTCACTTCTGCTACAGCATCATGCTAAAACTCATAGTCACATTTCCCTGTGAATGTTCAAAGCATATTCTCAATGGAAATATGCTCAAAAGAAGCCACTTGGGAAAGCCAGAAAAATTAGCTTAAATCTAGTGCCCTACCTAATTGTTTGACTTTGAGCAAGTCACTTCCCCATTGGGTCACAGGGTCCTTGTTTGTAGAAAAAAAGGAAATAGACCAAATAATCCCCCATTTTTCTTCTCGATATAACCTACAAATCTTTTTTTGAGAATGAGGCTGATTATGGGTGAATAGGCATTTTAAGATTACAGAAATTACTACCACAGAGTGATGATCCTACAATTCATAGTCCTTTCTTTGCATTTACTATGGAAGGAAAAAAAAAGTGCTGAGTAGTGTTTTCATTTTCTCTGAGCCACATCGTCCTTCCCAGGGAAAGCCTGCTATCATCGTTAGAATATGAAGTGATTAAACCATAATACTCTTCAACTGCTTGCAACTTGAGGCAATGTTTGATAATGAATGATTACATAAATAGCCCCACGATACCACCTCAAATAAAAATTCTCCTTTTAGATCAGACTCTATGCATCAGACTATTCCCATAAAAAATTTCAATGCCCTTATTGCTAAACAGAAAATAATGAGTCTAGTAACAATAACAATTATTGCACCCTTGCAACTTAGAGCAATTTCTGTGTAAGATAATATACTAACGTTTTACTGAATTTCCTGAAAAGAAGCAACACTTTCAAATAAAAGAAATACGTAACACTCAGCTTATTGATTACACGAAGGAATGGACTCTTGAAGAAACACCAGAGCTAAACCCTATTCATCTATTCATGGTAAATATGTAAGACTAGGATGAGTAAGTGGTTAGAAAGTAAGGTCCTGGCTTAAACAGCAACAGCACCTGAAGGGGGAAGGTCATCCTTACACTGTGGTAGGCATAATAATGGCCTTCAGAAGATGCCCACATCCTGATTCCTGGAATCTGTGACTGTTTTACCTTACATGATAAAAGAGATTTTGCAGATGTGATTAAATTTAAAATTTTGAAATGAAGAGATTATCCTGGTGGTTCCAACATATTCAAAAAGACCCTTATAAGAGGAAGAAGGCAGGAGGGTGAGAGCCAGGAAAGGCGATGCGCCAGTGGAACCAGAGGTCAGGGTGATGTGGGCGCATGAAACAATTATTTACCACAAACTGTTTTCTTCTTCTTCTTCTTCTTCTTCTTCTTCTTCTTCTTCTTCTTCTTCTTCTTCTTTTAAAGATTTTATTTATTTATTCATAGACACAGAGAGAGAGAGAGGCAGAAACACAGGCAGAGGGAGAAGCAGGCTCCATGCAGGGAGCCTGATGTGGGACTCGATCCCAGATCTCCAGGATCACACCCCAGGCTGCAGGCGGCGCCAAACCGCTGCGCCACCAGGGCTGCCCAATTCTCCTTCTTCTATATCAATTCTACACACAGCTCTTTTTAAAAGTCAAGGAGCAAATGCAAAATTATGTGAATATATTTGTATTACTTTTTTAAATGGTTCTGATAAGTTGTCTCGTGGTTTACTTTTAGGTAAACGTATCAGTGTCCTCTTGCTGCTATCACAAATTGCCACAGACTTAGTGGATTATAAATTCTGCTAAAGACTTTCAAAGAAGAAGTCAGAGTGGTTTTTTTACTGTGAGCCTGTGTGTGCGCACATACGTGTATATGTCTAAGTTAACAGTATAGGAAATATCTAAAGTTCTCACAAGTCTCAACAAATTCATCATTCTTACAATACCTTGAATGAAAGCCTCCTCTAGATGTTGTTAAATATAGAAATGTGAGCTAATCATATCCACTTATCACCAATAAATAATATGCAATTTTCATTGGAATAGAAATAATTCACAGCTATCCATGTCTGATAGGATCCCACATTGTGGTTGATGCTGTACACAGCACTAGGAATTCAGAGACGAGAATGATGGTACAGCTGCTCTTAGGAAACTCAGGACTCCCTAGAGGAGGAGGCTATTTCAATTGTTTTATAATTTTTTTAAAATTTTTGATTTATTTATTTGAGAGAGAGACAGAATGAGCAGGGAGGAGGAGCAGAGGGAGAGAGAGAAGCAGACTCCCCACAGGGCAGGGAGCACAGTGCAGGGATTGATCCCAGAACCCAGAGATCATGACCTGAGCTGAAAGCAGACACTTCACCACCTGAGCCACCCAGGCGTCCCTGTTTTATCATTTTTTATCAGACTACTGTATCAAAGTTATATTTCAAGCTATTTCTACCCAACAACAGGTAACATTTTATCTGCCTCAAAATATCCTATGGGCCATTGTTTCATAACACACGTCCACTTGGACTATATTATTTAGAGACACATTGTATCTTTGAATAAAAGATTATAGCTTCTAATACAGATGTAATCTATATACAGCATTAATTTTGAAAATACTTCCTGACAGTGCATGGCTTTCTTGCATGACTGGATATGGAACTCATGTTAAAGCCTCATTTAGTCTCCAAACATATGGTGGAAAATATTTATTTTACTTTTTTCACTGAAACCACAAAATTAAGCATTGTTAAATCCTGGCTGCTGAGAGAGTCTATGTGACAAATCACCCAAACATAGGAGGTCTCTCTCATTTCCATGGGCTAAGGGTCTTATGGAATCCAGGAATCTGTAGAACTTCAAGGAATTCATTAACCCCTGGAAACTGCAAGCAATGGGGGGGGAGGGGTGTCCCTAAGCACACATGTGCACTTGTATTCTTTCAGTTATAGGGTCAATAAATGTCATCAGGGCTTCAAGGAGTCTATAAAGAGAAATACTGCCTTTCCATGGGCTAACTTCAGTAGGCAAAAGGTTACGTATTTGCAGTTTCCATTCTTATCCTAATTACAACATCCCAGTTATATCATGGTCAGACCATTGCATTTTTTACTGCTTCATATTTTTACCTCCTAAATCAGGGCTAATACTGATTCCCTTATGTTCCATATTACCGGGCTCCACTTGGAGATGGAGGGAATAAATATCCAGACCTCACTGTCTCTTCTCTCTGACCTCATGCCAGCCTCTCAGCAGCTAAACCTAACTGTAAGGCAAAGTGCAAAGTTGCTTGGTGATAAGCTCCTTACAGCCTCTCCCTGCACAGCAGTAAGAGAGGTGGAGATGGATAGATGGTAGATCCTGGGGAGCAAGGCAGAGTGAGTAAAAAGCAAGCCATCTGACATACGCCCTCACGTATGAAGTTCTTGCAGCTATATGTACTAAAATGTGGTCCTTACACTTGCTCTTTCACCCCGCCTTCAGGTTTCCATCACATGGCACCTCTTTGGTGAGACCTTCTCTCATCACCCCATTTGAAGTCACAAGCTGTCTTACCTCTGTCTCTGACTCCCCATCCCCCTGCCCTGCTTGGAGTTTGATGGTAGCACTATCACCATTGCACAGGCTGCACACCTCACTTGGCTTTGTTTTTTTTTTTAATTGTCAGCCTTTTCCCACTAGACCATGAACTCCAAGAGACCAGGGAATATACTATCTCTTAGAACATTTTCTATCTTCAATGTTGGCATCAACAATATCTTGTACCCAATAGATACTCAACATATACTTATTAAATAAATGAGGGAAAGTGTAAATCAACTTTGGAAAGAAAATCCTTGTGCTATGTTTTAAAAATGGAAACAAGTCTATTAATAACAAAACTTTTTCTTGTTTCAAAATCACTGCAAATACTCACTGCTAGTTTTCACTATCTGAACTTTATTTCCTAAATAGCTCCTTTTCCAAACTTCAGTTTCTTTCTTTAATCAACTCAAATATCTTTTTCTATGTAGTCTTTCCTGTTTTGTCAAAAGTGATTGCTGAGTTTGATGAGCTTCAGAGGAGAGTATCTGTATCCTTCATAACTTTCCCCATAGGTATCAGTTATTTGCATGCATATCTTAATCAGCAAAACTGCATTCCAAGTTCTCTGAACAAAGGGTTTATGGTTTATGCAATGTCCACATTCCACAGCACTAAGCACAACCCACTGCCTGCAATATGTTGAAGAGTATTAGTACTGGAGTCAGGGAACCTGCATTCAACTCTTGCCTCCATGCTCGCCATGATATGCTGCCATTTAAGGTCTCTAAGCTATGTCATGGGGTAGCTACAAGGGTTAAATAAGATGATACATATAAACCATTAGCCAATAAATGCTCAATAAAGTGTATCCATCATTAGCTTAGTGTGTGTTCAGTGTCTGGTAAACAAACGAATGGTTATAGTAGGAAATGGAAGGATGAAATCCAAACAAGATATAATCTTCCCATGCCTGTCCTTGTTCAGTGATATATGTTAAGTCCTTTATGTGAACTAGAAAGCAATTAGTGTCAAGAGGTGCAGATTCTTGCATCAGTTTGCTCAAGATCAAATCCATCCTAACTACCTGTGTGACCTTGACCGAGTACTTAACTTTTCTGCCCCGGGGTTTTCTCATCTATGTGACTCATTGATAACAGGAAGGAATAAATGATCAATATTACTAATTACTATAGACACCAAAAGGGATACCACACTGAAAGATAAAGCTTTCTCTTAATCTAACAGGCTGTTAGACAGTCATAAATTTTAGGAATTTAGTTTGCATGTTAATAAATAGAGAGCTATAATTAATCTTTTTGGATCCTCTCATTGCCACAATCTTTTCTTTTTCAAGATAGGATTATACCATAGACATTTAAGAGAAAATTACTTCAAAACAAGCAATGTTCCAAGGGGGTAAAATACAACTTCGAAAATTCTTTTGTGTATTTGTTAAAAGTAATCCTCAAAGCAGCAGTTATTAAAATTTTCTACATTCTATCATCCGACGGTGTTATTTCACATCATTAATAATTAATCATAGGCCTCTGATTCATTCTTGTACACTCTAAAAATAGAATACCACAAATAGGCTTAGAACCTTAGCAACAGAATGTTGAGTGTTCTATCAGCCTAACCTAGGTACCTACTCACATTTTGCAAATAGATCTGTCTCAGAATTACTAAACTGGAAGGTGTTTCATGGCAAAATCAGACATGTTTTTCCTATTTGCAGTTATTTCAAATTTATCTCACTAAAAATCTCAGCACTTCTTCCACTCTCTGCTTGCCTGGCAGTAGAAAACAATGAGCTTGTGCTACCATCTTGAGACCCTGATCATGAAGCCCATCAGATATGAAACCTACTAAGTCAGTACCAACCTGGTCAGTCCCCTGATGGAGTTCCTGATGTCTGTCATTTGACAGTACTTGAACGAGCTCTGGTGAATGAGAAAATTAAGTGAGAAACTCTCATTAATACTGGTAGCATCTAATTTTTACTGAAATTTTAATTCAACTTGTTCAATAAGTAGTGTAAATCATTATTCTATGTATTTTACAACTATGAGTTCATTTGACCTTCATAACAACCGTATGGGAAAACCAATGCAAAAGTTAAGTATGTTTCCAAGAGTCACACATCTAATAAATGGGAGATCCAGAATCGAAACTCAGGCAACCTGAGTCCTAAATCCGAGAAGCCTAGGCCATAAGCCATCCAACAAACCAGGAAACTATAGGCCTGGTTAGCAAATTTCTACATAGCTCTTGGCTTAACAGCAGGACAAATATGGGGATGGACTTAGTGTGTATTTAATGTGAGTGTATATGTGTTCCTTAATTCATTTTCAAAATATTCAACTTACCAAGTGATAGTCTATGTATGGATTTCACAAGGGTTCAAAGAGTTAAATCTAAAGGTGGATGTCATAGTCTGATACAAAGCAGCAGAGGCAGAAACTGAAAAGACTAAAACTTTATAATAAGTAGTCCTGGACTCACCCAAGAGTAGAAAAGAGCATTTCCTCTTTTTTTCCTCCTGAAATAGTCACTTGCTCTTTCTCAGATAGATAGATGGATAGGCAGATAAACAGGTAGGTAACAGACAGATAATCCTCACTTCTTTGTGCCACCCAGATTTCTCTTCTGTCTTTTTATCTCTCCCATATGAGATAACTTCAAGCCCAAGCTCATGAATGTCTTTCTGGATACCTACAGTGTCCAATATGGTAGCCATGAACCACAAGTAGTTACATGAATTAATTAAAATAGACAAATTAAAAATTTAGTTCCTCTGTCCATTCACCACACGTGGCTAGTAGCCATCATCGGATAACCCAGATATGGAGCGTGCTCATCACTGTAAAAACTTCTGCTCTAGAGAAAGATGGGAGCCATTGTCAGTACCATCCCCTGAAAGTGGTACTGATTTATCTTTTCTGATTTACTTCATTTTTGTGTCCTCACAGAGCTACACAACTAAGTTTAAGAAACCAGTTACTATAAACATTGAAATTATTTGGCAACATTTACTTTTTCAGATACTTCGTTCAGTCTGCCAACATTCCGTGATCAAAATCATTGGCGAGATTCCATGGATTTTTTTAAGTTGTTTTTTTTTTTTCTTACATGACATCTTTCCAAGTAGTTAGAAGTAGAGAACTTAATATATGTAATTTTTTTAATCAAAGAAAACACAAGATAGCTTATTGTTTTCTTTACCTAAAAGTTTCACCTAACGTCATGCATTATTAGGGGGAAAAAATCACTTTTACCATGTTATCGCTTCTGATATGTGCTCACCTCACTTCATCTCTGAGAATTGTATCCAAATGCATGAAACAATTTCTGTATTTAATTTCCATAATATATCACTGGTAGACTGGCAACAATTAAGCCACTGAGTTAGCAACTAATACAATTTAGACATGATTATTTCATCATAAATATTAGAGTAGTTCCTCCATAATCTCTTTTGCTAAAGTAAAGCGAATTATAGTATCTATTAATACATTCCTCCATCAGATACTTAATTATGACTTACTATATGCCTGATAATGTATTAAGTGTGCCCTCAAAGTTCCTATAGTACAATTAAACTCAAATTATTGAAATAAAAAAGTGACTCTGTTGCCCTTTGAGTTCCCATAGGAGGGTGGTGACTGCCTAAATTCAAATCTCTGTTCACTTTCCCCCAAACCACGCAGATCCAAAAAGGGAGCAAATAAAACTATCCATAACCCATGCCTGCCACATAACTGGGAGACAGAGATTGTGGCAAATCTCGATTTACATGTAAGTAGGGTATAAGCATCCAAATCTGGAGAACCACTTCAAGGCCCAGGCCAGATCAAAAGCAAGAAGATAGTGGGGTACAGCAGCAACAGACTCCACAAAGATAGAATATCACTCTCAGAAGGAGAGAGTTCCACGTGGACTGGAAAAATGGTAGGAACAAAGATAAGACCTGTTGTATCAGAGCACTTGGCTCCTGAAGAACTGAAAGGAAGAGCAGAAAAGTGCACTGGAGCAGAAGCAGCAGTCCTGGAAATCATATGGCCCCTGAGGGAAAGGGAGGGCCGTAGGTGGGGGCATCCCTTGGAGGTTAGGTGGTAAAGGCAGCAGAGTGTTTAAGTCAAGGAAAACAAAGAAACCAAAGAGAATCAGAGCCAGAAGATACACCACCCTGCTTCTCCACAGAGATAAAATTATACTTCTCCACCCAACAGAATCAGGCATTCTCAAACCAGAAATCACAGTGAACCTCTCAAATCTCTTGCCTTTGCATGTGGAATCAAGGCAATAGAAAATAACTTTAAACATGCAACAATCCAAAGAATACAGTCCTCACAAGCCTTCCCTTAGGAATCTACTAGAGTGAGAGCTTCAGCCAGCCAGAAACTTCAGCAAAGGGACCTTTGGTGAGCACTGAAGATATTTAATATATATATTTAATTATAGATTAAAGACTAGAAGAAAGGTGGGGCAAACAATGAAAGAATAACATGTGCCGTTAAATATTTTGACGGAATTTTAAAATATGGCTAAGTAAATGGGAGGGAAAAAAGGGAAAGAAAGGGAAAAAATGAAATGCATTTTCTGAATACTGTGTAGTGATAAAAGTGATAAAAGGATGTCATCTTAAGCTGACAAATCAAATAGTAGAAGCCTAAATAAGGAATAAAGGGACTAAGGTACTAAAGGTAATCACTAGAAAAAAAATACAAATTTTCCTAAACTAAGTTAGTCTGTCCACCCCAGATCCCTAAAAAAAAAATAAAAATAAAAAAGGCAAGGAAATAGACCACATGGTGAAACATAGTAACTATGACAATATATACAGTAAATATAAAAAAATAATAACAGAGTTGATTACTGATGTGATCAAACATATTAGTCATGTCAATATATGTAAATGAGGTGAATTTACTTATTAAAGGGATGCCTGGGTGGCTCAGCAGTTGAGCATTTGCCTTTGGCTCAGGGTGTGATCTCGGGTGTAGGGATCGAGTCCCATATCGGTCTCCCTGTGAGGACCCTGCTTCTCCCTCTGTCTGTGTCTCTGCCTCTTTCTCTCTGCTTGTCATGAATAATAACATCGTTTTTAAAATGTACTTATTAAAGAGATTTTCAGACTGATTCACAAGGTAAAACCCAACTCTACTATATACTATCAACATCCTGAAGGGGTTCAAGGAATGTCAAAAATAAAGAGATGGACAAAGTTTTACCAGGCAAATATAAAAAATAAAAGTGCAGGGTTCCCCGGAATCCTCGCAACCCCGCGGGCATGTCTGAGGCTGAGTTTGACAAAGCTGCTGAGGACTCTAAGCACCTCAAGACCGAGCCAGCAGACAATGAGATGCCATTCACCTACAGTCATTATGAACAAGCAACTGTGGATGACACAAGCACAGAGCAGCCTGGGCTGCTGGATCTCAAAGGCAAGGCCAAGTGGGAGGCCTGAAATCAGCTGAAAGGGATTTCCACCCAAGATGCCATGAAAGCTTACATCAACAAAGCAGAAGATCTAAAGAACGAGTATGGAATATAAGGGGCTGGATTTGGCTGCCAGCAGTGCATTTCATCTAACCTGCCATAATGTCTTGTTTTCCTAATACTGTGGATGACCTGAAATAATGAAAATAACCTGTTAACCTAGAATCCTGAAGACCCTACAGGATATGGCTCTAACAGAGTAGGAACTGAAATGGTTAGTGACCTTCACTGAGTATTTTTTATCTGTAGATCGAAAGTGTATTTGTTACTTTAGGGAGACTTGGGTGGCTTGGTCAGTTGGGCGTCTGCCTTCGGCTCAGGTCATGAATCCAGGGTCCTGGAATCGAGCCCCACATCAAGCTCCCTGCTCATTGGGAAGGCTGCTTCTCTTTTTCTCTCTCCCTCTGCCCCTCATTCTTTCTTGTTCTCTCTCTCTCTCTCAAATAAATAAATAAAATCTTTTTTTTAAGTGCATTTGTTACTTTAAATAAATAAATGCAAGGTTGACATCTTGATATTGGACAAGGTATAAATCATCACAAAAAGCATAAAATGAAACAAGGAAAGATAATGTTAAAATGATAAAGGTCATAATTCATAACAAAGATAATATTCTTAAATAACTGTGAATATAACCACCACATTTATATAACAGAAACTCCCAGAAATGTCAGGAGAAACAGTCAAAAACAAAATAATATGATAGGACTTTAACATATCATTTCCAGATCAAGAAAATCAAGTGGATGAAAACCAAGGAAGGATATAAGACACTCCTCATACCATGAATAAAGTTGATCTTACAAATCTATATTGAATTTTACCATCAATAATAATTTACACACCTTCTTCTCAATGGCATATGGAACATTCACATAAACTTAGCATATATTATATCACATAGAAATCCTCATTTTCATAATATAGAAATAATTCAAATAGCATTCTCTGATCAGAGCACAATATTAATAGAAATTAACAAGAAGTTAATTTCTAAAGTGTCTTTTCCAGCTGAAAATGTAAACTTTCTACTGAACAACTCTTCAGTAAAAGGAAAATGCTAAATTAAATTTCAGTATTTCTTTTAAAAATAATGGTAATAAAAACAGACTGTATGGGATATCATTAAAGCTGTGATTAAAGAGAAATTCATAGCCTTAAGCGCTTAACATCAATAAAAATGAAAGAATAACAACAAATGAATTAAAACCCCAACCTGAAATCCTGTGAAAAAACAAACATATAAACATTGTAAAGCACAAGAAAGGAAATGGCAAAAAAGAAAAAAAGGAGAAATTAATTATTAGAAAAATATTAGAATTAATAAATTAAAATGCTGGTTCCTGGGGGGTAGAAATCATTTGGTGACTTATTCAGGGGGAAAAGGGAGAAGCATAAATATGCACAATAATAAATAATCCTTGGAAAATAATGAATTAAAACACAGAAAACACTATTTTATACAACTCTATGAAAATAATACAGAGATGAAATAGCAATTTTCCAGTAAGTTTAATTGATCAAAACTGATACCACTCAAAATAGGTGGCTTAAGTAGACTAATTTCCATAGGAAAAAATAAAGAAAAATTATCAAAATCCTACCCCCCTTAAAAAGGCAACAGGCCCAGATGGCTTCACAAGAGAATTCTACAAAACCTCCAAACACCAGATGATTCTAATTATTCTTAAAGCATTCCAGAACATAGAAAAGGAAAGAATACTTCCAAACATTTTTTATAAAGCAAGTAGAACATTGCTAATTAAACCTAATGAAGAGGATACCAGAAAAGCACAGTTAAATTCCTCATGGCCACAAATGCGAGATTGTCCTTTCCCAGCCCCAAGGCTTGGGGAAGGGAAAAGTATGGAGGGGCCTGAGGTCAGCTGCCCACAAGCACCAGGTACCTACACTCCCCCTTGTTCTGCTGGGGATACCCGAGCAGCTTTCAGTCACTGCAGGCACAGGGCCTGGCATTGCAAATCCCAAAGGAAATGAAGGGAAAAGTTTCTATTTTAGCCTCCTACAACCAGGCTGAGTGGCCTCCTGCAGAGGCCAGAGCTACCATCCTGTGTGAGTTCAAAACAGCAACTTCTCCCCCATCCCTCAACTCAGGGCTTGCCTAAAGTTTGTTTTTCTCTCCTTCTTCTGGGATGGATTTGGAAAATGGAGAGGGGAAGAGCCAGGAGTCCTACTGGGTCCACCTCTTGAGTGGAACTGGAACTTCATCAGAGAGAGGATATTTGATTAGTTTGACTAAAACTCAGATTTTCCTTTAAAGGAGTTGTGGAAAATAAAGTTAGAGAGTTATTTCAAAATCATGAAGGTGGTCAATGACTTGATTTGGGCTTTACACTAGATTTGGTAGATCCCTGAATGTTTTCCAGCAAAGGAAGACTTTTTTTAAAATAGTGTTATAGAAAGATCTAATGATAATCATTCGGGGGGATGTTGCAGCATTCTAGAGTCTCTTCCTAGTCAAAGTCCAGGCTTCAAGCCCACAGCATCAGCATCATGGGGAACTTGTTACATTGCAAACTCTCAGGCCTATGGGGTCAGAGCCTGCATTTTAATAAAATATTCAGGAAATTTAGGTGTACTTTAAAGTATGAGAAGCAGTGTTCTAGAGATCATAAAATACCACCTGAAAAAAGAAGGGACGGATGCAGGAGAAATAGTACTTCAAAAAAATGACCGAGATCAAAGAAGATAGGGCACCTGGGTGGCTCAGTGGTTGAGCATCTGCCTTCGGCCCAGCGTGTGATCCGGGGTGCTGGGATAGAGTCCCTCATTCTGCTCCCCTCAGGGAGCCTGCTTCTCCCTCTGCCTATGTCTCTGCCTCTCTCTCTGTGTCTCTCATGAATAAATAAATCAAATCTTAAAAAAAATAAAATAAAAGATCAGAGAAGATAATAAGGTTTCAAGGTTGGGTCACAGTTGAGTGTATGAATCCCGGCCCCAAGAGCAAATTCATAAAGACTTAGACTGTAGTTAATGGGTTACAGCTGCATCTCTGCTTCTTGTCAAAATAATTTAAATTGTTAAATCATAGTAATATTTCAATTTGGAAAAAATCAATAGAAATCCTGCTATTATTCCTTTAACTCTCGAAGATTTTACGTGGCTTATGTTTTTAATGAAGCTATCCATCTGATTTTCCATTTTCTCTCTTACAGTGTGGTAGATTTAGAGTCTTCCCCCAAAGTTCCCTTTGTCACCAACCTGGGCATTCTTCCAAGCCCAAAGATAGTAGTGAAAATTATAGGCTCTTCCTACATACTTTTCTTTTTTAAGCAACTAGAATGGGTTCCATATTAGCAAGCCTCAATCTTTCCCTATTTGTAGTTTTTTTTTTTGAATCCTTTTTTTTAAGCACCTCCACAGTCCTGATCAAAACACAAAACCTTCAAAAGAAGCTAAGTTCAACAGTGTGCAATTAACGGTGTTGGTTTATGCAGTTTATATAATTTCTTACTGAATATGCATGCAGTTTTATAAATATCATAAGAGAACTATAGAAACGTGAAAGCATCTTAGGCAGTCAAGTGTGGAAAAAGCTATTCATTAATACAGAATGCTGTCAATTTGGTTAATAGGATATAATTAATATAAAAATAGAAATAATAATTATGATGAAAGCTGGGTCCCTCTCTGCGACACAAATGAACCCTCAGAATGTTTTACCTCCATGTTAAAGTTAAAATTAAGAAAATTTAGTTGATCTCAGTAATATCCTGGTTCACTCTCAACAACAGAAAACTTACCTACAGGCATGTTTAATAATTAAATATAAGATTATATACTGAATAGTAATAGGGGAAAAAACAGTTTTTAGAAGTGTCTCAGCATTTTTAATGCCCTTCGGGAGACAGAAAAATTTTTTGGAACCTAGTAATTTTTGTTTCAATAATCACAAATTTTCTTCCTTTGGAATGTTAAGCTTGCTCCTAAAATGTCTTCTCTTTTTTCTTTTTTAATTCAGCATAGAAAGCTTTAATATGAAAGGTGATTTCCTCTCTTAAAAAGAACTACAATTAAAAGTTTCTTATGTATTCTTCCAGAATTTTTTTCTATGCTTAGACCAGTGTCTACATAAAATGTCCATTTTTTCTCTGAAACTCACTAGCACTTCCACATTCCTCTTATGCCTCCCATATCTGCACCTCTTTTGTTTCTCATTTTGTGCTCATGATCTACAACAAGCATATTTTCATATATCTCTCTGATTAAAAGCTTAATTTCCAGTATTTCCAATTTCAAAAAACTCAAAAATAGGGGCATTAATAGTGTTCAAGAACTCTGCTAGTCTCTGTAATTCTACATAATTAATTTTATCACTTGTCTAAACAAAGTAAGATACATGAGGATACATGATCTTTTCTTTCTGAGAAGCTAAGATGCACAAACTCCTTCCTTATTCCTTGTTCATAAATTTTTCTCAAAAGCATATCCATGCACATTCTGTTGGGATTTGCTGCTTCAGAGCAATTATGTAGACTCTACATGGAATAGGTCACTTTCCCTTATGCTGATTGTTCAGGCTTTACATTGCTTTTTAGACTACATTAATGTCTTTACTTAAAAAAATTATTTGCTGTATGATATTAAGGAGATCGACACTATCAATACAAACATTTGTTATTAGAACTGTAATACTCTTACAGAATGATTGTGACTCTACAGGAGATGGTTTTGAAATTACAGTTAAACAGTTGTTACCAATAGACTTTGCTCCTGAATTATGCAAAATGATCAACTTCATCATATAAAAATCTCAGTGGATTCCAGAAGTTTTAATTGGTCAAGGCAAAGAAAGAAATAAACAAGGCAACATATTCTGGATGGGAGTCCTGGGACTTGCCTGTAAGGTAATTAATTTTCAATTAAACAGAAAGTAGAAGAAATGGAATTGAAATCCAACTGGATGACTAGGGGAAAGGATTCAAAGCATACATATATGTTGACAAATGCTATGAACTTGGAGAATGAGCAGGTCATTTCTTGTGGTTGGTGATGTGGATATTTCATAAATGAATAAATAAATAACTCTTAAGCTCAGTAGAATGGATCTAACTAGGAGCCACAACCACTCTCTACTCTAATCCCAAATGAGGTACTACTCTCTGCAACTCTGTGCTTATTATGAAATATGTATGGATGTAGCCTCGTATTCAAACCACCTAAAACTTTCCCTTTTATTTCCTTGGTTCGTTTTAAAGATTTTGTTTCTGTAAAGAAAATTATGGTGGTGTGAACTGTCTTTATGTGGGTAGTTCTCATTCATGTTTCCTACAAAATTGCTTTGAGAAAATGGTCTAAGGCTTAGCGCTTTCTGAGGAAAAATAAACGTGCCCCTTTTCAATTATGCCCTATATGTGTTTTCAGGGCAGAGTGAAATTTGAAAAAAATTTCAATTCTAGCAAATGTAATATCCCTTCACATTTTTTTAGCGCATTAACACAATTATATTAAAATAAATTGCATTTTGAAATCTTAAAATCAGGTAATCTGCTTGTTAAACTATTCCATGCAACAGAGATAGTGAGTTCCTCTGAATTATTTTATGAAGATATGATAATCCAAATTTTAAAATCCTGATAAAATAGTTTTTAAATGTGTAGATCAAGGTCTCTTCTAAATTTGGATGCAAAATTATAAATGAGGCAATAACAAGTCAATTCAACACTATGTTAAAAGACTTAAATGTGATGATAAAGTAGACTTTCTATTGGTACTAAGAGTATTGTTCATAATTGGAATATATAACAGCACATACACCAATATAAGCAAAAAAGCATATGACCTTCAGATTAGCAATAATTAAAAAAAAGTAACCCCAGTGCTGGCAAGGATGCAGGGAAATAGATACTATTCACATCAAAACTGAGAGTTTAAATTACCACAGACATTTTAGGAAGAAATAATAAGTTATCTATTAAATGTAAAACTTCACATGCTTTTGAACCAGAAATCCTATTTTTAATGTAGTTGACAAAAGATAGCATCATCATAGTGGTATTTCTATAGTGATGTTTATTGTAGTGGTATTTATAGTGATACAAATAAAAACTGAACAATCAGCCTTCTGACACCAGCCCAGTCAGAAAAGATACCAGCCACCCAGCTGTAAACATCTGTTGGAAACTGAGAAATATTAGCCCTTCATAAAGCTTAATTTTGTTGGCACATTATACCTTCAAATTCAAATATTTTAGGCTCCTGGGTGGCTCAGTCGGTTAAGTGTCTGCCTTTGGCTCCGGTCATGATCCTGATGATCCTGGGGCCCACCCATCAGGCTCAACAGGGATGCTGCTTCTCCCTCCTCCCACCCCCTCCTCTCACTCCCTCCTCTCACATACTTTCTCTGGCTCTCTCTCTATCAAATAAATAGATAAAAATCTTAAAAAAAAAAAGAATTCAAATATTCAAACATTTTACCTGAAAATCTTACCTACTAAATCTAACCTTACTAAATCCAATATCTCATTAATGAATCACTTTTTTTTATTAATCAGTTTTGACAAATGATTTGGTTGTCACTAGGGGTCTAGCTGCTAATGGATATGGCATCATGATATTTATTTAACAAAAATAATACTAAGAGTAGAATTTTTTTTAATTTTTATTTATTTATGATAGTCACCCAGAGAGAGAGAGAGAGAGAGAGGCAGAGACACAGGCAGAGGGAGAAGCAGGCTCCATGCACCAGGAGCCCGACGTGGGATTCGATCCCGGGTCTCCAGGATCACGCCCTGGGCCAAAGGCAGGCGCCAAACCGCTGCGCCACCCAGGGATCCCTACTAAGAGTAGAATTGAACTGATTTACAAAACACACTGTTTTTGCATATAGAACAAGAAATATATACATCTACTCCACAAATATTTATTAAATGCCTCTTACTTCTCAGTAGGTACTCCCCTACCTTCTGAACATGTTGCAAAACCGATTTGATGCTAGCTTTCAAAGAGTTCATGATAGACACCAATCAAGTAAAGAAATAGGTGTGTGTACACAATTAGAAACTGTGAGCAGGATGCAATGAAATACAATAATGAGGAGGGGGTTCATTTAAGTAGTCAGGAAAGGCCTCTCTGGGAAAACGACATTTCATCTACTAGGGTTGAGAAGTCAGCCTTATAAAAGGAGGGAACAAGTCTTCCAGGCAAGCCAAGTAGTCTCTTATTTATTTATGAGACTGGCTTATTTTTTTTAAATGAATCACAATGTCTAATTGGTACTTCATTAGTGCTCAATATGTATTTAATGAATCCAACCATGGATGCATGCTATTTTCCATCTCTCTTAGCAAAGAGCTATGTGTTGAATTATGGTACAATGGGGCACATAAGAAACACCAAACTATTTTGAAAGTGAGTACCACATATTTATTTGCCACGAACACACTAATTTATATAAAAGACCTAAGGCATACACACAAAAATTGACATGATTAAAACATATATACAATTAACCCTTTATATAGCCATGTCCTTGTGGTTCCCATCTCATCTTTCCCCTTGTCCATAATAGTCACAGTTCAAAACCTCCCCCTCCATATCATCTCTAACTACATGAAATGATTATCAACTGAGAGAAGGAATTATGGGGGTTTGTAGAAGTCTGAATCAGAAGGAGTGAGGATCCAGATTCTCTGAAGTTTGAAGAGTATTCCCCCATTCTGGGGAGCATATCCTTCTTCCCCTCCCTATTTAAGAATTAGTAAGGTGTTTTATGGTCACTCTTGAAAAACTCAGCTCAACAAGTAGAACATCCATTGTGTACGTCCCACATGCTTAACACTGTACCTGGCTCTGTGGGGAATCCCAAAACATGTTTATTCTCAGCTCACTATAAACCATGTTGTATGGCTCTTTGGAACCTGACCTTCTAGTTGCATAATTCCAAGTCTTACCTTTCCTTTCAGACCTACTGCTAACTAAGCTCTTTCGGCCATGCCTTCTTCTTGAATCTATATTCTCCTTTGGCGTCCATAACCACAGTCCTGGACAGTTTGCTTTTCTGGCTCGTCTTCCTCTTCTTACCCTATAAATATTTTTCCCCAATTTCATTATCAGTCATTTAATGTGAGCCATTTCAAACCCACTTAGAGCTTCTATCATCAAGCTTAGATGGGTCCCAGCTCCAAATCTCTGCCCCAGATCTCTCTCCATACTCCACATTCTGATCTCTTAGATCCTCTCAATATGATTTGGATGTCTTACAGACAGCTCATGATAAACCCAGACTCTTCCACTTGGCCCTGAATCTGTTGTTCCTCTTCTGTTTCCTGTACTCATAATGACACCTTAAACCATTCAAGCTTCTGGAAATGATCCTACTCTCTTCCCTCCTTTTCCCTGGAAATGATCCTATTCTTTTCCCTCCAATTGATCACTAGATCCTGACATTTTGCTCTCTTAATATACCTCCATTCTTCCCTCTCTCCTTGGTTAGGCTCTCAGATCTTACATGGGAAAATTCAATAGCAATCATTTAACTAGTCTCTGCTTTCCCTTTCATTCTCCCCACAAACCATCCAACATATCCCTCCATGATTCCATCAAAGGGGCTGTATTAGAATATCAAAGTGCAGTATCAAGTTAAATGAGGTGTTTAATGACAATAGTAAGAGGTTAAGAGATTCAGGAAAGAGAAAAATATATCCATTTTCCTTCTCATGGGTTTCCTCTGAAAGCTTTGGGTTTCTAGAAACAATGTCACCTGAAATATCTCCCTTGTGAACTTTCCAGAAATTTTAGCCAAGAAATTACCATCATTAGGACTGGCTATTTGTAAGGGCAATGGAAGTAGACAAGAGGACAGTGTATCTAGTAATTTACAGGAAATCATGCAGATATGTTTCAGGACTGGTTTCCCTATTAGTGCCCTCATTTGGGTCCTGATAAAACAAGACACAAAACAGGAAAATTGGAATACTGATATAGAGTGGCAAGAACAGGTTCTAGGAATGGAAATCAGGGTTCTACATACGCAGATATAAAATTTTTACCAAAGATGCCCTTCAGGCAATTTACCACTAAATCCGTGCTTGTCCTGCTGGTATTACCTCTCATTTCATTTAATTCAGAAAGGTTCCATTGAACATCTCTTCCATGTCCTATCGTGAGCACCGGAGGGTATGAAAGAGAAATGTAAAACACATCTCCTGTTGTCAGTTTACATTCTTTTAAGATTTTATTTTTATTTATTTGACAGAGAGAAAACACAAGCAGGGAGAGCAACAGGCAGAGGGAGAGGGAGAGAAGCAGGCTCCCTGCTGAGCAGAGGCAGCTGTAGGGCTCCATCCCAGGACCCTGGGATCTGAGCCAAAGGCAGATGATTAACCGACTGAGCTACCAAAGCACCCCGGAGAGTTTGCATTCTAATTGCAGAGATAACATACACAAACATCCATGAAAGTATACTAAATGAGAAGCTACAGAAACAAATGAGAAACTACAGAAATAAATGGGCAGCCCGAGTGGCTCAGTGGTTTAGCGCCGCCTTCAGCCCAGGGCCTGATCCTGGAGACCCGGGGTCAAGTCCTGGATCGGGCTCCCTGCATGGAGCCTGCTTCTCCCTCTGCCTGTGTCTCTGCCTCTCTCTCTCTCTCTCTCTCTCTCTCTGTCTCTCATGAATAATAAATAAAATCTTTAAAAAGAAAGAAAAGAAAGAAGAAAGAAAGAAAGAAAGAAAGAAAGAAAGAAAGAAAGAAAAAAGTAAGAGAAAGAAAGAAAGAAAGAAAGAAGAAAGGGTAAACAGAAAGTAGGCAAATACACTAAGATGGACAGAGAAGGCTGGAGTAGGGGTCCACAGGCAAGTCCTGGTGAAAGGGAAATGGGACCTATTGTTGCCAAAAGATTTTGTGATATACACACATTTGTGTGTGCAGCATGTTTGAAGTGCCTCTACCCCAGAAGGTGATAACGTAGGCCAGAGAAAAGTGCAAAAAAAAAAAAAAAAAAAAATGTACTTAAAAGCAAATTTGGGGCATCTGGGAGGCTGGGTCAGTTAAGTGTTGAACTCTTGATTTAGGCCTAGGTCATGATCTCAGGATCATGAGTTCAAGCCCCATGTTGGGCATGGAGCCTGCTTAAGATGCTCTCTCTTCCTCTGCTCCTCCTCCTCGCTCTTTCTCTCTTTTTCTCTCTCAAAAAAGGGGGGAAAAGGGAAAAAAAAAAAAAGAAGCAAATCTTCAAGAGGGGCTCTGTAAGTGACATGTTTAAATCTCAGTATCCTGAAAGCTTCTCAACCATGAAGACAAACAGCTTAGTCAAATTCTCTGCCTAAGGATCGGTGAGTCACATGGAATCATTTCTTCTGCTCTTTGAAGATCAGTCAGGGGTGGGTTTCACTGCAAATTTCTGAAGCTTTTCCACGCCCACAAAGCCCTCCAGCTACAGCTCAGCATTTTGTACAGCTGGACAGTAAATCTCTAAAAAAGTAAAACACTGCCCTCTAGTGCCCAAGGTATGCAACTGTGGAAATTCCTTCATTTTATTCAACAGCAGCCAAGGCCTAGGCAGAGAAGAGTATCCAGTATTCAGGCTTTAAATGGGTTTGCAAAATGTCCACACTAAGACTTGTATGGGAGTGTTCACAGCAACCTTATTTGTAGCAGCTAAATCTGCAGACAGCTACCATGTAGCCATCCAAGTCAACTGACATGTGCCACCATAAGGATTACATCCTAAAATGCCAGACCAAAAAGAAATGTGCATCATGTAAGATTCCATATATAAAACTCTAGAAAATGCAAACAAATATGGATCTAGAGAATAGAAAGGAGATCAGTAATTTCCTGGGGACAGGAGTGGGGGTGGATAACAGAGGGCATGAGGGAACTTGTAAAGGCATAAGGGATGTTATCTTGAGTGTGATGACGATGTTATACATGCAAAATTCATCTAGTCATACACTTTAATATGTGCAATTTCTCATACATTAATTCTACCTAAATGAAGAATGCTAGAAAGTATGGAAGCTCTCCTTGACTTCAAGAGTTTTCTGTTCTAGGGCACCTGGGGGTGGCTCAGTCAGTTAAGTGGCTGACTCTTGGTTTTAACTCAGGTTGTGATCTCAGGCTCCTGAGATCCAGCCCCACCTCTTAGGCTCTGTGCTCAGCACAGTCTGCTTGTATCTTTTTGTCTTCCTCTGCCCCTCCTCCCACTCAGGCTCTTCTGCGTCCCCCCTCCCCCATCTCTCTCTCAAATAAATAAATAAACACATAAATAATTTAAAAAGAAAAAAAAAATAAATGGGTTTGCAATTAAAAGGACTAAAGCCTCTTGAAATGATACGAGTAAATCCTTCAGGAAATGAAATTTAGAATCAGACCCGATTACAGTGTTTCAAAATGGGGCCTAATACTCTAATTACCACCATGACTCTGCATATATGCAAATTTTTCCTCCAAGGAGTTCAAAATTTGACTTGAAATCCAGAACTCTTGATTTCTGGTCCAATCCTTACCATCTAAAGAAAGCATATTCATTTAGACTGGCTGTTCAGTAGGAAATTTATTAGAATCCACTTCTTCTTGCCTGCAGCCACATAGGTTATTTTCCTGCTCCAGATTCCAGTAAGAGTTGATTCTACATTTCTTCAGGTCTTGCCTCCTGTTGGTAAGCAATATTTTTAGTCCCTTCGTGGTCCTTGGGATGGGCATGGCATTTAAAGTGTGTTTAATGGGGCAACCTGGGTGGCCCAACAGTTTATCGCTGCCTTCAGCCTAGGGCCTTTTTTTTGGAGTCCTGGAGTCCCAGGATCGAGTCCCACATCGGGCTCCCTGCATGGGGCCTGCTTCTCCCTCTGCCTGTGTCTCTGCCTCTCTCTGTGTGTGTCTCTCATGAATAAATAAATAAAATCTTTAAAAATATAAAATATTTTTTAAAAATAAAATAAAGTGTGTTTAATAAATGTGTGAATGCATGAATAAATGAATAAATGGGAATTGAATAATGAATAGACAGATGGATAAGATAGGTGGTAAGATAATCACCCTTATTTAAAGCAGAGGAAAAAAATGCTATCTATTGTGCAAATACAAATAAACCCCCAAAGCTCACTGCCCTGGCTCAGAGGCCACAACAGGCAACTAATAAAAAAAAATATATCAGGAAGGCAAGAATGGCTCCAAATCAAGCCTGAGAGCACTACTATATTCTGTTGACCTCAAAAATGGACACTTTGGCTCTGCCTGCTTTTTGTGTAAGCCCTATAAAGATTACACAGATGCTTGAGCACAAAAGCAGGGGAGAGGAAAACCTGAGAGAGTTGGGGGAGGTTCCTCACCCCCACTACCTTTGGGAAATGTCCTTCGATGGATGGGTTGTAGAACTAAACATACAAGTCAATGCTTCCGTGGAGCTGGATAGAAATGTCATAAACAATGGCTCCTGTGGGCACCACAGAATCAATCAATCCTTGAGTTTGGTTCAGTAGCTATTTCTGCTTTAGGTGCTCTGTGAGTACTGGCTGGGAACGGTCAGTGATAGTGGTAGAGACGTAATAATGCTATATTAGATGCCTGCTGGTTCAGACTCTTTAAATGCTCCCTGCCTGCCCTTGAAGAAGCAAGCTGAGAAAGTTTGTATGCAGTAGGGATTTGTAGCTGCCTAGGGACTTCTCCAGACAAGCTCCCACTTGCCTGCTCCAGGGTGAATTGCCCAAAGCTTTCTGCTCTCCGTCCCTATTTCTCTAAGCTGTGTACCTGGACTCCTGTGTTCTGAAGAGCTCTTTTACACATAACTTGACTCAGTCCTAACAGGATATACTTTGAACAAAATCTACTTCTGCCTTCCGGGACCATAAGTGTCACTAAGAAACTGTGGTGTCTGTTTGGGTACCCTGACAATTAGAGGACAGGCTTGCCTTGTAGCCAGGATTCCATTTCCCTAGAGAATAGGAGGTAGTGAAAGAGGTAGGAAGTAAGAGGGAAAGGAAAGAAACTAAGAGAAAGCGGCCTACACACACACAACACAGAAAACAAGCAGCACACGCCCGTGTGTGGTTCTAATTGCCACACTCTCCTCTGCAGGATGCTTGGGACCAGCACCATTTTCTTACCATGTACCACGTCCCTGACCTCACTTTACCACAATACTCAGATCTCTCCTCAAAGAACTCCAGTGGTCTCAGTGACTACCAGGATCTTTTCTCAGTGCTTATTCTCTCTGGCCTTTCTTTAACTTCTGACATTTCTGATATTTTTGATTATCTGTTCCTAGAACGGTCTCTTTCTGCTTTTCCTCCGGAGATTATCATTATTTGGGGGGAATCCAAGCCACTTCCATTTTTTTTAAAGAATCCAAACATTTTGGTATGTCTTATTTTTTTTTAATTTTTTTAAAGATTTTATTTATTTATTCATGAGAGACACACAGAAAAAGAGAGGCAGAGACACAGGCAGAGGGAGAAGCAGGCTCCATGCAGGAAGCCTGACATGGGACTCGATCCTGGGTCTCCAGGATCAAGCCCCGGGCCAAAGGCAGATGCTCAACCACTGAGCCACCCAGGCGTCCCATTCTGGTATGTTTTAAATGTGTACCATTACTAAATAAATTTTTAATACAAACAAAATATAGGGATGTGATTTCACTTTGAGAGCACATCAAAAATCTAAACTTGAAGCTATAGATGATCGTGAGAGCTGTTATGGGCAGACTCTGAGCTTACACAGACACTGGGGTATATGTCATGGGTAGACAGGAAGTTTTTAAGATTGTTCAAATAGTTTAGACATCTCCTTCATGCCATAGATCTCAAGTCTTATTCACTAGTTACATGCATATCATGGTAATAAGCTAAAAAATATGATTTTAATATTACATTTCATTTTTGTTTATCCTTCCATAAATTATTCACCTAGTGGATTTTTATGGGCAATTTTTAATCCCAGTATTATAATGACCTCTCAGACAGATCTCTTTATGTTCTAAGATTATCCAAAGCACCATATACAATCCGTCCTTCTATACATGGTATCAACTGGTATGATCAATGGTATTGATCCATTGATCCAACCAGTAGATAGCTTTACTTAAGCAAGCTACACCTGAGTGTCTTCATGAAAGGCATGCCATACACATTACAAGAAAAGAAATTATGATAATTTGACAACTTCCCTGTGAAAATCCCTCCTTAGTTTAGACATTAAGATCACTTGCATTCCAAGGCTTGCATTGTGCTCCTTAAAGTCCTAATGAGTACCCCAAATGAAGTAAGATAATCATGATTAGACATCACCATTGGGCCACAATTTATGTCCTAAGAAAAGTAATGAGACAGGTCAGAACTTCCCCATTTTAGAAGAGTCACCCAGTCTTACTGTTAGAAACACAGCTGTCGGAAGTAGACGTTCTTTGTAATCTGCCCCCAAAAGATAGAGTTAACTAAGCCACTGATGAGATAAGAATCCAGACTACTTAGATAATTGGGGACTACTATCTTCATACAGGAGGCAGAAGCAGTGCATGAAACGTCTGAGTAGGACATGATGTTGCATTTTGGAGATAAAGGGCAACTGAAACCCTTTGTAAAGTCTTTATCTCTCAGTGGGCTGGAATTTCTTTTCCATTGTAATAAAACAGATCTGAACCAGATAAAAGAGTCATCCCAAATGTGGGCATTTCCTAGGGCACCTGGACTGATGTTCCCTAGCCATTGAGAGCTGCATCATCATCACCAGTTGCTGTATAATTAAAAGCACAACAAACTGTAAGTATGAGCAAGATATAATTATGAAGGAGAATTTCCTTTTGTATATGGCAAATTAGTATGTTCTATTTCAACACTAAAGATAATTTATTTTTAAACTGCCCATTTTTAATGCTCTGCATAAAGCTTCCTGTAATATAGAATATTTTTTTAAAAAAGCATCAATTCTATTTACAAAAAAAATACTACTATTTAAACATATATTTAATATACAGGAATGCGAACTGAATGAAAATCAAATTTCACTTCTAGACAATAGATATTTTTCCAAGAGACTTATCAGGATTACAGAGAAGGTTAGATGACTGAATTCTTCTAGAAAATGGTGTTCTCTAGTAACAAAATTTTTATTTTGTCTTTATTCTAACCTTAGCAAATTTGTAACTGAGTTTCTATCACAAACCAGCAGGACACTTTGGTAGATTTACCTTGTAAGAAGAAAACTAGTAAAAAGAAAATAGTATTATTTAATGCATAATTTAACATTTGCCAGGAAAACTCTGTAAATTCATTTTCATCTATATTATATATTATCAGCTCTATTATCTTTGTCTTTACTACTTTTTTCTATTCTTAATATAACCTTTTCCTACAAACATGCCCAAATCTCCACCAGCCAACTTAAGATGGTTTCTTGACACTATCTTAAAATGCAAAGTTATCCTCATTGATTTCATCACACACAGACTTTTGAAAAGATACTGACACTTCACATGTCCTTCCTCAATTTCTACAGTTCCCTTAATCCCTGGTTTCCACTCTTACAATTCATTTGAAATTTGTAGAGTCTGACAACCTTTTCTCCATTTTCATCTCAGTTGATTTCAATCAATATTCGACCCTATTAATGTTCTCCTTTTCCATGTCACTTTTTTCTTTCTTTCTTTCTTTTTTTTTTTTTTTTTTTTGGCAGTGTTATTCTGGCCAACCTCTTCCATCTTTCTTTTGGCAACCTGAATGTCCGTCAGTGGACAAATGCGTAAATAAAATACGGTATATACCTGCAATGGAATATTACTCAGCCTTTAAGAGGAAGGAAATTTTGGCACATGCTACAACATGTATGAACCTTAAGGATATTACAGTAAGTGAAATAAACCAGTTACAAAAAGACAAGTATTGTATGATTCCACTTATATGGGTTATGTAGAGTAGTTAAACTCATACAGCCAGAAAACAGTGATGGTTGCCAGAGGCTGGAGGGAAAGAGAACTGAGGAGTTATTCTTTAAAGGATATGGTTTCAGTTTTGCAAGATGAAAAGAATTCTGGAGATGTATGCTGGTGATGGTTGTACAACAATATGAATGTACTTAATACCACAGACCTCTACACTTGAAAGTAGCTAAGATGCTAAATTTTACATTATGTATATTTTACCACAATAAAACAAATTGGGGGAAAATTATTCTGGTGCCGCATCACTCATCCTAGGCCAAGTGTGTATCTTTCCTTCCCAATGTAATGTTTTCTCATGATAATACACAGTACTCATCTTCTCAAACACGCATTCACACTGCGTAATCCTGGGTATTTCAAATATAATCATTCCAGTAGTGGATGATAGTTTCAGGTAATTCCACATGGTACAGATTGAGGGATGCCTTACCAAACCTTCAGATAATAAAAGAAAAGCAGCAGAGTCCTAAATAACCTAGCTGGTGATCACTTGCCCACCTGGTGTTTATATTTACTCACCTCACTGACTAGCCATCTGTCTTTTGTCTAATGAACCTCAGCCTTGTTAATCCACCTAGCTGTAAATATGTTCACAGCCAGCTCTCATCAAAGGTGCTCCAGCTTGAACAAGGCAGTCTGGATTTGTACAGAGTGGCTGGAGTCCAGACCTATGCTTTTAAGCTACTCGACTATGTGAAACATAAAAACACTTTTAAAAATATCATTTATATTCTCAACAATATATGAATATTAATTACAATTATATTACAAGGATTTGAGAATCACTAAATCTTTTCAAGGAAAATCTGAATCATTAACTTCATAAGGGCAAAAATGTGTGTATCAAATTTAGAAAGCAGACAGAAACAATGAACAGTAAATTGACTCCTTTAAAAGAAAAAGGGTGTGGGTGGATGAGTGGGTAGTTTGCAAAGTCAACTTGAGAAATTCTTTGAGAACTAAAAGGATAGAGAATGTATTTGAATATAATAAAGCCAAGAGCCTTGCTAAATTGTGGTACATCCATACTCATGAATACTACTTAGCAATTAAAGGGAATCAGCTGTTAATACCCCCAACAACTCAGATGGATCTCAAGAGCATTACAATGAGTAAAATAAGCCAGTCTCCAAAAGTCACACACTAGTTGATTCTACTTATATAACATTCTCAAATTACAAAATGGTATCAGTTGAGAATAGGTTAGTGGTTGCCAGGGACAAGGGATGGTAAGGAGTCAGGGGCATGACTATAAAGAGAGAGAGATCTTTGTGTAGACAGAGGGGTTCTATCTACACATCAAAATTACCTTGATGGTGGTGGCTATCACACAAATCTATGCATGTGACAGAATGTCACAGACCTACACAGACACCCTGTACCAAATTCGTGGTTTGATACTGTAATAAAATTATGTAAGGAATAACATCAGGGGCATATGGATGAAGCACACAGGACATTTCTCGGTACTACTTTTGCAATACACCCTGAATCTATAATGATTTCAAATAAAAAGTATTTTAAAAAAGACGTGTTCACTAAATGGAAAAGACCCAATATGCATATAAAGGAGGAAGAAGGGGAAGAAAGTAATAATCAAGAAGGAATAGAAAAAATATGCTAAGCCAAAGAAATATTTGTTTCTATTTTGAAAGGGCCAATCAGGCAAAATCAACGTAGTATAGCCCACAGCCACAAATATCTTTGAAATTCATGGTTTTCAAGGATAATAAAAAGTTGTATAGGCAGAAATGACAAATAATATGCAAGAGGAAAAATAGTTGGTGTTAAAATTACTTTCTTTTTATATACTAAATTTTAGTAGTGACAAGAGTGATTTCTATGCAAATAGCTCTGAAAATGTGAAATTACTTTAAAAGCTTGTTTAAAATGCATATTCCTGGACCTTATCTCCATAGATTCTGAAGCAGATGGCCCAAGAATCACATTATTTAAGACTGGTCTACTGAGTTTTGCAAAGAAAAGATTTATGGTGAAAAAAACCTTAACCTAGCCAAACTTTTATTAAAATGAGAAGGAATTAGAAAATGTAAAGCTCCACTGACTCTTTTTGGGGAAAAGAAGTACTTGATATCTGAAAAAAATACTACAACTGATGAAAAGAATAAGTAAAAATTATAAAATCTCAAGAGGTGATGTGATATTTAAAAATTGGTGATGCGTAATGCACCCATTAAAACTAGCATTAAATTTTTATCCGTAGTTTTTAACACAGCTACGTTATACAATTAACCTGTCAAAAATATTTCTTGGGAAAGAAAATACACAATATAAAAAAGGAAGTCTTAACATCAAAGAATTTAAACAAATCTAAAGTAGTTAATTAATACCTGTTGGAAGGGAGAAAAAAAAAAGAAAGAGTACACATTATGAGTGTCACCTGATACAGAAGAATCAGTTGTAATCATATTTTTCTCATTAGTTTAAAAATATATATATATGAAACTAATACAATACTGTGTATCAATTATACTTCAATAAAAATTATATATTTTGTATATTCACCTGTGGATGTATTAAGTTATACATGTATATAATATGTGTAAAATGTGTATATGGTACATCTAATTTATAACTATGCGTATCTTAAAGCTAAACATTGTAGAACACAAATGAGACAAATGTACTGTATATTCTACAAATACCTGTAGGAAAAGAAAACTGAAATGAAAGAAGAAAATCTTCTATGATATATAATGCATAGGGGAGAAAAAAAACAATAATTATAAACCATAAATTATAAAATAAAATGTAAAATAAGTTCATATGTCACTTTTTATGGTAAATGTAAATGACTTAAAAGGAAAATGCCATCAGATTGGATCATGAGGGGAATCAAAGTTACTGCTTCTTAAAAGAAGCATACACATAAACAAATCAAGAAATAAAAGTTGGAAGTAAAGGGGTTCAGAAAATTTCTCCAGTCAAAATGTATCCATTTTAAAAAAAATCAGAGGAGGGATCCCTGGGTGGCGCAGCGGTTTGGCGCCTGCCTTTGGCCCAGGGCGAGATCCTGGAGACCCGGGATCGAATCCCACGTCAGGCTCCCGGTGCATGGAGCCTGCTTCTCCCTCTGCCTATGTCTCTGCCTCTCTCTCTCTCTGTATGACTATCATAAATAAATAATAAAAAAAAAATTAAAAAAAAAAAGTAAAAAAAATCAGAGGAGGAGAAAGGTAGAAATTAGAACCAAAGAATCATGTATGTGGCAAAAAATATATGACAGGATAAAATGATTATTATACATCTATAAAAGTTACAATGCAGAATGCAAATGTAACAATTATGAAAATCCATATAGAGGAGAAATATATAAAATATAAACTATTGGGGAAAAAAGGAAAAATTCACTTAAAATTTAACATAACTTAAAAAAAAAATAACATAACTTTTGGGGCACCTGGGTGACTCAGTTAAGCATAATGCTCTTGATTTCAGCTCAGGTCATGATCTCAGGGTCCTGGAATCAAATGCTGTGTAGGGCTCTGAGCTCAGGGGGGAGTCTGCTGGAGGATTTTCTCCTTCTCCCTCTGTCCCTCTCCGTGGTCTTGCTCTCTCTCTCTCTCTCGCAAATAAATCTTTAAAAAAATTCGAATATAACTCTTTAACCAGTATATGAATGTGATGAAACAGAATTTCAAAAGAATTATAAAAATTGTAAGAACTATAAAATATCATTCATAAGCATGATTAAACTGTACATTATATAGAGAATACACACTTTTCTACAACATCCGTAGAACAAATATTAAAGTTGACTCTATCCGTTTTGAAAAAGTCAAAGTGGCAGTGTTATTCAACTACCCCAAAGGGTATATTCTTTCCATATTAGTGTGTAATCCAGGTGTTAAGAAGTAATCAATATTCTCTAATCCTTAAAAATTATTAGCCCTAAAGATAGGAGTTAGCCCTTATTTAGTCATTGTCTCATAAAAGCGTTAGAAACATACAAATAAAGCCCACATCAGCCTCTCTACACACTTTCCCTCATTGTTCTAGGTTGAGTAAAGCTTCCAAATATGTTCCAATCCTAATTCCTGAACCTATAAGTATTACCCTATATGGCAAAAGGGACTATTCAATTAAGATCAAGGATCTTGACTTGAGGAGATTATCCTGGATTGTTCTGGTAGGCCAGAAATTCAATCACAAGTGCTCTTATAGGAAGGCAGAAGGAAATTTCACCACAAAAGAGCAGAAAGCAATGTGCCCATGGAGGCAGAGATTGAAGTGGCGTGGCCACAAGCCAAAGAAGGACACGGCCCTCAGAAGCCAGAAAAGTCAAGGAATAAGTTCTATCCTAGAGCCTCCAGGAGAAGCATGGCCCTGCTGACTCCTTGATTTCAGTCCAGTGATAATGATTTCAGACTTTTGGACTCCAGAATTGTGAGTGAATAAATTCCTGTTGTTTAAGCCATCAAGTGTGTTTTAACCACCTACCGTGGGAACTAGGACACTGACATTCTAAGTAAGCCCACATAGTTCCTCTCTCTGGGACTCTCAATGTATCAGCAGTGGTACCATTATTTTCCTTGTCAGCCAATCACCATGAATTTCTCCCCTTCTTACAACTATACCCAAAATGGCAGAAAGGAAGGAAGCAGAGTCCATTTTTATCCACCTCCCTTTTAGGGAAATAAATAAGAATATCTCCAGAAGAGAAGTATAACCACATACCATTTTAAAGTAAAATTACCTGAGTTTGTACTCTTGTCCTCTCCTGATGAAACCACTAGAAAGGAAGAAAGTATCTCAGCAACCTACAGGCAATGGAGATAAAAAGAGGTGTCAGAAGGCCACAATGCCTAAGGCAAGTCTTTAAAAAAAATTTCTGGGGGTGTCTGGGTGGCACAGTTGGTAAAGCATCTGAGTCTATCTCAGCTCAGGTCTTGATTTCAGGGTCTTGAGTTCAAGCACTGCACTGGGCTCCATGCTGGGCATTCAAGCCCAAAAGAGTTCTGTACATCTTTTTCTCTTACCAAAGCTTTAAGTTGCTAATATATTTTTCACCATAATTTTATTTTTAATTAATACTCTTGGTGGAAAAGCAATGCATTTGATAGATGTAGAGGCTATAATGAAGCCATTTGTCCTAAGAACCATGCAGTTCTTCATCAAAGATTTCTCCCACCTTGATTTCCAGGGACCCTAGCTTTCAGAACGTGGCAGCTTCAATAAAAAAGTAGATCCTATAAGTCCCTGAATATTTGACCTGAAGGGACATAAAACAACATTTCTTTGGAGGCTGATGTCTACTGTAGGAACTAATTTGGGCCTGTTCAGTTAATATACACATGTTTATGTTTTTCTTCCTCAATTTCTTTTTTTAAGAGATTTTATTCACTTATTTATTTATTTATGAGAGACTCACAGAGAGAGAGGCTGAGACACAGGCAGAGGGAGAAGCAGGCTCCATGCAGGGAGCCTGATCCCAGGTCTCCAGGATCACACCCTGGGCCAATGGCAGGTGCTAAACAGCTGAACAACCCAGGGATCCCCAATTCTTCCTCAATTTTTAAACCCCTTTCATGGCTCTTAGGCAAATAGGAAGTAAGCACTGTGGATTGTCATAGTCTGGCTAGGAAAACAGGAATCATCTCCCATGTTCACAGAAGAATGGAAAGCACAGGTGGTCCATGGAGAATGGAGAGGCCAAGATTTGCACAGGGAAATGTAAAATAACCTTGGACACTGACAATAGCAGGAAGTCTTTATCATCCTGAAGCTGGAGGGACAATGGGAAAACATGCAATTACTGGAACTAAGAGGCCAGGACAGCCCTATGGAAACTAGAAACTACCGTGCATCCGGGTGTAGTGGAGGCTGGAGCCACAGAGAAGCCATCCTAGGCTGAGGGGAGAAGAAAGTGTCTTGATTTCCCCCTCTCCCTCCTTGTGCCCTCCAGTCTCCCCAAAGTGACTTAATCCTGCTGAGACTAAGCCAGGAAAAGTCAATCTGCAGGGGATCATCTGCACTCTCATCCTACAGAGCAGAGCTGGGGAGGAGCGAACAATGAATATGAGGGCAGCCAGGACCAGGACCAGCACACTCTCTGATAAAATGATTTTATAGTGTAAGATAATGTGAAATATCTTTTAATTCAAACTTTCCATTTTACACAGAGAAAATGGGGTCCAGGGAGATTAAACCATTTATCTAAATGCACACACACAGCAAGCTTTTAGGTCCCAGCACACAGCATGCTTTTGTTAGGATCCAGTATTTATTGCAAAACCATTCTCTGTTCAATTTAAGCCACATTATGAAGCACATGGTAGCTGGGCTCATTTCATATTCATTCCTAGTATACAATTCAATATTTGATGCCTAAAGAAAACACTCAGGAAAATGTACACTGAACTGATATGAACTGAAAGAGAAAACATGGCCCATAACTGATTTAAAGGAGCTTTAAATAATTTCCAGTCAAATATGGGTCACTGAACATGTGAAACAAAGGAGACTGCTAAAACGTTATCTCTAAGTGGCTTTTCTTTTTAAGATTTATTTATTTATTTATTCATGACAGACCCAGAGAGAGAGAGAGAGGCAGAGATATAGGCAGAGGGAGAAGCAGGCTCCCCATTGGGAGCCCAATGTGGGAATCGATCCCCTGACCCAGGATCCCACCCTGAGCCCAAGGCAGACACTCAACCACTGAGCCACCCAGGTGTCCCTCTCTTAAGTGTTTTAAAAGAAAGCACACATTCTCATTGGCCTGTGATGGTTTATGTTCTCTATCATTCAAACTGTGGCAATGATATGATCCTCTTTTTTAAAAAAAATTATGTATTTGACAGAGAGAGAGAGAGAGAGAGAGCATGAGCAGGGGAAGGGTCAGAGGGAGAAGCAGACTCCTCGCTTGAGTGGGGAGCTCAGTGGGGGGCTTGATGCAAGACTCAATCCTGGGACATGATTCTGGGACTCCAGGATCATGACACAAGCCCAAGACAGACACTTAACCAACTGAGCCACCCAGACACCCCTGATATGTTTCTTTCTTAACTGTCAGACTGTTCTTTCATTTGAAATAATTGATAAACAAGGCTTACGGCAATGCAAGGCTGTACAGGTTGTATAGAACAGAGATATACAAATAAAGACTAATAAATATTTATGTGGTCATGTGTGGGAGGCGTTGCCTAGAGCATTTCCTCCACAGTCATGACTATGGAGCAGAAGAGGAAACACAGGAAAAAATATACCCAAAGAGGGATATTTAAATAGCATGGTGGGCAGCTGGGGGAGTGATGACTAATACTGCTGCTAGTAGTGGTTTAGAAACAAAAGACACAAGTTGGCTAGAGATCTTCTGTTTTCTTCTGTTACCATTCCTCTTTAAAGCCAATGCTAGAAGGGAGGGAGTAGGGGAAAGAGAGATGGAGGGGGAGAAATCAGGGGAGGGTAGGCATTAGAGAGAACACAAGCCAAAAACCCATGTCTTGCCTTTGCTAAGCAGAATATACATGATTAAAAGCTCATTTAGAAAGCAACCCAATGTAAGCAAAATTAATGAGACTTCTACATTACTTAAAATCTGAACATTAGTTTACCTACCTTATCCATAAAAACTTAACATGCTTTGAACTAATGTAATAACGTCTGATGGAGGTCAAAGAAACTACAGTTCAAAATTTAGGGGAGGGCTTAGTGGTTGAGCATCTGCCTTTGGTTCAGGTGTGATCCCGAAATCCTGGGATCCAGTGCCCTGCATCAGGCCACCCTGCAGGGAACCCATTTCCCCCTCTGCCTATGTTTCTGCCTCTCTTTCTGTGTATCTCATGAATAAATAAATAAAATCTTTTTTAAAAATTTAGGGGAAAAATATCAGACAATTTGAATGAAGAGAACCTGAAAGATAGAGAGAATGGCTAAACAAATTGGAAGAGTTTCCTTAGAAATTTACAATTATTGGGGAATATTTTTCAGGAAGCTTTTTAGGGATGAGAAAAGCTCTGACCCCCAGTCATTGGCCACCCAACCAATGGCTGCAGACTCCTCGCTGAGTGGGGAGCTCAGTGCGGGGCTCAATGCAAGGCTCAATCCTGGGACACGATCCTGGGACTCCGGTGAGTGGAAAAGAAAGATAGAATTGTGTAAAAAAGAAGAAAGAAGAGAAGGAGGTGGAGAAACGATTCTGTTTCAACCACACTGTGCAAGGTAAAATTCCATTAGAACTTGCTGAGAGAAGTCACATTGGGGAAAGATGTGATGGCAGGTTTGAATCTTCTATAAAGAATCCAAGAAAAACACTATTTTTTAAACTGAAGATTATTTTTCTAGGTGTCTAAAATAAAATGAAATTTTAAGTAGTTTGCATCTTAAGTAAGCTCATTTTTAACATTTTATGTCAGTGGACTTGTGTCAGAAAAATATACATAATAGAATTAAACAGAAGGAAATTAATATTAGACCTCAAGGTATAGTACAGGAGATGAGTAACTTAGGGTAATTTCAGCTACATCAGAAAGACTTTCCCTTTCTTCTCCTATGAATAAAAATATAATTTATAATCCTGTACACAGGTAAACAAACTAAAAAAAACAGGAGAGAACATTCAAAATTTGCATAAAATAGAATAAATTCAAGTAAAAAAAAACATATTCATATTTCATTAGAGTGCTGGCCAAAAGATAATGGCATTTCTTAGAGGAAAGGCAATATTAAAATTTTAAATTGTAGAAGTTTATATTAGGATGATACATCATCATTTATGTAGTATTCTTACCCAAAATATTTTGTCTAAATGTAATCTTTAAGATATAATCAGATATAATTTAAATCCAAATTAAGAATTATCTATGAAAGGAATAACCCAGACTCTTTGTTGATATAAAAAAGGTAAAGAAGGGGATCTCTGGGTGGATCAGCGGTCTAGCACCTGCCTTCGGCCCAGGGCGTGATCCTGGAGTCCCAGGATCAAGTCCCACATCGGGCTCCCTGCATGGAGCCTGCTTCTCCCTTTGCCTGTGTCTCTGCCTCTCTTTCTCTGTCTCTCTCATGAATAAATAAATAAAATCTTAAAAAAAAAAAAAAAATATATATATATATATATATATATATATATATATATATATATATATAAAAGGTAGAGAAATTGGCCCCAGTTCCCCACCCCCTTGAGCCCAAGACTGAATTTCCTTGCTCTTGTGTAGGTGGGGTTAATGGTAGCCAATCAGTGATGAGTAGAGGTGATAAGCCACTTCTCCACCAGAATATTTCTTGTAGAGATATCCACCAATCTCCTGTCTTGCCGCAGTAGAACTATAATTCTCTAAGTATTAGTTCCTGATTAGTTCCAGTATATCAGTTCTGAACAAATAGAAGATATACTATTTATGGATATAGTATCTCAAAAGAAAAGTTCTATTTTATAGAAGGTATTAGTCCCTTTCTCAATCAAATGAAGATAAATTATTCATTAGAATTAAATCTTAAGGAATCCAAGAGCCAGAAGCTAATGGACAATGTGTAACTAAAGAAAAATTAGCTGAGCTTTATTCCAAGAGTTGCCACCAAGAACTGTGTAATTTTAAGCAGTTCATCTAAATGTTTTGATTTTTTTTCATATGTGGATAAGATTACTTTGGGACAACCAGGCCTAAAAGAAGTATAGACCCTTGTAGTCTTTTTACTCACAGTGCAAAATTATCATGTTACTTGGATTATTTATTTATACTCCCACCTTGTATCAAAAAAAAAGATTTTAAGTAGATTCCATATTACTATTTTATTAACACATTAAAAATCCCTGAGTAAATCCATGAGGATTATAGTTTTCCCCTAGTATACTTCTCAAAGTATTCTAAGCATATTTTAGAATTTATTCTATCATTTTACACAAACAGAAGTGAAAATTTTCTTCTCTAGAATCTCATAATACTTAGAAAGCATAGCAACAAAAAAAGAGGAAGATCATAACTATAAGAAGTAAGGGTGTGTTTGACTTCTGACAAAACAAGTTTTCTGATGCTCTGCTCCAAATATCAAAATAATCCATTTATTCAAATATAAAATATTCAATCTCTGTAAATTAAAGATTATGATTTTATTGTATGTATCTTTGAATTATAGAGTATGTGTAAATTAATGATACCTTTTTAACCAACTACTAGAAAACATTTAATATCTGTCATGGTTTTAGCCTTCCAATGTATATGTATGTGATCTAAAATATAAAAACATCACTAACTTACACTATAATTAAATATAAAAGGTGATTAGTTTTAGCCAAATACATTTTAACCCCCTAATTTTAACTCTTCAAAAACTAGGTAAATACTTGAAAATTACGCTTTTTGTAAAATACAATTTTACAGGGTGTTGCTAACTAAAAATCTTTTATACTTACGGATTTTCAGAGATCCTCATAAATATTAAATCATAAATTCTTGGGGCATCTGGGTGGCTCAGTTGGTTGGACCTCAGCCTTCAGCTCGGGTCACAGTCCCGGGGTTCTGGGATCAAGCCCCACATAGGGGCTGCCTGCTTGACAGGGAGCCTGCTTCTCCCTCTCCCACAGCCCCTCCCCCCACTTGCATGCTAGTTCTCTTTTTCGCTGTCAAATAAATAAACAAAATCTTTTAAAATAAATAAATAAATCATAAATTCTTATGGAAGCTGGTACAGCCACTCTGGAAAACAGTGTGGAGGCTCCTCAAGAAGTTAAAAATACAGCTACCCTACGACCCAGCAATTACACTGCTGGGGATTTACCCCAAAGATACAGATGCAGTGAAATGCCAGGACACCTGCACCCCAATGTTCAGAGCAGCAATGTCCACAATAGCCAAACTGTGGAAGGAGCCACAATGTCCTTTGACAAATGAATAGATAAAGAAGATGTGGTCTATGTACACAATGGAATATTACTCAGCCATCAGAAAGGACGAATACCTACCATTTGCTTCGACGTGGATGGAGCTGGAGGGTATTATGTTGAGTGAAATAAGAAATCAGAGGACAGTCATCATATGGTTTTACTCAGATGTGAAATATAAGAAACAGTGAAAGAGATTATAGGGAAAAGGAGGGAAACTGAGCAGGGAAAAATTAGGAGGACAAACCATGATAGACTCCTAACTTTGGAAAACAAACAAAGGGTTGCAGAAGAGGAGAAGGGTAGAGGGATGGGATAACTGGGTGACAGGCACTATGGAGTGCACTTGATGGGATGAGTACTGGGTGTTATACTATATGTTGGCAAATTGAATTTCAATTTAAGAAATTAAAAATAAATAAAATTGAAAAAATACATTCTTATGGAATTCCCAATTGTTAAATGTTTCCTTCCATGAGGTATTTGGTAAATTTTGACCACAAAATTGTATTTGATAGAGCAGGGGCTTCAGAATTAGCCAAGCCTGAGCTTATCAATGATGGGGTTCAGGACACACTATGCCCCAAAGATGGCATATTGGCATATTGAATATCTTAAACTGAAGGATTTTGAGAAAATGGCAGAAGCAGGAAGGCCACTTGATTTTTTATCTTATTTTGTTATCTTTAAAATAAATAAATAAATAAATAAATAAATGAGACAGAACATGAGAGACTCCTAACTCTGGGAAACGAACTAGGGGTGGTGGAAGGGGAGGTGGGCGGGAGGTGGGGGTGACTGGGTGACGGGCACTGAGGTGGGCACTTGATGGGATGAGCACTGGGTGTTATTCTATATGTTGGCAAATTGAACACCAATAAAAAATGAATTTATTAATAAATAAATAAATATATATATATTGCACACAATAAATGAGGCTATTCAATTGCATTCAATAAACAAACAATCCACACTGTGAAAAGTCCCCATGATTCAACAATCAATGTGTTTTTTTCAAGATTTTATTTATTTATTCATGAGAGACACACAGAGAGAGGCAGAGACACAGGCAGAGGGAGAAGCAGGCCCCATGCAGGGAGCCCAATATGGGACTCGACCCGGGGTCTCCAGGATCAGGCCCTGAGCTGAAGGCCGACGCTTAACCTCTGAGCCACCCAGGCACCCCACAACAGTCAAGTTATAAAGGTAAAGCACGTACCAGAAATCAAACACCTGTTAATTAATCCTTACTTCTCCCTTTCCTCAACTCGAATTTCTAGTGAATGTAAGGAGAAACAGGCACATTTAAAGAAACTGTCTTCAATTAATATAAAACAGAATATTTGAGGATTTGCTCATTTATCTTAGTCTATAGCTTGTTGCACAACTTTTTTTTGTCACTAACGATACCAAAATTAGACATTGCTTGTATCTCTTAATTTCCTGTCAGTTGTTAAGAGTGGTGATTAAGCTACTCAAGAATCTTGGAGGAATAATGAACACTGACTATAAATTAAATCGATTATCAAATATCCTATCTGGTGATTTGAGAGTCCACTTCTCATCGTACACTATAATTCAATGAAAAGATAGGGTACAAAACAAAACAAGTACTTGGGAAGAAGAAAATCAGGCTTCAAACAGGCTGTCAATGTAATGTGCTGTGTTAGAGATTAATAATAATTAAAATGTGCCTCAAGGGCTCTTTTCCCCCTCTTTTTTTTTTCTGTTAAAAATACTACAGAGGGGATCCCTGGGTGGCGCAGCGGTTTGGCGCCTGCCTTTGGCCCAGGGCGCGATCCTGGAGACCCGGGATCGAATCCCACATCAGGCTCCCGGTGCATGGAGCCTGCTTCTCCCTCCGCCTGTGTCTCTGCCTCTCTCTCTCTCTCTCTCTGTGACTATCATAAATAAAAATTAAAAAAAAAAATTTTAAAAATACTACAGAGGAGTTTTTTTTTTTTCTTTTTACTTTTTTTTTTTAAATAAACAATTCAATCAAAATGGCCAAATCAATGATGCTTACAGGAGTTTCCTGTTCTTGACATCTAAGGCTTATTATAATGTTCTATTTCCTGTATTTCTTTGCTTAAATAGAATCTTGCTTCAGGCAACTTTTTTATCTGAACTTCAGTGTGTAGAAACCAGAGACTCTTACTGAATTGTTTCTCACTGGCTACTTGATCTTAACAAAGAACTGAAATGGTGCTGACACCCTGGGTTGTGCCGTGGGGTGACCCAGCCTGTTAGCTGCAGGCCCCCACACACTCATCTGGTCAGGGTTAAATGCAATTAGAGGACACAGAGCTAATACACAGAACCTTCTCTTTTAAGCAATTCACCTCTGATTGGTTACTCTTTGCTCTTTATAAAATAATAACAAAGTAGGAAACAAAGGTATGACCTAATCTGCAGGTCTCCCAAAATAGATACTTGTTTAAAGGTTCATTGTTTTCAGTAAGTTACCTGGGACTTTGTCATGAAGGGAAATAAATGTGGAGGGATGGTTACTCTTATCACAGATTCAACAAAGCTTGAAGTTTGCAATAATAAACAGAAAGAAATAACTAACAAAACAGCAACTGAGTGAAACATAAACTCACTAAAATGACAGAAAATTCAGTGTTTTAAATGTATCCAGATTTAAATGTAAACCGAACATGAGAACATGTAGTTTCTGATCTTTGTTTGGTCACTAACTACTAATGTCACCTTGAGTACATTGCCTGGAATCATATTTAGTAAATATAAGAATCAACAATTTCTCTTTTAAATCCTTGAGAATTAGTTTTTAGCCCTCCCCTTTGACAACTTGCTCAGTAACTCATAAATATGAGGGAATCATTTAAACTTAAATCCTTTATGAGCCATATTTTCTGTATCTAATTTATATAAGTTCAGCAAATATTTATTGATATTTATTGACAAATCATAAATTACTGTGGATTTCCCAATTGCTAAGTGTCTGGTTTCATGAGATGTTTTATAATTTTTGCAGTGGTGTATTGGGCAGAGAGGATGAACTTCCAAATTAGCCAATCTGGGTTTACTGGCTTAACTAAATTCATTTGTATAATCTTGGATAGTTTATCTACTTAAATCAAAAAGGTCTTTTTAATTCCTTTCTTTTTAAAATTCTGTGTCTTTTGTATTGTGAGTACTGTAGCTGGGCAAAATATTTTATTTTATTTTTTTGGGGGGGGCAAAATATTTTAAAAGATACTTCATAAAAGAAGATATACGATGCTCAGTATCATAGTCATCAGTAAAATACAAATTAAAATCAAAATGAGGTACCACTTTGTAGCCACTAGATTGTCTAATATTTAAAAAGCTGTTGATAGCAAATATTGGAAAGGAAGTAGAGTACCTGAAACCCTCACACATTGTTGATGGGAGAGTAAAATGCTGCAGCCTTTTATAAGGCTAAACATGCATCTACCATATTACCCCAAATTACCAAGTGTTCACTAAGAATAAATAACTGTCTACACAAAGATCTGTCCATAAATGACCACAGATATTCATAACAGCTAAAGATGGGAAACAGGCCCAATAATACAAGCAAATCGAAAAATAAATTGTGCCAGATTAACTGACTGGAATATTCTTCAACAACAAAAATGAATGAACTAGTAATATGCTTATTGATAGAGATCTATCTGAAAATCATTATCCCAAGTTAATGAAGCCAGACACAAATAACCACATACTATATGATTTCATTTACATGAAATTTTATAACAGGATAATCTCATCTATAGCAGCAGGAAGCAGATTAATGGTTGCTTGGACTAAGGAGTGGAGGAGGAAGACTGTAAAGGTGCCCGAGGGGATTCACTGGGGTGATGGGAATATCCTGTACCTATAACCATCTTGCCAATTAGGGTACAGAATATTCTGTACCTTTTTAAAAACTCATAGTGCAGACCCATCAAATGTGGACTGCCAGATTGCCAGGAGCTTCTCAGGGAGTAAAAATCTTTGAGGAAAAATGAGCAGAACTTGAATTGATGAACTCCACCAGTGATGTCGGAGTTTTCAGAACCCATGTAATCAACTCACAAGAGAAGGAGAAAGCGTTCATCTTCAAGTCCAGGGAGCAGGGACGCCTGGGTGGCTCAAGGGTTGAGCATCTGCCTTTGGCCCAGGGTGTGATCCCGGGGTCCGGGGATCGAGTCCCATATCAGACTCTGTGCATGGAGCCTGCTTCTCCCTCTGTCTGTGTCTCTGCCTCCCTCTTGTGTCTCTCATGAATCAGTAAGTAAAATTAAAAAAAAAAAAAAAAGTCCAGAGGAGCTTGCTTGCAATGACACCAGTCATGGATGAGCTTGAAAGAGGCCTTTCCCGGGTTCTTACATGCCAGAGTTGCCAAATTCTGGGTGTAGCAAAATAAAGAGGCCAGAGAGGTCAAGGAAGAGAGAAAAAGCCCACCAGTGCTCCGACTGCCTCCCAGACCACAGGAGCCCACCACTTCCACCGCAAGCTTTAGTTACTGAACCAAGACTCTTAAGAGTCTATTACCTAATTGTTACGGGGGCTGTTGGAAATGTCATTTGATAACAGAGGGAACATTTTCCACTGAATAAATGTTAAGGGAATAAATGAGAAACAAAAATAAAGTTGTGTTTTAATTACAGTGTCCTTGCTATGTCAATGCAACTTAAAGACAAACAAGGTACCAGCACCAAAGAGCCCCAGCAACTCAACCTCTTTACTGCCAATCAGATTGCCTAGGAAATCTTGAAACTTCCACCATCTAAACCAATCAGTTATAACTGACAATGGAATTGTTTTGTAAAAATACAGATACTGGTGATCTTTTCTTTGAAGTGTGTGTTGGGCGAGGGGTAGATATTGAAAATAAAGTGAGGGACAGCTGGGTGACTCAGTGGTTGAGCATCTGCCTTTGGCTCAGGGCCTGATCACAGGGTTTCGAGATCAATTCCCACGTCGGGCCCCCTGCATAGAGCCTGCTTCTCCTTCTGCCTATGTTTCTGCCTTGCTCTGTTGTCTCTCATGAGTAAGTAAATCTTTAAAAAAAAATTTTTAAGAAAATAAAAATAAAATAGTGAAGAAGAAAATCTTAAAAAGAGCAAATAGAAACTGCACATGAGTTAGGCTGTAAGTAGAAACTAAGTCTTAAAAAAGAGTTAGTCTTTTCCTTGTTTCACTGTGTACAGTGAGAAGGACCTATGTTCTCCTACTGAGAAATAATAGATACAACATACGAGTCCCTCCAGAATGGAATCTCATCTCTGGGAAAAGAAAAGGAAGGAAGAAAAGATTGAGGAAATTGGTGGAGAGAAGTTGTTTAAAAAAAAAAAAAAAGAAAGAAAGAAAATTTAAAAAAGAGGAAAGCAAAGAAAAAAGGGAATTAACAGATTCCTATCTGAGGTAGGTTTTATTTGGGCTGGCTGGTGACAAGATGAGAAAAGTTTTTAAATGTTTGCACCACCCTCTCATGTCACCAAAGTAACTGCCTAGAAGGTCTGAGCTCCCCACAATATTGTTCCCAGGACCTGAGCTTCCCACCTCTTCAAGGGAAGTGGATCACTGAATCTTGCAAAATGAATTGGGAATCATTTAACTACTAAGGACCAAGTTTCTCTGACTGTGAATACTTTTATAATTACTGAAACTAGTGAAGGAGTTAAGTTGCTGCCTTCGAATCTTATCAGCTGACACATCACACACAAAAGGATTTCAGTAGCATACCAGAAAAGTGACCAAAGATCATCTGAACTAGCACAGAATCTTTTAGGAGTGTGGGACGTAACAATTTCAGAGTCCTTTATGTTTTCCATTTCATTTTTTACATTATTTTATAATTTACCTTTCCCCTTGAATATCTGGGGGAGTAAATAACAAAAGTATATAAACAAGTATGGATAGTCACATGATACCTAAAATAGAAAATTTTTCCAAAAATGTACAAATAAAAAAATAGAGTTGTTTCTTTCCCTTTAGCTGTATCAGTAGAATTATGGGGCCCTGCTAACCACTGGCTTTTTAAAGAAAAAAGTAGACATGATTTAGTTTCACTCTCTCCAACACGCAACACTGAGTTTGGAGTGTGTGTAGGTGAGGGAGGGAGGAAGGAATGTATTAAGCTTATTAGATTGCTCTTATTTTTGCCCAAGGCTACCCAGGGGGAAATTCTACAGACTTTTACATAGGATATACGTTACACCAGAAAGTTCTCAGGTTTTTACGATTAAATTTTAAAACACATATACACATAAACACGCAAAAAAAAAAAAACACAGTGGGTCTTCTTACGGTTTACTTACTCTAGCACTTGCTACCTGTCTACATTTCCAAACCTTAAGTCCATGGTTTCCTCCTTTTAGATCATTTACATTTTTAAATGCAGGATGTTTTATATTATTAAATTGCCATTTTTCTGACTTCTTGTAGCAAGGACATTTAAGGTCAGGCCAATGTCTTTCAGGCAAAGACTCAATAAAGGCTTCTCTGCCGTGTGTTTCCTACCACATGTGGGTCAGGTCCCAGCAAAGCAAGGGCATGAGAATGTGGCTGCTCCTTCCCCAGTCCTTAGGGAAACACAGGTCATTTTGGACAGGAGGTTGAAGAAGGTAGTAGTATTTAGAACAAATACACATGAATTCTTATCATTCTTGCCCATACTATTTTAAAACTACTTTTTATAACTCAGTGAGGCTGAGTTCCTCACTGGCTGTGTGGCAAGAGGCCACTGTGTTCACACTGACATTTTTCTAGAAAACATCTTACATATAGAGTCTTGTGTTGAGAACGAGAGAGGTTGAAAGAGCTGTGAGAAAAGAATACAGCTGGGGAAGGGCAAATGAAAGCAAAATGAACTGAAATTAAAAACAAATGTCTTTTAAAAAAGAAAAAAGAATCAAGTTAAAAAAAAAAAAAAAAAGGCTTGCTTTCACTTCATTTTCCCACATGGCTTTCTATAGAGGGAAATCGGCCACCAACAAGAATGAAACCACTTATTACAATATATTATTTTTAATTTCATGAAACACTCTCAGTGCTTTATATGCTTTATATTTTTAAAAATATCTTACATCTTCACATCTTCCTCCTTTCTGTTTAGTAATATGACCACTTTCTTCCACAGTTAGCAGGAGGGAAGTATGTAGTAAAAGGCAGTATTACAAACTAAAAAGTAATGACAAATAATAACAAAACTAACTGGAATCTACCTTATCTGTTTCTAAATAACCCTTTCTCTTTCTTATTTTACTTGGCTCAATCATATATGTTTCTGCCTTCTTCTCCATTTAAAGAATTGCCATAACCTCCCCTTATCTTACTTTCAATGATCAAGGTCTAACTCAAGTCCTACATAGTGTGATGGAATTGGGGAGTTACAAATTCCAGAAGAAACTTAAAATTACTTCGTGTCTCTATGTACACTAGTCATGGTTCAGGCCGCTGCCCCAGGCCCACCTCTAGCTCAAACTGCTTTCCTCAACCTTATTCCCCAATGCTTGAGAGGGAAGCCATAGCAGTTGGTCCAACGTTCTGACTATTGACTGAATGAGAGATTGGAACCTCACCCGAGGAGATGGCATTCCTCTGCTGGCAGCAATCCCAGGAGAGGGTACAGAACCAAAGGGGGAGCTCAGGAGCTGAAAGCATTTCACTGAGCATGTCAGAGTCACTTCCTGTAGAGTTTGCCTAGGAGAAGTGAGTGCCTTGCTGATCAGCTGCCAGATAAGAATGGATAAATCCACAGACAGGAGCCACAATTCTCTGAGATAAAGATATGCTGGCCATAGAGAGAAAGCAAATATCCAGGGTGATCTGGAACTCTGTCAGGTTTTCTAGTCCTAGATCCAGTTTATAAATTTTTATAACAACTGCCCCTCCCCCTTCCTAAGGAAGCACAAGTGAAGTTTCTGTAACTTATAAGCAAAGTACACCCAGCACCTTTCCTGCCCCCATCACCTCCTACAACACTCAGTACATTCCTGTCCCTTGATCATGCCAACATTTAAATATTTCCATTACAAATTACCACTCAAGTTATCTCAATATATTTCTAGGTAATGAGATTATAAAACTATTTCTTATGTTGAATAAACCTTAATCCCTGCATTGTATACTCTCCAGCTATTTAAACTTCATGAAACCTTTCATCATTCTGATTCCTCCCTTCTGAAAATGTTAGAGTTTATCTGTAAATTTTCCAAATTGAGGCTTCTGTAGCTGAAAATAATAGTCCATGGTGATATAACTAACATGGATGGTCTGAACTACTACTTTCTGTATTCTGTGTAATATATTTCAAGAACTGTTGCCTAAGACTGCAGTATACTTTTTTCAATAACATCGTTGAATCATTTTCAATTTATTGTTAATTATAAGATAACTTGTTTTGAAATGAGTTTCAGATAACCCACATGTTTCCACTTTATATGTATGTAGTTCAGTTTTTAGATCTAAGGTTAGGATTTAGATTGACATTTTAAATTTAAATCCTTGCTAGGCTAAATTTTAAGAGTTTCCAGTCTTCCGCCAAATGTCCCTCGTCACCAATCCCTCCATGATCACTCAATCCTCTGAACTGCTTTAGCAAATATGTCTGTTTCACTCGATTGGCATATCACTTACACCACATAATCAAGTTATTCATCTTTTAATGGAGGTTAGCTCCAAAGTACAGAGTTGATATACCTTGTACACAAAAAATTTGCATATAACCTATAATAATCAAGCAATGAGAAAAATAGAGTATCTCCAGTGGTTTATGTACTATTTTTCTAGTCAGTCCTTGTGAGCTTCCTGATATGTGACTGGAGTGGGGCTGTAACTGCAGCTTGGTACATTCTTTCCTATGCTTATATAGGATGATTGGACAATCCTCTTGAAACGTGAGTTGATAATATGTACCCTCAACTTTTAGTATTTGGGATATACTTGGCATCTTTTGTATATATATCTAATAAAAATTTGATTTCTTCTTTTTATAAGATTGTGTTTATTTATTTCAGGAAGAGAGAGAGAGTGAGCTGAAAGAGGAGTAGGGAAAGGGACAAACAGACTCTGTGCTGAGCATGGAACCTGAGGTGGGGCTCAGTCTCACGACCCTGAGATCATGACCTGAGCTGAAATCATGAGTCGGATGCTTAACTGATTGAGCTACGCAGTTGCCCTTCTAATAAACATTTGTAAGACAGATAGTGCCTATCACAGGTTGACAGGGTCATTTTGCCTGAGTCTTCAGTGCTTGAAGAGTCTCAGATTGACATCTTAACTCTAAATGAAGTTATACAGTTACAGAGATGCACTAACGAGATTACATCATGTTACTCAGATAATTTTAAAGTCATGTCCCATTAAAACGTCACTCATTGTTACACATTAGGGACAAATATATTTTAAGATATCCTATAATTACCATATGAAGAGCAGAATGGTATTACACTGTATCTGGGGATTAAAACCAAAGCATTAATTTGTTAAATGAAAACATTTAAAACTGCATGGCAGCTGTGTGTCACTATTTTCCATAATTTCAATATTAAATATTGAATATCAATATCAATATTATTTCTCAAATATTCTGATTGCATTGACACATGGAGATGAGCCAGGCCTTTCTCAGCGTCTCAGGAGCCCTAGCAACAAATGAGCATCATAATTTCATTACTGAAATGTTCTCCTGGTGGCCTTTATTTCCAGTCACATCAAACTTATTCTCACTTAACAAGGCTTTTTACTAGCTGATTTCTCTCGAGGTTGTTTCTTCTTTTTGACAAATGTCTAATGAGCAGCAGTAATTGTATGAATCATTATGCTAGGTTCAGTGAAGAAAAAATAACATCACCAGTAGGACACTATAGATGTGATCCTTCCCCTCCAGTAGCTTTCCATTCCCACAGACCGTCCACAGTTACCTACAGCATAAAGTAAAGGAATAGGAATTGCATTTTAGGAATAAACAAAATTACCCAAGACTATAAAGAAAGAGACACAGTCAGGTTAGAGGATGTGGAAGGAGTTTACCAGCCCTATATTTCTATTCTGTGGGCAATCCTGGCTCTAGTCACCAAGTTCTTTTTGGTCCCTATACTCCCAATTCCTGATTTTAGCCCCACTTGCCATTCTTGGTGACAAAGAGTATTTCTGGCACACATCCCATGAGAAGGGAATGTCTCAGCTAGGAGAGGATACACAGCCACAGTTGTCCCTAACACATCCCCTGCCAAGGTTCTATCCCCACTCTGTTCCAGTTTTGCAAGTTCTTGAGCTGATAAACCTAAGAGAACTATCCGGCCAGTCCTCTGCTCCTCCTGGCCAGCCTAGCCGAGGGGTATGCAATATCCTTTCTCCCAGTTTATTTCACCTGATACGGGGCTTAAATATGGCAAATGGAACTTTATTAAAACCAAAGAAAAAGGGCGACCCAGGTGGCTCAGCAGTTTGGCGCTGCCTTCAGCCCAGGGGATGATCCTGGAGACCTGGGATCGAGTCCTGCCTCAGGCTCCCTGCATGGAGTCTGCTTCTCCCTCTGCCTGTGTCTCTGCCTCTCTCTCTCTCTCTAGTAAACAATAGATAAAATCTTTAAAAAACATAAAAAAATAAAACCAAAGAAAAAGAAAGATCAAAGTAGATAAATGAGGGCACCTGGGTGGCTCCGTAGTTGAGCATCTGCCTTTGGCTCAGGTCGTGATCCCAGGGTCCTGGGATCAAGTCCCGCATAAGGCTCCCCACAGGGAGCCTACTTCTCCCTCTGCCTGTGTCTCTGCCTCTCTCACTGTGTCTCTCATGAATAAATAAATGAAATCTTTTTAAAAGTAGATAAATGAGCTCTTACTTTTTCTAGGGCAACCATCATTGATTACCTTGACTAAAAGCACTACAGAGTACACATCCTTCAATTTCATTTCTTCAATCCTACCACCTTAGGTGTGCTTGGGAATATTGATTAGCAAGTGATAAAAACCAGTGCCATCTGAGGATAAATCCTAGCTCCCTCACCTACTGTTCCGCAGCACATTCACATGATTGTGGGCATGAAATGACTGAGCTGTAATAGCCACTAACCTCCAGCTTAGAAGGTTAGGAGCTTAGGAGGTGTTCTGGTCTTACAAAGTAAATATTATAAGCTGCAAACATGAAGGATTCAATTTGAATTTGTATTCCCAATAGAAATATGTTTTCCATAGACACATAAAAGTGCATTCGGCCTCACATACGCAGAGAACATAGGCAGAGGTGCAGAAGGTACTGAGAGTCCCCTCAAGTCAAAGTGAGAGCAGCAGTTTTTCTTCAGTTAGTCCTCAGTTTAATAATCAAAGACCAATAACTCCCTGTGATAACTTATGTAGACCCTGAAGCAAGACATGGGAACCAGGGCAGACCAGACACCTAAGTATTTAAAAATAAAACCAACATGGGATACACAGAGGGGACCCACATCATATTGACAGAGAGGGTTATTCTCTTAACCATATCAGTCAAGGTTCTTACCAGTTCATACTGAGGCAAAGCTAAAAATACCAGAATCTAATGACTTCTGGTTTATTATATATGAATATAACAAGGAATTGTATACATTTATTAGTACAGAGTTTAAGTGCAATGAACCCTCTTATTATTTCCACAAAGGCCTCCACTGAAGAACATTTTTAGGTGCTAATATATATAAACATCTCAATTGGATAAATCCTTTTTTTTTAAATATCAATTGGATAAATCCTATTTGACCATTGGAGTTACAGTTTTGGTACCCATAGGAGGTGTGTTAATTAATAAGGATTAGATTTGTCTATAAATGTCAGAAACCCACAAATAACACTGTAGTTTAAATAAGACTGAAGTTTATTTCCTTCTCACATTACCTGAACAATCCAGATCTGACATATCCAACAGGGACTCGAGCCTCTTTGTCTTGTTACTCAGCCACCTTCGCTATGTCCCACAGGTGGTTGTTCTAGGATAAAATTCCAGCTTCAACCATCATGTCTTTGCACTCCATCCAGTAGGAAGGCACAAAAGAGAGTAAAAGTAGTACTCTTCTCTTTGAGGACATGCATTCCACCTATATGCCCCTGCTCAGAACTTAGCCACAACCAACTGCAAATGAAGATGTGAATTTTATTCCTCTTTGTAGGTGGTCATGGTCCGGTCAAAAATCCGAAGCTCTATCGTGGTAGAAGAAGTTAGAACAGCTATTTAGAGACAAATGGCAGTTTCTGCTATAGCAGCCAAAACTCCCTCCACATTATACAATTTTGCCCTAACAGAGTCTTTTTATTTTTCAAAAAATTTTTATTTATTTATTTATTTATTTATTTATTTATTTATTTATTTATTTTCAGAGAGAGAGCACAAGCAGGAGGGACCGAGGGAGAAGAAGAATCTCAAGCAGACTACACTCAGTGAGGAGCCGAGGCAGGGCTCAATCTCACAACCTGAGCTGAAACCAAGAGTGGGATGCTTAGCGGACTGTGCCACACTGTTGCCCCTTAACAAAGTATTTTAAAATATCATTATGGGGGCACCTGGTGGCTCAGTCAGTTAAGCATCTGCCTTCAGCTCAGATCATGATCTCAAGGTCCTGGGATTGAGCCTTATATCTTCTCCCTGCTCAGTGGAGAGTCTGCTTCCACTCTCCCTTTGCCCCCCCACCCCTTTCTCTCTCTCTCTCTCTTGCTCAAACAAATAAATAAAATCTTTCAAATAAAATAAAAATAATATCATTATGGATTGAATTGTGTCCCCCTAATAAGATATACTGAGTACTAATTTCAGTATGGATTCGGAATATGACTGGACTCATTATCTCAGAATATGACTACTTGAAAATACAGTCTCTACATTTAAGATGAGGTCATTTGGGTGGGCCCTAGTCCAAATGTCTTTCTAAAAAGAGCCACTTGGGGGCACCTGAGTGGCTCAGTGGTTGAGTGGGTCTGCCTTTGGCTAAGGTTGTGATCCTGGGGTCCTGGGATCAAATCCCTCATCAGTCTTCCTGCGAGGAGCCTGCTTATCCCTCTGCCTATGTCTCTGCCTCTCTCTGTGTCTCTTATGAATAAGTAAATAAATAAAATCTTTAAAAAAATAAATAAATAGAAAAAGGAACTCGGACAAAGACCCAGACACGCACAGAGGGAAGAGTATGTGAAGGGACATGGAGAGAAAGCCATATGAAGATAAAATATTGGAGCCATGCATTTACAAGCTAAGGAATATCAAAGATTATTGGCAAACTACCTGGAATTAGGAAGAGACAAGAAAGGATGCTCCCCAATAGTTTTCACAGGGATCATGGCCCTGTTGATACCTTGATTTCAGACTGCTACCATAAAGAACAATGAGAATAAATTTGTTTTTTTAAGTCACCCAATTTATGGTACTTTGTTTCAGGTTATCTCACTTAATCCCCACAACTACTGCTATGAGAAAAGTACTATTTTTCTTTTTCCCTTTGTATCTACAGAAATTAAGCCTCAAAAAAATTAAGCAACTTGCCAAGATCCCTCAAGCCTTGGTTCAAACCTAGGTTCTTTCTGATTCCAGAGCCTGAACTCCTCACCTGCTATATCAACTAAAGAATTAACAAAAAATGGTGTTTTGGGGTCTTCCATCCCGTGTCAGCCTGGTATCACTAGAGAAAACTGTGAAGTGCCATTCAAATATTAGGGGGTTTTATTATCCCCCCAGGTGCATTTGTAGCATGATATTGTAATCTGTCTTGATTACAGGGACACTTTTGAGAATGAAAAAAGATGCTACTCACAATTACCCTGGGACAAGAAGCCTAAACCAGCACTGTCTTGGGAAAATCAGGGCTTACAGTTACACTATTTTTGGCTCATTCCTCAGTGCCCCCTCTGCCTGACTCCCAACCAAAAATGACAATATAGTGACTTTACCTAATTCTAATAATTACAGTCAGAAAACATCAAAAATACCTTAACTAGGCAATAATAATAAGGTGGCACTACAAAAATATTTCTTAGTGATGAGCAATGTACACAACCTAAGAGTTATAAGAATAATTTTGTAAGATGATTAATCCATAAAGAGAAAGAATACATCTTGATTATTGGGCCAAAAGTATCTGAGAAGTCCTTCCAGACCTCTGAAGACTGAACACCCCCATCCTTGGAAGGTTAAACAAGAGAGAAAGAAAGGTGTATCTTGTTCGAGACTCTGCATATTAAGGCTCTAACTGTTACAGTGACCAAGCCAACAGACTAATATTTTGGAGAATGTCAAGTATCCATTTTTACAAAAAACAAAACTGCCCCTCTTCCAGACTCCTTTCCGAGACTGAGGAAAAAAGAACTTTCTCAGAGATCTGGACTGGAAGTTGTTATTTCTAGTCTCACCCAAACTTGAACCTTAACAGTGTGAGAAAAGAGTCAGGCTAGCCATCAGAAAGAACTCCATAAATTCAGACTTCTGCCAAGATAGAGCCTTCTCTGATTATTTCTAAGACAGCTAGGTGGTCTTGGAGGTCACCTAGTCTGGACTGTAACCAAATAATAAAGTAATAATCCTACATGAGCATAGTATACTATTACATAATTATATAATCTAATAAAAAGCTCAAATTAAGGCTCTCTGCATTAATTTGAAGTTGGCTCCCATGGCCTTTATCTGAGGCTAAGACAGACTCAGTAAAACTGTTTATATATAAATGTAAATATGCACTTATCCTTCACATCAAACATTGTATAATCTGAGTAAACTGTAGGGTTCTAAAACATTAACTGTGTTTACCTCTATATGGGAGGATTCCCAGTAATTTTCTGTTCTACTCTATTCATATTTTCTCACTGAGAATATAGTGCCTTTGAAATTATATTATACTTTTGAAATTAGAAAAGAAAGATCTTTAAGGAAGATCATTAAAATATGAATAAAGAACTTCCAGTTCCTGGTTCAGCATATAAAAAAGCTGGGGGGTGCTTGGGTGGCTCAGTTGGTTAAGCATTTGCCTTTGGCTCAGCTCCTTATCCTGGGGTTCTGGGATGGAGCCCTGCATGGGACTCCCTGCTCTGAAAGGAGCCTGCTTCTCCCTCTGCTGCTCCCCCTGCTTGTGCTCACTTACCCTCTCCCTCTCTCTCTCCCTCTCTCTCTGTCAAATAAATAAATAAAATCTTAAAAAAAAAACAAAAAACCCTGGAATATGCCACTCCACCTTAAAAATAAGCAAAAGATTGACAAATTGAAAAATCAAAAACTCTTCTTAGATCCTTCAGAAAAGCGAGGTCACGGGGCAAACTGCTGCCTCCAAAATTAGACAGACCAACAGACTAATACAGGGAATCACTAACCCCTGGGAAGCAGTGCCAAGGTAGGGAAACCTGAACTGCAATTGCTGGAGGCTTAGCATTATGTGCCTGAGAGGTAAATCCAGGGGGACACAGTCATCAGAGGTCCCTACACTTCTGTGAATTTTGTCTCCAGAACCTCAACCTGGTTCTCACAACAAATACTAGAGAAAAAAAATCTCCTCTTGTTTACTGTAAGAGGAGGGAAAAGGGATTATTTTTAAATACTCCAGAGCATTCTATTCTTCTTAACAAGGTCCACCCTCAGTTTCCTTTTCAGTTTAGCTTTTCTTTTCAGTTTAGCTTTTCAGCTATTTAACCAGTGGTTTTATCTGAGACTAAGTGACCTTTGGGGAAAGAAAATAAATAATCCCAACTTCCTCTAACCATCCTATCCCACCTAAGGAGAGAGTACTGAGAAGCACATGTGGAGTTCACAATCCAAAGGTACAGGCTCACTAAAAGACAGAGACATACTCATAGAAATATAGAATGCTTCTCCTCCACCCTCTTCACCATCACACTACTAAAACCCTATTTATAGCAATTCTTTTTGTCTAGTAAATCATGTCCAGCTATCAAGAAAAAAATTATAAATTGTAACAAAAAGCAAAAAGTACAGCCTGAAGAGACAGAGCAAGCATCAGAACCAGACTCTGATACAGGAGGGATGTTGGAATCCACAGACCAGGAATTTAAAACAACTGTAGTTAAAAATGCTAACAGTTCTAGTAGGCAAAGTAGAAAGCATGCAAGAACCAATGGGCAATGTAAGCAGAAAAATGAAATTGTAAGAAAGAACCAAAATGAAGTGCTGGAGGTAAAAACATTGTGACAGAAATGGAGAATATCTTTAATGGACTTATTAGTAGACCAGGTGTAACTGAGGACATAATCTCTGAGCTTGAGGATATCTAAATAGAAGATTCCAATATTGAAAAGCTAACAGAAAAAAAGACTGAAAAAAAAAAAAAAAACCACCTCCCAAAAAAACCCATAACAGAATATCCAAGAACTGTGGGACAACTATGAAATAGGATCAAAGAACAGGGGCAACAAACAAAAAATAGTAAAGAAATATGATAGGTATTAATTCAGCTATGTTGCCACTTTGAAAGTCAGTGAAAGGGCAGCCCGGGTGGCCCAGTGGTTTAGTGCCTGCCTTTGGCCCAGGGCATGATCCTGGAGTCCCGGGATTGAGTCCTGCATCAGGCTCCCTGCATGGAGCCTGCTTCTCCCTCTGCCTGTGTCCCTGCCTCTCTCTCTCTCTCTCTCTCTCTCTCTGTATGTGTGTTTCTCATGAATAAATAAATAAAATATTTTTTAAAAAGTCAGTGAAAAGACAAAGATTGCCAGAGTGGATCAAAAAACAAGACTCAATCATATTTTACATACAGGAAACCCATTTTAATATTTATTTTTTTTAATTTTTATTTATTTATGATAGTCACAGAGAGAGAGAGAGAGAGAGAGAGAGAGAGGCAGAGACACAGGCAGAGGGAGAAGCAAGCTCCATGCACCAGGAGCCCGATGTGGGATTCGATCCCGGGTCTCCAGGATCACGCCCTGGGCCAAAGGCAGGCGCCAAACCACTACGCCACCCAGGGATCCCCAGGGAAATCCATTTTAAATATGTATACATGTATAGATCAAAAGTAATTTACTGGAAATATACTACTCTAACACTAATCAAAAGAAAGCAGATCTAGCTATATTAATTTCGGACAGCGCAGACTTCAGAACAAGGAAAAGTCATCAGGGATTGAAGAGTATTGCATAATGATAAAGGGTCTCTTCTCCAAGAATTCATAATAATCCTTAACATGTATGTGCCTAATAATGGAACATTAAAATATCTGAGACAAAAAATAGATAGAACTACAAGGAAAAAACAGACAAAGATATTTTATAGTGGAGACTTCAGCTATATCAGAGATAAATATATCCATCAGGCAAAAACAAAACAAAACAAACAAACAAACAAAAACCAGTAAGAACATAGATGAATTTAAAAAATACAATCAAGGGATCCCTGGGTGGCGCAGCGGTTTGGCGCCTGCCTTTGGCCCAGGGCGCGATCCTGGAGACCCGGGATCGAATCCCACGTCGGGCTCCCGGTGCATGGAGCCTGCTTCTCCCTCTGCCTGTGTCTCTGCCTCTCTCTATCTCTCTGTGACTATCATAAATAAATAAAAATTTAAAAAAAAATTAAAAAAAAATACAATCAACTGGATATAGTTGGGATCTGTAGGCTACTTCACCCAACAAAAGCAGAATACATATTCCTCTCAAGCATGCATGGAATATTCATCAAGATAGATGACATTTTGAGCCATAAAACTCACCTGAACAACTTTAAAAGAATAGAAATCAGGGAAACCCCAGTGGCCCAGCAGTTTAGCGCCACCTTCGACCCAGGGTATGATCCTAGAGACCCGGGATTGAGTCCCACCTCAGGCTCCCTGCATGGAGCCTGCTTCTCCCTCTGCCTGTGTCTCTGCCTCTCTCTCTCTCTCTCTCTCTCTCTCTCTCTCTGTGTCTGTCACGAATAAATAAATAAAATCTTAAAAAAAAAAAAAAGAATAGAAATCTTACGAGGTCTGCTTATAAACCAAAACAGAATTAAACAAAAAAATCAATGACAGAAAAATAGCTAGAACACCCCAAAGTTTGGAGATTAAACAACGCACTTCTAAATAACACATGTGTGGGCAGCCCAGGTGGCTCAGTGGTTTAGCGCCGCCTTCAGCCCAGGGCGTGATCCTGGAGACCCGGGATCGAGTCCCACGTGGGGCTCTGTGCATGGAGCCTGCTTCTCCCTCTGCTTTGGTGTGTTCCTCTCTTTCTCTCTTACTCTGTGTCTCCCATGAATATACAAATAAAGTCTTTAAAAATAAATAAATAACACATGTGCCAAACAAAAATTCCAAAAGAAAGTTAAAATTGTTTTTAACTAAATTAAAATTAAAACATAATTTATGAAACTTTATGAGATGTAGTGAAAACAATGATTATAGGGAAATTTACAGCACTGAATGCACATATTAGAAAAGAAAAAGGAGCTAATATCTAGAAAAAGGAGCTAATATCTAGCTAATATCAATCATCTAGAATAACAAGAGCAATTTAAATCCAAAGTTGGCAGAAAAAATAATAAAATTAAAGCAGAAATCAATGAAATTGAGAATAGGAAATCAGTGGAAAAAATCAATAAACCAAAATCTGGTTTTTAAAAAGACTGAAAAAATCAATAAGCTAGTCTAAAAAAAGAGAGAAGGCACAAATTAGTAATTTCAGAAATGAAAGAGGGGCCATAACTATAAATTCCATGGACATTAAAAGGATAATAAAGGAATATTATGAACAACTCAATGCCCACAAGTTTAATAAGCTAAATGAGATGGATCAACTCCTTGAAAAATACAATCTGTCAAAACTTAAAGAAGAAATAGACAATGTGAATAGGCCTGTATCTATTAAATACCTTAAATCAGTAATTAATAACCTCCCGAAACAGAAAGCACCAGGCCAAGATGGATTCACTGGTGAATTTTACCAAAGATTTAAGGTAGATATTATACAAGTTCTCTACAATTTTTCTCAGAAAATAGAATCAGAGGAACTACTTTCTAATTCATTCTACATAGATAGCATTGACCTAATATCAAACTAGACAAAGACATTACAAGAAAAGAAAATTACGGACTAATACCTCTTATGAACGTAGATTCAAAAATTCTCAACAAAGGGATCCCTGGGTGGTGCAGCGGTTTGGCGCCTGCCTTTGGCCCAGGGCGCGATCCTGGAGACGCGGGATCGAATCCGACGTCAGGCTCCCGGTGCATGGAGCCTGCTTCTCCCTCTGCCTGTGTCTCTGCCTCTCTCTCTCTCTGTGACTATCATAAATAAATAAAAAAATAAAACAAAAATAGAAAAAAAAATTCTCAACAAAATAATGAATCAATTCAACATTGTTCAATTCAATATTATTCAGTTAAATTGAATCCAGCAATGTACAAAAAAGAATTATACACCACAACCAAGTGGAATTTATCCCAGGTATGCCAGGCTAGTTCAAAATTCAGAAATCAATTAATGTAATCCATCATATCAACAGGCTAAAGAGGAAAAAATTCACATGATGATATCGTTAGATGCAAAACACATTTGACAAAATTCAACACCTATTCATGATTAAAATTCTCAGAAAACATGAATGGGGGAACTTCCTTAACTTGATAAAGACTATGTACAACAAACCTTCAGCAAACATCATGCCTCATAGTGAGAAACTCAAAGTTTTCTCACTAAGATCAGTAACAAGGCAAGGATATCCCCTCTCATCACTGCTTTTCAGCATCACACTGGAAATCCTAGATAATGCAAGAAAGACAAGAAAAGGAAATAAAGGGTGAAAGATTGGGAAGTAAAAAATAAATCTGTCTTTGTTCATAGATGATCTGATCATCTACGCAGAAAATTGGAAAGCATTGAGAATGAAAAATTCCTGGAACTAATAAATGATGTTAGCAAGACTGCAGGTTACAAGGTTAATAAGCAAAGCCAGTCATTTTCCTATTACTTAGCAAAGAACTAGTATAACCTGAAATTCAAAAGCACAATACATTAGCACCCGAGAAATTAAATATTTAGGCATAAATACTGAGGACTGACAGTACCTGACTTCAAGATTTATGAAAAGTTACAGTTATAAAGACAGTGGGGAATTGGTGAGAAACTAGACAAACTGATCAGTGGAAGAGACAAGAGAACCCAGAAATAGACCTACATAACATAGTCAACTTATCTTTGACAAATGAGCAAATACAACACAAAGGAGTCTTTTCAACAAATGGTGCTAGAACAACAGGACATGTACTTGTAAAAAAAAAAAAAAAAAGGAAACCAAACACAAAACTTAAAATCCTTTAAAAAATCAACTTAAAATGGATCACAGACCTAAATGTAAAATGCAAAATCATAAAAATCTTAGAAGATAACATGCAAAATCTAGATGATCTTGGTTTTGGCAATGAGTTTTTAAAAGGCACAATCCAATAAAAAAAACACTTGATAAATAAGACTTTATTAAAATCACAAACATCTGCTCTGCAAGTAAAAAACAAACGAAACCAATAACTGTCAAGAGAATGAAAAGAAAACCCACAGGCTGAAAGAATACACTTGCAAAAGATATACCTGATAAAGAACTGCTGTCCAGGGACACCTGGGTGGCTCAGCCGTTGAGCATCCGCCTTTGGCTCAGGGTGTGATCCCAAAATCCAGGATGAGTCCCATGTTGGGCTCCTCCCAGGGAGCCTGCTTCTCCCTCTTCCTATGTCTGTCTCTCTCTGTGTGTCTTTCATGAATAAATAAAATATTTTTTAAAAAGGAACTGTTGTCCAAAATATACAAAAACTCTTAAAACTCAATAGTGAAAACCAACCCAATTAAAAAAAAAAAAATGGCCAAAGACCTTAACAGACACCTCACCAAAGAAGATACACAAATGGCAAATAAGCATATGAAAAGATACCCCACATTATATGTCATCAGGGAAATGCAAATTAAAACAACAAAGAAATACCAGTACACATCTATTAGAAAAGCCAAAATGCAGAACTATGACAACACCAATATCAGACAAGGGATGTGAAACAACAGGAAACTTCATTTATTCATTTTACCATTCAATGAAAATGGTACAGCCACTTTGGGAGACAGTTTGGTGGTTTCTTACAAAAGTAAACATACTCTTACCTAATTGCATACCTTGGTATTTACGCAAAGGAGTTAAAAACTTCTGTCTAGGAATGCCTGGGTGGCTCAGTGGTTGAGCGTCTGCCTTTGGTTCAGGGTGTGATCTCATGATCCTGGGATCAAGTCCCGCATCAGGCTCCCCATAGGGAGCCTGCTTCTCTCCCTCCTCCTGTGCCTCTCTCTGCATCTCTCATGAATGAATAAATAAAAATCTTAAAAAAAAAATTTGGCTACACAAAAACCTACATACAGATGTTTATAGCTGCATTATTTATAACTTCCAGAACTTGGAAGCAACCAAGATGTCCTTCAGCAGGCAAATGGATAAACCATGGTACATACAATGAAATATTATTTAACATTAAAAAGAAATCAGCCAGTGAGCCATAAAAAGACATGGAGGAAACTTCAATGCATACTATTATGTGCAAGAAGCCAATCTGAAAAGGCTACATACTGTATGATTCCAACTATGTGATGTTCTGGAAGGCAACTCTGGTCACCACTACACCACTACAGCACATATATATAATATTCTGGAAAAGACAAAACTATAAAGACCGTAAAAATATCAGTTTTTTGAAGACCAGGGATTAGAGGGTAGAGGGACAGGGATAAAACAGTGGAGCACTGAGAATTTTTAGAGCAGCTGAAACTAGTCTCTGTGTGATACTGTAATGGTGGACATATGTCATTATACATTTGTCCAAATCCACAGAACACAGAACGTGTAAAATCAACAGCAACACTAATTTTTAACAAATTTATAGTCCCAGATATTTGTGGTCAATATGGTGAAACACTATACTTAATTAATAAGTCAACATAGACCGGACATCTTTATTTATTCCTATTATCCGTGAATTTGATATTTTTTCCATTCATTTAGACCTTATTTAATTTCTCTTGGTTTTGTAACTTTCTCTAAAGAGACTGTGCACATCTGTGGTTGAATTTATTCCTGAGTATTTGATATTCTCTAACACTATTAAAAATTAGTTTCTTTCATTTTAATTTTGGGTTTTTTGTTGTTGATGTAGAAAAATTGATACATTTGCACTTAACTCTTGTATCTGGTCAGCTCCCTAAAGTCTTTTATTATTTCTAATATTTTCCTTTCTTATATTCTTTTGAATTTTTTTATATAAACAATCTTATTGGAAAATTATGATTTTTACTTCTACCTTTTCAATCCTCATACCTATAATTTCTTTTTCCTTTCTTATTGCTTAAGGCTACAGACTCCAACATCATGTCAAATAGAAGTCATGATACGGGTATTTTTGTTTCATTTCTTAATTATTTGGAAATGCTTCCAAAATTTCCCTATTAGTGAAAAAAAAATAATTTATCAGTTTAAGGAATTTTCTTCTATTTCTAATTTACAAAGAGTCTTTTTCAAATGTGAATTCAACATTATCAAACTTTTTTCTGTATCTACTAAAATAATTACATGGTTTTTTCCTATAATCTGTTAGTGTGGGAAATTACATTATCAATGTTTTTAGTTAAGTCACCCTTTCATACTTGGAATATATTCAACTATGTCATGATATTGTTAATTTTCCACACACCATTGGCATCAATTTGCTAATATTTTGGAATATTTGAATCTATATTTTTTAGTAAAATAATGCTAGAATTTTCTTTCTCCTAATGTTTTTGTATTAGAATTTTAAGTATTAGAATTTTGAATATATCAAAAATATAAATTTAATGTAATAAAAAATGCCACAGTTTTAAAAGAGGGCTGAAAGAAAATATGTGCAAAATATATAGTTGACATAAGTTGCCACCCCAAATATATAAGTAACTCACACATTGATAAGAAAAAAAACTAACAAACAAAATTAAAAGGGCAAGAGATATAAAATGAAACTCACAAAGGAGACAACCTATATTTTTAATTACATTTATCAAATATTATATAAGAGACTCTCAACCACAATATAGATTGTGACAATACAAATTTATACAATTATTATATGCCATTTAAAAACCCATGGGGGGGGGATCCCTGGGTGGCGCAGCGGTTTAGCGCCTGCCTTTGGCCCAAGGCGCAATCCTGGAGACCCGGGATCGAATCCCACATCGGGCTCCCGGTGAATGGAGCCTGCTACTCCCTCTGCCTGTGTCTCTGCCTCTCTCCCTCTCTCTGTGTCTCTCATGAATAAATAAATAAAATCTTAAAAAAAACCATCAGAACAACAACACTTTAAAAACCAAAAAAAAAAAAAAAAAACCAAAGTTCTGGTGCTGTAGACAATACAGAAAAACAGAAATTCCATCTCTGCTGGTGGAAGTATAATTGGTACCACCAATTTGTAGAGCAATTTGGGAATATCTTGTGAAGTTGAAATATTTGTGACTTATTTCCTAACAATTCTACTACTAGAGAACCTGTCATTTAATATGCTCCAGGAGGGTGTAAAACAAAATGTTTATAACCTTCTCTCAGTAGGAGGATGGCTAACTGAACTGTGAGAGATAAAATGAATAAACTATACCTGCCTATATCTGTACATCTTGAAAATTGCATATTGGGTAAAAAACACTAATGCTAGTGGGGAAATAACATGTACAATATGGGAACATCTTTCGTAAATCTTGAAAACATACAAATCAATGCTATACGTTATTTATAGCTACAAAAGAGTGAGTTACAATATAAAGTATGGATGGAAAAGATACACACCAACTTCATGAATTAGAGGACTTCAGGGACGAAAAGAAAGGAATGGGGATGGACAAACGGGTTTCTATTGCAATATTAAATGCTTATTTTTGCAGTAGAAGAAAATGTGACAAAATGTTAACATTTGTTGGGGCATCGGGGTGGCTCAGTGGGTTTAGCCTCGGACTCTTGATTTCGGATCAGGTCTTGATCTCCAGGTCTGGGATCCATCTCTGCAAAGGGCTCCCAGCGCAGCTGGCAATCTGCTGGACATTCTCTCCCTCTCACTACCCCCTGCTCGGTCTGTCTCTCTCTCAAATAAAGAAATAAATGTTTTTTTAAAAAAAATGTTAACATTTGTGGGGCACCTGGGTGGCTCAGTTATTAAGCGGCTGCCTTGGGCTCGGGTCAGGATCCAGGGTCCTAGGATCAAGCCTGGGCTTGTGCCCCCTGCTCAGCAGGGGGTCCGCCTCTCTCTCTCTCTCTCTCTCTCTCTCTCTGTCTGAAACAAGATTTCTTTTAAATGTTAACATTTGTTATTTGATATAGAGCTTATTTTATAATTCCCTAGGTTTTTTTTCATGCTTTTAAAACATGTTTCATAATTTAAAATAAAAGAATTTCTTTAGTAGGTATTTGACAAGTGGGGTATTACATTACCCCCCTTACTGTCCTTGACACCTTGCTCTGCGTATTGTCCTTGTGACTGAATATCCCCTGAGCCAGTCTCTTATCTGTAATAAAGGAAGGGTGCAGAGGTGACCCTGGGAGATTCCCCGTCGGATGCTCTAAGCGCTTCCCCCTTTCCAGCCCCTTGCACCAGCTTCTCAGACTCACTGCTGGAATTCACGCGCGTCCATCCTCTTTGCCACCATCTCGGCCTCCTGTTCTGCAAAGTCATCAGGGAACATTTAACCAAAGCTCTCAGTAATCGACTCTGCTAAGACCCTGGAAAAGTTTTTGGTTTGCTTGGTTTCCCGTTTAAATTAGAAGCCTGACGCAGACGGTGTGCACTGGGAGAGGAGGAGGGGGAGGGGGGACAGATGCGGCGGGTTCCCGGCGCCCCCCCGCCCCCCCGGGCGGGCCTCACCTCCCAGCGCAGGTGCCGCGGCCAAGGCGGTGCGCGGACCCAGGGCGCGGCCGGGCCTCGACGCCCGGAGCCTCCCGCCCCAGCCCCCGGAGCAAGGCGGCCCGGGCCGCGGGCTCCAGCCGGTGCAGCGGGCTCCCGGGGCGCTCGAACCTTCCAGGCGCCGAGGACTCGGCTGCAGCCATGGGCTACCAGGCGCAGGGGCCCGACGTGCCTCGGCAGGTAACGCTCCGGAGCCGGCCCGCGTCGCCTTCCCTCAGCCCGCCCTGGGACCCCGACTTGCCCTCGGTCCGGCTGAGCACCGGGAAAGGGCTCCGGGGAAAAGGGTTTGCCTCCCTCCGACGTTTTTTTTGATTGGCAGATGCTTTCCAGGGTGACCCCAATCGCGCCCGACCAATGCAGGCTCCCCGGGGACCCCCTGTGCCCCAGGCTCCCCAGCGGACCCCCTGTGCCCAGGCTCCCCAGAGGACCCCCTGTGCCCCAGGCTCCCCAGCGGACCCCCTGTGCCCCAGGCTCCCCAGCGGACCCCCTGTGCCCAGGCTCCCCAGAGGACCCCCTGTGCCCCAGGCTCCCCAGAGGACCCCCTGTGCCCCAGGCTCCCCAGAGGACCCCCTGTGCCCCAGGCTCCCCAGAGGACCCCCTGTGCCCCAGGCTCCCCAGCGGACCCCCTGTGCCCCAGGCTCCCCAGCGGACCCCCTGTGCCCCAGGCTCCCCAGCGGACCCCCTGTGCCCCAGGCTCCCCAGAGGACCCCCTGTGCCCCAGGCTCCCCAGCGGACCCCCTGTGCCCAGGCTCCCCAGAGGACCCCCTGTGCCCCAGGCTCCCCAGAGGACCCCCTGTGCCCCAGGCTCCCCAGCGGACCCCCTGTGCCCCAGGCTCCCCAGCGGACCCCCTGTGCCCCAGGCTCCCCAGCGGACCCCCTGTGCCCCAGGCTCCCCAGCGGACCCCCTGTGCCCAGGCTCCCCAGCGGACCCCCTGTGCCCAGGCTCCCCAGAGGACCCCCTGTGCCCAGGCTCCCCAGCGGACCCCCTGTGCCCCAGGCTCCCCAGAGGACCCCCTGTGCCCCAGGCTCCCCAGAGGACCCCGTGTGCCCCAGGCTCCCCAGAGGACCCCGTGTGCCCCAGGCTCCCCAGCGGACCCCCTGTGCCCCAGGCTCCCCAGAGGACCCCCTGTGCCCCAGGCTCCCCAGAGGACCCCCTGTGCCCAGGCTCCCCAGCGGACCCCCTGTGCCCCAGGCTCCCCAGAGGACCCCCTGTGCCCCAGGCTCCCCAGAGGACCCCCTGTGCCCCAGGCTCCCCAGAGGACCCCCTGTGCCCAGGCTCCCCAGCGGACCCCCTGTGCCCCAGGCTCCCCAGCGGACCCCGTGTGCCCCAGGCTCCCCAGCGGACCCCCTGTGCCCCAGGCTCCCCAGAGGACCCCCTGTGCCCCAGGCTCCCCAGCGGACCCCGTGTGCTCCAGGCTCCCCAGCGGACCCCGGACTCGCGATCCCCTCGATCCCGCCGCGGGCCTGGTTCGGGCGCCGCCGAGGCTGGGACACCCGCCTGCGTGGGGTGCGGCGCCCGCTGAATCAGCTCTGCTGCTCCCCTCCGAGCCCGAACTGACCATTATTTCCCTGTCGCCCTGGACATTGCCGATGATTACTGCTAACGTCCAGGGGGTGTCCTCCACTCTAGATTTCTCTGACACTTTTCCGATTTTTTTTTTTGACCATTTAATTGAGTATATGTCATTGCCATTTTATATGTTAAAACCAGAGCCACCTAGATGACAGAGAAGCTCTCATTTCTGAACATGGGCACAAAGGGAAAACTTGTCGTCAGTGCACGGCTGTTTTTAATGTTGTCAACTCGATTATAGGATCTGGTATGATAGGTAAGTGTTGTTTTGTTTTAGATTTTAAGTGAAAAGATGAAATTTAAGACTTACCATGTTGCTACTAGTCACTGATTATTTTTAAGTAAAAAATCTTAAATAATAAAATTGATTATTTTTTCCTCATTAAACCTTCCCCCCCCCCCCATTGTAACAATGTGCATCACAACAGTGTCTTTCATGCGAAAGGTGGGGATGTGATTCATTCTTTTTCCTCATGTGAGAGCATCCTCCACATGTGGTAGGTTAAAGTGGAACTGCCTATGGGATATGCTGGATTTATTTTTATAGGCTAGGTGGTCAATTGATAATGCTACCTAATGTACTTTTCCCTCTTGCTGAAGTGTCCACCATTACCTGAACCACCTTTCTATGACCTTTTAGAGTATAAATCTCCAGATATTTGGAAGTATTGGAGGTACCTAAGTGTAATCTAAAAACATAACAATCTTGTGGAAAATTAAATCATACAGTATTTCCTTACCTATCTATAGTTTTAATTTTTAAGTACAAACTTACTTTGATATATTAATTTTAAGTGTCATTTAGTCAATAAGTAGATATTGGTGAAAAACGAAAAAATATAAATTTTTCTTAACAAAGGAGCCAAATAATAAGAATTGAAAGAAATGAGCAGCTCATATTTTCTCAATGTGAAGCAAGGGGAAAGTTCTGACAAAATTAAGTGTGTTGCATTATCATAATTAAGGCAATTATTTTTTCAGTGCTAATTATTCTTTTTTTTTTTTTTTTTAGATGTTATTTATTTATTTGAGAGACAGCAGAAGCAGGGGGAGCTGCTGAGGGAGAGGGAGAAGCAGTTGCACAGGGAGCCTGATGCAGGGCTTGACACCAGCACCCTGGGATCATGATCTGAGCTGAAGCCAGACATTTAAGTGACTGAACAACCCAGGCACCCCTAATTATTCTTTTTTTTAAGATTTTATTTATTTATTCATGAGAGACACACAGAGAGAGGCAGAGACAGGCAGAGTGAGAAGCAGGCTCCATGCGGGGAGCCCAATGTGGGACTCGATCCTGGGACCCCAGGATCACACCCTGGGCAGAAGTTGGCGTTAAACCGCTGAGCCACTCAGGCTGCCCTAATTATTCTTTTTTTTTTTTTTAAACATCCAATTTAAGAAAAAGTAAAGGTAAAAACAACATCCTGCCCTATTCATTGAGAACACTACCTTTTCCTGTAAAGCTTTGCATTTTAGTTACAGTCGTCATTGATTATTTATTGGAATTGCATTACTTTTTTCACCTTTTGCAAGCTGATGTGTTTCCTGATGTTGTTTCCAAATAACAGGCACTTCTCTTTAATGGCACATAAGATAGAAGTATGTGAGGCCAGGTAACCAAGTAGGGGCAAAGACTTGCTTGAATTTCTGCCCCCATGAACCAGGGAGGTGTTGGCGCTCTCCTTGGCAAAATTCCAGAGTTCATTCCCCATGTGAACACTTTAAGCTAATTCATGTCAGCAACATAAAAAGTACCTCTTAATTATGTTCAGCAGAGTTTTTAAGGGAAACGTTTCTAGAGAATAAAAATTCTGAATGGATATAGTTTAAATATGTTTTTAGCTTAAATATTTTCTTGCCCTTAATATAAAATTGACCATTTCAGGGTATCCCTGGGTGGCGCAGTGGTTTGGCGCCTGCCTTTGGCCCAAGGCCCGATCCTGGAGGCCCCGGATCGAGTCCCACGTCGGGCTCCCGGTGCATGGAGCCTGCTTTTCCCTCTGCCTGTGTCTCTGCCTCTCTCTCTCTCTCTCCCTCTCTCTCTCTGTGTGTGTGTGACTATCATAAATAAATACAAAAAAAATTTTTAAATTGACCATTTCATAAGAAATACGTCTATATACCCCTTCAGCTTTATAAAAAATACTTCTGGTGCACCTACGTGGCTCAGTCGGTTAAGCGTCTGCCTTCGGCTCAGGTCATGATCTCAGGGTCCTGGGATGGAGCCCCACATGGGGAATCCCTGCCCAGCTTCTCCCTCTCCCCCAATCCTCCCCACTGCCCCTGAGCTCTCTCTCTCTCTCTCTCTCTCTCTCTCAAATGAATAAGTAAAATTTAAAAAAAATAAATAATAAATGATACAAAATACTTTTTCCTTCTCATTTTTCTCTCCTAGTTACCTACTTCGATTCCAGAGTCAGTCCTTCTTCATATCCCATAACCCTTTTGTGCTCTTATTACCCTCTTTGCTTTCCCAGCTAGCTTATAAGGAAAGCTCTGGGTCATTACTTTCTATATATTCAAGGATATTCCCCCCTCACCCTGAAGCGAACATTATTTGTGTGAACTGGCATCTGTTTTTCATTGTCGCTTTCTTATTCCTATTCCATCACCTCATAAACTTGCTCTCTTGATGTGTCCTTAGCTTGCATTTTATTCTGAAATAGTATTAAAATGCTAACATTTGAATAGCCATGTGCACTGTTTACAACCATGTGCTATGAATATGTCAATTTACTTAGCCTGTTATATACAGGAATTGGGAGAAAGCCTCCATATTTCTATATGTTTTATTAATGTAATGGGTGGGGCATTTTATATTTTCCCAGGATTACCTTATTCAATGAAGCAAGCCGGCCTTCCTCTGGGAATATTGCTTTTATTTGGTGTTTCATATGTTACAGGTAAAATACTATGTGATTGCGTTTTCCTGCAACTTAAGTAGTGCAATGATGATTACACACACACACACACAAAATAACTGAATCTCCTAATTAGGAAGTGCATCAAATACTCCTAAAGAATTTGGACATTTGTGTCTGAGATTTACTTTTCCTGCGAATGTTCTGAACAGATTAGAAAAGCATCATATATTACCAAGCCTAAATCCTTTTCATGTGACTTTTACACCTTATGCAGAGTGGTAGGTGGGGGAGCCATCTTAAAGGCTGATGAGGGCTGAAAGACACTGCTTTGAAAATACAGACATCAGGCCTTCTTTCTCTATCACGTCTCTTCTGCTCCCCCCCGCCCGCTTGTCATGTAGTGTTCATTCACACTCACCTTTTGCCACTCCTCCATCTGAGTGTGCGCTTTACAAACCATAATGATCTCCTCCTCCTGCGGGTCTCTTCCCTGGTCGGAAGTCACCCCACCACCTCACCTCATGACAATCACAGGGTCCTTCCTCTACCTTAGGATCACTGTGAAAAAGGCAGTGATCACAAAGAGACAGCACCTGCAGTGGTGGTTTTTATGGTGACTACTATGTGTGGTCACTTAGGTGCCTTTTTTCCAGGGACTGCACACCTCAGCCTTGTTGTCAAACCATTGACCTGGCTCTCAATGGCGCCACCTTCCTGTAAGGTTATGATGTCCAGTCACCATTTCCCCACAGCCCGCAGCCAATGACTGACTGATAGAGAACACCTGGGTGGCTTAGCAGTTGAGCCTCTGCCTTTGGCTCAGGGCGTGATCCTGGGGTCCTGGGATCGAGTCCCACGTCGGGCTCCCTGCATGGAGCCTGCTTCTCCCTCTGCCTGTGTCTCTGCCTCTTTCTCTGTATCTCATAAATAAATAAATAAATTCTTAAAAAAAAAAAAAAAAAAGGAAACACAAAAGCTGCGTGTCCCCGGCCCACATGTACACACCTTCCCTGCCACTCCCCTTCCCACCCCCCAGGAGAGGCCAGTGCGTGTTGCAGGTGCAGCTACTCTCCACCTGAGGCCACCTCGGTGCTGAACTGTTTCCCCTGCCCTATCCCCATTCTCCCGAGAGCACTCCCTCAAGTCCCCTGCCTAAGAATCTCTGACCCACCTCTGCTTCTGGAGACCCTGAGCTAGATGCTGTGGCCTCATAAAATCTCAGTTTTCCAAGACCAGCCTGTAACTGCCATTTGTTTCCCTCAGGCTGAGGAAGAGAATAAAGCATGCTATAGATTCCAAAGTCAGAGCTGCAGAAGCACTGGACGGCCTTGCTCCCTTCTTTCCTCTCACCAACTATTCTCCCCAAACCTATGGGGCTTTGAGCTTCTACAGCTCTTACTTTGTAGCTTAAGACCCATAACTTAGCTTAAGACCCATAACTTAGTAACGCGGGACCTGTAACACTGTGCTTATTCAGGGTTGTTGGTGTTTAAAAATTGCACTCTATTCATGAGAACATTCATCACACTAAAAAACCCATTCAAGGATTACCCTTGTCCTTTTTAATTTCCTGTTTCCTAGTAAGTCAGCACTGACTATAATTAATTTCCACCCAGGCATAATAACCATGACTTATTTAAGTACATTGTAAACATTTATGTACACTGTAAACCAGTAGATAGAAGAAAATTTAAAAATATGTATCACCAAAGAATTAAATACTCCAGGTGAATTAACAGTTTACTAAAGCCAAGTCACATTATACAGAGGTAAATATGAAATAATATGAATAGTTTCTCAACTAATATTATGCATAAACTTATGCAATGACAGTGAGCAGCCTTTTGCAAAGTCGTATTTTGCTAATTTATTAATCGGTAGAAATTAGTTACTCTTGTTAGTTCAGTTGCATGATCAAAATCTTAAGCAACTCTGATGAATAAAGGATGACCACACAGAAGCAAAAAAATTTATAGACTATGATTCATTTTATTTCTTAATTAGGCTTTTAAGAGGAAAATCTGCAATTAGGGTACAGTATTGAATTTTTCTTTAAATGACACTGCAATTACACAATGGTTTTTCTCTGTGATTGTTCTTTTGTCTTTTTAAGGCCTCTAATGAGATATGTCCAGTTCAGCAGTTTTTCTAAGTTCAGTTTTCATGGTTTTGACATGTTGGAGAATAAGAACAAATTATTGACAACAAATGTTTTCTCTTAATTTACTTTAAGATTTTCATATTTGTTTATTAGAGTATAATAATTTTTATTGTTCAAACACACATACTGATTTAAAAGAAAATTTTTATGTTGAATGACATGGACTCATTCATGGATTTATCTAAAATTTGCATGCCATATATTTAAAGTGAACAAATGGGACGCCTGGGTGGCTCAGCGGTTGAGCGTCTGCCTTCAGCTCAGGACGTGATCTTGGAGTCCTGGGATCGAGTCCTGTCGGGCTCCTGCAGGGGACCTGCTTCTCCCTCTGCCTGTGTCTCTGCTTCTCTCTCTTTCTCTGTGTCTCTCATGAATAAATAAATAAAATCTTTAAAAAAAATAAAGTGGACAAAATGTTATAGTGATTGATACTTCAGATTCCTTTTTTAAATAAAGATTTTATTTATTTATTCATGACAGACACAGAGAAAGAGAGACAGAGGGAGAAGCAGGCTCCATACAGGGAGCCCGATGTGGGACTCAATCCTGGGTCTCCAGGATCACACCCTGGGCTGAAGGCGGCGCTAAACTGCTGAGCCACTAGGGTTGCCCTGATATTTCAGATACCTAAAGCTCTTAAGATATATATTTATAGCTTGTACTTTATAAGTAGAAAAACACATTTATTATAAATTCTTTATATATATAGAGAGAGACTAATTCTTAATAAATTGTTAACTTTAAGCAATGGATTTTGAACTTTTATAAAAATCAGCATTCTCATCCCAAGCATATAGTTCTTCACCAAAACTTCACAACATCTATGAAACTGATCCCATACTCTCTGTGACTGAGGTCCTCATTCATCCTCTTCCTTGGTCAATAAGTTGCTGTTGAGTTTTCCGCCCTTTAGCATCTGTCCATTTCCTGATGAGTCTTCCATATTGCTGAAGAACTACCTTCATAAAACCTCAGTTTGGGGGACACCTGGGTGGCTCAGTGGTTGAGCATCTGCCTTTAGCATGATCCTGGAGTCCCAGGAACGAGTCCCACATCAGGTTCCCCACAGGGAGCCTGCTTCTCCCTTTGCCTGTGTCTCTGCCTCTTTCTCTCTGTCTTTAAAAACAAAACAAAACCTCATTTTGGTCTCTCTCAGGTTTCCAATCAAGGCATTCTAAGAAGAACATTATTCCTGCCTGTATGAAGCTCACAATGTAGTGTCAGGCAGACAAAAACAGAATTATAATACTTTATGGAAAATACCATAATAAAAATATGTACAAGATGAGAGGGATATTGGCATTTAACCTAGTTTCAAAAGAGAAGGCATATTTTGGGGCTAAGAGACACCTCCACTGACTGTTTATGAGTGAGCAAAGAAAATGGAAGGGTACTCTAAGCAGATGGAAATGTGGAGATGCAAAAGGGAATTGTGTGAGTGATTCCATCTGCTAAAGCATAGGGTTGATGTTTCTAAGTGGAAAGAGAGGAAGTCAGAGGTTTACAGAGGCATTTATGAAGGCTCCCACGTAATGATAATCATTACCACTTCCTGAGGACTGGTTTGGTGCTGAGCATGATGCAACCACTGCACTTAATCCTTCCAACTCCATGAAGTAGGTATTCATGTTCTAATTTTATGGAGAAGGAAATTGAGACTTTAACAGGTTAAACCATTGGCTAATGTCAACGGTTACTGGCAACAGAGTTGAAAGTTAAGTACATGGATTTTGGAGCCAGACAACCAGGATCTGAGTCCCAACTCTTCCCTTCTAGCTCTGTTAAGTTCAGCTATTTGTTTAACCTTCTGTGACTCACTTTTCTCATCTATTAAAGGGAGACTTGATGTAATAATTTCACTTAGACTTGTTGTGAAGCTTAAACAAGTTAAAACTCTAAAATAAAGTAGATTAGAGATTAGAAATGAGGGGATACCAATGAATAATTTATAATGCAATAGTTAATGGATTTGGTGACTGAAAGAATGTAGCAGGTGATGGATAATGAGAAATCTAGGGTGATGCTCAAATTTCTGTTGGTACTACTCACAGTTTGGAAAAATATAGTTGGAGAACCAGGTTCCTGAATTTATATATTTATGTAAATTAGAATTTGGACATTTAAAATGAAGATGTCTATGTGATCTCCAAGATAAAATGTTTGTTAGATTAAGATTTAGGAGGTATCAATTGGATTTATCAACTTGGAGCTCATTGGTGAATTTGTTCAAAGAAGATTCAGTGATGTGGGAGGAATCAAGGTGGAAAGCATATTGCAATGATTTCTATTTTCTTCTTTGTATTTGAGTGCATCTCCAAATTATTTAAAGGAGTAAAAAATCAACTGTGGTGGAAGCATGAGCGAGAGAAGAGAAAAAATAAGAATCACTCCCTGTGCATAGCTGTGTACCCAGTACAACTTCAGTGTCATTCATTAAGTGCTCAAAAAACATTGAGTTAAGTGAAAAAAAAAAAGGGAGAGATTAACTTTTAATTATATAATTTATGTATATTTGTGTCTTCAATTCCAACTGTAAAATTAGAGCTTGAGTCTTTAAAATGTAAGTTAAAAAAATTCTTGGAGTTGTCTCTTAACCATAATACAAAGTTACTAGTTCTACTTTGTTATAAAACAAATGATCTGAAAAAAAAAAACAAACAAAACAAATGATCTGATTCTCCTCAATGTATTTTTTTCTGATTGCTTCATCATTTTTCATTCTTGGTTTTCACACATTGAATGTCTATGAAATATTTGATTACCTACATTCTGCTGCTTGGACAGCTGAGCTGCATCCTGTTAATAGTCGTTACACTGGTTAGGTTCTGAAAGTAAAATGGGAAACTGACGCTTTGACTCTAGTCTGCGCACCCTCTTCTGTCCAGTTCATTGCACAGATACCTTAAGTGTATTTGCATCTGAATTGAAAAATATATAACTGGAAACAGTACTGTTTCATGAAAGGTAATGTTTTATGAAAAGAAAGTAAGCCTTGTCATGCCAATTTATTGTAGCATTAAACGCTTCAAAGTTTCTTTTTCTTTAAATCAATATACAAAAAAAAATTGTATTAAATGTAATCTGATGTTTGTTTAATCACTGTTTTTGCCACAGACTTTTCCCTTGTTTTATTGATAAAAGGAGGGGCCCTTTCTGGAACAGACACTTACCAGTCTTTGGTCAATAAGACCTTCGGCTTTCCAGGATATCTCCTCCTCTCTGTTCTTCAGTTTTTGTACCCTTTTATAGGTAAGTTGAATGTGAAAATGAATAGCGTGACTTTTATAAACACACAAATATTTCTGAAGAAGGTGGTTTAATAGGAGATTAAAAGTGAATAGGTGAAATAATAGATTTCTTGTAAGGCTGAAATATATATGTTTTTTTAAATCTAAGGGTTTGTGGAAGCCATGTACAAGGCCAACATGCAATTTAAAAGCTATACCATAATGATGAACATGTCCCCTAGCACTTCTTAGGTAAATTGTTAACATTCACCAATGACCGAATGGACATCATTTTTAAAATCAGTAAATAATACAGCAGCTGTTGTTCAAACCATTAGTTCCTTATGTCTCCATGGAAAGCTATGAATATATTTCCCCAAAATCTTACTTTTTCAAATGAGGGGATATTTGGGAGGCTTCACAATTTTCTCTTATTGTTTCTCTTTGAGCAATAAATGTATTCCTGAAAATATGTGGAAACTGAACTTTTGTAACAAAACAAATCACATTTTAAGTCACTATGGGAACTCATTTAAAACTGAACTTTTGTAACAAAACAAATCACATTTTAAGTCACTATGGGAACTCATTTAAAATTGTTCTGGAAAGAATCGATTTGTGAAGTGAAAATTTTTTTGTAATGGAAACTTATATTCTCATATATTTGCTGTCCAGTTATTTTTGAAATTATACATATTTGTAATTACAATATATACTTGAAATAAGTAGGATTATGCCTACTATTTGGGAATAACTGATTACTTTCAAAACAGTTAATGGGTGTTAAAGAGGGCACTTGTGATGGGCACCAGGTGTTGTATGTAAGTGATGAATCCCTAAATTCTACACCTGAAACTAATATTACACTGTATGTTGACTAACTAGAATTTAGATAAAAACTTGGAGAAGAAAAATAGTTATATCCCAAAAAATCAAAATGTTCAAGAGGAAACATGTGATGGTTTCTTGGTGACTGTATTGTTTTAATTACATTTTTAGCTATGATAAGTTACAACATAATAACTGGAGACACTTGGAGCAAAGTTTTCCAAAGAATCCCAGGAGGTGAGTCAATGTATTTATATATTATTCATAGTTAATGTAGTTCATAATAATTTACAAGCAAAATATTTGTAAGTGGAAGAGTTGGATGGCTTCAAATATCTGGCAATAGCTGGATCCATTCTGCTTCTAAAGTATTATTCTACTTTTATAAATAGTGTATTTCATATTTAAATGTTTAAAGGATATCATTGCTATTCATAGACTACTTTGTATTCTAAATATCTTATGCTACATATCACCAACTCCATGTGGTAACATTTTTCATGTGCTTTTTACTATGCCATTTCTTAAATAAGCAAGCTGACTTTTTTCTCTATTATTTGGGGTAAGGTATAATTTAATATATAAAATTAGCTCTTTTTAATGTATAGTTCTGTAATGTATAGTCTGACAGATGCATATAGTCATATATATCCACAACCACAATCAAAATACAGAACAAGTTCATCACCCACCCTCCCAAATTTTCCTTATTTCCCCATATAGTCAAACCCTTCCTAATCTCCAGCTTCTGGCAACCACTGATCTGATTCCTCTCTCTAGTTTAGCTTTTCCCAGAATGCCAAATAAATGGCATCATATAGCATGTAGCCTTTCAAGTCTGGTACCCTTCATTTAGAATAGTGCATTTGAGATCCATCCAACTTTTGGGGTGTATCAGTAGTTTGCTCTTTTTTTTTTAATTGCTGAGGAGTATTCCATCATATGAATGTGCAACAGTTTATCTATCACCCAGTGGAAGGACATTTGGGTTGTTCCGTTTGGCATGATTATGAAAAACCTTTACGAACATTTCAAGCAGACCTTTTCAACATGTATCACCACACCACTTCCGTTCACCCTTTCACCATATCATGGTGATTTGAATAATTTAGAGATCATGAGTCTTTTTGTTCTGAAAAGCTTCTCACCCAAGCCACACAATCCTCATCTCATAGTTACCTGCTCTATAGTTGTTATCAGAGTTGAAAGTGATACAAAAACACCTTTCTTCTTAGTCCCTGAATCACTCCTTCTAGAGACACACAAACTAAAATAAAAGAAAACCTAAAACTAGAAATTGCACCTATTCCTTCAGAGTGTTTAGTGGGAATGAAAATCAGGAAACTTGACCATCAAATCACAGACCCGGGATCCCTGGGTGGCGCAGCGGTTTGGCGCCTGCCTTTGGCCCAGGGCGCGATCCTGGAGACCCGGGATCGAATCCCACATCAGGCTCCCGGTGCATGGAGCCTGCTTCTCCCTCTGCCTGTGTCTCTGCCTCTCTTTCTCTCTCTCACTGTGTGCCTATCATAAATAAATAAAAATTAAAAAAAAAAAATTCAAATCACAGACCCATGCTTGCTTGCTGTGTGACCTTGACAAGGTTAATGCCCTCTCTGAGTTTTAGTTTCTTCATCTCTAAATTAGGAAGTAGAGTTTCACCTGCTTCATAGAATTACTGTGTGAAACGACTGAGGTAATACAGACAGTGATTAGCATGTAATAGGCTTGCCTGACACTGTTAGCTCTTAGCAACTTCTAGCCCCCAACTACAAATCATGTTTTCATAAATGGAGATCACATGAGTAGATAGAATGCTAAGGAAAAATGGAAAGAATTTAACACCATATATAAAATATTGACCTAATTATGTAAAATTTCTATTTTCATAAACAACTAAGGGAAAAAAATCAAGAAAAAAATATATTGACATGTTAACTGTGATTATCTTTTAATTGCAGGATTCATGAGATTTTTTTTGTTTCCTTTTTTGTTTCAGTTTTTCAAAGTAGCATCTATTAATTTAGAAAAATCTTTTTATCACTTTTTTTAAAATTTCTTTTTATTGGAGTTCAATTGCCAACATATAGCATAACACCCAGTGCTCATCCCATCAAGTGCCCCCCTCAGTGCCCATCACCCAGTCATCCCAACCCCCCACCCACTTTATTTTCACTTAAAATGCTTATTCAGGTATATTTTTGTTAGAAGATCAGCAAAAATAATATATCTCATCATCAGATCCTTATTTTAAAATGTCCTTTATGGTAATAGAGATCCTTTGTTACTAGTCTCCTCCCTGCTATTCATAGCATTCTATTTCAGTGTTTTTCTAGGACTTAGAATTTTCCCAGTGAAGGAAATCTATATTTTCTACCAAACATATTGGCAGAGCAAATGATTTGAAAGGGTAAACAGAAACACATATACAAACGATTTAATTCAAAAAATAATAATAATTTAATTCAAATTATGCTCACCAGAAATATATAAATAGTTGAGTTCAAGGTTTTTCTAGAACTTGAACTTCCTGTTTTAGTGTGGGTTTTTTTTTTTTTTTTAGATTTTATTTACTTATTCATGAAAGACACAGAGAGAGAGAGAGAGAGAGAGAGAGAGAGAGAGAGGCAGAGACAAAAGCAGGCTCCATGCTGGGACCCTGATGTGGGACTAGATCCTGGGACTCCAGGATCACACTCTGGGCCAAAGGCAAGCGCTAAACCACTGAGCCACCCAGGGATCCCATGTTTTAGTGTTTTGAGTCACAACTTTATGATCATTGTTTAGTTATATCTGAGTTAAGCAAATATTCATGCTTATTTTATTACAGTGTGTATCACATTTATACCACTTTGAAATTGCATCTGGGAACTTTCCTATAAGTTAGTTTATTAGCCATATGGGAAAATTAATCTCGCTTACTTTTTCCCCATAATATTTTTTTCTTTATTTATTTTTCTTTCTTTCTTTTTTTCTTTTTTTGTAACCATACTCACACATTTATTCTACAAACTTTAGACTTTGCAGAAATTAATGAACAAAGACTTGGTACCACTGGGGACATTTCAGAAACATAATGATATGATCTCTGAAGGAACTCAATATGCGGTAAAAAATTTAAGCACTGGTATCCTCTTTGGAATAGATACATAGCTCCCAAAGTTAATAAGTTAATAAGTTAATAAGTTAATAAGGCTGTGATTAGCACAGCCTTAAAAATATATAAATCCTTGTAAGTATGTTTTATTTTATGTTTACAACTTTTACTTGTATTTGATGATAGGCACACATGCACATCACTACCCTCCCCCACAACACACACACAATTATTTTATCAAGTCATTGGGATAGCCAAGAGTCTGCAGTGTATACTGGTTTCAGCAGAGCTTCTGGATAACTTCCCTATTTACCTCTGTCTTCTTTTTTTCAGGGAAACCACTTCTTTCTCAACAAAAGCATAGAAATAGAATATTTTTATCTAAAGCTTGATTTTTGAAATTTCAAGCTCCACTTTCAAGTCTCTCTAGGACACGAAAGTTAAAAAAAAGAAAAGAAAAGAAGCTTCAGTACCTGACTCCTCCTCATGTACCTTAATTCCTATAGAAAGGATTTGCCATTAGAGAGTTTTAGACAAAGAGTGACATCATGTTTTTAGCTTTTGGGAAGGATCTCTGTACCTTCTAGGTTAAAAGTATACTCTAAGGAGGCATAGAAGGGTAGAAGCAGGTAAATTTATTAGAAAGATATTAAAATAATTTGAAAGATAAGATTATTTGAACTATAGGTTCATCCTTAAGTTATTTTGTATTTACATTTTTGTGAATCATTTCTATTTTTACTTGGTTTTATGAGATTTATTTACTCAAAATCTTTGTCATTTAGATAATATTGAAAGTTATTTAAGTCATTTTTGCACTTAAATATTTGGCTATTTGTATCACTGGTGTGTTAACTCACACCTCTAAAGATTTTATAATATTTATTGTGTTTTAGTTGACCCTGAAAACTTGTTTATTGGTCGCCACTTCATTATTGTGCTTTCTACCGCTGCCTTTACGCTGCCTTTGTCCTTGTATCGAGATATAGCGAAGCTTGGAAAGGTAACTTACATTTTTAAAAAGGCTCAGAAATGCACTTTGTTACCTGCACTAATTTTGTCAAACTACTATCTATGTGGCCAAGTTCTTAATTATAGTATTTATCTTAGATTCTTTCTTACCTTTCTTTCTAAGGTACATAATCTGATGTCAGGCACCATACTTTCAATTTAGAAAATAAAAAGAACTATACTTATACCAAGTCTAATTTACTGAAGAATATGTTCTATCTTTTTTTAGGGATAGTAGTTTAAACAATTTAATGTTAGACTAAGTTTAAGAAGTAGGGATGAATCACTACACTGGCTCAAAATTTTTTTGTAAACTACAGTGTTTCATCCAGTGAATTTAAATGTCGATATGTCAGTGATCAATTCATGAGAATTTGGCCAGTGTACATGATTCTTACTGCTAAAGAGAAATGATGCATTTCTAATGAAACCAACCAAATAATTATTTGACTCACCATTTAGGCTTATCTGCATAGATTAGCCTTTATCGACCATATTTTTATTTCCTTACTCTCAAGGAGTGTTTGTATTTTATGCAAAATATTATTGGTATTATATTTACATTATGCCAAGCATTCTGATGAAAAGCTTTTTTAAAAGAGTTAGTGATATATTTTTATGTTCTAATTTGAAAGTCTAAAAGTTGAGTGAATTTTACTTTTCACTGTGATATTTTCTGTGTATCCACACTTATGGGTCCTTCCGTAAGGATCTTATTATGGATACTGTTACCCACGTCCTTCCAGGTCAGCTAGAGTGGAGATACTCCAAAGTTTCTGACCACTCTACCTTTGTTCTCTAATAGACTTCCAGAAATAAACAAGAGTCTATCAAAAGAAACTTTTTTGTGAATTATCTGAAATAACTCAACAATTTTCCATTTCACATGTTGTAGACATAAATGTTATCCTCTGAGAGCAAAAGGCCAGGCATTCATGAAAAGAAAGCTAATATTCCATCCTATTATTACCTGAACATTTTTCCCTAAAGTCTCCCTTAAGGTGTCCTATTGGAATATCTAAATAAGTCTCCCATTGAGCAATCCCAGAGTGATTAGGAGCCCTGATGTGAAGTTAGGGTGCTTGCATTTGAATTCTCCCTCTGCCACTTTCAAACTGTGTGACCTTGGGAATGTTACTTAAAAATCCCTGTTCCTCAGTAGATGAGAGGACTCATAACAGAACCTTATTTCTAGTTAAAAACTAACAACCAAGGAAACAAGGTTAACCAAATGAAATAAAAGCAATTTTACATTTTGTTTTTCTTATTAGAGAAAGAAGTCTAAAATGTGCTTATCCATTAAAAAATTAAGGGCAGAAGCACAGATTTAATAATGAGTGTGCAAAATGCATATATACACAGACCAGTTTATATTTTAGCCAGTTGAAATAGTGACAGAAGAGAAAAGAAAAAGCAAAGACTTTAGAAACACAGACCAAAGGGCAAAATCAAATAGGAAAAAATAGAATAACAGAGCTAAAGAACAGAATGGAAAAAAGAGAGGCACCCCAAAAATGTGTGTGAGTGGTTGTGTGTATGGGGAGAAGGTCCTATATTGAAAGGGGGGAGGGTAAGGTAAAGACAGAAGCAGAAGAAGCAATTATAAATAGAAAAAAAGCAGAAGTCAACACCAAAATAGGACCTGAAAGGGAAAACCTTCCCTTTGATCCATATCAACTAAAATCATCATTATATGCAGTAAGCTACTAAAAACATTTAAAGTCATATTGCAAGATTAGTCATATATGATACTTGCCCCCCCTATTTTGGCAGAAAAAATAATACTATGATCTGATAAAAATTTAGCAACACCCATCTGTAAGAAAAAACTACTATAGGATTGTACAAACAAAAACTGTATAAAGCTCTACTCAACTAAAAAGAGAAACACCTAATATTTTTAATACACTAATCTCTTTTCCAAACTGACGATATCTTTACATTTTCTTTTGCAGATCTCTTTTCTTTCTACAGTTTTAACAACTCTGATTCTTGGAATTGTAATGGCGAGGGTAGTCTCATTGGGTCCATACATGTAAGTTTTGTTGCTATATTGGTTAGTCTCTAATTTATAGTCTTCACATAGATATTCATATGATGTATTGTAAATGCTGAAGTATAAAGTAGTCTTGGTACCTGGAAGCACCATTTATTTTCAGTATTTGACAAAATGAGAGAAAATAAAAACATCTAAGTAGACAGGCATTTTTCATTTGGCCCCTGCGTGGCTGTTGAGATTAAATTGAGTTTACTTTGTATGTTAATGGCCAGCCTTAAGAGTTAGAGTAAGGAAAGGATTTTAAATAGTGAGAAATAGGGCAGCCCAAGTGGCTCAGTGGTTTAGTGCCACCTTCAGCCCAGGGTGTGATCCTGGGGACTGGGAATCTCAGGATCGAGTCCCATGTCAGGATCGAGTCCCACGTCAGGCTCCCTCCATGGAGCCTGCTTCTCCCTCTTCCTGTGTCTCTGCCTCTCTCTCTGTGTCTCTCATGAATAAATAAATAAGATCTTTAGAAAAAATAAAATAAATAGTGAGAAATAGGAATGAAGTAGAGTGCTTGGGAAGGTAAATGGTGGGAATTTTTATATCTATCCCAGAGATGGATTTATTCTTAACAAAGTTTTACCAATATAGCTGAAATGAGAAGAACAAAGAATATGATGGCGTTTTCTCTGTTAGAGGAAATGTAATCCCTCTGAAAACCACCCTTTATTCCCTTCTAAAGTATATTCTTTGATTATTTTGTGTTCAAATGCTTTGTCATTCGTAGACTGATGGTGATAGCTGGTGCCATTCATTTGCTTTGGATGTTATTATCTGGCCAAATAAAATGTTGACAACTGAGTACTGGTTCCCCAAATTTTAAATTTAAATTTTAAAATGTTACTTATCTACCAAACAAAGTGCAGAGGCTGCCAGTTCAAACTATGGCATTTATATACCTCAATTACAGAATAGATTCGCCTGATAAGGACTGGGGAGTTTATTACCCAGAGTCCCAAGAGAATGCTGGAATGAAATAAGCTTAAATTGACCTTAGGACAAAAGAAAATTAACATGTGACAGTGTCTAGCCCAGTGCCGGGAACATCCTGGGTCTTCAATGAATGTTACCCCCAACGGGAAAAGAAAGGAAACCTGTTGAATAATTATCTGTAATAACATCGTTCCCAAGGTAACTTATTTTTTCCCATCGATTAACTGTTCTGTGAGATCGCATCATTTTCAACTTCATGTGGTTATACCTGGCTTCTTAGTCTACCAGGAAAATTCCAAGCAATTTGCCTCAAATTTATTTGGAAGGGGGTGCCTGGAAGGCTCAATGGTTGAGCATCTGTCTTAGGCTCAGGGCAGGATCCCCATCCCAGAGTCCTGGGATTGAGTCCCACATCCTGCTCCCTGTGGGGAGCGTGTTCTCTCTCTACCTATGTCTCTGTCTCTCTCTCTGTGTCTCTCTTGAGTAAATAAATAAATAAAATCTTTTTTAAAAAATAAACTTATTTAGAATGAATTATGGAACATTCAGTCTAATTGCATTTGATATAACCTTTACTTTGAAAAAAAAAAACCTACTCTTTAAAGGATTGAAATAAAAGAGAAAAGCATACATATCTATCATGTTTATATTAATGTTCTCTTTGAGTAACTGAATCCCAGTCCATAGTTGTAGTAGCTCGGGCTGCCAAAACAAAATTCTATAGACTGGAGGTCTTTAACAACAGAAATTTACTTTCTCATAGTTCTGGAGGCTGCCAGCATGGTCTGATTTTGGTGAGAGGTCTCTTCCTAGTTGCAGAAAGCTGCCTTGCTGCTATGTCTTCACAGGGCAGACAGTGAGGAGACAGCAAGCTCTCTGGTATCTCTACTTAGAAGGACACTAATCCCATCAAGAATGCAATGCCCTCAAGACCTCCTCTAAACCTAATTATCTCCCAAAGTCCTCATTTCCAGATACCATCACAAAGGGGCCTTGGCTTCAATATATGAATTTTTGGAGGGAACACAATTCAATCCTTAGCCATAGCAGTTTTGAAACGCATCCAGTTCCCTTCACTGTGGCCATTTATTCTTTCACTCAGTGAACGCTCACCGAATGCCTATTGTTTCTTGCTATTTTGCTGCACCCTCAGAGAAAAAGAGCAGAGAAGCTTAAGTCAGTACCTGTTGAAGGTTGTTCACAACCAAGTGGTGAAAATGAACTTATTTTTAAAACAAAAAGGAAGAAAAAGAAATGGCAGTGCCATAGAAGTGCAAAATAGAGGCATAAAAGCAGTAGGGCTGCCAAAGAAGAGAGTGCTTAATAGTTTGTCTGAATCAGGACCGGCTTCCTTGAAGAAAAATATATATATATATGATCTGGGTGTTTTAGGATGAATCTGAATTTTTTCAAATAGATAAAACTATAAAAAGCATTTGAGGCCCAGGAAAGGTAAGCATAAAAGAACAAAAGCATATGGTACATTCTCCTGATATTTACTTAGTACCTACTATGTTGGTACTGTAGTCACCTCTGACTTTCAAAGGCTGAATTTACACAACAAAAAGCTAATAAGTATACCGAGCAGAATACAATAAATAATTGTGGGTTAATGTTTTTAGTTGCGTAAGACAGCATTTTTAGTTGGAGCTTTTATTATGAAAAGTGATTCTAGAGAATAAATTATTAGGTTATAATAAAAGGTCTAATAGATTTGGCAAATAGAGTACTATGAGGCCATATTGAGGGGAAAAACCCAAGTAGCTAAAAGCTGAGATAAATAAGTTAATCATTAACTGAGTCCCAAGGAGACAGTTTGAAGCAATGATTTTCCTCTCCAGGGTCACATTAGAATCACCTGAGTAGCTTTCAAAAATGCTGATGCCAGGGGCCCCCTGCAGAGATTCGGAGGGAATTGGTCTGGGAGCCAATTCATTATTGAACAGTTGTGAGGTTGTGAGCAAGCATCTTGGTTGAAAGAGACTGAAATCATGAGGACACATTTAAACGAGTGTAGCATTTCTAAAAGTCGACTAGGCCCTGTTGTGCTGTAAATTTTCATGATTTATTCTCCACTTACTGTTTTGGTACCTTTTGTTCTACAACCTGTGTGTGAGATACTATTGTGAAAACCAAGAGAAAATATCTCTGCTCTCAAGGGGCTCCCCATTTAGTGGGGAAGATAAGGCAGTGCAAATGCCTGTCGTGGAGGCAAGCGTATCTTGACACAAAAGAAAGAGGAAGGAGAGGCCACTTCCTGGTGGCGCTAAATGAATTGATTTTATGGCCAAAGAGCTATTTATTTCTGTTGTAAACAACATGTGGTCTGTATCTTTTTAACCTTCCTCTAGCAGTGCTATCAGACTTCATCTGAGCCTTTGAAATTTTTCTAATAACAGGGATTATTTACTTAACTCTTTCAATATTTAGATGTTAAAGAAGTGTGTTGTTTTTTTTTTTTTTAAATGCTGTGCCGCCTTTTATTTCTGTTTGAATACTACTGCAAACAACTTCTGTTTGTCCAGATTTACAATCAGGCTAATCAAATCCCATGTTCAAGGGTTGGCATAATAGCTAGTCAGGCAGGCTTCTTTCTGAAATATGACAGCCACAAATGCTTATAATCCATAAAACATGAGAAATTCAATACTCCATGTGTGTTTTTTCCTCATTTTTGGTTCAGAGGAATGATCAGAAAAGCTGTACTTTTTCATAGGGCTTTTACAATGGTGTTTGGAAAAGAACTTTAAACCGGCTATCAGAAAAGAGGAAGGTTTGTAATGGCTACTGGTATTGACCTTGTTACTATGGAAACATCTTTTTAGTAGTTGTGTTTTAAAAATAAGACACACAATTCAATTTCCTTTTCCATAACTCATAAGGCCATAAATTCTGCTTTTTGATATGATTTCAAATATGTTATAGTCCAATGACTTTCAGTGCTCTTTGGAAATAATGTTCATTTTTATTGTATTTTCTAACCTTTTGCTTTCTTAAAAACTGAAGTGGCAAGGCAATTTAATTGCTTTCTAGAAAGTGTGCTAGTATCACAATGCAATGATAGTTCTTCCTTTTTTTCAAACTACAGTTGGGGGCATTATCACTGTGAAAACCTTCATTCTGTGCTTCATTAATATTCCATTCTTTACATTCAGAATGGAAATGATAGCATGAGGTCCAAAGTTACAACTATTTTCTCTTCATCTAACATGTTTTTTATAGCATTTTAACCATTAACGCTGTATTCCAAACATAATTCCAAAAAGTGTGTCCATACCTCCAACAGACATTTATGTACATAAAATGTGCCATCTCCAAGAATCTCAATATGTATTAGTTTCTTTATCCCTTTTCCATTCGAACCCTGAAATTCTATGGTTTGATGCTATACATAAAGAGGACCTAGAAGGAATTAAAGAAAGGATCAGAAAAAAATAGGTAAAAGCAGAGGAATAGTGCATATTTGAAAAAGGGAATGATTATTTAATTCTGTCAAATACTAGCCACTGATTTTTTATGATTAAATTGTTGCCCTTTTTGTTGCAAAAGATAGCAACCATAGAACCCTACCTGCTTAAAGCAAAAGATAATTTATCTCACATAACTTTAAAATTCATGAATATTCATGTTATTAGATTTGGTTGGGTTTCGTTTAATCAATGAAATCAGACATAGTTTTTCTTTTTTTCACTTCTTGGCTTTGCTTAATGTTTTGGCTATGGTTTCTGAAAAGCTCTCCCCTCATTGTGATGAGATGACAGTAACATAAACAGTCTACATCCATCCATTCAAGTCCAAGTCCATGAGCTTTCTCTTTTAAATTACTTCCAACCTCACTTCCAGTATTAGTTCTGATTTGCTCTAATGAGGACCCATGATGATCCCAGACCCTATCATCATGGCCTATGTTGACTTGCTCATATCTATGTTACATGCCTACCCTTGATGCTAAGGATACAGTCAGTCCCACTAAAGCACATGGACTGAGAGAAGAGGAAAAGGTGGTCCTAAAAAAGTCAAAGCAATGATGCCAGGAGAAGAGGAAGTAGCCACTGCATGATACTACTATAGATGTCCACTTCAGCTGAGAGGAGGTTACTGGTAACCTTTTGAAGTAACAATCCCGTGATATGGGTGGACACCAGATTAGAGAGAAATAAAATGCAAGTGAATGATAGCGAAGTGAATTGAACAAATATCCACCTCCTTTTGTTTTTTAAGAGCATCAAGGAATGAAAATAACATGACAAAATAGTGGCTTGAGACAGTAAGATCTCCAACAAATACTTTTTTTTTTTTTACCATGGGAGATATTAAACATGTATAGGTCAAGCCAAAAGATGGAACCAAGTCCCCGAGAAGACCTTGAAAAGTTGTAATTTATAATATAGAGTAATCCTTGCAGAGGAACTGGGTTGCTCCTTCTTCCTCTTGGAACAATAAGATCAAGTATGGAGAGTAAAACATGGATACATTCTGAACACCAGTGAAGCACTTTTGAATGTTCATGTCCAGTAGGCTCTGTTTTTTTCAGAGATGAGATTATTATCTGAGAGTGTAGTAGACAAAGGTATGTTCAGAACCTGAATATTTTAATTGGTTATATTTGGAAATTTCTCCATAGAAAGTGAGAAGGGATCTACACATAGAATAAAATAATCACACTATATGTTAAATTATCTTTATTCATATTTTATGCATTTTCTTGTGTATTTTATGCCTTTCCCACAATTATAAGCTCCATGAGAACAAGGATCACATTTGCTTTTTCCACACCACGTATCCATTATTCAGCACAGTGCCTAATGCAGAATTAGAATTGCAACAAAAAACTGTCAAATGACCAGTTGAATAAAGGAATGGACCCTTAAGCCTTCTGCTTTTGGTTGATTCAACTTGGAAATTAACTGACCATAATTTCAGAATAATGAGACAATAATAATTATCCTGAGACAATAAAAATTTCAGGCAAAAGCATTCCCTGTCAAAGATAATTTTCCTAAGCCTACTTCCTCACTAACATAATTAGCTAACTCATCTGCTAAAATACCATTTGACTCCAAATTCTGCAGCACTGTTAGAATTAGTGGTACATTTAGCCAGACAGATTGCCTACATGAAGCGACAAATAGGACCACCATTTGACTTGAGTCTACATGCAAATAGGAAAAAACAGGTGCAAGACAATATATTCTCAGAGAAGTTTAGTCCAGCAACTGTGTTAGTGGAGCTGAAGGAATAGTCTAGGCTATTCCGAGTTAAGAACTTATTCCACTGGGATCCCTGGGTGGTGCAGAGGTTTAGCGCCTGCCTTTGGCCCAGGGCGCGATCCTGGAGACCCCGGATCGAATCCCACGTTGGGCTACCCGTGCATGGAGCCTGCTTCTCCCTCTGCCTGTGTCTCTGCTTTTCTCTGTGTCTCTCATGAATAAATAAACAAAATCTTTAAAAAAAAAAAAAAACTTATTCCACTTTTCATCAGTGATTTTTATAAATGGCTGCCATAGTGAGATTTGCCACCTGCCTGTTATTTCCAGCGAGAAGCCAGACTGGTCTGTGGCATAGATTCACAACCAAGGAGCAGAAATAGAGTGGCCCGTTTTTTCGGTCAACAAGCATTTATGAAATGTCTAGCTGGGGCTAGTCAGTCATCTAGGTATTTGGGCTATGAAGATGAAGAAAGCACAGTCCCTGACCTTGGATACCTATAGTTTCTGGATGGGGAGAATAGACATTTGGAAGATAATTCCAATATAATAATTCATGGAATTATGGGAAAATGCCTTGGAAACAGAGAAATAACTGTTAGCCCAACCTGGGCAGGCAGGTAAGAATATTTCAAGGTAAGAGAATATGACCTGTTGCTTGAAAATATGTACTGGTATTAACTGGATCAAAAAGGAAAATGGAGGGAGGTTGGAAGCTATTGTTGGCAGGAGTATGTGAGGCCGAGACATGTGATATGTATAGTGGCAGAAGCAATTCAAGGTTCTAACACTGGGAAGGACCTAGAGAAAAGGGATACTGTCATTGGTTTGGGAACTATGAAAATGATTATGCTGCCCTTGAGAATTTTCTCAAAAACTTTATTTTCCTTACATTACTCCTCAATATATATATATATTTTATCACACTCTTAATAGTAATCATGTCTCCATGTTATCTCATTTTTTTTTAGATTTTATTTATTTATTTATTCATTAAAGACAAAGAGAGAAAGAGAGGCAGAGACATAGGCAGAGGGAGAAGCAGTGAGCCCGATGTGGGACTCGATCCCAGGACTCTGGGACCACACCCTGAGCCAAAGGCAGATGCTCAACCACTGAGCCACCCAGGTGCCCCTCCATGTTACCTCATTTAAACAACTGCTGAAGATGGTGCTTTCCTAATCCACAGACCTGTGTTCTCCCATCACCACCACCTGTGTAGCTTCTGTGCTTAGGAAGTCACTAGATTTTAGTGATTTTGAGCTGAAAGTTTGGCAAGACTGCGCAAAGAAATGATGGTAGACAGGTTGGCAGAGACCAATAGGGAAGGAAAGCTTCATGGGTAGCAGTAAGAAATTTGAATTTGTTCCTTAGCCAATGGGGCATTGGAGGTTCTTCAGCAGGAGAGCAACAGGAGCCAGTCTCCATATCAAAGGACTCATCTTACAGCAGAGGTGAGGTGAGGGTAGTGGAGGTACAAAGACTTGGAAGGAGGCTATAGCAAGAATCTGGGCAAAAGACATCTGAACAGTATAAGGACGAGGCTGGTAGAAATGAAGAAGAGGAAGGTGATGCCAAGGTGTCCAGCGTGGACAACCAGACTGTTAGATGGTCCAGAATTCACCATCAAAAGGTGAAGATGGGAGAGTCTATTCAGTCAGTTAGCATTTGCTTACTGGGTCAGTCACTTTTTGTAGGATCTGGGTCTGTGAAGATCAATATGGCACCGTCCCTTTCTGCGGGTTTTTATAACTTATTTTGGATGAGGTAGGGCAGATAAACACATAAAAGATAACCCCAAGACTATTTAATAGGATTATGAGCAATGTGCTATAGAAACATAGAGGAAGGACCCTAGCTTCTTTTAAGTTGTTAACTAGGAGAGGAAGCAGGTCTGGGAAAATCATAGTAAATGTTTATATTTAATATCTTGATTTTGAGTAACTCTTGGAATGGGTAAGAAAACAAAGGAGAAGAAGTCATTTAGTGTTTGGGAAATGCAAGTCAAATTTAGGGAGAGTCTGGAATGGGGAGGATTGTACAGGAACAATGCGTAAGGTGGTGAATGACATAACCCAAGGAGAACCCACTGAAAAATAATTATCTGGAACTCACATCTGAAATTACGTTTATTTTAATATAAATTCACATTGTATTTTAATTTAATAATGTCTTGTGAAAAACACAGTAGGGAACCAAAATAACACTCATAATTCTAACAGGTTCTCATTCCACTGAGAAGTGAACGTGCCCCCTCCTACTCACTCTCTGCCCTTACAATCCCAATTCACAAAAACAGTTAACATCAACTTTTAAAGAGTTTGCAGAGGAATTGAAGCCAATAGTGGGGAAAAAAGGAAAAAGTGACAGAATAAGAATCAAAAGTGGTTTGGTGTCCCAAATGGAAAACAGGAAGTGTTTGTCATGTTTATGGTGCCAAGTTGTACAAACTTTTTATATGATTCATAAAAAAAAAAATCCAAAATTATATTCTGGCAAAAAAATCAGCATAATGTTTTATGTAAATGTTAATTCAAGATTAGCTTTATGTAAAATTTGTTTTTTAAAAAAGAACCAGCTTTGATGTTTAGAGTGATCCCCAAGAAGAACTTTCCTGAACAGCTTTATATGTTCCCATAAACCCCAATGGTTTATAGAAGAGAATCAGAAGAAACCCGAGCTGGGAGCAATGAGGTGAGAGCTGTCAGCTGATGCCCAGGCTGGGGCAATGGGCAGACTTGCCTGTGGCATCAGTATAGCTTGTGGTGTGGCCGGGGAGCTTTTGTTTGCACGCCAGCTGGACCACCCAACTGTCAGATGATTGAAGAGGGAAATATGCCAAGATTATATGATGCAGGAGGTGCCTACGTGTAGCTGAAAGGAGGTAGGGCAAGTGCCACAGAGGTGGATGTTTGATTCCCCCAGATCAGAGGTCTGATGTTCTGGGGACCAGAAGCCATCCCCTCGAAGCTTGTTTTCCTAAGTGTGTGAAGGCTGGAGATATATTTGATAGGACCTGCCTTCTGCTGCGTTGCCTTATTACTACTCAGCTGTTGTGAAGATAAGGTGGTTTGCCCTTTAAAATAGGATGAAATGTCTGAATGCAAGAATCCAAACTGAAATGATTTTGCAAAGTGAATTTATCTCCCTTCAACCTCCCCACTCCCATCCCGCTCCACACCCACAAAAGGTTTCTAAAAAGAATATAACTAAGCATTTGACTGGATTTTTTTTAGAGTAAAGGAAGCCGTCATTCTTTTGAAAGTAATTTGCCATGCAAGGCTGCAAAGTGCTATAAGCCTATCTCGCTTTTTAATAGTAAAATATATTAAAACACTTGAAGCATTGCACCTTAAATGATCTGAACCTTATAGGAAGCCTCTGTTAATTTGCTGTGATATATTTGAAACTCTGTGAGACATTTTATAGGATCCTGCTTCTTCCTGGTATTGCTTTTATTTGGATTTATTTTTTCTAAAAAACAATACACTCACATGTTTTTTTACAAAATCAGATATTACAAATGGCTTTTAATGAAATAGAGAAGCCTTATACCAAATCCTTTTCTATTTCAGTTGTATTTCTTGACATTCACATCTTTACTCTGCATAATATGCTTCTGTTAGTTCTGGATTCTTACTCTTATATGGTAGATGATGATTTCTCTGTCTTTCCTTTTGACCCTAACTTAGTATGTGGAGATATAACACCATGTTCAAAATTAGTTCTATTTCTCTTCTGGTACACTTTTTCCCTAGAATTAGCACTTGCTTTTCATTGTGTTTTTAACTATGTTTAGCAGGATGTCCAGTTTAGCTTTTTTTTTTTTTTTTTATTAAGACTTTGAGTTTTTTGAAGCAGTTTTAGGTTCACAGCAAAGTTAAGAGGAGGGTACAGAGATTTTCTATATACTCACTACCAACCCACATGCATAGCCTTGCCCTTACCCATATCTCCCACCAGAGTGGTACATTGACTGCAACTGATGGACCCAAATAAGTACATTATAACCACCAAGGTCTATAGTTTATAATAGAGTTCACTTTTGGTGTTGTACATTCTGTAGGTTTGTACAAATGTATAATGTCATGTATCCACTGTTATATTATCATGCAGAATATTTGCACTGCCCTAAAATCCTCTGTTCTTCTCCCATTCATACCCTTCCCCCAACCACCAGCCCCAAGCAACCACTCATCTCTTTTCTGTCTCCATAGTTTCAGAATGAAATATAGTTGGAATCATCCAATATGCATGTAGCCTTTTCAGGTTGGCTTCTTTCACTTAGAAATAGGCATTTAAGATTTCTCCGTGTCATTTCATGGCTTAATAGTTCATGTTTTTTTTTTTTAGCACTGAATAATATTCCATCATTTGGATGTACCACAGTTTATTTACTTACCTGTTGAAGGACATCTTGGTTGCTTCCAGAATGTGACCATTATGAATAAAGCTGCTATAAATACTGCACGCAGGTTTTTGCGTGAACAGAAGTTTTCAGATCCTTTGGTAAATAACAAGTAATGTAAGTGCTGGATTGTATGATTAGAGTATGTTACTTTTGTAAGAAACCACCAAACCGTCTTCCATAGTGGATGTGTGATTTTGCATTCCCTCCAGTAATGAATGAGTCCCTTTTACTCCACATCCTCGAGAGCATTTGGTGTTGTCAGTGTTCTGGATTTTGGCCATTCTGATAAGTGTGTAGTGGTATCTCATTATTGTTTTAATTTACATTTCCTTGATGGCATATGATATGGTATATCTTTTCATACACTTATTTACCATCTGTATATATTCTTTGGTGAGGTGTCTGTTAAGTCTGTGGCCCACTTTTATTTGGATTGTTTGTGTTCTTATTGTTGAGTTTTAAGTGTTCCTTATATGTTTTAGATAACAGTATTTCATGACATTTGTCTTTTGCGTATATTTTCTCCTGGTTTTTAGCTTTTGGTTTTGTTCATTTTGTTACTCCTTCCCCAAATACTCAAAAATGTGATCTACAGATTTTATTATTTTTCTTGAAGATCTCCATCCCAGAGCCTTCCACCCCCTTGCTCCTTTCTGAATGGATTGATTTCTGTTGGCTGCCCCACTGTCATCCTAGGCTTCCTTTTACTTCTGTTTTTGTGTTAGGCGCCTTATACCCAGGATCTCATATCTTTAATTTTTCTTTATTTTCTCCACTTTCCAGAGCATCTGACATAACTTTCTGTTGTCTCTGAGTCTTGCACACACAGGAGTTTGAGCTTTCTTTTTGTCATTAGCTCCTTTTATGCGGCTGTTACTTCTTCCATTCTCTGCAGTTACCATGTAAGCATCTGCTTTCCTTTTCCCAAAATGTCTTCTCCACTGAGGTCTCTCCATTATCCCCACCCCCCATGGATATATCCCCATCTTAAATTTCTTTAATATCATTTTAGTAAGGTCTGAAGAGAGAAAGATGGTTAATATATGTGGGCCACCCACCATGTTTCATTGGATGTCCAAGTTTAACTTTGGATGGATTGATTTGCCTGAGGATTTAAGTACAAATTAAAACATTTTTTGCATGCATTTTTCTCCTTTGAGAAATTCTTTCTTTCTTTCTTTCTTTCTTTCTTTCTTTCTTTCTTTCTTTCTTTCTTCTTTCTTTCTTCTTTCTTTCTTTCTTTCTTTCTTTCTTTCTTTCTTTCTTTCTTTCTTTCTTTCTTTCTTTCTTTCTTTCTTTCTTTCTTTCTTTCTTTCTGGAGTTTGAAATTATGACAAAAAGCAGCAGACCTAGAGTATGGGTGTCCAGGTGGAGGAGGATCAGAAAATTCTGTCTCCAAATTTATCCAATTACTGAATTATCTAAGCCCCTTCTCCAGCTCTTAATTTACAGCTGCTATGATGCTATTATTTAATTGAGAGATTAGGAAGAAAAGAAAGAACAACTGCCATCTGCATTGGCACTTACTTTAAAGCTCTGGGAAGAGATAGCTACAAAAAACAATGACTAAACAAGTTTTTATCTTGTTTCATTGGATATTTCTTTTTTTAGCACCCCAAATTGGGAATTATTTCTGCCTGCCATTTATGCATTTAGCAAAAGTTACTGTGTCTTCAATATGGTAAAAACCATGAGATAGATTTCCTATTGCTTCCAAAATAGTATTAATAAACACACACATGGGCATGTGAGTGGGCTCAGTCGTTGAACATCTGCCTTTGGCTCAGATTGTGACCCTGGAGTCCTGGGATCAAGTCCCACATTAGGATCCTGGCAGGGAGCCTGCCTCTTCTTCTGTTTATGTCTCTGCCTCTCTCTCTGTGTCTTTCATGAAAAAATAAATAAAACCTTAAAAAATGTTTTAAATTAAAAAACACATACACGCCTCAAGATTTTACATATAAGGCCGTTTTACCTTATTAAAACAAAATGCAAGACTTCCAAGTAATTCCTGAAAGTGAAGCTCTTAAGTTTCCAGGTCATGTAAGTTAGCCTCTGGCTGTCTCTAAGAAGGTAGTGCTGCGTGTTCAAGAGATGAACTTAAATGTCACTGTACTTATATTTTATCAATGCCAATGATAAAATACAACTATATTCTTTCATAAACTTTCTTAGTGGTAAAATACAAGAGGAAGAACTTTTATCTTAGCAATATTGACAGGATAAACCCTTTCTATAATTTGAAATTGATGTAACAAAAAGTAATATGAATAACCCTTAATTTGTGTATGTGTACATTCGTGCTTGTATGTATAGATTGGAACTTTAACATGTAAAAGGTTAATTTAAACTTTTTTTTTTCTCTTAAACGATTAGTTTAAGATATTATCTGGTGATTAAATAATCAGTTTGCCTCTCTATTCATTTTAGATGTCAAATATCTTCAGGTTTAATGAGTGCCCTCTTGAAACATTTCATTGTCTTCCGTTGGCAGTAGTGTCCACACCACTGTAGCAAAACTTATCATATAACACAGAGCTACAGCTTATCCGGCGAGAATGATGGCTGGGCTAAGGTATAAACCCTCGAGTGAGTGAGGTGAGCAGTTCCACGTACCCTGAGACTGTCTAACATGGCCTTATGCAGTTGGAGGTTTGCACCAATTTGACAGACCCAATTGTGCACAAAATTGGTCTATATATTGGTCATTAAATACTTAATGTTTACTGTGAATATCCAAAACAAAAGAATCATTTCATTTTTTTTTCATCAGTATCAACCAAATGACTGCCCATTTGGTAGCATGTATGTCTATTCTCAAGATTAATCATTCATTTATTTTAAATAAAGCAGCTCATCTTCCCCCAGGTCCCTTCATTCTCTAAAAGAATATGAATATACCACGATGAATTGTAGTACACAAAATGAAGATTGCATTTTGTGTACTTACAGGTCCTTATAGCTAGACTAAGACATGTATTGTTCCTTTAATGATAACATAAGGGACGGGAGAAAGAGTGGAAGGAGGTCTCATCCAACATTGATTGTCCACTACATACCACAATCTTTCATTCATTTTCTCATTTAACCCTATGTCAGATATGTAAACAGAATTATTTTTATTGCCTTTGTTCAATAGAGAAAACTGAGACCAGTGTCATTAAGTTATCTGCCCCAAGGCACTCTGCTAGTATACCATAATACTAAGATTTAAATCCAAGTCTGTCTGACCTCAAAACATGTGGTTTTTTTTCCATTACAGCTTTCTGTATCCCATATGGTTTTTCTTAGTCATAAGAAAGGTTGTCCTTCACAGAGGAAATTAAGTTCATTATTGTCCTTTATTGATATTAACCACATTTTGGTCTGTATATACTATATATTACTGTGATTACAGTAAATAAAAGAAGCAGGTAGGAACCAAGTAGAGGTAAAGAGCTAAAAGTCCATTTATCAGCAGGTAACATTAACACTTGCGGAAGAGACACTATTGACCTCAGAGGACTAATTTCAGAACTATTGGCTTCCATTGCAAACTCTAGACACACACGAGTGAATGCAGTTGGTTTCAGTTCCTCAGGGAAATAAATTCAACAGTAGCAATAGAAGAATCTAAAACAAAGAGGAATTGGAGAGTAGTTTTTATTTGGGGATTTTTTTCAGAAGAAAACTTGCCTCACTTTGTACAAAATAACTACTTCAGGAGAGTTGTACGTTAATTAATATGTTTGAATTTGAATTATCATTTGAAAGCCATTCCCTGTGTATAGGTAATTTAATACAACTTATACTTTAAATTTTTTTAAAAAAGCACTCATCTTATAATTTAATTATTTAATACAAATTAAATTTCATTTAGTTGATTCATATTTTAAAATAATTCAATATGACTATTATGTACTATGTCTTTTCTTCCAGGCCTCTATTCATAATAACAATTTCAATTTGTTTCCCCTAGTTTGTTGGTTGTTTTCTTTTAATTTTTATGTATTTTGCAGGCTCTGCTATCCTTGGTTCTTTATAAGTTAAAGAAGTATTTTTTCTGTCATTACACTCAACTCCTCCATTCTACTTGCCCTTTAGAAAATTCAAGTGGTAAACAATACTGAAATATACAACATAAGCTACCCTATAGGAAATTGTGTTTTTTTTTTAGGATTTTATTGATTTATTTGACAGAGTGAGAGAGCATGAGCAGGGTGGAGGGACAGGAGGGGAAGGAGAAACAGGCTCCCCCACTGAGCAGGGAGCCCCACATGAGGGCTTGATCCCAGGACCCCAGGACCCCAGGATCATGACCTGAGCCAAAGGCAGGCACTTAACTGAGCCACCCAGGCACCCCTACACTATAGGAAAAAAATTAAACCTCTCTCGGTAATTTAACTCTTTTAGACCATTAGAAAATAATTAGATGTCTGGGGTGCCTTGGTGGCTCAGTTGGTTGAGCATCTGCCTTTGGCTCAGGTCATGATCCTGGAGTTCAAGGATGAGCCTCACAAAGAGGCCTGCATTGGGTTCCCTGAAAAGTGAGGAGTCTGCTTCTCCTTCTCCATCCGCCCCCCTCCCCTACTCATGTCACTGTCTCTCTCTCCCCCTCACTCTCTCGCTCAAATAAATAAATAAAATCTTTTTTTTAATTAAATATTTTATCCATTTATTCATGAGAGACAGAGAGAGAGAGAGAGAGAGAGGCAGAGACACAGGCAGAGGGAGAAGTAGGCTCCATGCAGGGAGCCCCATGTGGGACTCAATCCCGGGACTCCAGGATCACGCTCTGAGCTGAAGGCAGATGCTCAACCACTGAGCCACACAGGGACCCCAAATAAAATCTTTTTTAAAAGTGAAAAAATAATTAGATTTCTGAACAAAAATTATCTATATGATTTCTTCTAGCTCTGTATGGCCCAATATAGTAGCAACTAGTCACATGTGACTATTTAAGTTAGATAAAATTAAATAAAATTAAAAATTAGTTCCTCAGTCACACTAGCCATAATTTCAAAGGCTCTATAGCCACATGTAGTTAGTAGTAACTATATTGGACAGCACAGGTGTAGAACAGTTCCATCATCACAGGAAACACTATTATATAGTGCTGTTCTAGATTATGAGATAGAATAAACATCAAGATTATTTTCTTTCTTTCTTTCTTTCTTTCTTTCTTTCTTTCTTTCTTTCTTTCTTTCTTTCTTTCTTTCTTTCTTTCTTTTTCGGCAGTATCCTCAGGGATTTATAACAGTGGTTGCAACATAGGTAGTGGCCAACAAATATTTGTTGAAAATTGAACAAACTGAATAAGTGATTGGAAAGCAGGAGAAATAGTTTCAGTTGTCGAGTATTTATGGAAATTTAAGGTTAAAACTTAGGTTCAGGTCCAGAAAGGTTTTATGTAGAAAATATTGTAAAATCATATAAAGTTCAGGAAGTAGGAAATTGGACTAGATCTTTTTAAAATAACTTTCTATGTTTACTTCAATATTTATCAGCAGTAGAGTATTATATTTAAAAGTCAACTCATTTCTTTTTCCCTAGAGATATATTCTTGTTGGTTTAAAATCATTCCTACGTTTATACTTGTAGTATGCTTTTATGTATTCACAACAATATCTAGTATTGATTAGTATGTCTGTAAAATATACATAAATAACTACTATGGTTAAAAATGGGGATGCCTGGGTGGCTCAGTGGTTGAGCACCTGCCTTTGGCTCAGGGTGTCATCCCGGAGTGTCTGGATCGAGTCCCACATCTGGATCCTTGTATGGAGCCTGTTTTTCCCTCTGCCTGTGTCTCTGCCTCTCTCTCTCCCTGTGTCTCTCATGAATAAATAAATAAAATCTTTTAAAAAATGCATTTTCTCTTCTGTAATTCATGATTTTTCCTTCAGTATTGTATGCCATATATTTCCATTTTGGATACAGTTAGCACTGTGTGACTCATTTTAGTTGCTCTCATGGCACACAATTTTATGTTTATGTCATGATTTACTTATGGATTTATTTATCAATTCTATTGTCTGAAATTGAGGTAGTTTGGCTAATATAAACAATGCAGTAGCAAATATCCTTATTCATATCTTTTGTGCACATGTGTACTTTCCTAGTCTAGGATAATATGGAGAAATGAAATTGTTACAACCTTTGAGTATCTTCAACTGACTAGATATTGTCAAACTCTTCTTCAAAGTGTCTTACAATTTACAGTTCCCTCCATAATAATTGCAAGTTGTCCTTTCCCAGCAATTTATCGACTTTGTTATTGTTGAATTAAGTGTAAAATGCCTTTTTGTATGGATTTCATTTGAGTGTCTCTGATTATAAAGGAAAGTGAGCAACTTGTGGCATAATTATTGACCATTCTCATTTCTTTTTCTGTCAATTGACTATTGTTCATTGCTTATTGGAATATCCTATATCCATAACAAATCTTGTTTCCAAGTTTTTAGCTTATCTTTATATTTTAAATTTGTATATGGATTATTTTATCATACACACAGTTTCAGGTTTCTCAATCCTTACTTTTATGTTGCTTTTACAATTTTTTTTAAAAGAATTTCTTTCCTCCTTGAATATAATATTTTATTCTTTGAATTTAAATATTAATTTGGGGGAGAATTGACATCTACATGATATTGAGTCACCTATTCATATACATGAATATGGCATATCTTTCCATTTATATATGTTTTCCCATAAAATTATATCATGCCATTAAGGTTATGCATATCATTTAAAATATGTAGTGTTTTTATTGCCAATGCCATTTAAAAAACATTTTAATTGGCTATTACTTATGTACCTCAACCCTACTGATTTTCATGTATCAAGCTTATTTCCAGTAACCTTGCTAAATTAATTTCAATAGCTTGTCAGTAAGTTCCCCTGAATTTTCTTTTAAGATTTTGTTTATTTATGCATGAGAGACACAGAGAGAGGCAGAGACATAGGCAGAGGGAGAAGCAGGCTCCCTGCAGTGAGCCCAGTGTGGGACTCGATCCCAGGACCTTGGGATCATGACCTGAACCAAGGGCAGGTGCTCAACCACTGAGCCACCCAGGAGTCCCTCCCCTGAATTTTCTATGTAGACAATTATATTGTGTTCAAATAATTTATCCCTTTCCAATGATTACATATCTTATCACTTCTTATTTTATTGCATTAGCTAGGAATTCCAGTGATATAGTCTGGGAGCAGTGATAATAAATATCCTTACCTTATGTCCACCTTTAATTGTAATATTTGTAAATTTTCACTATTAAATATGTCATTTGCTATGGATTTTGGTAGATATTCTTATCAGATTAAAGAAGTTCTATTTTATTAATAGCTTGTTTAAAGTGTGTTTTTCAATATAAACACTGGATTGTAGGTTCTTCTACATATTTTGAGAGCTCATAAGCTTTTGCCCGCCATTAATCCGTTGATGAGATGGATTACATTAATAGACTTTTCTGGTATTGAACAACCCTTGCATTTCTTTGAAAAACTCTTCCTAGTCATGATTTTTCTTATACTCTGCTTGTTGCATTTGCTATTTTATTTTGTATTTCAGCATCTATAGTTTAAAATCAGAACAATACATAACTTCATTTTCTCAACCATTATGGGTATCAAATTTACAGAAGTCTCTAAATATGCCAAGAAACTTTCTCTCCCCACCCCCCGCCCCGTGTGTGTGTGTGTGTGTGTAGCTGGTTGATTCTGCAACTAATTCTAATTTCAGGCTGTTTTATAAAATATTGGAAATCCATATTCAATGTCTTTTTCCTTCTCTCTATCTAGATTTGGAAATACATGCTCTCCTATCTGCAACATCTTTTCTTGGTATTTTCCATCTTATAAAATCAGCATCATTGGGGTGCCTAGATGGCTCTATTGGTTAAGAGTCTGACTTGATATCAGCTCAGGTCATGATCTCAGGGTTGTGAGATAGAGCCCCAAGTCAAGTGCTACACTGGGCCTGGAACCTGCTTAACATTCTCTCTCTCCTTCTGCCCCGTGCCCCTGCCCCACACCTGTGCACTCTTTTAAATAAATAAATAAAATCAGTACCATTTAGGTGAACACAAAAAAATTCAAAATTAGGTAGTCTAGGTGGCTCAGCAGTTAGTTGAGTGTCTGCCTTTGGCCGAGGGCGTGATCCTGGGCTGGGGTCCCAGGATCGAGTCCCACATCGGGCTCCCTGCATGGGGCCTGCTTCTCTCTCTGCCTGTGTCTTTGCCTCTCTTTGTGTCTCTCATGAATAAATAAAATCTTTTAAAAAATTCAAAATCATCTCTATGTTCTAGTTCATATTCCATCTTATCTAGGAATATATTCATTGAAGCATATGGACCAGGAAAAATTTTAAAAACTTGAGTGGAGGAAAAAAAATGAAAATCAAACTCCTACCTTTTTTAAAGAGTTAAAAATTAGGACACCACTATAATCTGTACATGAGAGGAAAATGAGTGTTAATCATGTGCAAATACTCTAACAGAGAAAATAGGTTTTTTAAAACATGTTTAAAAGCTTAAAATCTTCCAAGTTTCGGTAATTTTTAGCATTGCTTTTCTGAATCATTTTTTAAAGACTGGGGACAAAATCTGTCCACATTAACCTTGGAATCGGACAGGTGTACTCTTAGCAGTTAATGTTCACTGCAGGAAGAGTAGTAGAGACAGCAGGTGGCAGCAGCTCCCACTCAAACAACCTGGAATCACAGCAAGCTTTGGAGCAGCCTGCGGCCTCCCTTGTAGGCTGGCCAGTTCTTCTGTTCCGGTAACTGCTCATTTGAAATATGAAAAAGAAAGTAAAGAAGAAGAAAGGAAAGAAGGAAAGGAAAAAGGAAAGAAAGGAAAGAAAGGAAGGAAGGAAGGAAGGAGGGAAGGAAGGAAAAGAGATATAATGCATAAATCCCACTAACTTTGACATAGGAAATGAGACTTTTTTACATGGAGAATGAATAACAAACTCAGGAAATAGGTTTACACCTATTGCCTTTATGCTTTCTATGACTCTCCTTCCTCTTTCCCTTCTTCTACTTTAATGTATTCTTTTGGTTTTCACTCAAGCCTTTCCTTTTCAGGGAAGCTTAGCCATTTTGTGTACTTTTTATTAAATGACAATGAATGATAATAATAAGCTGATAATATTAATGTCACACACTCAATGGATTATGTACTACTGTCATAACCCTTATTTTCTAGATATCAAAACTGAAGCACAGAAAGGTTAATACTTGCTTAAGATCGCACAGTTGATAGGTAGAAGGAGCCAGAAGACTAACACAAGCTGTCTGATCTCAGAACCAGACTTTCGACCATTATTCAGGGATATGTCAACCAGGGAGACCAATTTCTGCCAAAGACAAGCAGGCAAATGTTTTTAATTCCATTAAGAAATACAATTCTTCAGTTAATTTAAATTCATGTATTTCCAAAACGTCTTTGAGAAGTATTTCCACAGGTGGGAATTGAAGTCACTGACAGTTCAGTGTGAAAGAGATCCTGGGATGGACAGCACATCTCATCTTCTTCACTTATAATCTGTGGAAGCTCCACAAATTTTATCACCATTCAGAGCCTAACTTTCCTAATGTATTAAATAGTAACAATAATACTTAAGTGTCACTGTGAAGATTGAGATGTCATAGGGTAATTCCCAGAATACAATTAAAAACATCCTCAATTAATACTAGTTCACGTCCACCTTCTTCGGTAAAACTGTAGTCCCAACTATGAATTTCCCTTGAGTCGGATGAACCGGGAGAATGAGTTAAAGGGGAATGAAGGAAGCATTGGTTAACCATGAGGAGGAACCCTGCATCATTGATTTTTGTATCTCCCTCAATCTTCAATGATGAGTGCATACAAATATTTGTTGTTAAATTGGTGAGTAAATAAAGTCACAAAATTAAGTAGTCAGTGGATTTTTCAAATATGTAAAATAAAGTCTTTCCAAGTATGCATTTTTAGAGAACTGAGGTAACCATAACATGTATGTTCCTGGGAAGTTATTTATAATTAAGGAAGATTAATGAGGGCCCCTTCTTAATTTCTGACCTCAAGATACTCAGTTTTTATTGTGACACCATTTGTTGTTCTCCGACATGCTTAGGCTTGCGTTTGCTTGATCACTCACTAAATTACCTGATTTATCTTCTAGACCAAAAACAGAAGATGCTTGGGTATTTGCAAAGCCCAATGCCATTCAGGCACTTGGTGTCATGTCATTTGGTGAGTATAGGATTTCAAAGGCCCTTTCTCAATATGGAGTCTTCAGTATAATGAAAAAGTTTCATATTTGTGTCTGGAGAGCAGATGTCCTAAGTTTTAGACTTCCTATTAACAGCATATGATCCAGTTTGTGCCAACATAAAATTAGGCTCAAACTTTTCTCACTCATCACTAAAATTTGATTTAATTTGGACAAGTTTCTTCCTCATGCAGAAAACTCATTACAGTCATCTTGTGTTTCTTAACTTGAAAATTTAGCAAGTGTTATGTGCTTATTCAAAACCTTGTACATGAAGTATTACAAATTGGCCAGATGTCTAAAGCCACTCTGTTATATCCCAGATTGGAAAGGAAGTCATGGACTGAAAATATAGTGCTGTTTAGATTTCCGTTACAATTGGAAGTCCACTAGGAAATGGAAAATGGGAGAGAAAGTTGGGTAGGCCTGGTTTCTGTCAAGAGTGACATGAAGAGACTGCATGAGCCTAATGTGAGTGAAATTTCTCATTCCTGAAGTTGTTGAAAAAAAGTTACTTTCTATTTTCTGATGTAGCTAGTAAATTAATGTATTTGAACTTCAGTTCAGCAGCATTCCAAAGTCGCATATGTCTCTTGAATTTTCAGAATTAAAAAGAACCCTAGTGCTTGTGATGAAGGATAGTTGGAAGGCAGGCGGGCAGGGCCAAAGGGCCCCAGCCCTAAGAGGAAACCACCCTTAAGAGATTTTACACCACCCTGCAAGGAGCCCTCCACCCTTTCCCATGTGATAGATAGATGACAAAAACCTGATTGGACGGCAGGCTCAGGTAGGTCAATCAGATTAAAACAGCCCTCCAACAAGCCCATAAACCCCCCCAGATTTAGAAACTCCGATGGCAAACTTCCCAGGTCCCCTCCCTCCTTGGGAGCTTTGAACCGTCACTTTGCTATTGCTCAATAAACCTTGCTTTGCTGCCCACCACTCTGTCTGGCCTACCTCTTCATTCTTTGAACCAGCACGACCAACCAAGAACTGCGGGCACCAATGGAGAAAAAAAATCCTGCAACACTTGCTTTAATGGTGTTCTTTTTTTACTTTTTCTTTTTGTATTGCAGCATTTATTTGCCACCATAACTGCTTCTTAGTTTATGGTTCTTTGGAAGACCCCACAGTAGCTAAGTGGTCCTGCATCATCCACGTGTCTACGCTGGCTTCTGTATTTATCAGTATTCTCTTTGCTGCATGTGGATACTTGACATTTACTGGCTTCACCCAAGGTAAATGAGACATTGAGCTCTCATCACGTTTTATTATTCGCATGGGGTGGTTCTGTTGCTCCTCGTTTTGGGTACCATTATACCCAGTGCTCCACTTCAAAGCGTCACTGATCTCCTCCATCCATTCTCTCCTCTACCTTCCCACCCCAGCTCCTTCTGTTTTTCAGATTTTCTCCTTTTTAAACTGCTGAACTTATTCCGGTAGTTCATTCTTTTTCTCTTCTTCCCTGCTTTCACTTAAAAGCACTTGAAATCTGGCTTCCCTCTCCACCGCTCTGCTGCAGCTTCACTTTCAGAAATACCAGCATCCTCCCACTCTTCAAAGTGAATAATCTTCTTGATTCTGATTCTTATGCACCTCTGTGAATCACTTAACAGTCCTGAATATCCGGTCTCTCCTCCCATAGGAGAAAGAGCACGACCATATCATCATTCCCTCTGTTAGTATTTTTTTTTCTCTCTGTGTGATGGCCCTTTGCTTTCTCCTACCTTCTCTCCTCTTCTCCCCCCACCTCCCATTAACTGGCTCAGACAAGCTGCCTTCTTTTCCTTCAACAAATTCTCTGGAGATTGTCATTGTTTTAAACTCTAGTCCAGACCTTTCTTTTCATCTCCAGCCTATTGCCTGCAGGACATTCCTACTTAGTTATCCCATTCCTGCCTTAAACACAAAACAGCATCTTTCCCACAACACGGGCCTCACCCCTTCTCCCCTCCACCCCCACGACACCACCCCACACTGAATTTTTTTCTCTTTTCTCTGTTCACCCAGGCACAGCAACTGAGTGGCTATTGCTTCTGCTTCCTTTGACTCACTTCTGCCCTCACTCCTCTGTGTAGTTTAATAGCCAGGGTAATCTGACAGCCCGCTAAATGCTGTGACTCAAACATGTCACAGCTTTTGCCAGTCTATTATCTCATTTGACCTTGAAACAACCCTATGAAGGTAAGTGGAATAACTAGTTCTACCCCCTGCTTAAAACACAAAGAGGTGAAGGAACTTGCCCAAGCTGGCTGGTGACAAAGTAGAAAACAAGTCTTCTGACTTGCAGTTCATTTTTCTTTCCATTCTCTCTTGCAGTCTACCCCACTTTGGTCAAGTGTGACTCATTAAAAGCTGTCTCTTATCCTCCACTTCCTCTTCGCTTACTTTGCAGATGATACTAGGTACTCTTGGGTGTATTGTTTCAAACAGAGTTGACTATGATTATAGGCAGAGATTTCTCAAGTTACAAAGAAAAAAGTAAAAATGGCTTCAAAACAAAGTGTTAAAAAATATACAAAAAAATAAAAATTAAAAAACACAACAAAGTGTTTAACATAATTCCAATGCCATCAAAAATATAATACATGCATGTGCCATTAGAATGCGGTAATGAAGTGACCATGAAAGTCTTGATAAAAATTGTGTTTCAAAACATTGCCATGTATTGCTATTGCTGCATCCTTTGCCAAGGTGAATGGCCTGCAGGCTCCAGTCTGTACAAAACCTTGGTTTTTAAATGCCTTCCCTGTAAGACATAAAACCTTTTTCTTAGTCACACCTTCCTAATGTTGTTACTGGTGGTAATTGCTTAGATGTAATTAAATCTTTATACAACAAAGCTGACAGGTTGGTTTGGGTTGGAGCTTTTTTTTTTTCTTTTTAATCTAGCTATAATTCCCGAAAATAGACTCAAGCTGGAATAAGCTGACATTGTTTCTTCAGGCCGTTTCATTTTAGGGAAATCTGTTCTTACCTGTGCAAACTGCACGCTTCTTTTCTTGTCCCTTTGAGTAGATCAGTTTTAGCTTGTGAGACAGTGAAGAACTCGAGGTTGTTCTTAACGTTTTCAACCACTTTGGAAAAGGTGCAGGACCCACTTTTTAGGGAAGGTTAGTGAATGGGGACCTTCTGTCTTCTTTTCTCAGAGTGGTAAGAGTCTCTTCAGTCAACCTTGAAGCAGGTCTCTGCCGTGACTGCTTTGTGGTTTAGTCCCTTACTGCTGGGAAGGGACCCTACAAAGTAATGTACACTTGTTCTAATTGACTAGGGGAGGGGAGAAGAGTCATTAAAATAAGTCTTGGCAGAGGCGGGTCATTTAGCTTTTTCATGAAAAAAAAAAAGGCAGAAGTATAGTTTTTGTTTTGCTTTACAGATTATTTATTTATTTACTTGAGAGACAGCACACTAGTAGAGAGGGGAGGGGCAGCAGGAGAGGGAGAAGCAGACTCCTCACCCAGCAGGGAGCCTGATGTGAGACTCAATCCCAGGACCCCAGGATCATGACCTGAGCCCAGGACCCGAGGATCATGACCTGAGCCGAAGGCAGACACTTAACAGACTGAGCCACCCAGGCGCGCCCCTTCTGTTTTCTTTTTATACAGTATAGTAGTGTATGAATTTGATCTGATTTTTCTATTCAGTCTAATTGGAAAACATGACCCAAATTTTAAAATGTAAACATGTTATATATTCAGGAAATAAATAGGCCCAAATATTGTTTGTTTCAGTATTGGGAAACTTTATGCTGACATGACTCTGGGCCCTCATTAGATCCCTCTATTTTTTCATTGATGTCTAAGAAAATAGTCTCTAAGTAAGAATTGGTTCCAGGTGTGCCTGGTCCATTGTTTAGTTTGGAACTAATTACATATAATGCTTTTCCTTGGAAATAACTATATTCTCACAGTTTTGAATCAGGGCACTTGCATGCAGGTTCATCAGAAACCATGAAAGGTGAATCCTTGCCATGGCCCTAGGTCTGTGATTAAACCCTATAGCATGATATGCAGGAAATTCAGCCCCCCCCCCCCCCCCCGGATGTACTAGTCTACTCTTCCTTTCAGGATTGCCCTTGATCTAAGAATAACATTTCAAAAGGAAATTTGTTTATTTTAACAGACTTTTTTTTTTTTTTTAATAACTATGTCGCTTATTTACCAGAAACAAAGACCAGAAGCAACTTTATAAAACTAGTGCACAAGAATTTAGGGAGTTGATTCAGGTGTGGGAAGACAATGGATGAAAGTATTTTTCAGAAGTTGATACAAATTTAAGGCAGATCTACTGAAAACAAACAATGAGAGTAAGAGAAAAACCATCACTGATGAATTCATCTCAAGTCAAACATGTACTAGTTTTAATATCAGTTAATAATTATATAGTTATTGAAAGCAAAAAACTTACATATAGGCTTGGCAGTATATTCTATTAATGGAGTTTATGGAGCTTCTAAATAAATATCTACTGTCTGTTAGATATTTATCTCAAATAGTTGAAATAAATCTATTTATATTATTTTCTAGGAGACTTATTTGAAAACTACTGCAGAAATGATGACCTGGTAACATTTGGAAGGTTCTGTTATGGAATCACTGTCATTTTAACGTACCCAATTGAATGCTTTGTAACTAGAGAGGTAAGCACGGTTCCTTTCCAACATTTTGCCTAGTTGATCCCTCCACTCCATTTAATTTAGGAAGATTTGTAAGTAATTTAATTCTGCAAATTCACAAGTGCATGACAGGTAATATTATTTATAAAATTTTCTTTTTTGACCAGTTTAAAGATAGATTTATATTCAAATTTATATTCAAATTCAAATTTACAAGTTACTTTTTTCAGAAGTTGGATTTGCAGATCATATTTGGTGCTTTAGTTTATATTAGCACAAGTATAAATATTTATACAACTGCATTCCAAAATGAATGCCAGCTTTTAATAGAGCCAAACTAAGTTGTTTTTTGTTAAAAGCATTCTTACAAAGAAATTAAGTACTAGGACTCAAAACATGTTTTACAACGTTGTCCTTTTGCTAAGATGTTTTGTAAGTCAACGTGTATTAAAGGCACCTTTGAATAGATTTTTGATCAGTTTTGTTATTTTTAAAAAACAGAAATATCTTATTGTCCATGGAAAACCAAGATTCAATTTAAGCCACTAGTTTTACAGATATATTTCATTTATATATTTATATTTTTATACCATGGAAAATACTGGAGATAGCATATCACGTATATATATTTGTGATATATTTCTACAATATGTATGGATTTGTGAAGGATGATTAAGTGAAAAAGAACTCATTCTTTTTGCGTAAAGCTGTATAACATGGCTTGTCGGAATCCCTTATACGGTCAGCGAAAAATCCACTGTACAGTCAGCAGAAAAGCATGATCCTGCTCCACAGTGGTTCTTTCAGCAATTGCACTGAAAAGGGCTTAGTTTTAGGATCTGTTCCTAGAGACTGTTTACATAGTGCGCATGTGAATGGGTCTAATGTGTGAAGTGAAATGCCTCCAGAACTTTAAATACACTCACTAATAGGCAGGCTTCTAGAGGAAGCCCAGTGCTTACCTTAGGCCAGTTCTGGGGGTAAGGAACTGCTCAGTGGAAGGGAAAAGGAAGTGTTGGGCCCTGTGTATATCCTTTAGAATTAGCACTTGTCCTCACCTACAAATGTCTAACCCACAGGCCAGTTCTCCACCTTCAATATAAGGGAGAAGTAGACTGAACTTTACTTTTTGAAGGTTTCTAAAATCTAAGAACCTTCAAATAGTTTTGCTGTTGTCAGATGAGGAAATAGTTTTATTTTAGCCTCTGCCCAGTATTTTGGGTTCAAATGTGATCTGTAGATCAGTGGTAACAGGTGGTACATTCTCATGTGGTTTCTGGTGAACTGCTTGTGGACCATCTGAGACACTCCACCTGCACAGCTTATGTCTCTAGTACTTGGAACTTGTGTGTCCTCTCTAGCTGCCACGACAGAAAGAACTAAATCAAGATCTCTGCCATGGCTGCAAATACCAGGCAGAGGAACCTCAAATATACTTCACTCCTTCACTTCCTTTTTCTCTCCTTTCTACACACACACACACACACACACACACACACAGTGAGCATAAACACAGTCAAAGCCATTTTGGTAAAGAAGCCAACCACATACGAGGGTGCCAAAAAGCCTGTCCATATCCCTAACGACTATCTCTCACTAGCCTGCTGCACTCAGTAATTTTCTATTATAATCATATATTAGAGACTTCCATAAGAATGAATTTTAAATATTTGAAAAACATCACCAGTTGTAGAACCATAAATGAGTAAGTTATTAGTATTCCTGGTAATTATTAGCAGGGTTATGGCAGTGTCCAGTCTGTGAGGAATGTTAGATAAGTAACAGCTTGGAGGGTTGGCTTTCTTAAGGTACCCCTGCATCTGACCTTCCCTGACCATTTCCAACTCTTGTCTCAGAGTTTCCAACTCTCGCACAGAGTCGACCCTATTCAGATCGTCTCCTTCTAGTCTTCCATGGGTATCTTTCCTGTCCTTCTTTCCTCTTTTGTTCTTTTCATTCTGTTCCCTCAGTCTCTAATTCTGCTCTAAATCCTACTCATGTTTCAAGCCCTACCTTAAGCCAAAAGGACTTTTCAGGATTACTATGAAGCTGGTAACTCTAAGAAAGATCGATTTAGGTAACTAAAGCTCCTTCTAGTTCTAAATTCTATTTGATTTGTTTTTTTTTTTTATCCAGTCGTAAATTGATCACTATTTGTTTTCTTAGATTGGTTGACTCTCTCCAATCTCCTCTCATTCTAAAAATCTAAATAAAAAAAAAAATAAAATAAAATAAAAATAAATAAAAATCTAAATAGCAACCATAGTTTCTTTTAGTGGCAACCTTGGACTCAATCAAATACCTTATAAAGTAACTTCCCAGGATCTTTCTCACACTTGAGAAATATGCGTCTTTACACATTATATACCATGTGTTGGGTCTGTAATATAATCTTACTGCCTGTTTAAAAATTCAGCAAAGATTACTTATTTTTCAGATGTGTGTTTGTCTATGTGTAAGTACTTTGGAAAAGATAGGATATTCATATGGCTTAAGATTTGATTGATTGCCTTATTGGTAGTGTTTTATACAGTCCTAAGTGCTATAATATGATATAGTTTCTTAATAAGTCCTGCATGCCTCTGAGAATCCCTCTCTAAATAATGTGTTTATTTGGCAGGTAATTGCCAATGTGTTTTTTGGTGGGAATCTTCCGTTGGTCTTCCACATTATTATAACAGTGGCTATCATTACTGTAGCCATGCTTATGTCATTGCTGATTGATTGCCTTGGAAGAGTTTTAGAACTCAGTGTAAGTACATTTAAAGATTTACATCTTCCATTCTAAAAATCCCTTTAAAAATCATGTTTACGTTTAACAAAGGATATATTTTCCCTAACAGAGGTATCTCTTTCTGAAATGAAATGAAAATGTGTTTGTTATGTGATCATAAATATTACAATGACTATCCACTTTTAGAGCAGTGGTTCTCCAATGGGGAAAATTCTGTCCCTCCTCACTCAGGGAACATTTTTGGTTGTCACAGGTGGATAGGTGGGTGTTTCTGACATTTATTGAGAAAGGCTGAGGATGCTGCTAAAGTCTGCACAATGCACAGGGCAGCCCCCATTATAAAGGATTATACAATCTAAGATGTCAATAGTGCTGAGGTTGAGACACCCTGGTTTGGAGCACTTTTTCATACTCTATTTTCTATAATACATAAATATTACTAAAAAATAGCGATATATTAAGTGGATCTGGAAGTTGCTGAGTAAAAATGGGTCTAGAGAAATTCATTAAATACATGTGAATGAAGAAATTATATCCATACCCTACATTCACTTACCACAGCCTGAGTTCTTTTTCTTTAAAATATTTTCTTTCCCTTTCTAGATCTTCCCCTCATAATCTCTACCACTATCTCCCAAATCTAAGTCCTTGTCATATCACATGTGAATTAATACTGTCTTTTTGCTTCAACTAGCACATATTTAAGTTCTGTTTCTAGGTTATCATGACAATGCTTAAAAATCTCCACTCTCCTGCCAGAGCAAGAATAATCTCTGTTGCCCCCATAATCTGATCCCATGCCTTCTATGGAAAGTTATTTACCACTTACTTCTCCAAATCCACGGTTAGCTCTGGTCAATCTTATTTTTGGACTATGAGTAAGCCATATTATTTCTTTTATCCTTTGGCTTATGTTTATTCTTTCCTATAGTTGTTATTTTCCTTTCATTTCTATCTAAATCTTACAAAGAAGGGCAGCCCCGGTGGCCCAGCGGTTTAGCGCCTCCTTCAGCCCAGGGCCTGATCCTGGAGACCCAGGATCGAGTCCCATGGCGGGCTGCCTGCATGGAGCCTGCTTCTCCCTCTACCTGTGTCTCTGTCTCTCTATGTGTGTGTGTGTGTGTGTGTGTGTGTCTCATGAATAAATATATCTTTAAAAAAACAATCTTACAAAGATTTAAGATCGAGTGCGACTTCTAACTCATTTATTTGTTGATCAAATATGTATTCTTACTATATAATTGAGATACAATGATAGGAGGAAATCAAAGGATCCATGCTTTCACGGAGCATACTATCTTACAAATAAACACGAAAAGTTCAACTGCTATGTATGTCATGGAGAATCCCTTTAAGTTAAGCAAGCACATAGATATTGCTTATTTTTCAGTAATGACATATTTTTGTAAATTTACCATAACTTTCTGTTAATTGCTTATCTCTCTGATGCCTGCACAACAAAATTGTATGCACTTAATTACATTAAACATTCCCTTTTGTACTTATATTTAAAATCTTTTATGGGGGATCCCTGGGTGGCGCAGCGGTTTAGCGCCTGCCTTTGGCCCAGGGCGTGATCCTGGAGACTCGGGATCGAATCCCACATCAGGCTCCCGGTGCATGGAGCCTGCTTCTTCCTCAGCCTGTGTCTCTGCCTCTCTCTCTCTCTGTGACTATCATAAAAAAAAAAAAAAAAAAAAAAATCTTTTATGATTAAGACAGAATTCTGGTATTGCAGAAAAATAAGACAAGAATATTGTGTGAATGTCTGTTATAAAGGCAAAATCTGAGCTGCTTGTGGAAGACTATTTTTAAAATCTTAAAACATGATTCTAGATCCTTAGATTTTTTTTTAAACCTGGTTACATAGATATTCATTAAAAGACAATTAAATAATAGTGTTGTCTGTTATGATCTAATAACCAAGACAATTACCTAGAATTAAAGAAATTAGCCCATAATTATATGATCAATTAATCTTCAGCAAAGAAAGAAAGTATATCCAACCAGAAAAGGACAGTCTCTTCAATAAATGGTGTTGGGAAAACTGGACCACAACATGCAGAAGAATGAAACTGGACCACTTTCTTACACCAAACACAAAAAATAAATTCAAAATGTATTAAAGACCTAAATGTGGTAAAAAAAAAAAAATCCTACAAGAGAACACAGGCAGTATCCTAGTTGATACCAACCATAGCAACTTCTTGCTAGATATGTCTCCTTAGGCAAGAGTAACAAAAATAAAAATAAACTATTGGGACTGCATGAAAATAAAAAGCATCTGTACAGAGAAAAAAATAATCAAGGATGCTAAAAGGCAACCTATGGAATAGGAGAAGATATTAGCAAATGTCATATCTGATAAGGGATCATATATCCAAAATATATAAAGAACTTAAAAAAACTCAACACTCCAGAAATGATTAATCCAATTTAAAAATGGGCAAAAGACATACATATGGCCAACAGACACATGAAAAGGATTCCCTAAAGACATTTATGAGAAAAGATTAACAGGACATGGTGACAAAGGAGGATAGAAGGGCACATCAAAAATGACTCCCTGGTGGGACAATGATGCCCCACCAGGGAGTCTGGGGAGAAATGAATAGAAATGGATCTACCACTTTAGAGTTGTTAATCTTCCTCTTCTACAATCCTTATGGATTTTCTACTCAGAACCCTACCACTTACCATTTATTAATTATGCACCACAGGGAGGGCAGACTTTTACAAGTGGGATCCCAAGTCATTATGTATTCACTCCACTGAGAGTTGAGGAAAATATGAAAGTATTACTGTCTGTGCCCACACCACTATTCCCTCTAGATGCCATCTGGATTTGAAGTTCCAGACAAAAGCAGTGGGAGATTCAGTCAGTACACTCTTGGGGATGTTCTTGTAGCAGGGTATGTGAAAAGTCGGGAGTAGGAAATTTTCCAAAACCAGAAGAGCCTGGGGAATCATCTATTCCACCAACAATGGAAAGAAAGCTCATAAGAGAGATGCATAAATATCAAAAGTAACTTTCGTCTGCTTCTCAATTTTGCATAGACCAAAGGCTGATAGGTTGGAATGTGAAATGACTGTGAATGAACCTTGATCTATGTAAGTGGATGACTGCTACCTTAATGAAGTAACTTGATTTATGTATTGTTATCATGTATTGTGTACTGTTTGGGCTGTCCACAAGCTTGCCTTCCCTACCAGAGAGTAAGTTCTTTGAAGACAAGAATGGTATTGAGATGCCTTGTCCATCCTCCACAGTATGTGGCATAGTGCAAAGAACACCGTGCTCAAAGTACTGCATGGCCAATTGCCCCTTGGGACCACAGATCAGGAACTCTTGCTACAAACGTTCCTGGACATAAAATAGTTTTCTTAGTGTAGCACCAGGATATTAAGTGTTACCAAAAATTGATGGCATTGACAGTGATAGTAATCTTTCATCTGTGCTGAGGATATGATCAACATAATGATTCCTAGCTCTGTTATTTCTTACTTTGTTAAATGTCTCATTTGAGTTCCTATTTGGTTGTGTGGATTTTTTTTTAATAATGTGGAATTTTGATATGAAAAAATATATGTTTATTAACTATCTGATCACTTACCATATGTTGATAGCTTAATAATTTCTTATTCCCTTTAAGTTAAGCAAGCACATAGATATTGCTTATTTTTCAGTAATGACATATTTTTGTAAATTTACCATAACTTTCTGTTAATTGCTTATCTCTCTGATGCCTGCACAACAAAATTGTATGCACTTAATTACATTAAACATTCCCTTTTGTACTTATATTTAAAATCTTTTATGGGGGATCCCTGGGTGGCGCAGCGGTTTAGCGCCTGCCTTTGGCCCAGGGCGTGATCCTGGAGACTCGGGATCGAATCCCACATCAGGCTCCCGGTGCATGGAGCCTGCTTCTTCCTCAGCCTGTGTCTCTGCCTCTCTCTCTCTCTGTGACTATCAAAAAAAAAAAAAAAAAAAAAAAAATCTTTTATGATTAAGACAGAATTCTGGTATTGCAGAAAAATAAGACAAGAATATTGTGTGAATGTCTGTTATAAAGGCAAAATCTGAGCTGCTTGTGGAAGACTATTTTTAAAATCTTAAAACATGATTCTAGATCCTTAGATTTTTTTTTAAACCTGGTTACATAGATATTCATTAAAAGACAATTAAATAATAGTGTTGTCTGTTATGATCTAATAACCAAGACAATTACCTAGAATTAAAGAAATTAGCCCATAATTATATGATCAATTAATCTTCAGCAAAGAAAGAAAGTATATCCAACCAGAAAAGGACAGTCTCTTCAATAAATGGTGTTGGGAAAACTGGACCACAACATGCAGAAGAATGAAACTGGACCACTTTCTTACACCAAACACAAAAAATAAATTCAAAATGTATTAAAGACCTAAATGTGGTAAAAAAAAAAAAAAATCCTACAAGAGAACACAGGCAGTATCCTAGTTGATACCAACCATAGCAACTTCTTGCTAGATATGTCTCCTTAGGCAAGAGTAACAAAAATAAAAATAAACTATTGGGACTGCATGAAAATAAAAAGCATCTGTACAGAGAAAAAAATAATCAAGGATGCTAAAAGGCAACCTATGGAATAGGAGAAGATATTAGCAAATGTCATATCTGATAAGGGATCAATATCCAAAATATATAAAGAACTTAAAAAAACTCAACACTCCAGAAATGATTAATCCAATTTAAAAATGGGCAAAAGACATACATATGGCCAACAGACACATGAAAAGATGCTCAACATCACTCATCATCAGGGAAATATAAAGCAAAACTATAATGAGATATCACCTCACACCTGTCAGAATGGCTAAAATTAACAATACAAGAAACAATAGGTGTTGGCAAGAATGTGGAGAAAGGAGAACCCTCTTACGTTGTTGGTGGGAATGCAAACTGGTGCAGTCATTCTGGAGAACAGTATGGAGGTTCCTCAAAAAGTTAAAAATAGAACTACCCTACAACCCAGTAACTGCACTATTCATTTACCCAATGAATACAAAAACACTTTCAAAAACTGAAAGGAATACATGCACCCTAATGTTTACTGCAGCATTATCTACAACAGCCAAATTATGGAAAGAGCCCACATGTCCATTGAGTGATGAATGGATAAAGAAGATGTGTTATATATATATATATATATATATATATATATATACCAATGGAATATTATTCCACAATGGAATATTATTCAGTCATAAATAAGAATGAAATCTTGCCGTTGGCAACAACATCGATGAAAATAGTATAGAAATACTATATTATAGAAATCATAGGATCTGATCTCACTCATTTGTGGAATTTAGGGGAAAAAATCAAGCAAAGGGGGAAGAAAAGAGAGAAGGAGGCAAACCAAAAAATAGACTCTTAACTATAGAGAACAAACACATGGTTACCAGAGGGGAGGTGGGTGCGGGGTTGGTTAAACAGGTGATGGAGATTAATGAGTGCACTTGTGTATGAGCACTGAGTGATGCATGGATGTGGTGAATCACTATATCATACACCTGAAACTAACATTACACTGTATGTTAACTAACTGGAATTTAAATAAAAAGTTTTAAAAAGGAAAGAAAAACTGAGATGGACCAAACCAAAGAAAACAAAACAAGGCATTTTGTGAGCATGTAATAAAATATAGAAATATATAAAATATAGGATCTCCATTGTTTTATGGATCATCTGAGCATATGTTTTTCGAATCAACGAAAGTCTTTTGGCATGCACAACATATTCAGATCTTTACTCAGCTCCCTTCCTGTGGACATTCATCATGCTTAATAGAGCCAGATGAGGCATCATTTCTCTCTGTAACTAATGTAGGCTGGATCATGCAACACTTTAGAAGTACCTAAAGCATGCTGTTTTCCACTTCAGAATGACAATGTGAGCTAACTTGTATTGATTATTTACTCTGTGCCAAGTGTTTTGCATGAGTTACCTGCCTTAATCTGTATTAGTTTTACAGATGAAGAAACTGAGGCACAGAATGATTAAACAGAGTGATTAAATAGTTCACACTAGCTGTAAGTGGAGGAATCAAGATTTGAACACAAGCTTTCAGACCCTATAGCCCACATTTTTAATCATCACGCTGCCTAAGGTTTCCTAAGTAGAAGGCTTTAAATTATGTAAAATAAGTAGGTTCATTTCTCCATCCATTTTTTAAGGTAAAAACCTACACATTGACTTTATGCATAAGTGAGGTTAAGAGTAATCCATAATATATATGGTTAGGCTTTTTTTTTTAAGATTTTATTTACTTATTCATAAGAGACACAGAGAGAGAGGCAGAGACACAGGCAGAGGGAGAAGCAGGCTCCCTGCAGGGAGCCCGATGTGGGACTCAATCCCCGGATTCTGGGATCACACCCTGAGCCAAAGGCAGACTCTCAACTGCTGAGCCACCCAGGAGTCCCTGGTTAGACTTTCAAAATGGGTTAAGACAAATACCAGGAGATGAAGTAACATGGAGCTGAAAATTTTCCAACTAATTTAATTTTTAGCTAATAGCTTTTATCTTCATTAACAATTGTGCTCTAAGAATTCTTTTCTACTGTGGCATCTGAATCATCACTGAGTAGAATAATGATCTTCACTGATGAGATGCGTAATAGAATCACATCTTCAATTTGCAAAGTTGGGGAAATGCTATTACTTACTATGACTAAAATAATGCAGGATAAATTATTTGAGGTCATATTCATTATTTAATAAAAAAGCAAAACCCACTTAGAGCTTAGCTTCCCTTTTATTTCATTGTTTTCATGGCAGTAGGCAACAGTGACATATTTTCCGAAGGAACTGCAGTTCCTCAGTTTTAAAGGATTCATCTTAGAAGCAAATAAAAATAAACAGAAGTCCCATTCTTGGTATTAAGAAACCAGGATCTGGGCACTGATGTTGCTATTAGAGAAAAGAGGCATCTCCAGTAATTGGGCCCTATGGGTTTTTTACTTGCAGTACAAAGAGAAAAGTACCGACAAACATCTTAAAGTACAAGGAAGCAGGCAAGCCAATTACCCAGCACAAGCCCACCTAGAGAGAGATACAGTCATCAGGGTGGGCAAGGCATAGTCCAGGCTGCCAAAGACCTCCTGAGTTAGGGAAGAGTTGCTCTTGAAGGTATAGGAATACATTTCATGAATCCAAATTGATTACTGAGTCGAAATTTGAAGATGTATAAGCATTCTTTTGTTTCATTTTTAGCTTCCTTGCATCCTTTGAGAGGTCTCTATTCTGGTAGGAGAATTCAGATAAGTCTCCAATTTGTATTGTCAGTAAAAATCTTCAGCACCTTCTGTTGTTTCCTTCCGGCAAACTGCAGAGTGCTCTGGCATCAATAGTGTTACTATCAAAGGACAGTGCTGCCCTGCCTTTAAAATAAGGCTATATTTTATTATCCCTTTAATGAAAAGTTATATTTACATCCTGTCAAGCAATTCCAAAAATTATCCCAAAGCCGGTGATGTAGGCCCCACACAAGTCTATATTAAATAGATCAAATAAGGACGACGAATTTACAGGGAATAGAACAGATGGAACTGCTCTATCATTCTGCTGATGATCTTGGGCCCCAACAACAACCTCTAGCAGGACTGAGCTTTCAAATATTAAAAAAGTAACTGCTATCTCGACAAGATACCCCACTGGACTTCTTCCAGCACAAACATCAGCTATAGTTTTCCCACTAATTGCTACTTTCTCAACTCTTAAGAATTATAGCATAAACAGAACACCCATTGCTTGGGACTGCCCAGCAAGTTAGGTTTGGAAGCGTCCCAAGATGCTGACTGATGACAGCTTCTTAGCAGCAGCTGGTGGCGGTTTTCATCCTGATAGCACTTTCAACACTCCGAAGTTCCTGATGAATTTAGCTTCACATGTTTGTTCCTGTAAAGAGAAGAGAAGTTTGTTCCTATACGAATACACACCCCCACACCCACATACGTATATTTATATCTGAATTATCTTTTCATTGTTTTCAAAATTTTTTTCAAAGAAATCAAAGGATAATAATTATCATAAACACAGGGTTCTACAGTGTTTTTCCTAACTTAAAGAGTGGTGTCAGTTTCAAGTGTTTTGATACAACCTAAGGAATCCAGAATTCATTCATTTCTTGCCATATGAAAGTGAATTCTTTATATCTGTGTGCCTTTGTGGGTGTTCATTCGTACGTAGGCCCTTTGAATGGCAAAATTATGTTGTCCGTATATTTTAAATTAGAATACAGCGTGGCCCTCTTTTCTCATTCTTATATCTCTCATCGTAGACATATCTTCCATGACATGTGATACCTCTTATTCTTCTACAAATTTTTAGATAGTGCCTCAATAGTGTCATTTCATAATGTGTTCCCATCAACTGTCATTTCTCTGGACTTCTCCTGTTTTTTGTAAAAGCTAAAAAAGTTATAATTTTGGAATCATAGTTGTAGTATTTCTGATATGAGGATGGTACTTAGTATAACACAGTCATCTTAGTAAATGATGATAATGAGAACATATTTCTTTTAAAACTATTTTAAGGTATAATCTGTCTTTTATATCATCCAGCTTCAAAGTCAGTTTTCTCTGATTTTTCCCTAGGGAAAATTCTACCAAATAATATGTCAAAAAATAATAATAATAATATGTCAAAAAGCTTTTAAACCTTAGGTGATAGGCATATAGGGTTTCATTATACTATTCTTTCTACTTTTATGTATATAGACATATTTCCATAATGTTTTTTTTCAAATATAGCAAAACATGTATTTTTGGAAAGCTTGTTTTTAATTCTAAACCAATATCATATTTGCTATTGTCTGTTTGTAAAAACTTGTGTTTTATGGTTTAAGAAAATGCCATTTGTTATACGATTATATTTAATATATCTTAATAGCATATTTTGTTTAATATATAATTAACATTTATAATATAATTTTAAAAGCCTATATTGCCTAAAGTGCATTAAATTTTAATTATTTCATTTGCAAAATGTCTTGTGCAAATTTAGCCTCCTCAAAGGGAAAGTATCTTTTTTTTGGGGGGGGGGAGCATCTTTTCTTTGAAGTCAACAACTCATGGTAATTTTTTCTTTTAAGATTCATTTATTTACTTGAGAGACAGAGCATGTGTGCACATACAAGTGGGGGAAGGGGCAGGAGAAGAGAGAAAGAGAATCTCAAGCAAACTCCTTGCTGGTACAAAGCCCAACACAGGGCTCGATCTCATTACCATGAGATCACAACCTGAGCTGAAATCAAGAGTGGAGGCTTAACTGACTGAGCCACCCTGGCACCCCCTTGGTATTTTTATAATAGACAACACTACTCCCCATAATTTTCAATCTGACGTTCCCCCTCAGATTGGACTTATCCATAAACTAATGTAGGGTAGGCTGAATGAGTCATGGTCATTTAGTTGTGCTATCAATTTTCTAGGGTAATTAACATGTTTAGTTTTACTAGAAAGAGGATTTAGAAATGCTATTTCATGCTAAGTGCCCTCAGGGTGATAGTTTTCTTTTCTCATACAGAGGAGCACCTACGTTCAAACCAACTCAAGAAAGAGGAATGATAATATCCCCTACACACCTCTCAATAGTTAGTCCCTCTTGTACACAAATGACAGATCATGGGATCCCTGGGTGGCGCAGCGGTTTGGCACCTGCCTTTGACCCAGGGCGCGATCCTGGAGACCTGGGATCGAATCCCACGTCGGGCTCCCGGTGCATGGAGCCTGCTTCTCCCTCTGCCTGTGTCTCTGCCTCTCTCTCTCTCTCTCTCTCTCTCTCTCTCTGTGTGTGTGACTATAATAAATAAAAATTTAAAAAAATTAAAAAAAGATGACAGATCACTCACGTTTGAGCAGTTAGTACTCAGCAATTTGAAATAAGAGTATAAGGAAATACGATGTGCTGAAAATATGGGATGTTTCAAGAGTTTGCCAGCAGTTGGTCTTACCTTCTACTTTATTTTCTAAATTATTATTTTCTGATCATTCTTTCTTAAGTCTGAAACACTATAATATTATTCTTCGCATTTGTAAATCTATCATCAGAAGGGGGAAAACCTAGTCCTAAGTCTTTCTTAGGTTATTTTTTCTTCCCTTTTTTGATGCAACTAAACCTGTTACACTTTTAACATGCAAAAAGACAAATGCATTTTGTAAATGTTTTTTAAAAACTGTCCAAAGAATGCTGCATCTGGTAACACTGTTATTTCTTGTTTTCAATATGCAGGGCGTGCTCTGTGCAGCTCCACTAATTTTTATCATTCCATCAGCATGCTATCTGAAACTGTCTGAAGAACCGAGGACACACTCAGATAAGATTATGTCCTGTGTCATGCTTCCTGTCGGTGCCATGGTGATGGTTGCTGGAGTCGTCATGGCCATCACAAATCCTCAAGACTGCACCCACGGCCAGGAAATGTTCTACTGCTTTCCTGACAATCTCTCCCTCACAAATATCTCAGTTTCTCATTTTCAACTGACAACACAACTTCCAGTTTTAAACATCAGTATTTTTCAATGAGTTGACTGCTTTAAAAAGTATATATGTTTTCAGAGACCTCTAAACTGATAACATTCACACATGTTTTAGTCACACCATGCAAAACAAAATTACTATTTTGACATTTATTGAGACTTGGTTTTCTTTACTCTTTAGTCCAATATAAAAGATTGAGAGGAAAAGAAAACTGAATGTACTTTTTTGATTTATTGCTTTATTTTTTTTAAATTAATGTTTTAATGACTGTGCTGCATTAATCTTCTTTGCAGGAGGAAAAGTGAAGTGCATGGCCCTTGCTGCCATCCTCTTAAAGCATTATTCTTTTGTTCAATAGGTGAGCCAACGTACTGCACTCTAAAATACGTAGGTGATTGTCGGTTGGAATTTTGTGTATGTATCCTTTATGAGAAAAAAAAATTGTGCCTTTTAAAGTTTATGGAATCGAAGAGAAGGGAAACTGAAAACTATTAAAGGGAATAGACATCCCAAGAGCAAAGTGAAAGTGTCCATTATAATTTCAGCAGATGGGGCAGCCTGGGTGGCTCAGTGGTTTAGCGCCGCCTTCAGCCTAGGGCCTGATCCTGGAGACCCGGGATCGAGTCCCACGTCAGGCTCCCTGCATGGAGCCTGCTTCTCCCTCTGCCTGTGTCTCTGCCTCTTTCTCTCTCTGTGTGTGTCTCTTGTGAATAAATAAATATAATCTTAAAAAAAAAATAATTTCAGCAGATCCCTTGTTTAGAGTGGAGTGAATCCCTGGAGAAGTGAATAAAGTTCTTCCCGTGTTAAAAAGCATGAATAATAGACTCTACAGAACAAGATGTGTGGAAATCAGGATTACCTCTCAAGTTTTGATCCTGTGGGAATACAATGGTAGTGCCATTAAATAAATTATAAAGCAGGGGGGAAAAAAAACCACAAGCTGTCCTCAGGCACAAGCCCAAGAGATCCATTATGTGTCAGCTTTGGACCTGTTGAATTTCAAGTTCTGGTGGGAGCATACAACTGGAAAGCTGAGCTTGGAGACTAGAAGCTTGCAAGTAGAATCAGGGCTACGGAAGAAGTATTCTCACTCCACTGGGATCCTCAGAGAGATTCTTGTTGACTGGATTCTCCAGAAGCAGACACTAAGATGGAGTTTGGCATGCAGGGTGTTTATTAAGGTTCATCACTAACGGAAGAGAGGCAGAAAGCCGGATCAGGAGGGCAAGGTGAACCACAATGCAGGCCAACAAAGCCTCAGCCAAGTCTGTGGGAGACTGGAATATATGTGACCCATCAGAGTTGTCCCTGTTCAGGAAAAATAGCCAAGTTTTAATACCACTGCCTCCATCTGTCCTTGAATGTGGGTACCTGTGGAGGCCAAGCCCTTGGCAGCTCTTTGCAGCTGAACAAACCTTAAAGGAACTGAGAACTGGATGTGGTCTTCTAGTGGCTGGGGCACCACATGCTTCCTTGTAGGGCAACTGGCAGGCACAGCTGTGCCCACCACAATGGCACTCAGTTTTTACTGAGGATTTGTAAACATCTTTTCACGAGGATTTCACGTCTTCATATCTTTGACACTCTTTTAAGAATAACAAGAAGGGGCACCTGGGTGGCTTAGTGGTTGAGCATCTGCCTTTGGCTCAGGTCATGATCCCTGGGGTCCTGGGATTGAGTCCTGCATCAGGACTCTGCCTATGTCTCTATCTCTCTCTTTGTGTCTCATGAATAAATAAATAAAATCTTTAAAAAAATAAAAATATCAAGAAAATGTGGGACCATCTGGACAGCTGCATCAAATCACACCAAATTTTATTTCTTGCCTTTTCATTTTGTATTTCAAGTTGACAATCAATAGCACTGTATTAATTGTTGCCAAATAGAAAATAACACAAGCAGAGTTAATACACACATGATGTGTTTGTACAAATTGTGGCAAACACACACACACACACACACACACACACAAACCCACAGGAAGTGTATAAAGGATAGTTTCACAGTGGTTTGAATAAAGAAGTGGTGAGAGCTGAGTCATCATGTGACTCATAGTAAGAAAGACCTGTTGAAAGCATAAAAAGCTGCACCTTAGGCAGAACCATGCTCAGGCTCAGAATATGATTTTTGCTTCAGTTAAACGTCTTCCACGCCACTCAGTTTAAATTCTATTGGCTTATAACTTTTCTGTATTGGATTTGTTTTTTATCGTTGTTTAGGAATCATAAGATTAAGTGGTTTGTGCCTATTTTTAGATTGATACATGTTTTGGTAAAATAGTAATAAAAATACTTTCATTCCATACTGAGGGAATGTAAGAAATGTTTGCAGCACTCTATCACCACATTACTCAAGACTGAGAAACACTGACCTACATAGTTAGTAGATAAAGTCACAAGATGTGAGAGTTCCAAGAATGTACCAAGAGAAGCACATCAAGGATAATGTAATTTAGCCCTTATCCACCTAGTATCTTGTAGTTTGGCTTTTGCTTCAGATAACAAAAGTTAAATTAACCTTGACTCTTCGAGTCTTTAAAAAAAAAAAAAAAAACTTGTGGTAGGAATGGAGTATTGCATTAAGGCCTAATAAATATTTGTTCTGGTTTTTTAAATTCTTAATCCACTGTAGAACAAAACTGCCTTACATGGATTGCCAGCATCTTTCAAATTATGATAGAATAAATCTTAGAAACTCACATCCACTTTGCAGAAGTACTTGTCTGTTTCTTTAGTCCATCACCATGCAAAACTCCGAGAACCACCCCCCATCTATTTTCTGCCCCAATTTAATAAGAGATTTCTACTGAAACCTGTTCCCTCCCTGCTACTTCTTGCCCCCAACAAAGCAACTTAAAGATTTAAAACCAATGTCTGAGGTTGTCACTACATTTTGACTCATAAAGTGCTTCGTAATTTAAAAAAGAAAGGAGGGGTGCCTGGGTGGCTCAGTCGGTTAAGAATCTGCCTTCTGCTCAGGTCATGATCCCAGCATCCAGGGATTGAGCCCTGCTCCACAGGAAGCCTGCTTCTCCCTCTCCCTCTGCCTGACACTCCCCCTGCTTGTGCTCTCTGTCAAATAAGTAATCTTTTTTTTTTTTTTAAGATTTTATTTAGGGGATCTTTGGGTGGCTCAGTGGGGGGATCTCTGGGTGGCTCAGTGGTTTCATGCCTGCCTTTGGCCCAGGGTGCGATCCTGGAGTCCCGGGATCGGGTCCTGCATCGGGCTCATGGCATGGAGCCTGCTTCTCCCTCTGCCTGTGTCTCTGCCTCTCTCTCTCTCTCTCTCTCTCTGTCTCTAATAAATAAAATCTTTTTTTTTAAGATTTATTTTTATTTATTTATGATAGACATAGAGAGAGAGAGGCAGAGACACAGGCAGAGGGAGAAGCAGGCTCCATGCAGGGAGCCTGACATGGGACTCGAACCAGGGACCCCAGGATCATGCCCCAGGCTGAAGGCGGCGCTAAACCACTGAGCCACCGGGGCTGCCCTGTCAAATAAGTAATCTTAAAAAAAAAAATTAAAAAGGAAGGAAGGGCATAGTATCTTTACACACTAACATAAACACCTAGCAATACATTTCCGTTAAAGGCATAGATTGGATGACACCTGTATTATGTGTGAATTGGATCTTGGTTTACGTAATGATTTATAAGAGGCTCTTTCATATCTCAACCCTAACTTGAACCACCTTCCATTATCAGAGCAGGTAAATCTCCTTATCTCTATTTCCAATGGTGTCAAGCAGTAATGGTTGTCTTTCCTAAAAGGACTCTGAAGCCTAGATTATGCAACTAAGAAAAAGCCCACTAGTCCTCTGCTGAAGACATACTGCACACAGCAGGCCTCTTTCTGGTTTTTGTGCTGCCATCTTCTCAGGAAAGCAGTATTAGCCTGTGTTTTGTTTGTTTGTTTTGCTGTTGTTTTTTTAGGAAAGCTGGCCACTGACAGGACGTGGTGTTGTCAGGTATTCCAAAAATGGCTCAAGCCTAGGCCAGCCAGTGATCATGAGATAGGGTACGCATAAATACTAACTGTGGTGTGGGTAATAATTAGCTGCACCACTCAGATAAGCTCCTTTAAGAATTTATAATAATTCTGAACAGTGTATAAAGAATTTACCCTGATGGCAGAATGGATGAGAGATACCATGAGGTAGGGACCATGTAGACGGAGAGAGAGAAAAGAGCACATTCTCTGGAGCAGTGCTTCAACATGTGTCTGAGTCCCTTGGAGGACTAGTTAAAACCCAGATTGCTGGGCCCCACCTCTAGAGTTTCTGGTTCAGTACTCTGGGGCGAGACCCGCGAATTTGCATTTCTGAAAAGTTCCCAGGTGGTGCTGCTGCTGCTGCCGTTGGTTCAAAGATCACATGTGAATCAGGCTGGAGTTTAGACAGAGATGCTAGATGGTGCCATCTGTTCAGAGGCTGGGCAAAATACAAGCAAGATGTAGACAGGCTGTGCTGGAGCTCAGGAAGTAAACTGCCACTAGGGTCATAGGAGGGAGAGCTATTGGCACATATTAAATGTCCTTATCCTTTGTCTCTTTGAAAAATCATTTTGGAGAAGCTTTCGGAGGGAAGGGGAGATACCAAGACCTCAAGATTAGCGAAGGGTAATGACAAGGGAGGGGAGGAGAGTCAGCAACAAAGAAGAAAACAGAGATTACAGTCTAAAGTCAACACAGCTGCAGTGGTTAAGCTGAAAGCCTGGTTTGGAGTCTACAGGCTCACAGGGAAGATTGCCTGAGCTTCCTGGGAAGAAAAGAAGGAAGGAAATACTCCAGTTCCTCCAAAGTACACCAAGTTTCCCTAGGACTAAGCTCTCAAGGGAATGTCTTACTTGGAAAATTACATAGAGAACATGAGTATAACTGGGCTGGACTCATAATGACATCAGGCAGATGAAGAATTCCTGTATCAGTCTCGTAGAGGACACGTTAACAATCTTGCCACTAATGTTTGCTCAACCACAATGAGGAGTATCAACAAATTTAGCTTTGGAGTTTTTATTACATTATTCATTTATAATGATATGCTAAGTGCTCTTAAAACACGCACATGCACATTTATTCTGTCCATTTCTTTTTTTTTTTTTTTTTTAATTTATTTATTCGTGACAGAGGCAGAGACCTGGGCAGAGGCAGGCTCCCTGTGGGGAGCCCATGTGGGACTGGATCCCAGGACCCCCGGATCACGACCCGGGCCAAAGGCAGACCTACCCAACCACTGCGCCGCCCAGGCGCCTCCAGTCTGTCCATTCCTAACTTCCACCTGACTCTGGTCCTTGGCAACTCACACCTATGACTAATGACGCAGCCTCTTACCTTCATATTCTGCTTCTAGTCCCTTCTTCCTTCAAGGGATTTGTTTGTGCATCACTCTGAGAATCATCTTATTAATCTAACATTAACCTGATGTCTGATGCACCACCTGCTTGTTCAGAAGCTTCCCATAAAACGCTTACGTTTGTAAAATAAAGTACAAACTCCAAAACTGTATTCAAAACTTTCATAAGTTGGTCTCAGCGTCACATTCTGGCCTTATCTCTTGTGACTCCGGGACGGAAATCTTTAACATCTAAAGCATTCTTTGCACTGACACTGCTCTGTGCGGCTTTTGCCTTTGCCCCTAAATTCTTGACATTCTCTCATCTGAATATCCAACCACTCCCTCCCATCAAAATTCTATCAGTTCTTTGATCTTCTCCCTTGCCATACCTGACATCTGGAGCTGAAGGTCAGTTCTTCTGCCTTTCGAATTCTGTAATTCTTGTATGTTATACGAAGAAACCTTGTCCATCTAACGAGACTGAAAGGTCCTTGAGGACCAACAGTGTGCTTTAAAGCTTCTTTTTATTCTTCAAATCTCATGGCAAGGAACCTTTCAGTAAACACTTAAATATCTGAAGGGAGATTGATGGTGTAAAAGGGAAAATGGTTAATTGTACCAGTAGCCATACACATTATTTTCCTGGACTTTTTTTTCAGCTCTAATGATCATCATTATAAAGTATAATAGTATTTTATTTACTTTTTAATTTAAATTCAATTAGCCAATATACAGTACATTAGTTTAGTGGCCATTTACATTAGATGTAGTGGCCAGTAATTTTTCGGTTGCATATGACACCCAGTGCTCATCACAGCGTGTGCCCTCCCTAATGACCATGATGCAATTACCCCACCCCCCACTCCCCTCCCTTCCAGCAACACTTAGTTTCTTTCTTATAGTTGAGAGTCTCTCATGGTTTGTCTCCTTCTCTGATGACTTCCCATTCAATTTTCCCTCTCTTCCCCATGATCCTCTCTGTTGTTTCGTATATTCCACATATGAGTAAGACTATTTGATAATTGTATTTCTCTGATTGACTTATTTTGCTCAGCATAATACCCTCCAGTTACATCCATGTCAGTATAAATGGTGAGTATTCATCCTTTCTGGTGGCTGAGTAATATTCCATTGTGATACCATGATGGTACCATATCTTCCTTATCCATTCATCTGTTCATGGGCATCGCAGCTCTTTCCACAGTTTAGCTATTATGGACACTGTTGCTATGAACATTGGTGTGTAGGTGCCCCTTTGGATCACTGCATTTGTATCTTTGGGGTAAATATCTAGTAGTGCAATTGTTGAGTCATAGGGTAGCTCTATTTTTAATTACTTGAGGAACCTCCATACTGTTTTCCAGAGTGGCTGTACCAGTGTGAATTTCCCACCCACAGTGTAAGAGGGTTCCCCTATCTCTCCATCCTCACCAACATTTGTTGTTTCTTGAATTGTTAATTTTAGCCATTCTGACTAGGGGGAGGTGGTACCTCATTGTGGTTTTGATTTGTATTTTCCTTATGCCAAGTGGTATTGAGCATATTTCACATGTCTGTCAGCCATTTGTATGTCATCTTTGGAGAAGTGTGTGTTCATATCTTCTGCCCATTGTTTGATTGGATTATTTGTTTTTTGAGTTTAGAGTTTGACAAAGTCTTTATAGATCTTGGATACTAGCTCTTTATCTAATATGTATTTGTAAGTATCTCCTCCCATTCCATAGGTTGTCTTTTAGTTTTGTTAACTATTTCCTTTCCTGTGCAGAAGTTTTGTATCTTGATGAAGTTCCAATAGTTCATTTTTGCTTTTGTTTCCCTTGCCTTTGGAATGTCTAGCAAGAAGTTGCAGCCGAGATCGAAGAGGTTGCTGCCTGTGTTCTCCTCTAGGATTTTTATGGATTCCTGTCTCACATTTAGGTCCTTCAACCATTTTGAGTTTATCTTTGTGTCTGGTATAAGAAAAGGGTCAGTTTCATGAAGAGACTTCTTCTTCAATAAATAGTGCTGGGAAATTTGGACAGCCACGTGCAGAAGGGTTTCAAACTGTCCTTTTTCCATTGGATATTCTTTCCTGCTTTGTCAAAGATTAGTTGACCATACATTTGAGGGTCCATTTCTGGGTTCTTTATTCTGTTCCATTGCTCTATGTGTCTGTTTTTGTGCCAGTACTATGCTGTCTTGATGATCACAGTTTTGTAATACAGCTTAAAGTCAGCATTGTGATGCCCCCAGCTTTGGTTTTCTTTTTCAACATTCCTCTGGCTATTCGGGGTCTTTGGTTTCTTACAAATTTTAGGATTATTTGTTCCAGCTCTGTGAAAAATGTCAACAGTATTTTGATAGGGATTGCACTGAATGTGTAGATTGCTCTGAGTAGCACAGACAATTTAACAATATTTATTCCTTCAATCCATGAGCATGGAATGCTTTTCCATTTCTTTATGTCTTCCTCAATTTCTTTCAGAAGTGTTCTGTAGTTTTTAGGGTATAGATCCTTTACCTTCTTGGTTAGGTTTATTCCTAGGTATCTTATGGTTTTTTTGGTGCTATTGTAAATGGGATAGATTCTTTAGTTTCTCCTTCTTCTGTCTCATTTTTAGTGAAGAGAAAGGCAACTGATTTCTGTGCCTTGATTTTTATACCCTGCCACACTGCTGAATTCCTGTATGAGTTCTAGTAATTTGGAGGTGAAGTTTTAAAGCATTGTGGCCTGAAAATATGCAGGGAATAATCCCAATCTTTTGGTACTGGTTGAGACTTGATTTGTGACCCAGTATGTATCTATTCTGGAGAATGTCCCATGTGCACTTGAGAAGAATGTGAAGTCTGTTGTTTTAGGATGGAATTCTCTGTCTATATATGTGAAGTCCCTCAGGTCCAGTGTGTCATTCAAAGTCTTTGTTTCCTTGTAGATCTTCTGCTTAGATTATCTGTCCATTGCTGTGAGTGGGGTGTTGAGGTCTCCTACTATTTATTGTATTATTATCAATGTGTTTCTTTAATTTGGTTACTAATTGGTTTATATAATTGGCTGCTCCCAAGTTAGGAACATAAATATTTATAATTGTTAGCTCTTCTTGTTGTAAAGACCCTTTAACTATGACATAGTGTCCCTCTTCATCCTTACTTTGGTTTAAAATCCAATTTGTAAAAAAAAAATAAAATAAAATAAAATAAAATAAAATCCAATTTGTCTGATAATGAAGATTAGTACTCTAGCTTTCTTTTGAGGTCCATTAGCATGATAAATGGGAATCTATGTCCTCACTTTAAACCTGGAGGTGTCAGGCAGCCCAGTTGGCTCAGCAGTTGAGCACCGCCTTCAGCCCAGGGTGTGATCCTGGAGACCCAGGATCGAGTCCCACGTCAGGCTCCCTGCATGGAGCCTGCTTCTCCCTCTGCCTATGTCTCTGCCTCTCTCTCTCTCTCTCTCTCTCTCTCTATTTCTCTGTGTGTCTCTCATGAATAAACAAACAAAATCTTTAAAATCAATCAATCAGTCTGGAGGTGTCTTTAGGTCTATATGAATCTCTTATAGACAGCATACGGATGGGTCCTGCTTTTTTATCCAGTCTGATACCCTGTGTCTTTTGATTAGAGAATTTAGCCTGTTTACATTCAGAGGTAACTGCTGAAAGACATGAATTTAGTGCCATTGTATTACTTGTAAAGTTCTTGTTTCTGTAAATTGTTTCTGTTTCTTTCTGATCTACATTACTTTTGGGCTCTCTCTTCACTTACAGGATCTCCTTTAATATTTCTGGGAAGGTTGGTTTAGTGGTCACATATTCTTTTAGTTTCTGTTTGTCCTGGAAGCTCCTTATATATCCTTCCATTCTGAGTGACAGCCTTGCTGGATAAAGTATTCTTGGCTGCATGTTTTTCTCATTATTGTCCTGAATATATCATGTCAGCTCTTTTTGGCCCGTCAGGTCCCTGTGGATAGGTCTGCTGCCAGTCTAATGTTTCTACCCCTGTAGGTTAAGAACTTCTTGTCTCAAGCTGCTTTCAGGATTTTTTCTTTATCTCTGTAATTTGCAAGCTTTACTATTATATGTTGGAGTGTTGATCTATTATTATTGATTTTGAGAGGAGTCCTCTCTACCTCTTGGACCTCAATGCCTGTTTCCTTCACCAGATTAGGGAAGTTCTCAGCTATGATTTGTTCAAATATATCTTCTCTCTCTCTCTCTCTCTCTCTCTCTCTCTTTCCTTCCTCTAGGATCACAAAAATTCTAATATTGTTTTGTTTTATGGTATCACAGATTTCTCAAAGCCTTCCCTCATGGACCATGAATTGTTTTTTCTCTTTTCCTTAGCTTTCTTCCTTTCTATCAACTTGTCTTCCATGTCACTTACTCTCTCTTCTGCCTCATTTACCCTAGCTGTTAGAGCATCCAATTTAGACTGCATCTCAGTTAAAACATTTTTAATTTCAGTCTGACTAGATTTTACTTCTACACTAAGAGATTCTCTAGTGTTTTTTGTGCTATTTCAAGCCCAGCTAGTATCTTTATAATCATTATCCTGAATTCCAGCTTCAACATTTTACTTATAAACATATTGATTAGATCTGTGGCAGAGAGCATTACCTCTGGTTCTCTCTTTTGTTGTGAATCCCTCCTTCTAGTCATTTTACTAAGAGAAGAATGTATGAATGAGAGAAGAAAACCAAAAATATCAACCACAACCCAAGTGAAATCCATACTAGACAAATCCAAAGAAGTCAGAAACCAAAAAAGAAAGGAAAAGGAAAAAGAAAAAGAAAGGGAGAGCCAGGGAGAGAGAATATAATATCCCAGGTGGAGAAATCAGGGTGGTCCACTTGGTCCTGGATGTATTCTGGTCTGTGTATCAGAAGACACTAAATATCAAGATTGTAAAGAAAGCAAAACTTATATATATACAAAATTGAAATTGAATATGATGAAAGGAAGTAAAAAATGAAGACTATATCTCTAAAATGTAAATCTAACCCTCTCTTCAGTAAACCCTCAGGGATAAATGGTCTTCACTTTTGTGCCTGCCAAACCCTGCAGACTCCTGTGGTGTGCACCTGCACCGATCCTTCTAGGGGTAGGTGCAGCCTGCCCCACCCACCACGTGCATGGAGAGCTGTTATCTGACCCCAGTTCGAAGTTCATGGCAAACAGAGCTGAGAACCCCCACCTGGGCTCACTACCCTAACCAGTTTCCCCAGTCCAATGCTTGAGAACTCTGCTTGCTCAGGCACCCCCATTCTTTCTGTGACCCTGAGAATCCTGGGACCACAGTGTCACACCTAAAATTCTGCCACACTTCACCACCAGAGCACCTATCAGGCAGGGAAGTCTCTCACTGGGGCACATTTCTAAAGGTTCCAATTTTGAGCCCTGGGGCTCTATCAATTTCCGGCAGCCAGCTGACAGAGCTGACAGAGGTTCCCTCCCCTTGCCCCTTGTCTTCTGATATGTCCCCTCAGATTCACTTCTCCACACTTCTTACCTTGCAAAAAGTGATCACTCTTCCAGTTGCAGAATTCCAGCAATTCTCTTCTTATATCTCAGGTTGAACTTGTAGGTGTTCAGAATGATTTGATAGCTGTCTAGCTAAATTCAGGGAACCGGATGAAACAAGTCTCCTACTTTTCTGCCATCTTGCCTCCCTCCAGTTTAATAACACTTTGATGTGATGTAGTCATTCATCTAACAAGCTGGTTTAGAGAATTAAGTTGGGTTTCCTATTTTGCTCCATTATGCATTGAGCCTTCAGAGAAATTTTTTGGGATATTCTTAAGAGGACTCTGAGTAAATAACAATCAGTACACATCTTCTCATTTGCTTTGACTGCTAAATAAACATTGGCCCTTATCTTTTTTTTTCTAGAGATTTCATTTATTTATTCATGAGAGACACAGAGACATAGGCAGAGGGAGAAGCAGGCTCCATGCAGGGAGTCCAATGCAGGACTCAATCCCAGGACCCCGGGATCACTCCGAGAGCCATAGGCAGACACTTAACCACTGAGCCATCCAGGTGCCCCCACTCTTATCTTTCTTAAATATAAGCTCCTTAGACCTAAGAACATGTCATGTTTAGTTTTCTTTTTTGCCAGTGTATGCTCATATCTTATTCATAATGCTTGCTGAACATTGAATGACTTGACTGTATCTAATTGATATATATATTTCACTCAAATTTATAATGCACAAAGAAAACTCACATTAACCTATTTAATATTATTTTGGGGCAGCCCAGATGGCTCAGCGGTTTAGCGCTGCCTTCCGCCCAGGGTGTGATACTGGAGACCCGGGATCAAGTCCCAAGTCCGGCTCCCTGCATGGATCCTGCTTCTCCCTCTGCTTGTGTCTCTGCCTCTCTCTCTCTCTGTGTCTCTCATGAATAAATAAATAAAATCTTAAAAATATATATATTATTCTTAAAAAATGAAGCACCAAAACTTAAAACCAAATGTGCCTATGATTTAGGCACAATTATCACCTTGCCTAATCTCAGCAGACAGCTTGGTAATTTTATAGAGCACTGAAAAGAAGAAGTGGTTTAAGAATACACAGGCAAAATATAAGAACAACACTTCAGGCAGCATATCAGTTTGCGGTTTTAAGTGTGAAAGACTTTGGAAATGTTTATATCCAAGATACAGTGGCAGCTATATATTTATCATTTTAAATTTCAAAAAAATAAATAAATAAATAAATTTCATTTTGCCAGAGGACAAGGCCAGTTCCAGTAAAACAAATCCTGCTCAGGCTTCCTAGAGTCAGATCCTATTGTAAAACAACATTGTTCTTTATTCTTTATGTTCTGAGAGAGAAAATAGTAAAGCACCCACAAAAAAAAAGAAAAAAGAAAAAAGAAAAAATATTTTATCCCAGAACAGCAGTCTTTGGGTGGCTTCTGACTTTTGTTAGACAAGTTTGCATTCTAATAAAGTCTTAAAAAGAATTTTCTAAGTTACAACTTTTAACTACTGTTCCTCCATGTACAAAATGTAGATAAGCCTGGAAGTTGAGTAAAATAACCTTGGGTTTTATGTGCTGTGTCTCTTAGCATTTCAAAAAGAATTTAGATTTATTTAAAAAGCCATAAGAAGAGACAAGGGAAGGAAATTGACTTTAAACTTTTAGAAAAACAGAGCTTAGAAAAGACCTCAGTTTTATACAAGGGGTTGCTTGACTACATAAACACAGTGGGAGGGACTCCCTGTTCTAGAAGACAATCCAACCTTCTAAAGTAGACATTGTAAACAAGAGAATAAGAAACTAAAAATATTGGCTTCAGTTTGGAAAATTTCCTTGGAATAAATGGTTTTCTATGTGTAACCTAAAAGAGAACTCCTTGCCTCCAGGTGATCTAGTTAAAACTGATCTTAAACCCCATTCTGTAGTCAGGAGCCTGCTCCCATCATTTCAGCAAATTCTTCAGGCTTACTCTTTCATGCTTCTCTATGCCACCATAAACCAGGGTTCTTTTGCTCTTTGTCTGGATACTGTAGATGCAAAACACAGTGCTTTCATCAGTTTCTGTAAAAATCCACTCACATGCATTGAGTAAAGTTTTTATTGTTGCATCTTTTGAAGATTTAGAGTGGTTTACAAGGAAGGGTCACATCCTGGAGCAAGGCCTTTGACTAATCTTTAAAGCTCACCATCTAAGCACCTCCTTTACTCTTCTTGTTTTCCATTACCTTCTCCAGATAAACAAGCAACTAAGAGAACTCAGACTTCCTCACCGAGGTTCCAGCATCTTCAGGCCTCTAGAAAACCTCTTTCCTACTTTATCCCACACCTTGCGATTATATTTTTCCAACGAAACTGCCATTCTCTTCCTAAGAAGAATCCAGATGGAAACTGTCAACACATTCACATTTTTCCATTTCCTTACATATATGTACCCTGTGATTTATATTCTGAATTGCAATTGTGGTGACTTTGCTCTCCATAAAAAGAGAAGCCCAGAAGACATCTGCCTTGCATAAAATTAAAATGTGGGCTCTTGGCTTTAACTAGGAGCTGTTCTATCCGAAGGGGTAACAGAAGGTTGACCACTGTGGTTTCCCAAGACAGCTAACCCACATTGTTTAAAGCTGCTCCCCCTGAGGCCTCTACTTTGTGTCCTTAGCCATTGTAATTTTTCACTTCAACACCAGTACTATTCTCCAAACAACAGCTGTGTGTCTGCCCACTTCCTTTCACTCTGGATAAATCTGGCCTTTCAGAATTACATTAGAGCAGGCCCGGCATTAGTGGGTGGATAATCCTCTGCTTTATAAGTAAGGAAAATCTGAAAAGCTTCTCTACTCATTTTCTCAAATATCTTCTATGGAATGAATGATACCAAGGTATCTGACATATTGTTGATTGCTTTTCAGCATTTAGAACAGAGACATCCCTTAACAGTGGGGCATAAATTAGAGGATCCGGATTAACAATTAGGAAGAGTAGCTCTAAATCCTAGGCTCTAAGGGTGGCTCATGAGAATGCTGCCCTCCCCACTTCTTTCCACCTCCCTAAATTCCAAGCAGAACTTCACATTGTGCCCAAATGCCTGCTCCTCTCAAAGGCCTTCCCAGTCTTCTCCAGCAGAGCAGAGCTTTTCTTCTTCTGCAAGACTATGGTTTTATATCTGATGGTTAATAGAAGGAACAATCCAGTATAAATAAGAACTTCCTAACAATTAAAAATGTTGGCATGGGCTACTTTGGGGCTTAGCCTTTTGGTTTTTGGTTTTTGTTTTACAGATTTTATTTATTTATTCACAAGAGACACACAGAGAGAGAGAGGCAGAGACATAGGCAGAGGGAGGGGAAGCAGGCCCCATGCAGGGAGCCCGATGCAGGATCATGCCCTGAGCCAAAGGCAGATGCTCAACCACTGAGCCACCCAGGCATCCCAGGAACGTAGCCTTTTGTACCTAGAACTTAGAGGATGAAAAAACAATTGTCCACAATGTGGTGGGAGCAATTTATTGCTGAATAAAAACTGAACTTGATGATCTCCAAGGTCTCCCCCAATGCTGACCTTCTAGTTACTGCCTTGAGTCTTCTGATGAAATAAAATAGACAGCTATTCTGGAACTGCTTCATTATTTATTTTCATATGTCTTCTTTTCTAAATAAATATGAAACAGGTTAAGAGCAGCAATCTTTTCATTCCTTTTCAGTGCTTAGACCACCTTGTGCAAAATAATTGTACAAAAAAAACTACGAACTGAACCACAAGAGCTGATTTTCTTTTTTTCTTTTTTTTAAGAGCTGATTTTCTTTTAAGATTTTATTTATTTATTCATGGGAGACACAGAGAGGCAGAGACACAGGCAGAGGGAAAAGCAGGCTCCATGCAGGGAGCCCAATGTGGGACTCAATCCCGGGTCCCCAGGATCACACCCTGGGTCAAAGGCAGTGCTAAACCACTGAACCACCGGGGCTGATTTTGAAGGCAGGTTAAGAAACGGAAGGGAGGGCAACCTGGAGACAATAAAGCAGATGTGGAGTAGCACCACAGCATGGAATTTCTAGGGATCAGGTCCCACTGAAGGATGGGAGCTCACAGGACATTGGAGCAATCCTTCATCAACTTCAATTATTCTATCATTAGGTCCATGCGGAAATTATTGCTGCCACTGCCCATCAGCATGCAAAACCAGTTCTCATTCTCTTCCTTCTTGTCATCATTCCTGATTCTCTACATATGAGAAAGGTATTTTCAAGAAACCCTAAACAAATTGTTTAAGAATTATGGCAAATATATTTATAAATTCTTTAATTGTCACCCTTTGATTGGAGGAAATTCCACAAAAGCAGAATAGAACCCAATCACAACCAGATAAAGACAAATGCATCATGTCCATTGTTAAGTTCACAGATGTGCAGCATGTACTGGTGATTAAGAACTGGGAGGTAGTTATACCGCCTTGCCCTGAAAAGAATGGTTTGTAGATAACCAGCATTGGCACTGCCTGGGAGCTCTTTAGAAATGCAGAATCTCAGACTCTACTTCACGCTTAGTGAACAAAACTGCACCATAACAGCCCAAGGTTGTTCATTTCCAAGTTTGAAAAGTACAGGGACTTGTTTTCTGCGGGGAGGACTTTTCAGAACCAGCTAGGAAAATTGGCTGAAGAAAAAAACACCTCTGAGATGCCTGGGTGGCTCAGCCGTTGAGCGCCTGCCTTGGGCCCAGGGCGTGATCCTGGGGTCCTGGGATCGAGTCCCACAACAGGTTCCCTGCATGGAGCTTGCTTCTCCCTCTGCCTGTGTCTCTGCCTCTCTCTGTGTCTCTCATGAATAAATAAATAAAATCTTAAAAAGAAAAAGAAAAAAAAACCACCTCCTGGAGAGTCTATTATGCCTACACTAGTGCTTTGTTACTGATAGAATTGTGATAACATATTTCTGGGGATTTGGGGAGGGGAAACGATTGTAAATCATTGATCTGTGGCTATAACACTGAAGTCCATTTCTGTTTATTGTGTTTTTTCCAGGACAATCATGCAATCAAAAATGAGAGTTTTTTTTTTCCAGCATTGTCTAAAATTGAAACAAACTAGTCATACCTTTTCTTTAGATCAAAATGGCAATTTTTTTAACACTGTTACAAATGAAAATTTTTAAGACATCCTGTTGACTTCTAGTTTGTTTGTAAAAAGCTCTAATGAATAAGTCAGAAAGTTTTTAACATGGGAATGTGCTTTGAAATTATGATCACATCTAGGGAGTAGAGAGGATTAACACTGCATTAAGTATTTAAAGCTTGAACATATCATTTGTATTTGAATGCATAGAGAGGATAACTTAATAGATAAATATATGAAAGTCACCAAAAATACTTTTTATGTTACTTTTAGATTAAGAGGTTGATTAAACAAAATATTCATTATCGTAAGATGTGTTCTTCAATCGAAGACAGCTTAAAATATATTTTTCTTTAATCAAGATGAACATGTAATTACTTTGCTAACATTTAAAGCCTAATGGAGGGACGCCTGGGTGGCTCAGCGGTTGAGCGCCTGCCTTTGGCTCAGGGCATGATCCCAGATTCTCCAGGATCGAATCCCACATCTGGCTCCCTGCATGGAGCCTGCTTCTCCCTCTGTCTGTGTCTCTGCCTCTCTGTGTCTCTCACGAATAAATAAATAAAATCTTTAAAAAAATAAGCTTAATGGAAAAAGTATGCTCTATTTTGAAGCAAAAAATAACTGAATAATATAATGTAATGTAAATTTAGTTAGGGTCTCTGGTATTCAGAAATGGAGAATATTCCTCATTCTAAATTCAAGAATTCTGGACAATGAGGGGAGCCACAAAAAAGTCTCTATCTAGCTGACAAACACCCAGATTTCCTCAGTCATTGGTATGAGAGAGCATGAGGTCTGAATTCCAAAGTTAGAAGAGTAAATCTCAACTTTGTTCTTAATCATGTAAGCAAGTGATTTAACCTTTTTGATCCTCACTCTTTTCTTATGTAAAATAAAGTCATTATTTACTAGATTTCTACAAAAGTTTTGTCTTATGTTTATTGATAATGTGAATTACTATATACTATATTACATTTACTTATTTTCTCTCATTGTGGCTTTTTGCTTTTTTGGATGAAATGATATCATGTCTTTATGAGTAATGTATGAAATAATTTTTAAAATTTGGTCCATTTATTATAAACCAGTCATAGTGAGTAAACTTTTTCTGAGATCTGTGAGCTGTTCTAGCAAGTTATCTAATCTGAGGAGAGGATTATGGGCACGCCAGGCAGCAATATCAGAGGTCTGGACTGGTCACTGGCATCTGAAGTAGGGGCAGTCACATGGGGACTGAGCTCTTAAATTGTGGGAGCTGATGCTATCTCCCAGTAGATAGTGTAAGTATTTTTTTTTTTTTTTAGGATTTTATTTATTTATTCATGGGAGACACAGAGACAGAGAGGCAGAGACACAGGTAGAGGAAGAAGCAGGCTCCCTGAAGGAAGCCCATGATAGCAGTGGTTAAAATAAATCCTATATGTTTAAAAAACAAAACAAAACAAAACCATTTATCATCTTTGGATAACTGGAAAGAATGTATTACTTGAAAACTATAAGCAAGGATGAAATCAAACATTTTATAGTCTTTCCTTTACAAGCTGTATCATTGGGTAACCAAAGAATGAGTAGGAGAAAATTTCTCTTTATTAAAGTATTCTAAATAATAAATGAAAATGGAATGATAGAATTAAAATATCACTATTTTGTGACCTCTAGTAAATGAGTAAGTGCAAGCAGTGATCATAAATAGTGGTAATATCACAAAAAGAAATAACCTGATATTGTTTATCACCAATGTAAAACCACAACTAGTAGCTGTAATAAAAAAATTAAAACATTTATCGAGTAGTCAAAAAAATAAAATAAAATAAAATAATTGAACCTGGATTATCAAAACTGTACTTCTAATTTTTAGGAAAGAAAAAGACAGAAGAACTTATTAAGTGATATCACGGGAATGCAATTGGCAAAACTCAGACTATGGAAAATTCTACAGAGCAAATAACTCAGTTTCTTCAACAAATTGTAAAAATAAGAAACATAGGGAGAAAAGGAGAGAAGAACAGGGTACAAGGAGAGGAGAGAGAACAGAAAAGAGCCTCTTATTTATTGGAAACTAAAGAGACATGTAAAATACCTAATTTTTTTACTGAACTATTTATGGGTGAAATGATACGTGAGATTTGCTTTCAAAACAGTCCATCAGGTAAAATGGAAGTAGATGAGGGTATAAATGAAACAAAATTGTCCAAAGGTGATAATTTTTGCATAACTGAGTGACAGTGACATGGGCTTTTATTATACTAATCTCTCCTTTTCTACGTATTTGAAATTTTCCACAATAAAAAGATCTTAAAAAGAACAAAACTCTCTTGGAGTATTCCCCATGAGGAGTGAATCTAATCATAAATATCCTCTCTGGTGCACAGAGAAGAAATTGAGTAGTCTGAACCTTCTTGAACTATCATCTGAGCATTTAAAAAAAAAAAGTACGAGCTCTTCTGGTTTTTGTGAGAGAAATACCCTTTAGTCAACATGTGCGCCCAGCTTGAATGATAGTATAAGACAATGGAGATAGATCTCAGGAACTCAAATGATACCTATTGACACTTATGTTCTTGGGTACAGAAATGAAGTAGAAGTAAAAATTATGGTCATAAAATACTCTCTTAGCTCTCTATTATTTTTTAATGTTAAAAAGTAGTTTTCTAGAATACATACTAACCAAGTTTATCCTCTATGTTGAAGACTTAAAATTATGATCTGCTGTGAATTTTTTTTTTTTTTTGGTAAATAGTTTGCCAGTATGCTAATCAATTAAATGATATATAGCTTCCAAATGGTGTACTCAAAATTAAGGCATGAATAGAAGTCTCCCCTCAATGGGTTCCCTCTAACACTTGCTTTGAATAAGTTTCCAGGTAACCACAAGGCAGGATAGCTCCGCTGAAGACCACACAGAGGAGATCACTGTCTTCCTTTTCTCACTTTTCTTCCCAGTAATATCCAACCTTGTGCTGTCTCCAGCAATGCAGCACCCTCAGGATTCATTAGCATACACACACCAAAACATCTGAAAAGGCTCTGAATCTCTGTTAAAGTGTGAGAAAATTTCAGAATACAAATTATGTAGTGTTGAGGTAATTTGCAAGTACACAGTCTCACATTCCTCAATTGACTTGGCACAGGTTTAGAGCCTTAGACAGTCTGTTCCTGGATGGCTTCACTTGCATTCCCCTTGAAGGCAGCTGGCCCGGCCTTTGGCCTTGACTCAGGGTCACTGTCGTTTCTTGCTAGGCAAACCATCACCCCAGGCCTCCTCTAAATTTTACTTCTTCAGATTTCCTAGGTCTCCAGAGACCCAGGCTACTTGCCAGCCTGGAGCCCAAGTCAAGTTCTCTGCACTCACATGGAAACTGTTCTGGCCGCTTCAGATATGAGCTGAGAATTTTCTGACCAACCTTCGCCTGGAGTCTGGGCAATGACGGTTTATCTGAGCTACACATCCTCCCTTAAGGAATATGATCTGCATAGCTTGTAATTATTTTACTTTTTTCCTCTCCTGCCTATGCTTCACACTTTCAAAGATCCTCTTCTTTCTGCTCCTTATCACATACACCTAAGGGATCCCTACCACTACTCTCTACTCCAACTTCCAATCACAGTTTCCATGAAAATGTCCAAGTTCTAAATATATCTTTGGACTTATAAAACTCTCCCTCGTAGTTGAACCCCTATCACAGACACTTTCGCCCAGCAAAACAGAGAATCACATTTCCCAACTTAAATGAAGATTTGTAACAATCATGTGTAGCGAATACCCCCGGGAATCACACAGCCCCTTGGATCCTTTCTTCAGAGGACTGATCCCTGAATGGGTGGACCGCCTTCTGCCCTTGTTCTTTGAGCAGAAAAATGGAAGTGCCTGAGAGGCACTACATTCCTGGGAAAACCTATAGCCAAGTACTGACTTGTGTGGGAGTTTGACAGACCAGACTTTGCCTCAAAGTGGGAGACATCTCAGGGGTAATTTATGTTCCAGGGAACCCAGTAGAATCAGTCTGAGGCTGAAAAATAACTTGAAATTTCTCTCTTGATCATTTCCTTCCCCCTTTTCAGTCCTGCTTCCTCCACTCTCTTACCTGCTCCTTCTGGGAGCACTTCCTCAATAAATCCTTAATATGTGTATATATTTATATTTAATTATATTTAATGTATTAAATTTATATATTATTAAATACTATATATGAATCTTTATCTCAGGGTCAACTGGAGAATTCACCATGGTTCGTGGTTGAATGAACCGTGCCTTAAAAACATTTTTTAAAAAGATCTATTTATTTTATTTGAGAGAGGGAGAGTGCACACATGTGCACGTGAATGGGGAGAGAGAGCAGAGGGAGAGAAAGAATCCTCAAATATATGCTCTGCTGAGCATGGAGCCCCACATGGGGCTTGATCACATGACTCTGAGATCATAACCTGAGCCAAAATCAGGAGTTGGATGTTTGACCAACTGATCTACCCAGACACCCCCCAAAACTTTTAGTTCCAGATTAAACAAAATTTGTACCTCAGTTCTAGTCAAAAAATTCAGAAATAAAATTACCCCCTGGTAATTTTTTATATTGTATATTTTCTAAGGTGATAGATTAAAAAAAAAAACTGTGCCCAGTTTTTATTTTCTAAGAATAGAAACTTAGAGATATGTGTGTGTGTTTAAATTGCAGGAAAAAGGAAAGATTTAATTTATCTAAATTGTAGCCTTAATACAATCTTTAGTTTTTAAAAGGTTTTATTTATTTATTTAAGAGAGAGAGAGAACAGCAGGGGAGTGGCATGTAGAGGGAGAGGGAGAAGCAGACTCCTCACTAAGCAGGGAGCCCAATGTGGGGCTCAACCTTGGGATCATGACCTGAGATGAAGGCAGACACTTAACTGAATGAGCCACCCAAGTACCCCTGAATACAATCTCTTGACCTGTATCTTTGCTCCCAAATACTTGGGATTATTTTCTTTTATACATTTTATATGTTGCAGAAATATGGTCAGTTCCAAAGGCCATTGCAAACATTTGGTTTTGGTTTATAGGTCAAAATAACATGTTTCCAAGATTATGATACAACTTTTAAATATAAATGGGTATATAAAACTTTATATTTTGAACATTTGCACTTAAATATTCTTAAAGTTTTTCCTATTACATATCCTTAAAGTTTTTTTCATGTTACAAACATATTTTCAAATACATCAAAGTCATATTAATGATACATTTTTATGGTGAATAAATTCATCTTTTAATTTTATTTTTTCCAATTTTTCTCAGTTATGATTATAATACGTTATAAACATTTTTAAAAATATGTATTTAAAAATATGGAAGTAAATACACCAAAATATTATATATATGTTGGAGTGTCTTTCTTTTTTTTAACTTGTCTATATTTTTGACATTATTGTCATAAGAATATTCTATTTTTATAATGATAAATTTTAAATATAATATAGACAATATATCTAAAGAAAATAGCAAAATTTCTTAAAGTACGTAAGCTTACATAAGTTTTATTGATTTCCTAGTACACCTATTCTAACCCATAACAAACATTTTAGAGGATGGTTGTTTATATTGAAAATCACAAGCTATGCTTCCTTCACCTAGTAGATGGCCTGATACTGGGACATAGTTCATATTTGCTAAATAAATGATGTTTTATGATTAAAAATAGCTTATGTTTAGGTTTGTGTTCATTAACTGATTGGGCAAGATATTTCACAATGACTAACACCAGGTAAGGCAAGCTTTTTGGTGCTTATATTACATATAGAAATTCAAAATTCATATTCACATGTAAAAACCCCTAATTTAAAAAGAAGCATCTACTCACACAAGCATATTGAACATTACATAGAAATACAAGAATTGGATGCCTGGGTGGCTCAGCAGTTGAGTATCTGTCTTTGGCTCAGGATGTGATCCCGGGGTTCTGAGATTAAGTCCCACACTGAACTCCCTATGAGGAGCCTGCTTCTTCCTCTACCTATGTCTCTGCCTCTCTCTCTCTCTGTCTCTCATGAATGGATGAATAAAATCTTAAAAAAAAAAAAAAAAGAAATACAAGAATTTCAGATTTGTATCCCCTAAATGCAAACATTAATGTGGTAATAATTTGTGTTTGAAGTTTACATTTATCGTCATTATCTTGCTATCATTTCACATGTTTAGTCACTGCTTTTAATATCACAATTCTAAGGAAAGCAGTTAGAAAGTGCTTTATTGACTGTTGAGCACATTTGACTTCAATTTCAGGACCCTCATACTTTAAATGTGAACTTGCCTTAATCCACTGGAAACAATGTAGAGATGTATGGAGCTAATTTAAGAAACTGAATAGTTTCACTGGAAAATAATTGTGTTCCCATATCAACACTAGATAAAAAATGGCTTAGTTTGATGTAAGAATTTCAGTCATTTGCAGGAGAAGTTCCACAATTATTTTTCTCTTCAATTTTTTTCAAATAAATTAAATAAATGACATTTTTATGTCAACACTTGAAAAGCACTAAAACATCTATAATAGCAAAATATCACCAAAGATTAGCTTCCCTTCAATTTTCACTCAGTAGGGGCACCTGTGTGGCTCAGTGGTTGAGTGTCAGCTTTTGGCCAGGTCATGATCCCGGGGTCCTGGGATCAGGTCCCAAGAAAAATCTCAAATAAGTAATCAAACCTTGCACCTAAGACAGAAAAAAACAGCAAACAAAGCCTAAAACTAGCAGAAGGAAGGAAACAATAAAGATTAGAGTAGAAATAAATAATATATAAACTAAACAAATAAACGACACAATAGAACAGATCAATGAAACCAGGAGCTAGTCCTTTGGAAAAAAATCAATACACTTGATAAACTTCTAGCCAACCTTATCAAGAAAAAAAGAGAAAGGACTCAAATGAAATCACTTATAAAAGAGGAGAAATAACCACCAACACCTCAGAAACACAATCATAAGAGAATATTATGAAAAACTATATGTCAACAAATTGGACAACCTAAAAGAAAGGAGTAAATTCCTAGAAACATGTAAACTACCAAAACTGAAACAGGAAGAAATAGAAAATTTGAATAGACTGATAACCAGCAAAGAAATGGAGTCAGTAAATCCCAACAAACAGAAGTCCAGGACCAGATGACTTCACAGGTGAATTCTATCAAACATTTAAAGAAGAGTTAATACCTATTCCTCTTAAACTATTCAGAAAAAAAATAGAAAAGAAAGGAAAGTTTCCAAATTCATTCTATGAGGCCAGCATTACCCAGATACTAAAGCCAGACAAAGACACTACAAGGAAAGAGAACTACAGTCATCCCTGATGAACATAGATGCCAAAAATCTCAGCAAAATACCAGGAAACCAAATTCAACATTTAAAAAAATCATTCACCACAATCAAGTGGGATTTATTCCTGGGTTGCAAACGTGGTTCAAAATTTGCATATCAATCAGTGTGATACATCACATCAATAGGAGAAAGGATAGAACCATATGATTCAATAGATGCAGAAAAGCATTTGACAAAGTACAATATCCATCATGATAAAATCCCTCAACAAAATAGGTTTAGAGGGAACATACCTCAACATAATAGAGGCCGTCTATGAAAAACCCACAGCTAACATCATCCTTAATAAGAAAAAAACCTGAGGGCTTTTCCCCTAAGGTCAAGAACAAAACAAGGATATTCACTCCAACCACTTTTACTCAACAAAGTACCAGAAATCCTAGCCATAGTAGTCAGACAACAAAAAGAAATAAGAAAGCATCCAAATATGTAAGGAAGAAGTAAAACTTTCACTATTTGCAGATGACATGATACTATACTGGGAAACCCTAAAGACTCCATGAAGAAAAAACACTGGAACTGATAAACTCAGTAAAATTGCAGGAAACAAAATCAATGTGCAGAAATCTACTGCATTTGTATAGACCAATAATGAAGCAGCTGACAGAGAAATTAAGAAAACAATCCCATTTGCAACTGCACCCAAAATAATAAGATACATTAGAATAAACCTAACCAAAGAGATTCAAGACTTCTACTCTGAAAACTATAAAACACTAATAAAAGAAATTAAAGATGACACAAAGGAATGGAGACACATTCCATGCTCATGGATTGGAAGAACATGTCTATACTACCCAAAGCAACCTGCACATTGAATGCAATCTCTATAAAAATACCAACAGCAGTTTTTCACAGAACTAGAATAAACAATAACAAAATTTATATGGAACTACCAAAGAGCCTGAATAGCCAAAGCAATCTTAAAAAAGAAAAGCAAAGCTGGAGGAATCACAATTCCAGACTTCCAGCCTTATTACAAAGCTCTATTAACAGAAAAAGTATGGTACTGACACAAAAATGGACATATAGATCAATGGAACAGAACAGAAAATCCAGAAATAAACCCACGATTATATGGTCAATTAATCTTCAACATAGCAGTAAAGAATATGCAATAGGAAAAAGACAATCTCTCCAAAAAATGGTGTTGAGGGATGCCTGGGGGCTCAGCGGTTCAGCGCCTGCCTTGGGCTCAGGGTGTGGTCTTCACACTCTGGGAGTGTGTGTGTGTGTGTGTGTGTGTGTGTGTGTGTGTAGTATATGTACTTATACTATGGAATACTATTCAGCCATAAAAAAGAATGGAATTTTGCCATTTGCAACAACACGGATGCAGCTAGAAAATATAATGCTAAGCAAAATAAGTCAGTCTCAGTAAGACAAATACTATATGACTTCACTCATATGTGGAATTTAAGAAACAAAGGCAAAAAAATGAGAGAGAGAGAGACGAAGCAAGAAACAGATTCTCAATCTAATGGTTACCAGAGGGGAGGTGGGTGGGGGATGGGTTAAGTAAGTGATGGGAATTGAGGAGTGCACTTGTGATGAGCACTAGGTGGTATATGGAACCAAAACTATATATTTTACGCCTGAAATATAAGATATTATGTACCTGAAAACTAATATAACCCTGTAGGTTAACTAACTGGAATGAAAAATAACTTCGAAAAATTCAGCATGGGGGATCCCTGGGTGGCTCAGCGGTTTAGCACCTGCCTTTGGCCCAGGGTGTGATCCTGGAGTCCCTGGATCAAGTCCCACATCAGGCTCCCTGCATGGAGCCTGCTTCTCCCTCTGCTTGTGTCTCTGCCTCTCTCTCCTCCTATGTCTATCATGAATAAATAAATAAAATCTTTAAAAAAAATTCAGCATCACATAAAGCTTCATAGAACAAACAACAATGAAAAAGGATGATTTACTATGAGACAGGCTACCATAGCAAGAAGGTCTAGATAATCTATCTCAGCGCATCTGAATAATAGAATAACTGTCAGTATGTAGTAGACATATCTGGCTTCATGCAGAACTGTGTCATTTCTTGAAGACCCTACCAGTTGCCTGAGCTCGTGGTTATTCATGGAGGAAACTCTTTTGTAACATTTACAAAATTTAACCTCTACAACTTTAGCTTTATGGAAAAAGTGAGACAAACTTATTTTCCAGGCAATGATTTAAGAGGGGAAAATATTTACGAGGTACTAGATTGTGACGTCTTACAATGCAAGGTGCAATAAAACAAATGTGTTTTTTCTTCACCCAAAAGGTAGTTTTCATTAATTTCAGATTTAAAAATATACTTAGGTACATATGTACATCAGTGAAGTATTTGAAGGGAGAGTTAACATATTAATAATACATGTGATTAATGATGCCTTGCATGAAGTCACAGCATGAGAAGTCAGTGTGAATAACCTCTGAATTTTAAAAAATGCAGGCTCAAATGTCCTCAGTAATCATTTTGGCTGCATAAAGTCTGAAGCAATGAGAGAGTTTCAAAGTTCTTTTATAGAACCCATAGGACTTCATATGTCATAAGCAGTAAAAACTTGGGAAGAGTTATGGCTACTTCTTTAGATTAAAATATGACAACTAGCAATAACATTATTCTAGTTGCAGTCATCATGCATAGCTCATCTTTGCCAACTTCATGAAGCAATGAAAAACAAAAACTTTTTCTGAGTTATTCTAGTAACTTTGAACAGCTGCAAGTGGTCTATGGGAGCATAATTTTGCCAAAGATATTTTGTCATGCCCTTTGTTTATCATCCAGTTAAATATTCCTTTTATTTAAATACCAGTTATTCTTCTTTCTTCTCAGAAATATGAATGCAACTGGACAGGCCAAAGATGGTGTCAAGCTTATCATACTGACTGTCTCTTTTTCATTAATCATACATACAAAACGCCTAAGATATTTTGCCAGTTAAGAGCAGCACTTAGGTTGAAATCCTGGCATGGTTCATTGCCACAGGGATGAAATGTAGAGCACCACAGGGACTAAGCATTTCTCCCAGCATGTGAAGGCCCATTGTAGCATTCTTTTGGCTTTTGCTGTTTGGTCAAATATAAGTGCGTAAGTTGTGAATTTTAGCTCATCTGCGTCCTTAGCCAGTTTCCTTTGCCCTATATCCCTCTCTGCTACTTAGAGATTCATCCTAGCTGCCTTTTCCAACTCTAGTCTGAAGAGTGCCCTTTATTGCCCTGGCTGTACACCAAATTTACCCAGGAAAGGCCAAAACAAATAGCACCATTGAGAGACGTTACAAAATGGCTGTCACTTTGCCAGAAGCTTCAGCAGACTCACAAGCCCTCAGGGGGTCTCTAGGGATGAGTCGAGTCGAACATTCAAGTCTGCAGACTTTCTGAAACTGCTGCCCAGGGATCAATGCCCTACTCATAGGTAGACGGTGAGGATACTTTCAGGATTTCCTGACTCATTTACAGAGCTTGCTTATGGCCTGAGTATAAGAAAAGTAAAGACAATGTCCTTTTCAGGTGAAGATAGGTAGGTAAATGGCTGCCCGGTCACAGCAGGAAAGCAATGGCCCTTCCAACTCCCTGGGTGATGCCTGCCCAATGAAACCATCATACAGTATTTTTAAGTAATGTTGCTAACAACTAACAATGGACAACCAGTGGAAGCCTTTGAGAAGAGGAATTGTGCTTTTAAAAGGTTCTTCTAGCTGCCCTGCAGAATACAGACTGAAGAGGATAAGGACGGGAGGGACAAGACGAGTCCAGAGTCCACCGTCGTGGTATAGGTAAGAGAGGATGGTGGCTTGGTTGAAGGTGCTGGCATGTGGGCAGCATCTACAAGAAATCAGTGTTCCATTTTATTGTTCCAAATCAGTGTCCATTTATCTGAGGACCTTTTTTTTGTGGCAGTAATCACATAGCATAGCTGATCACAAAGGCCATTTTTCGTACCCTGAAACATGACCATGTCATCTATATATGATACTGTGCCCTTAGCAAACCTCTCTGTACTTCAGCTTCCTCTTCCATAAAAGGGTTAATCATACTACTTACCTCATAAGAAGATTGCTTTGAGAATTAAGAGCATTAATACATATAAAGCTCTTAGAACAGAGTTTTGCACATGGAAAGTATAAAAAATACAGCTGTTATTAACTTTCTATTCTCTATACTACAGAGTGACAAGTGGGAGGGCATAAATAAAAGTCTTGCAAAATTTGCACAAAATTATTATTTTATATTATAACATAAAAAAAGGATAAAAAGACAACCTCGCTTACACATCGATAAATATCTGATATCTTATCAACCAGTCTTTCATTTACTGACTTGGACCTTGCAGACTATCATTATTGAACAAAATTCAGTTTAGCTCATGGCTATTTCCTGTTCACAGGATCAAAACACAGAAGAAAACTTTCAAAGACACAAGTAAGATTTCATTATCCTAACAGCTTTCCTTACAAGGAGAAGTGAGGACATTGTCCTTGTGTCCTAAGAAATAACAGTGCCCATGTCTCCTCTGTGGCTCTAGCTCTTACTAATAACAACCCCCTAGCCTTTGTCCCCAGCAATCACTGCTAGTCATTGCATCAGCTCCACCCTGAGTACAGCTTCTGGTAACCACATCCTCATCTGTTGTCCTTTTGGACTAAGAATGATTAGAGCTTCTCTGGGTTACCTTAACCACCACCCCTTGTTTAGTTTCTCTGTTTTCCATCATCTGGATGAAGTCTCTGTATTAATTCCCTCTCTTTGAAAGATTGAGGGTGGCTTCTGTAGAACCAAAGATGGCAAAGATCAGATCCCACTATTCACAGAATTCCATAAACTTTTGAAGGCAGGGAATTTGGGGAAAATATTTTACTATAAGCTTTCAAAAATATTTTATTTTATTTTTAAGATTTTATTTATTTATTTGAGAGAGAGAGAGAGAGAGAGAATGAGAAAGCACAAGTAGTGGAGAGGGAGAAGCAGGTTTCCCATCCATCAGGGAGCCTGATACAGGGCTCGATCCCAGGACCCTGGAATCATGACCTGAGCCAAAGGCAGCTGCTTAACCAACTAAACCACTAAGGTATACCTCAAAATAATTTTTTAAAAAGATTGTATCTATTTATTCATGAGAGACACAGAGAGAGAGAGAGAAGCGGAAACACAGGCAGAGGGAGAAGCAGGCTCCCCACGGGGATGTGGGACTCAGTCCCAGGACCCTGGGACCATGACCTGAGCTGAAGGCAGACGCTCAACCACTGAGCCACCCAAGTGCCCCCAAAATTTTATTTCTGAGCTGGGGATTCAGGTAAGGCTTAATGTACATCATGACAGGGCCAGTGATGATGGAATCCAAAGAATAATCCAGGAGACAGAGCATAGGTGTGAAACCCATTTCCATCATGCACCAGTTGGAAATTGTGCTCATGTATCAGCAAATGAAAACCCAATGCACAAATTAATCAAACTAAACTTTCATCTTTCTACCCAACAAGAATTTCTGGACAGGCATCAGTGCAGCAACTCTCAGAGCCGTCAACCTCTCAGACTCTTTCATCTTCTTGTTCTCCCTTCCTTAGTGCTCTGTCACCCTGATAGTTCCCAGATGATTTTTGCCTCCCAGGCATCTCAGCCCTGCTTTCTAAAGGATAAGGAAAAATAACAAGCCATGGAAGAGACAAGAAAATGTTGCCAAAACTCTCAGCAGACTACCATTTAGGTCTCCTTGGCTAGAAGTATGTTGAAAGAGTCCAAGGGGTGCCTGGATGGTTCTGTTGGTTAGGCATCTGACTGTTGATTTCAGCTCAGGTCATGATCTCAGGGTCATGAATTTAAGCCCCAAGTTGGGCTCTGTGCTGGGGGCAAAGCCTGCTTAAGAGGTCTCTCTGTCTCTTCCACTTCCTCTCCCCCCTCCTCTCTCTCTTTCTCTCTGAAAAAAGAAAAGAAAAGAAAAGAAAAGAAAAAAGGAAAGAAAGAAGAAAGAAAGAAAGAAAGAAAGAAAGAAAGAAAGAAAGAAGAAAGAAAGAAAGAAAAGAAAGAAGAAAGAAAGAAGAAAGAAAGAAGAAAGGAAGAAAGAAAGAAAGAAAGAAAGAAAGAAAGAAAGAAAGAAAGAAAGAAAGAAAGAAAGAAAGAAAGAAAGAAAAATACTCAGTCCCTGTTATCAGGGAAATTGAGATATGTAGTTTTTGATGTCTTCTTGTTTTAGCTGGTCACACTGTTAATACCCCTTCCAAAAAATAAAAATCAGAGTTCTGCTAAAGGAAGAAAGAATATTAGGTTGATAACTACCAGGATGTGTTAACATCCCACTTATTAACTATGCAGCCTAGGATAAAAACCACTAACATTTCCGTATTGCGGTTTCTTTACCTGTGAAATGGTTATAATAATATCTTCCCAGTACGTGTTTGGGTGGGGATCAGGGGCTAAGTATTCAGAATGTCTTGATAAGTTAGGAGGAGAGTCTAATAAAGTATAGCTGCTGTTATTGTTTGGTTAATTGGTTGATTGGTTAGGAACTGAAGGAGGAGTCAGGTTTCAATAGGTAAATATTGGAAGAAGAAAATCTTAGATGAAGGAAACAAGATTGCAAGATTGCAAAAACATAGAATTAGAGAAAAATATGTAAGAAAGTTTAAAGTGTAGTGTGTTCAGCAAATTTAATATGGTTCGGGCAGACTGTCACCCACGTCAAAAGCAAAAAGCAAATGGTAACTCTATAAAGTTAGGTTGGAACCGGGTCATAAGATGAGTGTTGGCAGTGGGGGAGGGAAGATGGGTATAAGAGCCAGGTCAAGGGGTTTGGATGCCTGGGCAGGTAACGTGGCAGCAGTGAAGGTTTCAATGCAGGATTAAGTCCGAGCTGTGCTTCATGCTGACCATTCTGACAGCCGTGCACACAACATACTTGGGAGCTGGAAAGAAACCAAAGCAAGGAGACGAGTAGGGAAATTATATCCAAGCCGAACATAAGAGCCTGAAGTGAGACAGCAGCAACAGAATGGAAAAGAGGTACTGATTTGGGAGTTATTTTTAAAGCATTAATTCCAGAATCTGGCATCCAACAGAATATAAAAGGTCAGGGGAAAGATGGTGCCAAGGTAATGAGCTAACCGTCAAGCTTAGTGGTGTGGTTACGCAGGGTGGAGGGTAGAGAGCAGGCCAGGGAGAAAGAGGACCACAGGAAAGAAAAGTGGAAGAATGGAGAAGGAAGTTGAAGGGAAGGGAGAGGTGGAAAAATACTGAGAGCCATGTAAAATAAGATGTATAAAAATGGTTCTATTCCAAGGGGTTGTTTAATCCATAAAAGGAATTTTCTCAGGCAAATTAATGAATCTGTAACAGCTACATGCCTAAGCCGAGTCATGTGCTAATCTGGCTGTGTGGGGAGGCACCGCCCATGTACACTTCAGAACATTTACTTGCTGTTGCAACAGCATTAGCATAGAAATAGTCCAAAAGTATGCAACCGAGTTTCGGAAGGAAATTCCCACTACTTAGTCTTTCCCTCTCATTAGGATGCAAAATTATTCCTCTGGAAGTATCTGGGGCCAGTTTTCCCTTCCTAGAGGCAGAGGGATGAGTTAATTCACCTCTCCAGGATCCCTTGCAACATTCAGATCTTGTGATCGTGGACTCTGGGCTCAGTTTCAGCAGTTAATGGTCACAGCGGAAACCCAAGGCGAAAGCAGACTGGGGAATCGCTGCGGGAATCAAGGCACTTTGTCACTTCGAGAAGAACAGAGTAAGGGACATAAGTGGTCTATTGACAGAATTGTTTGCTTATCATTTTTGGCACCTGACATTTAAAACTGGGCAGGAAACACCTTTGAAAAATGATAATCCCAAACAGTTTAGACTTCATACAGTACTCTCATCTCCTTTTCTGGGATTTGGGTTTTTTTTTTTAAATTTTAACATTGTAGCTTTAGATCATCGAAATACGTTAAGTTTGCCGAAAAGGATAATTTAGATTCTAGGATCATATTTTTGAAGAATTATTCTGAAAATGCTTTTAGTGAGTTTTTATACTGACACAAATGTTTTCAGTAATTATTCAGTATTATTTCAAGCAAATTGCTAGTTTGTTTCAAATTTCAGAAACCTCTTTGAAAAACGTTATGTGTTTTCTTCCAGTATTTTGGTTTACTTTAGAGATAATCATTTTCCCTAAATGAAGTCACTGGAATTTACTAGTGTTTAATTTGATACCTGCTTTGCCTCAGGCACGTAATGAGCACTGATGTAAAAAGGTACAATTTGATTATGCTAAATTATCTCACTTGTGATTAAGACTAGCTAGTTTCAGGAGTCAAAGTGATTGTAAATAAATTCATATTAGAGGGCTGAATGATTGGAAATCATGTTTTTCTCATCTTTTTTGAATTTTATTACATGTGAGGTTACAGATCCCATGAGTTTATGGCACTTAAAGCAGTAAAAGTGCTAAGCTGGATTTATAATAATATTCATAAATCACCTTATAATAGAAAAAGACTGTAGCACATCTTCAAGTTGGCAGCTGTCTGCAATGAAACTAAGCAGTCCTCTTTCCTCCTTCATATTCATGGAAGTACTCTGCTATTTTGAATCTCACTTGAAGTTCCCAACTCCTAAAGTAATAATGTCTTGACTGTAGGTAAGACCTTCCTTGTAGAGTTTTTTGGCAAAAACACCAGTCAAGAAAATAGAAGATATCTGTTTATAATCTCCTTTTACATCCCCATAACCACATATTTTATAGGCTTCCAAAGTGAAGATTAAGTCAAGGTAATCCAGTTAGAGATTAATTTTTTAACACCAAGTCTAGTTTTCCATTCATTACCTTATCTTTATTACCTTAAAAAATCACACTCAGGGGGCACCTGGACAGCTCAAGTCATGCTCTCGGGGTCCTGGGATGGAGCTGACATTGGGCTTCCTGTTCAAAGGGGAGTCTGCTTCTTCCAATTAGCATTGATTTCAATCAGTGCTATTGATCTTCAACTACATGCCAGAGGAGCCTGTGCCAGGCCTCTCTATGAATATTATGACATTTAATTCTCCCTCAAAATTGATGGGGTAGGCAATCTGTATCTCACAAATGATAAAATTCTAGGATTCTGAGATTTAGTTTGATATCTGTCCATAAGCTTAACAGTGGCAAAATAAGTTGTCTGAACCGTGCATTGGGGCCGAAGGGTAGATTAGTATATAATATTCATCGTAATAATAGTATTTGTCATGAATTGATTAATTCATCTATAAGTTGGGCTGATAGTATCAGCAAACAAAGTTATACTCAAATAAAATGAACCTTCAGTAGAGCTATGGCAATGGAACATATTGTGGAACTTTATATATTTCTATATTGTTTAAACGTTTATTAGAGTAAATGCTAATTGTAACTGAAAACAAGCAAATACAAGAAAATGGTGAGAAAACTTTGGTTAGACTTACTTGAAGGGTGGGGATGTCCACTTATTTTGATGCTGAGTCTCCATAATATGTGTGGTGGAAATCAATAACAACAGCAACAATAATAATAATTGTAGTTATGTATGCTGTATATATTCAAACATGTTACTGTAAGGCATGGATATTATACATGCCAAATCCTACATATATATGTACATATATGTATATATGATTGATTTTAGAAAGAGAATGTGTGTGCAAGTGGGGAGAGGAGCAGAGAGAGAGAGGGAGAGTAAGTAAGAACCTCAAGCAGTCTTCCCACTGAACATGGAGCCCAAAGCAGGGCTCAATTCCAGAACCCTGAAATGGTGGCCTGAACTGAAATCAAGAGTCAGCCACTCAACTGACTAAGCCACTCAGGTGTGTATATATATATATGTATATATACACATATATAAATGCACTTAATCTTCACAACCTTTTGAACTAGAGATAATTATTATACCTATTCTAGAGATGAGGCAATTATAACACAGAGAGGTTAAAAAATTTTCCAAATTTACACATATAGCAAGTAACACACACATCCTAAGCAATATGCCTCCTAAATACAAGTCCTTTAACACCTACTCTCTTTTTTAAAGATTTTATTTATTTATTCATGAAAGACACACAGAGAAAGAGAGGCAGAGACACAGGCAGAGGGAGAAGCAGGCTCCTTGCAGGGAGCCCAACGTGGGACTCAATCCCAGGACCCCAGGATCACACCCTGGGCATAAGGCAGGTGCTCAACCATTGAGCCACCCAGGCATCCCAATACCTACTCTCTATTGCCATAGAGAATTCTGTTTGAATTCCCCTATGGTCTAATTCTTTTTTTTTTTTTTTTAAGATTATATTTATTTATTCATGAGAGACACAGATAGAAAGGCAGAGACATAGGTAGAGAGAGAAGCAGGCTCCCTCTGGGGAGCCTGATGTGGGATTCAATCCCAGGACCCTGGGATCATGACCTGAGCCAAAGGCAGATGCTCAACCACTGAGCCACCCAGGCATCCCCACTATGGTCTAACTCAATGACTATTAGGTAATATATCATTTTTATAGTTTCACTTTGGCATTGAAATCACAAATTCCTAAACCTTACCTGATTTAGTAATTAGAGAACCAAATTACTTTCAATTCAATTCAGTACATATTTGTTGAGAGCCTGTCAGATGCCAGACAATCTTCTGGATGCTTAGGGTGTGTCAGGTATCTTTGGGCAGCTGAAGTGGTAGAAGGAAAAAAAAATAAGTGCCTGAATTCTCCATAAAGTAGAGCCTGTGACCAAGACTTATGTAAGTATAAGTGAATAATTTATTAGTATGATCTCAGTGAACAAAATTTAGGGACAGGGTGAATAAAAGGATGGTGGAAGTATCAATTATTGGATGCAATAAGTTGGCCGCCACTCTCTTGTTCTACAACGCATGAGATACTTTGTAAAAGTGTCCAGGAACATCTGCCTGAGGGAATAAAATGCCCACCTTCTACAGGATCCAGTCCCCCCCACCTTCAGGTTACACTAATTTTGTACCCAGCAGGTTCACAAAGGCAGTCTGCACTGTCAGAGAAGCCCTAAGACAGGAATTTAAGATGTGAGTCTGAGGAAAGGCACTGCGTGCCTGAATCAGGCTGCAACCACATGAAGCTGGTCAAAGCCCTCAGGGAACCAGTGACCACTGCCAAAGCCAGAATTATAGGCGAGGCCAGTAGGCTTGAAAGCTATATACAAGCTAAACAACGTAAAAATGAACAAACATAAGAAAATCACATCATATTTAAGAAAGTGACAAATGCTATTGATAAAAAAAAAATAAAGCAGTTTAAGGAGATTTGGAATGACAACAGTAAAACAATTAGGCTGAAGTCTAAATACAGTGGTCAACCTTGCCTCATTAAGAGAGAAATAATTGAGCAATGACTTGAAGAAGGTGAAGGAACAAGTCAAGCAGATAACTGAAACTTAAGAACAATCTGAATACTGTTAATTATGAAGAACTGTTGAGCAAGTTCCTTCTCTGATCTTTTTTACTTCTACATCTCTAGTTGGAGAGGGCTTTAAAGTGTTCGTTAAAATCTACAATTAGTTAGAACTTTTGGTTTGGTTTTCAGGCATTCCATTAACTTTTTTAAATTTACTGTTTTTGTTTGTTTGTTTGTTTGTTTTTTCCTTTTCCTCTCAAGTAGGGCAAGCTTTTATTACTCTTAGGTAAGAAAGACTATATGAAAAAAAAAAAAAGAAAGACTATATGGTAATAATGTAAAGAATGTACATCTCCAACCCAACTTCTCCCCTGGATGTTGACCTATAGATCTAACTGTTGATGACCTAACATCCTCACATGGATGTCTAACAGACATTTTAAATTTATCATGTCCAAATTGGACTCCTGATATCCCCTCCCCCCATACATCAAATGTGCTCATTTTACTTTTTAGTTGAATACAATTCCATTTTTCAAGTTTTCAGTGCCAAATTCTCAGTGCCATTCTTGATTCTTTTCTTTCTTTAACTTTCTATATCTGGTTTATAGTCAAATTTTGATGTTTCTAATTTCAAAATATAGCCAGAATTTAGCCACTTCTTCACAGCCAGAGGCTTGGTTTAAGCCACCATCATCCCTCATCTGTATTACTTCAATAACTTCCAATGGCCTCCTCATTTTCTTGCTTACCTTCCTACAGACTTAAAAACTTGCATCAGATCATGTCATGCCTCACGTAAATGCCTCCAGTGGTGGGGCACCTGGGTGGCTCAGTGGTTGAGCATCTGCCTTTGACTCAGGGTTTGATCCTGGAGTCCTGGGATTGAGTCCCACATCGGGCTCCCTGCATGGAGCCTGCTTCTCTTTCTGCCTGTGTCTGCCTCTCTCTCTGTGTCTGTCATGAATAAATAAATAAAATCTTAAAAAAAAAAAAAAAAAAGCCTCCAAGGGGTTCCTGACCCACCCTACGTAAAAATCAAAGTCCAACTCTAACTTACAAGGCCCTATATTTTCTAACTACCCATTACCTCTCTGACTGCATCTCCTACCACTTTCTTGTTCCAAGCAGACACACTATCTACCCTTTAGCCTTTGAATTTACTATTCTTCCCCAGATATCAGATGACTAATTCCTTCAATTCCTTCACATTTTTCTCAGGAGTCACTTTCTCAATGAAGCCTTTCCCCCACTATGGAGAATAGCACAACTTTTCCACCCAACACTTCTACTTGTCCTTTTCTGCTTCAGTCTTCTTCATAGAATTTATCACTTTGTAATACCTTCCTTATCTCTCTCATGTATTGTTCACCTTTTCTGCTAGCATACAAACACCTGAAACTGAACTGAACACATAACATATGCTCAATAACTTTTTGCTATATGAAAGAATAAAGAAATGGTTTTGGAGGTATCCATTTGCCTTCAGGATAGTTATGAAGATTACAGCAGAAATCCAAAAAACAAGAAAACATTCAGCTTTTGGGGTGCCTGGGTGGCTCAGTGGTTGAGCATCTGTCTTGAGCTCAGGTCATGATCCCAGGGTCCTGGGATCGAGTCCTACATTGGGCTCCCTGCAAGGATCCTGCTTCTCCCTCTGCCTATGTCTCTGCCTCTCTCTGTGTGTCTCTCATGAATAAATAAAATCTTAAAAAAAAAAGAAAGAAAGAAAATCTTCAGCTTTTGAAAACCAAAGTGTAATTTCTCAGCTAGCCAATAGGCTTGAGTATCAAAATTTATTAAGAAACAAAATATTTTCCAAATATCTTTCCCTCCTATTAATATATTAAGAACAAGGTTGAGCAAACTGGTTGGCCAAATTTTATTATAGGTCATAAGGAAAAGGAAATCTGTGATCTGGCATCAGCAAGTTTCTTTCAGAAAGGAAGGAGCAGAAAGCCTTTCTCTTCCAGGAAAGGTGATATTGAGAAGAAAAAGAAGCAGAGAAAATAACCCGTTGGATGTGTGCTATCTGCCTACCTCTTTCAGAGTTAACATCACGGGAGGTGGGATATTAATTAGGTTGAAAGGAAAGCCAGAAGCAGGAGTTTTGGCCCATCTCCCACTGAGTACCCACAGACCATCTTTACACTGACACTGGGACAGGAAGAGGAAAACTGTAATAATGCCGAGGCACTGGAGGGAAGTGGTTAAAAAAGTGGTTACAATGAGGAAATCAAAGCACTCCTAGAAAAAAAACTTCAATGCAGGCAGACCAGACCAACCAGAAAGCACGTGGGAGACACACACATGGGTGTGGATGACACACCCAGAAGAAATAGGAGATCTGTAGTGCCATCTAGGATCAAGACAGTACATAATTACAGGGAAAAAAAATTAAGTTCTGACTTAATCAAGATAAACAAACCATAATTTTTTAGCCATAGATTTCAATGATGAACACTAGCAAGACACTCATGGACCGGACCATGAGCACAAGTCAGTGGATATCAATCATCAACCATTGTAAATCCAAGAGCCAGACCAACACAAAGACCATCATGAGGCACTCCACCTCTCCAATGAAGATCCTAAACTTTCCCCTCATCTAGATTAACCTCTTATAAAGAGGGCAGGCACAGGACAAATAGTCTCGATAAAGAGTTGGTTTTTATTTGACTAAAGGTTTACATAATCAAATTGTTTTTAACTAGAAAAAGACTGTGTAAAGTGAAAGAAAATGATATACATTGAACTGGCAAACTGAAGTTTTGATCCCTACTATAATTACTCCTGCTGAATGAACTGAAGGCTCAGAAAAATTTTATCAGTTATAGATAAATAAAAAGCCCCACGCATTATTTGCACGTCTGTACCATAATGAATTTTCCACCCTACAACCACAGCCAATACATTATCCCTTACCTCCCTAAGCAGTTCTGATTTAAAATACTATGGCCAGTCGGAAGCCAACCTAATCAATTTTTCACTTGTTACTTCACACTGACCATTATAGGACATGATAGAATTTCAACCCTGTCCAGGCTCTTTATTCTATGCTTCTGATAAAATTATATAGACAGAAAATATAAGCTTTTATAACAATGGAAATGTTAGCTCTCTCAACATAATTATCTCCCATGGTTCCAAGGACATTTAGGACACACTTTCTTCCATATTCATCATGCAGTCAACCAATATCCAAAGTAGAAACTGACATCCTGAAGTCTTTCCAAATGGAACACCAACCAAATATACAGTAATGTGACTTCAGGTAAAAAGTATGATTCAGTATATCCCTTAAGAAATGTAATATTCCTCTTTTTAAGATTTTGTTTTATTTTTTAAGACTATTTATTTATTTATTTATTTATTTATTTATTTATTTATTTGAGAGACACACACAGAGAGGGGCAGAGACAAGGCAGAGGGAGAAGCAGGCTCCATGCAGGGAGCCTAATGCAGGACTCGATCCTGGGACTCTGGGATCACGACCCAAGCCGAAGGCAGACATTCAACCACTGAGCCACCCAGGCGTCCCAAGATTTTATTTATTTATTCATGACAGACACACAGAGAGAGGCAGAGACATAGGCAGAGACAGAAGTAGGACCTCTGTTGGGAACCTGATCAGAGACTTGATCCCAGGACCCCAAGATCACAACCCAAGCCAAAGGCAGATGCTCAACCACTGAGCCACTCAGGTGCCCTAACTGTAACACTTCTGAATGAATATATTTTCTTTGAAAATGATGTAAAATATTGGATTTATTTACTGGCAATTTCTAACTTTCACTCTACGTTTACCTGGGAAATACTAGTAAAATGTCATCTGTAATAGGGTCTCAGCTTTTGCGTTGATCGTGTAAGAAAAGAATTTAACCTATCATTTGCTGAATTTAATTGCTATTTTTGAAATTAAAAATAAGGAGTTATATCCTGTTGTTTTTGCTTGTTAGTAACTGACTAGAAGAGTTTCTTGGCTAAGCAATTAACCTAATGCCATAGTAATTACTTAAATTATAGTTTGGTGTCTAAGATTCTGGGGAAAATTGATGGTCATGAAGACTTATTGGCTAATCAGGACCGACTCTTCTATCCATCTTATAAAGTCTCTCCCTAGAATAAGACAGGTAAGAACAAATGACATATCATTTGACAAAATACAATTTAAGCTAAATATTTAACTTATTTAAAATATTGTTACTGGTTTTATTATGTACATCAAAATGAAAGACAGTCTATAAGAAAACTAAAAATAAAGCAAGATATATAAATATTTGTTTTTTCCCATATTCAGTTTACCAAAAATAACATGAAAAATTAATTATTTAATTATCCCTGTCTGTCTAGTGCTCCTAATGATCACATTCTATACTCAACCATTGATATTTACTCCTCTTTCTCTAGTGCTAGCTATCATTTACCCAATTATAATTGCTCCTAGATAGTATCACATCATACTTCAAAAAGTATGATCTATCAGGTTTTTTTAATGTAAGAATGACTATACGTGAATGTAAATATCAAAGTTAGCAATGAATTTACTAATTGGAAAATACTGTTGCAAACCTAAGCAAAGAAACAATAAATTACCAAGAAACAGATATGATGCTTTTAAGTTCAAATAGAGTGATAATCTAAATTAACCAATTGATTTAGAGAAATAAAATCTTTTACTCTCATTTTTAACATCACAGAAATTTCCAGGACCAAGAACAAGGCAACTATTACGTTACAACAGTATAACATAAGAGTTTATTTTATTTTTTAAAAAGATTTTGTTTATTTATTCATGAGAGAGAGAGAGAGAATGGCAGAGACACAGGCAGAGGGAGAAGCAGGCTCCATGCAGGGAGCCCGACATGGGCCTCGATCCCAGGTCTCTAGAATCACACCCTGGGCTGAAGGCGGCGCTAAACCATTGAGCCACCCAAGCTGTCCTCCTTTAAGATTTTAAAAGCTAATGGTTTAAAAAGAAAAGTTAAGCAATCTTTATGTCAGAGTAGAATCCCATAGCTAAAAACTATTAATCACAATAAAATTATGAAAAGTTAGGTGTAAAACCTAAAGTGGATTTAGTTATATTTTTGACAATGTGTCATTTTGAAAAGGCTGAAAACATTAATACAAATGTTGAGTCAAAATGTGCTAAAATTTTATTTAGCTTATTAATTAATTAGGGAAACAAGATGTTAAATCTGGTTCTGGTGTCAGAAATAACCAAAATTACTAGTACCGACCAAAAAATGTGTTCTCTCCAGTGGGCATAAACTATTTTCCAATTCACTTGAACTCACAAACTACAAACACACACCAAACAAATAATCCCCAAGATTATTCTTGAAGACAAGAGAAGGCTGGTCTCATTTTATCTTGGCATGTGGGTGTAGCTTGAGGTGTTAATTAACCACAAAAGCTTCCTTGCTGAGGTCAGCTCATTTAGAACCATATAGTGCGAACAACTACCCAGCCAGGAAATTAACTTCTCTGTAAATTTCATAAAGAATCTCAGATTTATTTTCAATAACTTCTATTATTTTACAGATAGTTTTTGAATTGTTCTTATTGGCTGTTTTATTCTGAGACCAAGAAACTGAATCTCAGAAATTTATCTCAACAGTAGAATCTATAAATTTGGGTAGATTCTTCTCTCCTCAAGGTCCCTAACATATAATAAGATTTCTGGGCTGCCAAGGAGTGACGTTATTTACAGCCTATAAGCTCTGGAACCATATCAGACCAATTTTCTGGGACTGTTTTATGGGCATTGGCTTCACCTTTGAAGTACAACTTGTCAGAACTGATGAAGTGAGATTTATTCTCTTACAGTATGAAACTTCCTGGTATGGTCTTGATTGCATAATCAATTTATCTAATTGCGTCCTGGTAAAAAGAAGGACACATTCTTACTGAACTGGCACAGCTAATTATCATTGCCATAAAAAAAAGCTAAAAGACTCAGGAAAGTATTGGTTCCTGAATTCTGAAGCCTCAGGGAGAATAAATTACCATTTAGAAAATGTTTTATTTCAATTTGCAAAAGCAGAGTCTACTAAATTGAGAGCTCGGGGGAGATCAAGAAAAAAGAAAAAAAGGTTTTCTCATCTACCCAATCAGAAAAAAAAAGAAACACTAAAAATATTCTCAAAATTTGATTTCTCTCCTATTTGAATATTAGAAATTAGTTCAACGTCCTGCTTTCGTGAGGTGTCCTCTTCAGAACTAAAAAAAGTATTGATAATCTTGACTCGGTCTTTTAGGATCTGACAGTTGTCTAAATAATGACATTTTAAGATCCATATCTTATACCCATAAGTGTGTATCTTGAAATATCAATAGTCAAGGGGCCCCTGGGTGGCTCAGTCAGTAAGGGGCCAGCTCTTGATTTTGCCTTAGGTCATGATCTCAGAGCCATGAGCTCAAGCCCCATGTCAGGCTACTCTCTCAGTGTGGAGTCCGTTTGAGATTTTCTCTCTCTTTCTGCCTCTACTCCTCTGCCCACTCCATCTCTCTCTCTCTAGAAATAAATACATAAAATTTAAAATATGTGTATGTATGTAAAAGAAATATTAATAGCTAAAGGTATATGGTACGGTTTGAATTTCTTTTCTACTATTATACAATGAATTACCCTAAGTATAGTAGCTTAAAACAACTTCCACTTATTATCGTACAGTTCTGTAGATCAAAAGTCCTGGAGGGCTCAGATCATGAGCTGAGCCGGAGGTAGATGCTTAATTGACTGAGTCATCCAGGCGCCCCTGTGTCTCTCATTTTTTAATTCGCAATTGTATTATCCTTCCACATCATCCACAAGACATTACATGCCCTATATTAGAATATAACAAATACTGTTGCATTATTTTTTAGGCCTTTTATTTTTTTATTTTTATTTATTTTTTTAGGCCTTTTAAAATGTTTGAAATGCCCATATTTATTGATAACCCACAAAGCAAGAGGTTTTACTTTTATCCCCCCATCTTTGTTTTCAAACATGATGCTTTTTATTATTCTCAGAGGGCAATCAATACTAAATTATTATTCAAACAATGCCAAGGAAATTCTACAAATCTACCTATAGATTAATACTTTAAATTGTTATGACCACTGTTAAGAATCCACCATCAGGGATCCCTGGGTGGCGCAGCGGTTTGGCGCCTGCCTTTGGCCCAGGGCGCGATCCTGGAGACCCAGGATCGAATCCCACATCAGGCTCCCGGGGCATGGAGCCTGCTTCTCCCTCCGCCTGTGTCTCTGCCTCTCTCTCTCTCTCTGTGACTATCATAAATAAATAAAAAATTAAAAAAAAAAAAAAAAAAAGAATCCACCATCAAGTTAGAGATCATGAAACAAAATGATCCGTGTGATGTAGAATTGGTAGCTAGTAAAAGAATGTGTGGCATTAGATTTGATCATTGTCTCTCACATAAAAGTGTATTCTAACCAATCATGCCTATGAGATTTTTTCCAGATTTGTACAATATAAATGTTAAAAGAGAAAATTTGATATTCCATATGGACATAATAATTCACTATGTCAGGGACTGACAAACTTTAGTGTAAAGGGACAAATATTGAACATTTTTTAGGCTCCACGAGTCACACAGTTTCCACTGCAGCAGCTACTTGACTCTGTTGTCGCATAAACATAGCCATTGAAAATATGCAAACAAATGAGTGAAGCCATCTTCTTAAAAAAAAATCTTCCTTTATGAACACTAAATTTTTAAATTCATATAATTTTCACATGTCTCACATTACTTTTCTTTTGCCATTTTCCAACCATTACAAAATGTACAAACCATCCTTAGCTGGCAGTTGGTGAGCCTGGCATTATATCATACATTAAGCAAACTCTAGCTAGTATCTAGAAGTCTTGGGGACAGCTGCTATCATGGAACACTGCAGCCACAAAACTCAACCTCTTCTTAGGGGGTTGATAAGAATAAACTATAGGAAGTTTGTCACTTCCATTTCTTGGACCCTTTTCTTACAGGAAACAGTGGCATATGTTAGTAATTGCTGTAATTATATTTGTCACTCATTCCCAATTGTTGTTAACACCTACTACGTACAAATTACTCTGATAAGGATTTGGGGTGCCTGATATCAAGGGAAGAACAAATAAAGACAGTTCCAGACATAATAAACTAAGAGACCATGCAGCTAACAGGAAGGCAAAAGCTCATATACTGAGGGATGGGGAATGGATCTTTAAGGAAGGCTATCTGATGGTGGTATAATTTTGATCTGGGCTTATATGAGAGGTACAATATCAATATTAAATACTGAAAAAGAACATTCTAATTATAATTGAGCTAATGAAGGTACATAAAAGGCCCTGTGCAGAAGTCCAAATCACCTCTTTTCTTAACAAGTGATATTTAGCCACTAATAATCTATGAACTCAAATATTAGAAAGCACAAAGAAATACTTTAGGCACACTAAAAGCCATGAAGGCTTTGTGTATTTACTAAAACCACCAGTCTTTACTAATTATTAAACCCAGAAAAATCCATCTGCCTCTCCATTCAACTCAATCCAGCATCTAAACCAATGAATCTCCATTTTTGTGTCTATCCGTATAATACTGCATAATACCATGTTTAGATTTATGCTGTGAATTTAGTCTTTAAGTAGTACTAGCTATATGGAGATGCTTGTACCAAGCAACAACAATAAGGTAGGTGCCGTATAATTAGATATGATTTTCTCTTTTGTATATTGTATATTTGATGTTGCTTTATGCATTAGATGTTATTCCATTAAATGCTCACAAAAAAACAAACAACGGAGTATGATATCACATGTATATTTTCACTGACTTACAGGAGCATTTCAAAGATCTCAAATGGTTGTTACAACATATTTACTGTAAAACCCTAGTACTTAGTGGGCACCTGGGTAGTTCAGTTGGCTAAGCGTCCACCTTCGGCTCAGGTCATGATCTCAGGGTCCTGGGATTGAGTCCCGAGTCAGGCTCCTTGCTCCAAGGAGAACTGATTTTCCCTCTCCCTCTGCCGTTCTTTCTCTCCTTTTGTCTCTCATGAATAAATAAATAAAATCTTTAAAAGAAAAAAAATAGGGATCCCTGGGTGGCGCAGCGGTTTAGCGCCTGCCTTTGGCCCAGGGCGTGATCCTGGAGCCTCGGGATCGAATCCCACATCGGGCTCCCGGGCATGGAGCCTGCTTCTCCCTCTGCCTGTGTCTCTGCCTCTCTCTCTCTCTCTCTCTCTCTCTCTCTCTCTATCATGAATAAATAAATAAAACCTTAAAAAAAATAGAATCCTAGCATTTACTTTAAAAATTTGTCTCCACACATATTCTCAAGATTTGCTTAGATTTCTACCTACATTTTTCTCTAAATTAGAGAAGCCAGCTAACCTTTGAAAAAAAAATCTGATCAAAACCAGTCACCATCAGTTATGTGGATGTTGGTTACAATGTTAATTTCCTGTGAGCACTGCATTAGCTGCAAACGATTTCTCATACGATGTACTTTCATTAACATAACGTTTGAAAAATTTTCTAATTGCCCTTGTGATTTCTTTTTTCACCCATGAACTATTTAGAAATTCTCAAGGTATTTAAGATTTTCTCTAAATATCTTACTAAGTTCTAGTTTTATTCCATTACAGTCAGAGAATAAACTCTGTATGGGGCAGCCTGGGTGGCTCAGTGGTTTAGAACCGCCTTTAGCCCAGGGCCTGATCCTGGAGACCCGGGATAGAGTCCCACGTCGGGCTCCCTGCCTGCGGCCTGCTTTTCCCTCTGCCTGTGTCTCTGCCTCTCTCTCTCTCTCTGTGTCTCTCATGAATAAATAAATAAAATCTTTAAAAAAATAAAACAAACTCTGTATGAATTTAGTTCTCTTAAATGTACTGAGATTATTACACAGCTCCATGTGTGGTCTATACAGGTGAACATACAGTTCTCGGGTATAGTGGGCTGTAAATGTCAACTAGGTTTGAATGTTTTACCATGTTGTGCAGATCACCTATCTCTCTCTCTCTTTAAAGATATTTATTTATTTATTTATTTATTTATTTATTTATTTATTTATCAAAAGGAGAGCAAGAGCAGGGGAGCTGCAGGCAGAGAGAGGAAGAAGCAGGCTCCCCACCCAGCAGGGAGCCCAACGTGGGACTGATCCCGGGTCTCCAGGATTATGACCTGAGCTGAAGGCAGACACTTAACCGACTGAGCCACCCAGGCATCCTTGATCACCTATTTTTTTTTTTTTTTTGCCTAGTTAATTAGAATTAACTATAATGCATCTCTCCCTTCCCCCCACTTTTTTTGGCCTAGGCAAGTTCTTATAGGCACCATGTTAAAAAAAAATAAAGAAAGAAAAGCAATACAAGAGAGCAATAACTAACTTTAGCAGTTTATTTTTTTATTTCGTTTTTTAGAAGGAATTTAGAATAAAAAGGAAAAAAAGGAATGATTCATACACTTGATGAAAAGTGGCATTTTAGTTTTGTGGTTTGGTTTTTTTGGTAAAGAGGAGGCAGCTGCTGGAGTGTTTCTTAACTAAAAATCTTCTATGATCAAAGACATCAAAGATAGCCATCTTTGTGTTCTCAGCCACAACACTCCCTGTCTACAGTCAGCCAAACTGTCACGTTGAAAGAGGACAATTTTAAAAAAGAGGGTGAAGATGGAAATAGTTGCACAGAATCAGCGATCGGGCACCAACTTCCTCACTCTTTTTTCTCTCTCAAGACTGAAGCAGGCAGTGGTTGATCATCCCTCTTTCCGCCCTGTCAAGAATAAGCCTCTGTGTGCTTAAAGAAGATTCAGTGGAATCATCCTCATCCTCATCCTCATCCTCATCCTCATCCTCATCCTCATGAGCTACCCCTGTGAGTGACATGGCAGGGGGTTGAGGAAGTTATCTTGCTGCCCCATGTATCCCTTTTAAATGATTCAGTGTCTTTTAAGTACATGTTCAGTTTTTCAGATTCCTATCTCTATAATGTGGCTTCTGGGCATTATGGGGCTTATGTCAATTCATGGAGGAAAGGGATAATGGTGCCAGAGATCTACATGTGCTGTCTTCTGGATCTTGCTGGGCCTGGAGGATCCCTGTACTTGTTACCACTGTGATGCAACTGATGCTTACTACGTTTGAGTCATCCTCATACACTAGTACTCTCTTTTTCCTGGCTCCAGGCCAGCCTATATTAGGTCCCTAGTTCCATTAACACTTTCTAATAGCTTCTGTCTAAAGAATACGCATGAGGACAGGAGCACTGTGTTGAGCTCACTCATCTCTCCAATCCTTTTCACCATTGCACCACACTGGTATGTCACCAAGCTGGCTCTTACTAGAGGTGTTGGGATGCAGGGCACTTCTTTAGTGTTCTCAGGTTATCTTGTACTTATCTGAGTGTTTCTAATACATTCTACTTCCTGGAATTTCCACCTTTGAAGTGGGGAGATGAGGACATGCAGATCTGACCTTCTTCCCCTGCCACTATCAGCTTACTTTACTCACTCCCCTAGGCTGAAAAGCTGTTTTCTACTTCCTTTCCTCTCTGCTAACACTTCAATTTAGTCACAGCCTATTTCTTCAAGGAACACTTAGCCTGTTGGCTTAGCCTTAATGGCACTTGCTGTGTTTCTCTACTCAGTGGAATAAACCATAAGATCTGGCCATATTAGGCATGTGTTCAAAACGCAAGCTGCAGCATCACCAGCATCTGAAGATGACTAAGTATAAGAATGCATTGGTGCATTATGTCAAATACAGTATTTCTATTACAGAGGTCTAAAAGTTTCCAGCATCTGGGAACTTACTTGCTTTTTAAAGAACGGTGAAAATATTTTTGAGGAGACCATACAGTTGATTCTTTTCCTCCTAAATCATGAATATGGATTATATGTGAGAATTATTTTTGTAAATATATATATATATATACACATATATATCAATAGATATAGACCTCAATACCTCTCCAGTTACACAGCAATACTTAGACAAACAGGATTTGAAATAAAAACTATAACAAGATACAAAGATACTCTCTTATGTAATCATAAAGAGAGTAATCCAACAAGAGGATATAACAATTGTAAACATTTATGCATCCAACCTGGGAGCACCCAAATACATAAAGCAATTATTAACAGACAAAAAGGAAGAAATTGATAGTAATACAATAATAGTAGGGGACATTATACACCCCCACTTACATTAATGGGTAGATCATTCAGACAGAAGATCATAAAGAAAACAGTGGCTTTGTATGACACATTGGACCATTGGGTCTAACAAATACATTCAGAAAATTCCATCCCAAAATAGTAAAATACATATTCTTTTCAAGGGCACATGGAATAATCTCCAAAATAGATCTCATGTTAGGGCATAACTCAAGTGTCAATAAATTCAAAAACACTGAAATCATATGCATCTTTCTGACCACAATGGTATAAAACTAGAAATCAATTGTAAGAAAATATAAAAAACACAAATACATGGAGGTTAATAACATGCTACTAAACAATAAATTGGCCAACCAAGAAATCAAAAAGGAAATAAAAAATACATAGAGACAAATGAAAATTAAAACACAATGGTCTAAAATCTTTTGAATGCATCGAAAGGTGTCTTATCTAAGAGGGAAAATTACAGCAATACAATATACTTCAAGAAGCAAAGAAAAAATACCCTCAAATAATCTAACTTTACATGTAAAGGAGCTAGAAAAAGAAAAACAAAGCTGAAAGCCAGAAGAAAGAAGGAAATAATAAATTAGGGCAGAAATAAATGAAATAGAGACAACAACAAAAAAACGAGAACAGATCAATGAAATAAAAGCTGATTCTTTGAAAAGATTGATAAAATTGATAAACTTATAATCATACTCATAATGAAAAAGGAAAGAGGACTCAAATAAAATCAGAAATGAAGGAGAAGTAACAGTCAACACCACAGAAATATAAATAATCATGAGGATCCTATGAAAAAATTATATGCCAACAAATTGGACAACCTAGAAGAAATGGAAAAATTCCTAGAAATATAATCGCCCAAAACTGAATTGGAAGAAATAGAAAATTTGAACAGATTGATTACTAGCAATTAAGTTGAATCAGTAAGAAAAAAAATGCACAACAAACAAAAGTCTAGGACCAAATGACTTCACAGGTGAATCCTATCAAACATTTAAAGAAGAGTTAATACTTATTCTCAAACTATTCCAAAAAAGAAGAGGATGGAAAGATTCCAAACCCATTTTATGAGGCCAGCATTACCCTGATACCAAAACCAGATAAAGACACTACCAAAAAAGAAAATTGTAGGCTAATATTACTGATGAAGATAGATGCAAAAATCTCCCTAGCAAACTGAATCCAAAATACATCCAAAAAAATCATTCATCACAATCAAATGGGATTTATTACTGGGATGCAAGGACAGTTCAATATTCACAAATCAATCAACATGCTATATTACTTTAACAAGATTATATTATGATCATCTCAATAGACACAGATAAAGTATTTGAAAAGTACAAGATCCATTCATGATAAAATTCTCAACAAAGTAGACTTAGAGGCAATATACCTCAACATTATAAAAGCCGTATATGAAAACCCACCTCTAATACCATTCTCCAAGGTAAAAAACTGAGTTTTTCCTCTACAACCAGGAATAAGACAGGGATATCCACTCTCACCACTTTTACTCAATGTAGAAACTGAGAGTCCTAGCCATAGCAGTCAGACAAGAAAAAGAAATAAAAGGCATCCAAATTTCTAAGAAAGAAGTACATTCACTAATTGCAGATGACATGTTACTACATATAGAAAATCCTTAAAAAATCATATATAATAGAAAATCATACTCATTCCCATTTATTCATTTTTAGCAAATATTCAAAACCTATGATTTGCAAGAAAATTTACATTTCTTTAATTTTTTATGTGAAAGGAAACTTCTCGCCAGCCAACTAGTGGGTTACCCCATGCCGTCTCCCACTAGTCAGAGCAGAACACATGGACTTAAGCAAACTAAAAAACTTAAAGGAAGACCTATGCTTGGTTTGCTTGGTGTTCCTGTAGCTTCTTTCTGCTTAGGCTTTTTCTGTTCTAGGGGATAGTGGTTCCTTGGTATAAGCAAGGAGACAGGCCCACAGGTTCTCTCCAGGTATTGTTCAAAGTGCTGGGGAGAGAGCAATATAAAAAGCAATTAGCACCTTCACCCTTTAGGAGATCTTGTAATCCATGGAAATGTACACTAACAGTATATTGGCAAAAAATATGATATCCTCAGAACTTCATTACTATGGGAATGCGTAGAGATGATTTTCAAGGCAACATAATTATATTGCCTTATAGGTAACACTCTGATCCTTATAGTGGAGTTAAATTGCTATTAAAAAATATTTGTTGAGGGTATCCCTGGGTCTCTCAGTGGTTTAGCGCCTGCCTTGGGCTCAGGGCGTGATCCTAGAGTCCCAGGATTGAGTCCCACATCAGGCTCCTTGCCCTGCATGGAGCCTGCTTCTCCCTCTTGCCTGTGTCTCTGCATCTCTCTCTCTCTCTCTCTCTCTCTCTCTCTCTGTGTGTCTCATGAATAAATAAATAAAATCTTAAAAAAATATTTGTTGATCTTTTATCTTAGTGGGAATGAAGATGATATAATGTTTTTCCTGACCACTGTAATGATTATAAAGTCATTTCCTGCCTCCAGGTGAAAAGGCTGGCACATCTAAGGGTTTTTACATTAATTTTGATGAAGCATCCCTACTACTATAATAATAAGTGCTTGCTAAATACTAGCTTTGATTATTTGTGCAATGACATTACATGCAAAGTGATGTGAACCAAATAGTAACAGATAGAAGGTTTGAAACCTTAAAGTATTACTGAGAATTGGGAAGTCAGTAAAAGTTGGTAAGATTGGAAGGAAAAATAATGACATAGGTTTCATTTTTTTTTTTTTTTAATTTTTATTTATGATAGAGAGAGAGAGAGAGGCAGAGACACAGGCAGAGGGAGAAACAGGCTCCATGCACCGGGAGCCTGATGTGGGATTCGATCCTGGGTCTCCAGGATCGTGCCCTGGGCCAAAGGCAGGCGCCAAACCGCTGCGCCACCCAGGGATCCCAATGACATAGGTTTCAAAAGCTAGGTGTCGGGGATCCCTGGGTGGCGCAGTGGTTTGGCGCCTGCCTTTGGCCCAGGGCGCGATCCTGGAGACCCGGGATCGAATCCCACGTCGGGCTCCCGGTGCATGGAGCCTGCTTCTCCCTCTGCCTGTGTCTCTGCCTCTCTTTCTATCTCTCTGTGACTATCATAAATAAAAAAAAAAAAAAAAAAATTTAAAAAAAAAAAAAAAAAAAAAAAAAGCTAGGTGTCTATGTTATTCAAAAGATAATGACTTATTAGTAATGAGAAAAATAGGAAAAGAGTGATAAACTCAGAGTTCAACTTGTGAATTTTTACAATTTAAATATCCAACATATTAAGTAACTTAAATTACTGTAGAAGGGGATGTAAAATTGGGATAACTATTGGTGTAGATTTGGGAGTTTTTATTTTTTTTAGATTTGGGAGTTTTTATTTTATTTTTTTATTTTATTTTATTTTTAAATTTATTTGTGATAGTCATACAGAGAGAGAGAGAGGCAGAGACACAGGCAGAGGGAGAAGCAGGCTCCATGCACCGGGAGCCCGACCTGGGATTCGATCCCGGGTCTCCAGGATCGCGCCTGGGCCAAAGGCAGGCGCCAAACCGCTGCGCCACCCAAGGATCCCAAGATTTGGGAGTTTTTAAAAACAGATGCTAAGTGAAGTCATAAAAGTGGATGAGTTCCCTCAAAAAGTTTATATGAAACTGAAAAATATGGGTCTAGTATTGGGACTGAACTGATAATGGGAAAAATAAAGTCAGTAAAGATATTTTCATTCATTTAGACGTAATTTTTTATCTGCCTGCCAACCAGGTTGAAGTGCTAAAAAGAAATCCAGCGAAGAAATATATAGCAATGAAAATTGATCAGAAATGACATACACCTGAACTTGGTCTAACCACGTCTAAAGCAGGTAAAAAGGACAGCATCATTTTACTCTCTCCCCAAAAACCTGCTTCAGAAAGCTAGCAATTTCCCTTTGCTCGCTGTGGGGTATATGGGAAACTCCTAAGGCTGTGTGCCGAGTATTTGCTCCATTTTGCAGTTTTAAATTATCATTTATAAAATAAAGTTGGCCTTTTATATGATATACACATCCCGCCTTTAAATTCAAAGTTCTCCCTGAGTTTTGACATTTCATTCTTCAGTTTTATTATCACAAATGCCCCCTTTGGACTGGGTCCATGTTCTCTCTCAGACTGAGAACTCGTTTCAGTGACTACACATTAGGTCAAGCCGCTTCCACAGTCAGAAATGGTTTTGCATCTGCATTTTATCTACTCAAATTTACACCTACTGAGGGCTCTTTGTTTGACAAAGTCTTCCACAGATTTCCTCCTACTCAGAACTTCTGGAGCTCTTGCTTTCTGAACACCTGTTGCACTGCTGTCCTTTTCTGTGTGTATGTCTCACCATACCCAGGAAAAGGAGCAAGCTGCTAGAAGATAGGAACCTTGATTATTTTTTTTTATTTTGTCAATTCAGTAAACATATGGTGACCCTTATGCCCACTAAACTCTGTGCTAAGCCCTGGGGATTTTGACATCCTTAAGAAGTTCTGATTACAGTAAGGAATCTCAGAGTTATTTGGTATATTCCCCAATTTCTGTCTCAGGAGAGACAAAAGAGGGACAGTTTTGTTTTTGTTTTTGTTTTTGTTTTACTATGGCTTAACTAAGACGTTCTCATATTTTGAAATGAGAGTACTTTACACTTGGGCTGTACCCATGGAGGAGCAGGGTGAGAGAAGATGGGAACAGTAAGAATCTATATATTTTTAAAAGATTTATTTATTTATTTATTTATTATTATTTATTCAATCATTCCTTCCTTCCTTCATTCATTCATTCATGAGACACACAGAGAAAGAGGCAGAGACACAGGCAGAGGGAGAAGCAAGCTCCGTGCAGGGAGCCCGATGTAGGACTTGATCCCCGGACTCCAGGATCATGCTCTGGGCCAAAGGCAGATGCTCAACCACTGAGTCACCAAGGTGTCCCTAGAATCGATATTTTTAAAATGTACAAGTGACTGCTGCTCAGCCAGGTTTGAAATTCTGCATGGCTGATAAAGATCAAATCTTAGAAATGTCACAGAATTATTAAATTCCATAAATACAGCCTCATCTATAAGATATTTATCCTTTAATCTCTGCTTTAAGCAAGATTTTGTTAACATAATTAGTGACCAATGGTAAATTAAACATTTTGAATTTACATTTTAAATATTGCCTCTGCCCCCTAATCTGGGAGTTTGGGCATGAAATCTTGCCTCTCTGAGAGACAAAATGGGCATTAGAATAGGATCACTTCAAGATTTTTGTCAAGATTATATTTGAATCCTGACATTATTTGTTGGTGCAAATCATTACAAAAAGCCTTTATAACAAAAAGTGTATTTTGTTTTTTTAGGTCAGGATATATCTTTCATTAATATATCTTTATTAAATATCTAAATAGTAAATGTAAATGAATAAATAAAAGTAAATAGCAAATGTATAATAGTAAATGTATAATACTATTTTAAGACTAACACATGGGACACCTGGGTTGCTCAGTGGTTATGAGCCTGCCTTTGTCTCAGGGCATGATCCCAGAGTGCCAGGATCAAGTCCCACATCGGGCTCCCTGCATGGAGCCTGCTTCTCCCTCTGCCTGTGTCTCTACCTCTCTCTCTCTGTCTTTCGTGAATAAATGAAATCTTATAACAAAAACAAAAACACTAACACGTATACGTAAAATTAAATGAATAAAACTAAACGGATAATACTAAATAGTAAATATATACTATTAATAGTGCAGAAATACTTACTAGACCCTACAAATATTCCCACTCATCACCCAGCTGTTGTTTTCAAGGATATTTATTTATTTATTTATTTGAGAGAGGGAGACAGAGAGAGCACTTGAGCAGAAGGAGGGACAGAGGGAGAGGGAGAGAGAGAGAGAATCTTAAGCAGGTCCACGTCCAGTGTAGAGCCCCACATGGGGCTGGATCTCAGGACCCTGAGATCACATCCTGTGCAGCAATCAAGAGTCCTACACTTTAAATGAGGAAGCCACCCAGGCGCCATCAGCTGTTCTTTTAATAGCTCCTCAATTTCTCCCCATTTAGTCACCAAAACTCAAAAGTACTAAGTACTTAATATCATCTCCTGTGAACTTTTACACAATAAAGTTAGCTTTAGCAAGCTTAAATAATATGATAAAAATAAATGACAGTTTGATTTATTCTTTTAAAAAGTGATTTATCCATTCATCTTTTCTTTAGGGATCTCAATATACATAGTTGATGTGGGAAACAAAAGCAGAAGGAAATGTAGATAAAATTAATTGACCTTCTAACCTGCAGCCATTGACAAATACTTGAAGCAGGCTGAACATAATGGTCCTCCAGGAAACTTCCAACAGTCTTAATGTTAATGCCTTGCTAGAGGGAAAAAAAAACACTTTAATTTGACAATAGCAAGGCCTCCAGTATCCTGTGAGTCTTCTTTAGCATATGAAAATTCTTTTGGAATTCCCCTCATCTTTTTTACTTCCCCCAACCCCAAAGCATATAATGGGTTGTCTCTCACAGTCCTGGGGCAGCAGCTCATTCTGTCCTTGTGTCCTGTCCTCATGGTTTAATAAAGCCACCTTCTTGCACTGAAGATGTCTCAAGAATTCTTTCTTGGGGGGATCCCTGGGTGGCGCAGCGGTTTGGCGCCTGCCTTTGGCCCAGGGCGTGATCCTGGAGACCCGGGATGGAATCCCACATCAGGCTCCCGGTGAATGGAGCCCTCTGCCTGTGTCTCTGCCTCTCTCTCTCTCTCTGTGACTATCATAAATTAAAAAAAAAATAAATAAATAAAAATAAATTAAAAAAAAAAAAAGAATTCTTTCTTGGCTCTCGACTCTGGACCCCAACAACAGTACTGCAAAAACTACATCACAGTTACTGACTTTGACATCTAGTTTAAGGTGTTAAAGACTTTATCTGTATATTGTCTTTTCCTATAAAATAGTACCTTTGGATATGCCATCTAGCATGTTTGATTGTTTTTACAAGAGAAATTTGAAAAATATTTTGACATCTAGTTTAAGGTGTTAAAGACTTTATCTGTATATTGTCTTTTCCTATACAATAGTACCTTTGGATATGCCATCTAGCATGGCTGATTGTTTTTACAAGAGAAATTTGAAAAATATTTTGATTTAACAAATTTTTACTTTTATTTTTATAGTTATTCTAATAACATTAATACATTATGAGTAATTAGAATAACTTTTTTTAAAAAAGATTTTGTTTATTTGAGAGAGAGAGAGTGCACAGGTAGGGGAAGGGGCAGAGGGAGAGGGAAAGGTAGAGGGAGAAATACATTCCCTGATGAGCAGGGAGCCTGTCTCCGGGCTGGATCCCAGGATCCTGAGATCAGGACCTGAGCTGAAGGCAGATGCTTAACCCAATGAGCCATCCAGGCACCCCAGTAATTAGAATAACTTTAATCTAATATTAAAATAACTGAAAATAATGTTATTTTCCTTAAATAATTTAAAAATAGTTCCTGAGACTAAAGTAAGCCAATGTACTGTGTTCCCTACTAAAAATGTGCACCCTTAAGCACTACTCATCCACTATTTGTGTCCTTGGGAAATCCTCTAATAAATTTGGGCTGTCTTTTATTCATCTTTAAAATAAGAATAATTATGTCTTCTCTTTGCCTTATAAGCATGTCACAAGAATTAATTATATCTTCAAAATATATAGAGCTCTTTACAACTTACAATAAATATAACAACTATCAAATGTATTATCACCACAACATTACTAAGAGATTTTCTTTTTATGGTTTGCCGGGAGGTACCATGTGCTGTAGTTTGCATTGTTAATAAAATCTCTTTTATAGAATTTTAAGATCTTTTATTTTTCATCATGTTTTCTTGCTTCATATTTCTAAGGAATATTTTTATTAAAAAAAGAAGGTTGTAATTTGGATCTGGCTACAACTACTATTCTCGCTAAATAACACAGCTCTCAAAAACAAAGCTTCTTAGATTTAGGAGGCACCGAAAACATTGGTGCCTTCACTCAGGGCTGTATCATCTCTATAACATGCCTAATAAATTGATATCTAACCCCAATTTTACCTTTACCCAGGGGCCATTTCACAAAGCAATGGGTTGGATTGCATTTTCAAAATTTGGAAATAAACATGCAGTGGAGAACCACAAAGCCAAAAGTTGGTTATTGAAGTCTTATAAAATCAACATGTCTCTGGGAAAATTAGCAAGAATAAAAGATGGAAGACATAAATAAACATGTTTGGAATGAAAAAAAAAAGTGACACAATCGATATCAGAAATCAAGGAAGAAGGAAATGTAGATAAAATTGAATGTCTTTATAACTTGCAACCCATTGGCAAATACTCGAGGCAAGCAGCATATAGTGTTTTTCCAGGAAGCTCCCAACTGTCCTAATGTTGGTGGCCTGCTTCCAGAGCTTGGTAACTAGAATCAATAGATTCAAAGTTTTCCATTGTAAACAGCTACCTTGTTTCCAGTTTCTTATGAAATTATGGTTATGAAATATAGTTATTTTCTAAAACATGCTACTATATAACAATCCTTTGCAGCAGCATCTGTAAACTCCTTAACTGTTCAGATCCTATTCCTGTGTCAGCATTTAGTTAGCTATGTGCCTTTTAAAAAGAATTAGGATACCTTTAGGGTAGAATTGCCAGATAAAAGACTGGATGCCAATTAAATTTGACTTTCAGATAAACAACAAATAATTATTTTGCATAACGAAATATTGCATGGGGGCATACTCATGCCAAAAATTAATCACTGTTATCTGAAATTCAAATTTAACTTGGCATCCTGTTTTTTTTTTTTTCTCTTTTTGGAGGAGATAAACCAATTTTATTGTCCATCATTATGTTATACAAACATCTAGGAATAACAGATTTGTAGAGAGGAAATAAATGAATAGTAAATAAGAGGGCAAAGGAAATAGTTTAAGTTTGGATTACTTTCCGGGATATCAGGCTGAAAGCCATCTCCAAGCACATGTGTAACTGATTTCGGGGTAGGTCTGTTCCCAGGCCAAAGCCTGCCATACATTTAAGATGTTCAATGTCTTGTCTGCTCTACTGGCTCTTGACAAAACTTTTGGGATCTTTGAGAAAATTAATGTATTCTTGGTGCTTCAGGGCTGTGCTGAGCATCACCAACTCTTCTGCAATAGTGTTAGCCACCCCTCAGCCGGCCAGGAAATCCATCAGGTGGTCATAGAAGGCTGGGTCCATGGAATTGGTGTTGAGCATTCTTTCACACAGACTGACCAATGGACTGAATGCTCATTTCCCTGATGGAGAAAATTCTCCTCCTCTTCTTGCCTAACCTCATCTTCTGGTTAGTGACAGTCCAGTCAGTACCAGGGTCTTCTTGCCACCCTTCTTTATAACTTCAACCACAAAATTAGGAGTGGAGGTCAATTCAGGCTCTGGTTCCCCAACTTTGGGCTCCTCCTTCCCATCAAATGTTGGCAGGATGCTATTGGGGATGTTTAAAGTGGGAGTGATCTTTTCTCCAGCAAATTTCTTCTGCAGTAATTTAGCTTATGTCCCATTCACTTCCAGCTCCCAACCTCCAGACATCTTGGGAAGGGACTTATACTTCCGTATCTTTTTTTCCTCCTTAACTTCATCATTTAGGAATTCAAAATTTTGTCCTCCTAGATGTGCAGGCTGCCACAGCCGCACCCGGCCCATGTGCACACCGAGCAGGCCAAAGGGCCACATGCATGGCCGGAGCAGTGGAGTGGGTGTGGCACAGAGTCCAGGCATGGCCAAGCCCAGCATGTGGGACACATAGCACAGCAGCTGACAAGTGCAGGCGTGAAGGGCCACCCAGGCTCAAGGATCCGATCCGTGAGCCTCCAAAAGTGTCGATCCTGGGCATTCCATGTTTTTATTTACTAAATCTGACAGTTTTCTAATAAATGTAATGATGGCTCTTTCTCAGATTTAACATTGTATTATTCCTATCTGTGACAGATTTTTTAGTAGAGTACGATTGTTTTTTATTCACTATTCAAATCTTGCAACATAGAATATCATACCAATTTATCACTGTCTTATTTTTATTTTTTTTAATTTTATTTATTTATTCATGAGAGAGACAGAGACATTGGCAGAGGGAGGAGCAGGCTCCCGGTGGGAAGCCTGATGTGGGATTTGATTCTGGGACACTGAGATCACCCCCTGAGCCAAAGGCAGACACTCAATCGCTGAGCCACCCAGGCATCCCTATCACTTTCTTACTGATAAAAAAAACTAAAATATGTGAAATTATTTTCCAAACTTTCCTTTAGATAAAGGGCTTATGAATTCCCACTAACAAAACTATAATTGTAAAATGACTAGCTTCATTGAACTGCCTTAACTTTGAAATTTAAAGACATGCTAATGGTGAAATAATAGGTAATTTATTGTTTTTTTCCTGTTAGAATTCTACAGCTATTGTCATTTGAAGCACAGAACTAATAAATGAAAGGATTGTATTCCAAAACTACCATTAGCATGTTCTAGTAACTTACTTTTTAAAAAGATTTTATTTATCCATTCATGAGAAAGAGAGAGAGAGAGAGAGAGAGAGAGAGAGAGAAGCTGGCTCCACGCAGGAAGCCCGACATGGGACTCAATCCTGGGTCTCCAGGATCAGGACCTGGGCTAAAGGCGGCGCTAAACCACTGAGCCACCCGGGCTGCCCCTAACTTACTTTTTAAATTCTTCAACTTCCTTTAACTTCCTGCACATCTAGGAGGACAAAATTTTGAATTCCTAAATGATGAAGTTAAGGAGGAAAAAAAGATACGGAAGCATAAATCCCTTCCCAAGATGTCTGGAGGTTGGGAGCTGGAAGTGAATGGGACATAAGCTAAATTACTGCAGAAGAAATTTGCTGGAGAAAAGATCACTCCCACTTTAAACATCCCCAATAGTGTGTATATATATATATATATATATGAGATATTTCAGAAAGAATTAGAAGGAAGTTCTTGGGTGTTGAAATAGTCTTAGCAATAGCTCAGCTTGTTCTATAGCATTGACAGATTGCAAAATTTATAACATGCACAAGAATCATGCCTGGAGCTATGAGGCAATACTTAATCCAAATCAAAATATATAAAAAGTAGCCTCACGTTTGCCTGGTGTAAAACACTGTTTTAGTAACATTCCAAATAAAAGGTCATGGATTGTCATAAGTAGTTTCCATGCAGTCAGGGAATTCAGAGGTTAAAACTGACAGTTGTATACACTCCTTTTGCGCCCTCACAAAGACCATCTTAATTCCACTTTCATGTTTTTATTCCAAAGATAACTATACACTTAGTACATCCTCAGATCTCTGTATGAGAATATTTGCTCTAGGTGACCAAAGTTATCCACCTTATTCATTACAACAAAAAAACTGTAAAGATCTAGAAAATATATACCAAATGAAATTTATACAGTAGTTCCTATAAATATAAAATCATATAAAAACATACCAAAGAAAATCACCTCACACAAATAATCTTCTACCTAAGTATCTTCTGATGTCTGATAAATGCTATGTACCCAGAAGGAAATATTTTCCTCAACAGTAATCTGCATAGCTCCTTCTAGTACTTTTTTCAAGTATCTTTTTTTTTTTTTTTTAAGATTTTATTTATTTATTCATAAGAGACACAGAGAGAGGCAGAGTAGCCTCCCTGGGGAGGGGGGGAGCCCGATGCCAGGACCTGGGATCCGATCCCAGAACCCCCAGTGTCACACCCTGAGCTGTGAGATATCTGCTCAAACACTCAGCCACTCAGGTGCCCCTTCCAGTACCTTTTTAATTCAGACTTAGACTTGTATGGTCTGAATGATGCTTGAGTACCCTTGATGTGCTAGACATTCTATTCAGTCTGTGAACAAAACAGGTATTATTTTTTCCATTTACATATAAAAGGACTCAAAGTTGACACCCTCACATATACACAATTAGTTTATAGTTCCACCCTTTTCTGCTTTTCTATCACATTTTTCCATTTCTACCACAGTCACCAGGGCAAAATAATTAAAATAGCCACTAATTAATGACCAAAAAATCAGAAACACTATGCCTGATATGTGCTAGATACAGTAATTTCTATTACTTTATTTTTTATTTATTTTTTAAAAATTTGCTTTCATTGAAATTCGACTTGCCAACATACATTATAACACCCAGTGCTCATCCAACCAAGTCTATTACTTTAGCTGGACTTTTGGTGGTGTGCTTTTTCCATCATACCATCCATATTCCAAATATATAGTTTGTGAGTTATTTTCCTTGACTGGCTGCCTTTTATATTCTCAGATAGTTTGTTTTTCCTTATAAGTGGGGGGGGGGGGTGATATGTAGTGTAATTAAGTTAGGTCAAGGGTAGCTCATGCCAGAATGCATCTGAATTTCTAATCATCTTTAAATTTTTGTGTTTCTTTCTGACCTTCATATTTCTTGGATGAGAATGGAAACATCCACAATTTCAAAGTCTCCCCAAACTAAAGTAGGTCTTTTGGGACAAGGCAAGGCAGGCTTAGGTAGCCAGTACCTTTGGCCTAGGATTCAGAGATGGGAAAGGATATTCAGCATGATATTTATATAGTAACATTAGTTTTCTGTGCACTAATCTTTTATCCTTGCAGCAAAGTAACTATAATGTTACTAAAAATAATAAAACAAAAAAATAGCTTTTGTTCCTGGTTTTGCCACTTCACTAGCATTGAGTCCTCAGGCAAGTCATTTGCTTCAATTCCTGGAACTGTAAAATACAGACATGAGGGTTTATCTGTGCAAACTCTTAAAGGGCTCAAACTAGACTCAGTGAATGAAAGCACTTTGCAAGGTGTTATAACATGAAGTTTTGTTAGTAATAGTCTGTATAAATAAATTCAACAGTTTTTATTTTTTATTTATTTTTAAAGATTTTATTTATTTATTTATTCATGAGAGAGAGAGAGAGAGAGAGAGAGAGAGAGGCAGAGACAGGGTGCCCAATGTGGGACTCGATCCTGGACCACGCCCTCAGCCAAAGGCAGATGTTTAACCTGTGAGCCACCCAAGTGTCCCAATTCAATAGTTTGTAATGCAATGAGCTTGATTACTCAATGCAGATGGAGAGAAAAAGAACTCAGACTCATTACAGAGATAAGGTAATTGAAGATTCAATAGTTGAATGACTTGACCAAGGTCATCACAGGTACAAGAAGCTAGAAGTCCTCAGATTGAAGCAGGAAGACTTCTGTTCTACAGACCAGCCTTAACCAAGATGCAGGTGGTTCCCATTCTTTAAGAAAAAGTTTCCATCACCCTTACTGGATGTTTATTTTGCCTTCACTGGATGCTTATTCTTTCTCAGAAACAGTAAGTCTCCTAATGTTACCCAGATAGTGAGTGACCACGCCAGGGATGTGAACCCAAATCTGTCTGGCTCCAGAGCCTGAGCTCTTAACTGCTGTGGTACTTAGTTAACCACACACATGCTCAGCCTCCCAAGAGAAAAGGCAGAGGAGTTGAATGAGGAGCCCTGGCAAAATGAAATATGCTGAGACTTGTTAGGTCTTATGTCTGTAAAGCCAAAGTCAGAGGCTGCTTCAGTAAAAGTTTTACACTTTGAGATGTATGAAAACTGACAAGCAGTTAAGGGCTTCCCAAGCTCCTTAAGGAAGAAAAGTAGCTCCCATCTATAGTAACAATTCAACAGGCAATATTTAGATGCTAAATACAAAGATTTAATTATATCAAATAGATATAATTTGAATTTACTTTTTGGTCGTTAGCCTGTTTTTTGGTTTTGTTTTTAAGAAAAGAAAACATCCATGTAAGAACGGTGTTTAAAATGTAAATCACAAGGTTACTTTTAACAGAGCTGATACTTTAAGGACATAAAAGGGCTCATCATTTTGCAATGAGTAAGGCAATTATTGCCAACGAATAACAGAATTATAGAATCCAGAAATAGAAATTAATTTTGATGAAAGGACATCATGGAATAAGAAAAGAGATTTTAGACAACTTGTTGATATATCAGAATCTGCAGCTTAGAATTTGGATGGGCACAGAAAACTCTGCCCTCCCGCATGGCTATAGTACGAAATACTTTACATGTCTGCATGCCCATGCATGTTTCCAGAGGCCTCACCTCTATCCTGGAATGTGTGCATGTTAATAAGAGCCTTCACTTAGAAATGTATATGATAATATAGAAATATAGTACCATTTATATAAGAGGTATAGCATACAAAACTCAGGCATTTCTTCTTTTGATAATTAGGTTTGCAATAATGTGTAATTTTATCTATTGGAAGAGAGATAAGGGATCCTACAATGATTATTGACCAATTTTTTCTAGATGTTCACTTGATTGAATCCCACAAAAATATTATTGATGAACCCAGTTGTCTGATAGCCCCTCCAGGGCAGAGGCAGTATCTTTGCCATCTTTGTTTCTCTAACCCAATGCTAGGTTTTACAAATATTCAATAAATATTCCTTTATACAGAATTTAATTCATAAATATATAATCTACTTGGAAATTCTTTTTTAAAAAAGATTTTTATTTATTTATTCATGAGAGACATAGGCAGAGGGAGAAGCAGGCTCCTTGCTGGGAGCCTGTTGTGGGACTCGATCCCAGGACTCCGGGATCACGACCTGAGCCAAAGGCAGATGCTCAACCACTCAGCCATCCAGGTATCCCTCTACTTGGAAATTCTATGCTAAGAAAATATACAGTGATTTTCTAGGTTTTAAAATATAAAATATAAGTTAAAAACTCATTAAATTTGACAAGAAATAATTTATTTTAGTACTTTTAGTCCCCCAAAAGATAAATGGTATAATGTTATAATTCCAAACAAAAGGCCATGAAAAGCTCAATTTACATTGTTATTCTATAAATAGTACTGCTATTATTTTCTTCAAACTCTGATATAAGCAAAAGTTAAACTTGATAGAGAAAAAATGGATTTACTGATATTTTAGAAATATTGTAGCCAAATATGACTTCTTTCTTCTGTTTAACAGTATAAATAAAACTATGAAAAATGTAAGATCTTCCACATTCAAATACCCTCTAAAATCCTATGTGTGATCTACAATACTTAAGGAGGAAGTAATGTATTAAAGACTGGGTGGTTGACTCAGGTCAGCATCTGGCTTTGGCTCAGGTCATGATCTTGGGGTTGTGGGATTAAGTTTCACACTGGGCTCCCTTCCCAGTGGGGAGTCTGCTTCTCCCTCTGCCCGTCACCCCTTTCCTGTTCTCTCGCCCATTCTCAAATAAATAAATAAATAAAATCTTTAACATATATAGTCATTATATTACCATTTCATTTGAGTGTTATTTCTTTTTTTGAGTGTTATTTATTTCACATAGCATACATTTATGAGTATTCTTTACACATAAAAATGGCTATGATTACCATGGTTATTAAAAACTACATAAACAATACAAACTTTAGTTATTGTATTTGCTTTTAATTTTTTGTTTTGTTTTAAGTAAGCTCTCTATACCCAATGTGGGGCTTCAACTCGTGACTCTGAGGTCAAGAGTTGCATGGTCCATTCACTGAGCCAGCCAGGTACCCCTGTTTTGCTTTTTAAACAAAAATTTTTTTTAATTTTAATTTTTTTTGTTGTTTATTAAGAGAAACTATTCCATAGCCCAGTGTTGGTGTTTCATAGCTCAGGAACACAGGACAGTAAGTGACAAGCTTTAATAAGATGCAACCCAAAGAAATTCTTTATATTCCAAATTCATTTTGCACTCTGAAAGATACCAGCCTTCTTCATTTCCTCAAAATCTTTCATGGAATCATAATTTCTGTAGAAATCTGCATATTCCGGGATCCCTGGGTCGCGCAGCGGTTTGGCGCCTGCCTTTGGCCCAGGGCGCGATCCTGGAGACCCGGGATCGAATCCCACGTCGGGCTCCCGGTGCATGGAGCCTGCTTCTCCCTCTGCCTGTGTCTCTGTCTCTCTCTCTCTCTCTGTGTGACTATCATAAATAAATAAAAATTTATTAAAAAATAAAAAAAGAAATCTGCATATTCCTTCTTTCTTGGTTGGGCCACAGCAAAATTATAGAAAATTGCAACCCCCAGGGATACCACGAAGGCCCCAACATTATGAAATCGCGGATGCTTGGCCAGAAGGCCTCGCATCTGAGGTTTCATCAAAGTACTTGAAGTCATGGTAGTTATTCTCCTTAACACCTACCTCAAACCCAACGTCCTTCCTAACAGAAATGGATGGCCCCTGTTTTGCTTTTATTTTATTTTTTATTTTTTTAAGATGTTATTTATTTATTCATGAGAGACAATAGAGAGAGAGAGAGAGAGAGAGAGAGAGAGGCAGAGACACAGGCAGAGGGAGAAGCAGGCTCCATGCAGGGAGCCCGACGTGGGACTAGATATTGGGGCTCCAGGATCACGCCCTGGGCTGAAGGCGGCGCCAAACCGCTGAGCCACCCGGATTGCCCTGTTCTGCTTTTAAATAAACGTAACAAACAATTGCTCTGGAAGTAATTTCAATGGACAAAACTACTAAGTTTTATTATAATTACATACATTAGATATTAGATAAACATGCAATCATTTAAAAAACTTTATCATTTAAAAAAAAAAGATTTTATTTATTTATTCATGAGAGACACAGATGGACAGGCAGAGACACAGGCAGAGGGAGAAGCAGGCTCCTTGCAGGGAACTCGATTCAGAGCTTGATCCCAGTATGTTGGGATCATGACTGGAGCTGAAGGCAGACACTCAACCACTGAGCCACCCAGCTGTCCCAAAACTTTATCATTTTTTACATATTCCTGCAAAGATTTCTGTCTTAAATGCAAAGAGAGAAAAGTTTTCCCTCAAATAAAAAGATCAAGAAATTTTTTTTCATAAAATAGTTCTATTTGTATTAAAGAAACTACAATATTTCAACAAAAATATATCTGTTAAATTATTTTTACCTATGAAACAATTACCAGGCAGTTTGAAAGTAGAAGGTAATAAAATAAGATGATAGGGATCCCTGGGTGGCTCAGTGGTTTGGTGCCAGCCTTTGGCCCAGGGCGTGATCCTAAGGACCCTGGGATTGAGTCCCACATTGGGCTCCCTGCATGGAGCCTGCTTCTCCCTCTGCCTGTGCCTCTGCCTCTTTCTCTGTCTCTCATGAATAAATAAATAAATAAAATCTTAAAAAATAAAATAAAATGATAAATAAGAGAGGAAGGAAAAGCAGATATGCCAACCACAAAGACTGAGACAGCAGTGACGAAATAGAAACCTGTCTTAAATTCCTGGAAAGAAAAAAGCATTTGGGTACTTTAGGATAAAGCTCTCTCATAGAATGTTTGTATGGAAGACATTGACTTTAACAAGATTTTTTTTTTTTTTTTTAATGGTTTTATTTGGGACTCCTGGGTGGCTCAGTGGTTGAGCATCTGCCTTTGGCTCAGGGCATGATCCCAGTTGGGGGTTCGAGTCCCACATCTGGCTCCCTGTGAGAAGTCTGCTTCTCCCTCTATGTCTCTGCTTCTCTGTGTCTCTCATGAATAAATAAATAAAAATCTTTAAAAAAATAAAAAAGATTTTATTTATTTGAGAGATAGTGCACAGAGGGAGAGTGAGAGAGTAGACTCCCTACTGATTGGAGAGCACAACATCATGCAAGGCTCCATACCAGAACCCTGAGGTCATGACCTGAACCAAAGGCAGATGCTTAACCAACTGGGCCACCCACGCACTCCAACACCTTTTATGCTTTAAGTTATGTAGGAATACTGTAAATTATAAGAACACTATAAGAAGATAAAATTATAACAAACTATTATGTATGTATGATTTCTTTTTTGTTTTATTTTTTTTAATTTTTTATTTATTTATGATAGTCACACAGAGAGAGAGAGAGAGGCAGAGACATAGGCAGAGGGAGAAGCAGGCTCCATACACCGGGAGCCTGACGTGGGATTCGATCCCGGGTCTCCAGGATCGTGCCCTGGGCCAAAGGCAGGCGCCAGACCGCTGCGCCACCCAGGGATCCCCTTCTTTTTTGTTTTAAATAAATCTATTCAGTGGCACTTATACTTGTTTAAAAACATACTTAAATAGGGATGCATGGGTGGCTTAGCGGTTGAGCATCTATCTATCTGCCTCTGGCTCAGGGTGTGATCCTGTTCCAGGATCAAGTCCCACATTGGGCTCCCTGCATGGAGCCTGCTTCTCCCTCTGTCTCTGCCTCCCCCTCTCTGTGACTCTCATGAATAAATAAAAATCTTAAAAAAATTAAATATCAAAAATTTTTTCATTGTTCCAAATAGCTTACAAAGTATTCAAATTCCAATTCTATTTTTTAAAAAAGATTTTATTTATTTATTCATGAGAGGCACAGAGAGAGAGGCAGAGACACAGTCAGAGGGAGAAGCAGGCCCCATGCAGGAAGCCCAACGTGGGACTCGATCCCAGAACTCCGGGATCACACCCTGGGTGGAAGGCAGATGCTCAACGGCTGAGCCACCCAGGTCTCCCCAATTCTATTTTTCTAACAATTTTTGCATTGCTCTTTTTATAGTGTCTGCTTCTTATATAGGCACATATATGCTTTATTAAGTATGTTAAGTCTTTTTCCCTTTTAATAGTCTCCAAGCAAATATCTGAAACCTAAATTATTCAAAGAGATATATAGCTAAATGGCTCTTCTTTCTACCTGGTGATTTTGAAACTAACCCCATCAGGTAGCTAACCACATGGAGAATAAGTCTCTCTCAGAAGGGACAAACTCACTATCTGTTTCATTTAAAATGGTCTACCAGTTCTTTTGAATAGGCCTTTTGAAAAATCCTATCCTCATTTAAGGTCCCACTTGCCTCTTAAAATTCCCCCGGGGGAATGGAGTCTTAAATGATTTCTTCACTCCTTTATTCATTCCACAGATATTTGCAAAGAGCCTGTGGTGTTCCGGACAGTCCTTTCAGGACACATTAAGACAAGCACCCTTAAGTTCACAACCCCCCACACCAGTTACTGTGTAACTGAAAACTGAAAATATCATGGGGCCTGGCCCCACGTAACAGAATTTACTGGGGCTAAGAAAGGGAAGGGCTAATTCTACCCATGTAGTCAGGAAGGTCTTTCAGAAGAGCAAATACCTAAGTACTACATGCATTAAAAATGGTTGGATGGAATGAAGGAGGGGAGATTTCCAAACACAGGGAAATGAACCCAAATCTTGGAAACCTGGGTAATTTTGCAATAATTCAGCATAACCAGAGGGGAGGACTGGGAGGAGGTAGTTACAGCAACTGTGATTCCTGTTTGGGTAATGAACTCTGTAACTAGCAGACTCTAGGGGCGGGTATAGGTTAGGAACATATGAGAGGCACATCAGATCTAGCCTATTGATGATTCGGAGAGTTGTCAAACACAATCATACCTAAAGAAGGCTAAGTGATGCTTGGAAATCCAGGATACTTCAGTCCTGTGCCCTTCCATCTTAATATTCCCTTCCATGGTTGCAACAGCAAGGAAAGAGGGCATAGAGTCAAGTGCTGGCCCTTGAGTGATTCCACCAGGAAATGAAATGTTTCATGTCTGCTCACATTTACTAAAACAAATTATATTCTATACCTAATTTCAGTGGGGTGGAGGATGTAATCCTCCCCTACGCCTGAAACTAGGAGGACAGGAAAAATTGGTGATCACTGAAAACGCCTTCAGCAGTTAGGAAACATTATGAAAATGCTTTATGTTTCAGGTTAGACTGATGGAGTCAATATTTATCAGCATGTCATAAATTAAGATTGAGACTAATTAAAGTATACTGTTGGTTTTGTGACTGAAAGTCAATAGACTTTAGTTTCACTGTTACTCAAGGCTTGCGTTGTCTGTGCAAGCAACTGTAAGTCCTTTAGAGGCATGATTAATTCATGAAATTGTTTTACCTTAGTTTAGAGAATAAGAGCCAGATACATTTAATTGAATTAATATTTAAATTAGGTAAAATGTTAAAATGCAACTTTTTCCGATAGTGTTTCACTTCCTAAATAAACCACTCCCCCCCCCCTTTCATATGGAAAGATACATTGAAAGGAATGTCTTAGGCACAGAAAGGAATACATAGTAATGACTGCCCATAATAGAGAAATAGCATATTGCTGGGTATTTATTTAGAATGCTAATTTCAGCAATCTTTTTGATTAGCTACAATGCATTCACTCAAGCGTTGGTTCCACATAGCAGTTTAATTTTTGCCAGCTGTCAAAGGTTAACCTATCACTAGGGCGAAGCGGCTAACACATCAATAGCTTGATGCTATTTTGCAGCAGAGGCCTCCTTTATGACGCTCTTTCACCTAGTCTGTGCAATAGTTTGTTTTGTTTTGTTTTTTTTTGAAACATCTTTATTCTTAAACTGTAGTTTAATTTCTTGATTTCACGTCATTTTTCCGAAAGCAAGCCTTTGGAGCCATCAAAAATGACTTGCACTTTACAAGGGACAGTTACACCAGGCAAGACACGCAAAGGTACCTGTTGGTCAGGTGCGGGGAACCAGCTAGAGCGTGCACGTGGGGACGGAAACGCACAGACGAGCCCGCGGCCGTGGGCCCTTTATTCCTGTACCGTTTCCAAGAGGTGCAGAAAATCTAAGGTTTGTTCTTAGTTAAGAGGTGGTCTTCAGCGTCTTCCAGCCCTCCTGTCTCAGCTGCTGCCTGTTTAAAAAGAAGGCGAAGGACTCTGCGTCCGGGGCAGGGCAAGCTTAAACCTGCCGCCGATTAGAAAAATCGCGGTGTCGCAGGTGCGCTGTTAACCGAACAGCGAGCTTAGAGGTCAAGTTGGGGAGGGGAAGGGAAGGGAAGGGAAGGAAAAAAAAAAAAAAAAAAGCAAGCAGGCGAGCCAGGCGCCCCGGCGGCGGAAGGTCGAGCCGGGGCGGCGCTCGGCGGTTTGCTGCGCTCTCGGCGGCGGCCGGGCCCGCGGGCCTCCCGGGGCAGGTACCTCCCTCCGCCCCACCTGTCGCGCGGCCCCGAGCCGGGGGGGGGGGGGGGGGGAGGGGGGAGAGGGAGGGGGGGGGAGGGAGGGGGGGAGGGAGGGGGGGGAGGGGGAGTCCTCCTCGGCCCCCGCCCCCCGCGGTCCCGGCTCGCTGCCCCTCGCGCTCCGAGGCCGCCCAGCCGCGCCGGCACTTCTGGAGGGCTGCCCGGCGGAGGTGGCGGCGAGCCCGGGAGCTCGGGCCGCGGCATGGGGCAGGGTGAGCGCGGGAGGGCCGGGGAGGGCCGGGGAGGGCCGGGGAGGGCCGGGGAGGGCCGGGGAGGGGGGGGCCGCCGCCTCGCCTCCGCCTCGCCTCCGCCTCGCCTCCGCCTCGCCTCCGCCCGGGCCCGCTCCGGAGGCCTCCCCGCGGCGGGAAGGCGGGAAGGCGGGTCGGCGCCGGGAGCTCCGGGGCCTGCGGTGGGCGCGGACGGCCGGGAGCCCGCGAGCCCCGCTCCCCCCCCCCGCTCCGGGGCGGCCCCTCGGGTCTCGGCCCCACGGGGCGGGGGCTGCAGCGCCGCCTTCCGCCGCCGGGACCTGGGGCGGCCGCCGCGACCTGGGGTGGGGGCGCCCGCGGGCTCGGAGCCTCGGGCCGCAGGTGGCAGCGCGGCGGGGGCCGGGCTCGGGGGTCGGGGGTCGGGGCTCGGGGGTCGGGGCTCGGGGCTCTCGGCTCTCGCCCGCCGCCGGCCCCGCTCAGGCCTCGGGCAGCCGCGCGTCCCGCCCTGAGCAGCGGCCTCTCCGCCCGCAGGAGCCACGCGCCGCCTGGGAGCCGCAGCCCGCGCAGCGCCCCGCGGGGCCATGGAGCGCTCGGCCCGGAGCGCGCAGGACGCCGCCGCGGGGTAAGCTGCCCGGGGGTCGGGGGGGGCGGGTACCTGCCTGACTCACCACGGGGGGGGCGTGTACCTGCCCGACCTACCACCTGGGGGGCGCGTGTACCTGCCCGACCCGCCACCTGGGGGGCGCGTGTACCTGCCCGACCCGCCACCTGGGGGGCGCGTGTACCTGCCCGACCCGCCACCTGGGGGGAGCGTGTACCTGCCCGACCCACCACCTGCGGGGCGCGTGTACCTGCCCGACCCGCCACCTGGGGGGCGCGTGTACCTGCCCGACCCGCCACCTGGGGGGCGCGTGTACCTGCCCGACCCGCCACCTGGGGGGAGCGTGTACCTGCCCGACCCCCGGGCGAGGAGGGGGCCGCCGGGGCTCCGGGCCGCTCGCAGTTGCCGAAGGGCAGCGGAATGCCCGGGTCGGGCGGGGAGTCCTCAGCGCCCACTAACAAAGGGCCCCTTGTTTGAGCCCTGGAGGAGCGGCGGCCCGCACCTGGACGGGGCGCTCGCGGAGGGGGGCGGGCAGGTGAGCGGGCAGGTGAGCGGGGCCGCGCCCCCGTGGACAGCGACGCTCGCGAGCCGGGGGTGGGGGGGGGTCACACGGCGGGTTACTGCTGAACGGGGCACGGCCTCCTGCCAGGTCTGCTGACAGTCCCCGCGCTGCGCGTCTGGGTAAACAGGAATGGGCACAGGTAGTCCTACCTGGGAATGACCCTCGTGTTGCTAAACAGGCTCACGGTGGGCGCTCGCGGAGCCCTTTGATGCGGGCGGACTTTCCCTGCGCCTGCCCCCCCTCCCCGTTTCCTTTCTGAGTTCATCTGAAGGCAGCAGTGCCCTACAGAGAACACAAACATTCCAGAAAGAAAGTTTAAGGAAAAATCGACTTTGTAACTAATGAATGAGCGTTGTGCCCTTTTCCTGGTTTTAATTTTTAAGCGCAGAGAAGTCATTTTTCCCTGGAACATGACAGGCGTTTCCTTAGAGGCAAGTCACAGCGTGTTTGTTCATCAGAGACCCTGCGAACGTTGGCAGTTGTCTAGAGGAAACATGGAAAAGTCTCAAAGCCACATGACTAATATAAAAGATATTTAGTATAATGCTTACGTAGAGGAAACATGTAGCGTATGAATTAATTCTTTCATTTGTTTGAATTATCTTCGGCCCTCTGCAAATAGCCCTGTTACTGCTGACTTCCGTTCCTATTATTTTCCCAGTGTTTTCGTTGTTCAGTATTATACATTCTTCCATTTATTCTCGCATCAGGATGTGTGAGCAAAGAAATCTATTGGTAGAAAGATCTTAATCATCATCGGAGCTTGGGCCTCTAAGTGGAACTGCAGAGATTTGCAAGTTGAAGCTGAGGCAACTTTCAGGAATACTGAAATGTAGTTGGGTGCCACAAAAGAAGACAGGATTAAACCCCGGGGATTTGAAAATGGATTAGGTTAAGGGACGATTAAAACAATGTATGCATATACGTGAAAATAGACTTACCGGTGTTCAGAGATCAGTGCTTTTGAGTAAAATAGGTGAGTGAGATCAGTTGGCTTTGGGATGAAGGAGTGGAAAAGAGCTGTCTCATAAGCGTGACTACAATTAAGATACTTCAGATTTCACCTTTGAGAATTTAAGAGTTAAACTGATACATTCTTGAAAATAGTGTGCAAAACTGCTTTATCTAATTCAACTATGAAGAAAATACTTTTAAGGAATTTGACACTCCTCTCTCCAAATTTAAGGATGGACATCAGCAAAAATGCTTCAACGTCTAATCTAGAGCAACACCCCCACCACACCATTTCACCTTGCATTCTGTTTAGAGAAGTGATCAATATTTGCAAAGTATAAATAAGAAAATTATGTCGTCTTTTACTTTTCTGCCTTGTCTCTCGGCATATCCCAAGTACCTTTTCTATTTGTTGAATAGTCCGTATTCAGTATTGCTTTTTTTCTCTCAAAGACCCCAGAACATTAAAAATGATTTTAGTTGGGGGGGGGGGTAGTATCTTAGATATGGGAGGTGGCAGGGAGCAATCTCCATATGCTAAAAGAAATTATTGGGTTTGGGAAGTAAATTCCTTATTATAAAACTAATTAAACTGTGACTCAGGACTCTAATAACCTATGAGGCCTAGTTTAGTCCTCCTTGGATATCCCTGGCTCTAAAGAATCCCTCTGTAATTTTCCAAATTTTACATTGTTGTAACAAGTCATTTTGAAGAAATCTAGTGCAACTCTGTATTTTACAAATGAGAATCTGAAGCCTAGAGACACTGAGTGACTTTGCCCAAGTTCCAGAACAAATGAATGGCAAATACTGAAGGACAACCCAGGACTTTGGTTGCCTAGTTCAGGGCATTTATTTTTTAATCTTCTTTTTCTGACCACTGTAAAAATACATTTAAATTTCAAAGAGTCAGTGTACGTTATCTTTAGAACTGCTAGTGCTTGTTATTTACTTTCCCTGACCTATTGCCCCCCACCTTTTTTTTTTTAATTCATTGGAATTTAAATGTCAAAAGGGTAGTTAACCTTGCTTTGAAGGACCTTAATGTTTTGATTCTGAAACAAATTTTCAGGAATGGTCTAGGGTAAAAAAACAAAAACAAAAACAAAAAACAAACTTATAATTTTGCAGCTTTGGAGCTATGGAGTTCATTGAGGGCATAGAAAAAATTAAATGATTTAGCAGCTACTTTCTTAAGCTATTATTTGGATGCATTGCTCGTTCTAAAAACATTACTGATTGTATAAACCGAATTCTTGTTAGCTAACATTTATTAACTACTTAGAAGTTGAGTACCTTAGCTGAGGTTTCAACCTGAGAATTACCTAGGGATCTTTAAAATTAACGCCCATGCTCTCACACCTGCTACCTATTCTGATTTTATTTGTCTTGCTGGGACAAGCTGTGGAGAGGTTTTAAATGCTGCTCCAGTGATTGTGATGTCCCATCAGATCTGAGAACCGTTGATTAAGTAGTTGTCAAACATCTGAAATGGAGGTAAAGCGAGAAATGGAATGGGGTTTGCTATTAATCATTTTTAGGCAACTCATTTTCAGCTTTAGTTTGCTTCTTTAAAGATTCCATTTAGGTATTTAAAAATATATATTTGCTAATTCATTCTGAAGACGTATATCAACTCTACTTTGCAGTTGTGGAAGCTGAGGCTCAGAGAGCTAAACTAACATACTCAGAGCCACACATATTTAAGTGATGAAAGAGTAACAGGAACAGATCTGATCCCCAAACCTGTTCTCTTCCTCAGTAGGCATATTGGCACCCAGTGTTTGCCACTATGGATTACTCTGAATGGCTAGAGTACTTTTACTTAGAGTGGCTTTAGGTAGCTGTTAAAGTTATAGTGTAATTTCAAAAATAGGAATTTTTGATTATCAGATAAGAAAAATGACATTAAGGTCATATTAGACTTTTTGTCCAAAGTCTAATATCCTCTAAATGTGTTAGAGGATATTGAATAATGACCTGATGACAGTATTGAAATGCCAGGTGTATCTACATAATATAAATGCCAAGCTTCATGTTATTGAGACAACTGCTTTAATTTACTCAAAACGTGTGAGCCCTTACTCTATATAAAACACATTTTTCTAGGCACTAGGGGGTTGGCTCCTGATGTTATGAGCTTTACCAAAAAAAAATCCTCTAACCCAGGAAAAAATGGAACATGATGTTATTATAGAAATGGTATTTTCATGTTACCTTTAAAACATTATGCTTAGAGCTTAATAATGTACAATAGCCTAACTATGATCAGCAAACTATGGCCCAGCAAAGTAAGTCCAGAAGACTGAAATGAGCCTTCCAGTATTTTAATTGTAATTTTTTTTTTTTTGGTGGTCATATTTCCAGTATTTTAATCGTAATTTTTTTTGGTGGTAATTTATATGTAATATATACACACACATACACACAAGATTTATCTTGGGGCACCTGGGTGGTTCAGTGGTTGAGCCTCTTCCTTCAGCTCAGGGCTTGATCCTAGGGCCTGCTTCTCTCTGTGTCTCTGCCTCTCTCACTGTGTCTCTCATGAATAAATAAATCTTTTAAAAAAGATTTAAACAATTTAGAGTGTACACTTCAGTGGTGCATTCATACTGTTGTAAAACCAGCATCTCTATCCATTTCCAGAACTCTTTTTTATCTTGCAGAACTGAAACTGCATACCCATTAAACATAGCTCCCCCTCCCCTTTCCCCTCCACCCTCTGGCAGCCACCACTCTACTTTGCCTATTTTTTGGGTCAGATTTGCTTTTTTGGTGGTTGAATTTAGGAGTTTTGTATATATTCTGGATATTAACTTCTTATCCTCTGTTTCTGTGGAGTTTATTGGCACACAGCCATACTTGCTCCTTTGCATATTGGCTATGGCTGCTTTCACATCACAGCTGAATGGTCCAGACTGAGATCATATGGTCTGCAAAGCTAAAGATACTTGCCTTGTGGCCTTATAGAGAAAAAGGTGGCTAACCCTCTTGGCCTAACTCATGAAATTGATAAATGAAGTAGGGACTATTTACTGGCAGGAGGACTTCTAAGTATTGAACTTAAATATAAATTGGAACAAAATGATTAATGTTCTGTTTTCATAAAATATAGTAAGATTTTGCAGAATGGTGATTTTTGTTTAAGGGAAGACAGGTGTGATCCCTTGGCAAGCATTGCAGAATTTTAACGTGATGTTGGAATATATTTTAAAGAGAAGTTCTAAACTTATGTGCTGGAGACACTGGTGAAAAATGACTAATACATAGTCAAGATATTTAGGAACAAAGCTGAAGGAGTTCCCATCTAGGTCTTTGAAATCTATACCTGCTTTATGAGTTAAGTCAAACTGCCTTTATAATTTCCAGCAAATGTTTTTGTTGTTGTTACAGATATTTCATATCTGTAGGCTTTTAGTGTTCTAACATTAGTATGGTAGTTGTTGTAAGGCTTTTTTTTTTTTTTTTTAATGACTGCTTTGCTAAATTTTTTCCCCATCTGTTACAGTAAAAATAAACTAAAAGTATGGGAGAGAGAAGTTTCCCAGGACTATTTATAAAGGGCCAAATGTCTTCAGTTTTGCATACAAACTTCATATCTGAGGAATGAATCCCTTGGAAAAGTTTCTCAAAAACTGACTAGTCCAGGAAAATGCTAGCATGAGCTTGGGTAATTATTATTATTTTCATATAGTTTAAATTTATAATGCTGTTTATAAATGTAAATAAGTTAAAGCTATTAAATTGCTTTAGACCTAAAAAAGCCGTAGAGTTGAAATGTGGAGTAATTTGACGAAGAAAGTACTTTAATTGGGATGGTTATCTCCGTATTAAGACAGCAAAGAATGCCACAGTGAGAGGAAAAAGTCTATTAAACTCAACTCCTAGAAAGCTGAAAACTTGGTACTATTTTGATTTATCACGATTTTAAAAGTATTAAAAGTTTACAAAGGTCAGAATTTCCAGGTTTCATTGGTGATGAATTAAGGTATTTGGGTTTCCAATATATGTTGTGCCCTGATTGTGCCTTTCTTTTCTTTCTTTCTTTCCTTTCTTTCCTTCCTTTCTTTTTAAAGATTTTATTTATTCACGAGAGAGACAGAGGCAGAGAGGGAGAAGCAGGCTCTATGCAGGGAGCCTGACGTGGGACTCGGACTCCATCCCGGGTCTCCAGGATCAGGCCCTGGGCCGAAGGTGGCGCTAAACTCTGAGCCACCCGGGCTGCCCTGTCTGTGCCTTTTCACGCATGTAGCTCAGGGAATTTGCTCAGAGACAGGAGAGCACACATATACTACAGAGTCGGGCCAGTTTCTTAACTGCCAAGTCTTGAGAGAAAAAATAGTGCCCCGTTAAGGCTTTCAGGTTTTGGTTATGAGGTAGTGAGAGGAGGTGCTGGGGAAGCAGGGAGGAGGATTGCCTCAGAGTCCCTCATTTTAATTCTCCCTCCATCCTCTTGTCCCCTCCCTGTTAGAGACACTCTGTCCAATGAAACGAGAGCTTCAGAGATAATATAAACCATTTTGTATACATAAACAATTGATATATTTGTAAAAAGTACCGTAGTGCCCCCCCCCCCAATGGGGGGGGGAATCTCTTCCATCCCCCAGTGGATGCCTGAAACTTGGAATGGTACCAGCCCTATGTGTACCATTTTCCCCCTTATGCCTACACACCTGTGAGAAGTTGAACTTACAAGGTAGGCACCGTAAGAGTAAACACATACCTAGTCACATGGAACAGTCATAATAAGGTGTATGTAGAGATCGCCTTGGGGCAACAGGGAGGGCCTGTGGAGACCAGCTGGCTGAGTACAGACCGGTCCATGGGGACCCGTCTCTAGGTAGCCACAGGCCCGAGCTAACCAATGGGCTACTTACACCCAGGACAGTTACAGGAAAGGGAAGATTCTATGGTCTCCAGACGGCCTCCCTCCCCCTCAGTAAAAGCAGCCCCCCACCCATTGCCTCCCTGCGTCTCTCCTCTGCTGTCCTGCCTGAGGCTCCCTTGCTGGATATTTAGTGAACTTTCTCTCTCTCTTGTTCTGCCTCAGGTGAATTCTCTCACTGCTCCAGGCCACTGGCTTCCTCCTGTTCCTCGCCCTGCATTTGGGGGCCCCCATCGGTGGGGAGAGACCCCACATTATAGAACACGTAGTATGTGGTTGGGGTGTCTCACTCCCGTGTGCACTCACACGTGTGCTCTCTATCCGCACCTCAGGACATTGGACTTGGACTCGCCCTTCCACTGATGACGTGAGGTGAGACGAAGCGAGGTGGCCGCCGCAGGCCCTGCACGCAGGGTGAGACTACAGTCCACCTGTGCCGAGCCCCAGAAGGGGGCCCTCTGCTCCCAGGCCGCGGCTGCTTGATCATTGGCAAGGGAAGCTGCCCAAAGCAGACCGCAGTTACTGGGGGACGCCTGTCTGGGTTAATAAGAGAGATTTTCTTTTATAATTGCCTCAGACATGTAGAAAATTACTTTGGACAGAATTGAGACTGAAATGCCATGTCTTTTTCTTTCTTTTTTTTTTTTTTTGCGGGATGGGGGGTGGGTGATGACCTTTTTGAAAATAACCCAAGTGGTTCAGAGGCAACCGAATGAGGTGGCGTTGAAAGAGCACCTGAGGGATCCCTGGGTGGCGCAGCGGTTTGGCGCCTGCCTTTGGCCCAGGGCGTGATCCTGGAGACCCGGGATCGAGTCCCACGTCGGGCTCCCGGTGCATGGAGCCTGCTTCTCCCTCTGCCTGCCTATCATAAATAAATAAAAAATTAAAAAAAAAAAAGAAACATTAAAAAAAAAAAAAAAGAAAGAAAGAGCACCTGAATCATAGTAGTGGAGTCCATGATCTGGCCAATGCTTACAAAATAATGATTCTGCTTTTCTGTGTAGCGTATAGGTTGACTTTAAACAGGGTTGAACGCCAGTGACGTCAATGTATTTTTAAAATGGTAGTGTCATTGGGAAAAGTTCCTTGTTTTTCAGTGTGATTAATTTGGAGGATTAACACCAAGTAATGTGTATGCATCCCGGTGGCTTTGTAACATTAATACCATTTCCCTTTGTAGCCTAACATTACAGCTTCTGCAGTTATACCAAGATATATTTATGAGAAAGTAGAGTTAAGATGCTGAAACCTAGATGGGATGTTCGTCACCAGTCCCGGAGGGTTTTTCTCTCTCTGACCTGCGTGCGCATGCACACATGTATTATTTCTGGAGAAATGACAGTGAGGAAGTAGGAGATGACCCCAAGGGGAGTAGTGGTGACAGGAGCCAGAATTTTAACAGCTGCTACAGTTGTGTATCAGTTCAGATCTGCTGGAAAAACAGGAAATTAAGTTGCTAAATCGGAACAAGGCTACCACCCTACCATTCCCATGTCTAATGGAAGTGCTCTAGTTTCGAGGCCAAATGAAGTCCACAGTGGTCAAGATAATTATAAGAGCTGCTGAATTTATTATTTCCTTTGTGCTAAAGTGGAAGTTGTCAGAAGTGTTTCTCTGTTGTTCTTTTATGCCTGCCAGTCAAGTATCAGTGCTTTAATAGAATGAGGAAAGAGAGTGAGTGACTTTCTTTTTTTTTTTTTTTTAAGATTTATTTATTCATGAGTGACACAGAGAGAGGCAGAGACATAGGCAGAGGGAGAAGCAGGCTCTCTGTGGAAGCCTGATGCGGGACTCGATCCCAGGACCCCCGGGGATCACCACCTGAGCTGAAGGCAGACGCTCAACCACTGAGCCACCAGCTGCCTGAGACTGAGTGACTTTTTAATTTTTTTAAAAGATTTTATTTATTTATTCATGAGAGAGGGGCAGAGGGAGAAGCAGGCTCCGTGAAGGGAGCCTGATGTGGGACTCGATCCCGGGACTCCAGGATCAGGCCCTGGGCCGAAGGCAGGTGCTAAACTGCTGAGCCACCCAGGGATCCCCACTGAGTGACTTTCTTAAAGGACTTCATGTCTCAGGCAGCCCCCATATTCTTGGATATTCATGTTTTGGTCATTTGCTGGCAGCAAAACTCCTGAGTGAAGTGCCTATCAGATTCTGGGCGTGTTTTCTTCCCGTCTTTCGCTCTTATGTAAGTTGTCCATTCCCAGCGAGCAGCTAGATGCTTTAATTTCAAGTGAAAACCTTTTTGCTGTGCAAGGAGAGCAAGGTTGGAGGTAGTAGAAAAGAATTTTAGCATATGAAAATAATTTTTAAATTTTATGTTGTGATCCTATGCTACTGGTCTTCTATCTTCAGTTTTTTCTTTCTCTGAAAGAGGGCAGGTTTTATCATGATAGTTTTATTACTTGTGAACATTTCCCCTTCTAGGAAAGTTATGGATGACTTTGTTTGGATGAAAAACCTGAGTGATCTGAAAGGGGAAATAGACTGGTTTTTCCCATCACCTTTTTTTCGGGACAAATTTTGTATCTAGAACTTATTCCAACCTGTAGCTTACTCCAGTTTACCATATATCACTTTTGAAATACAATCTTGTCTGAAAGGAGCAATGTCTAAATTTTGTCTAATCATCTGTGTGCCTATGTGTATGTAGAAAAACATAGGAAATTCATTCTTAGGTGGTGCTAAGAAAATTTAGTCCTGAAGTTTGTGCTGGTATCCTTGTGAAGCCTTAGGAACATGTTTCCAACTTAAATTGATAGTTGTATGTGGTCTAGCCTTGACTGTGCTAATGGGCATCCGTAGAGTTTTTCTAATCAAGGTCAGGATTTCCTATATATGTTGGAGATGCACTACTTTGAGATTTTCATTTTTTTTGTGAATCACAGTGATTTGGGACGTTAAGCAGATCATGCAAGTTCAAATTAGTGGCACTTCTAAAAGTTATCTGAAGGTGTTGAATGAATATTTGCTATAATTTTTGGTAAACCAAATTGATTCTTTTTTTTTTTTTTTGTATTCTTCCAAATACTAAGCACATCAAGTTGACAGTAACAAATACTTGAATATCACGGATTTGGGTTAATAAAATTTAGGCAAGGTAGAGACCAAGTTTCTGGAACCCCACAGATAATTGGAATGCTTTGAACACAAAGACACCATTGGCATTAAAGGAACAGCCTCCGGATACCAAGAAATGATGGGCTGAGCTGTAGGCCTATGCAGTTTGGGAGGTTGGAGCAGTATGGTGATGGCTATTTAATTCTATCTTTTACCATCTGTTGATCTTCACAGGGAATTTTATAAGACTTCCTGTCAAGAAGCAGTTTTTAAAAATTCTGGCACTTAGCCATTTTGTTTTTAATAGTTAAAGGCTATATGGAATGCTTTGCTCTCTGAATCAAACCTAGTCAAAATCTCTGGTTATTGTGCTGATGATTCATCCTGGTTATGTGATCTGTGTGACTGATGAGGAACCTGTCTTATTTGGGCTGAGTTGTGGATGGCTTTACACACATTGTTTCTGTGGCCTTAGGAGTATTTCCTCAAAATGATCTTTACCAACGTAGCCCTATGTGGAACATTCTGGAGGAGTGAGAAAAGGAGAGGTGTGCTGTGCAAATGAGAATGGCAACATTTTCCCCCCTTAAACTTACCATTGCTAATTAAAATGAGTTTTCATGGCTACATGATTTTAAGCTCTAAAATCAACTATGTCAAAGCAGAAAAAATTTCTCACATTAGTTTTTAAAATAAGATGGGAAAAATGTGAAAGAAATAGTAATACCCTGTATATACTCAATTTGATTTTTCATCTTATATTTAAATACATTAAGCGTATCTCAGTTGTATATAGTACTCATTTACTCGGGCCTTTTGTGAGCTACTTATGTTTTTATACCGCTTCGTGGAAAAAAAATTAAATTTTGTGCATTGTGAAGGGGAGTATTTCCTAAGCCCCCCTCCCCCATTGCCACCCTTTGCTTAGCCAAGTAGATGGACTCAGTGCTAAATGGAAATGTAGAGATAATTTTTTATTTGGGGATGTAGATGAAGAAGGGATAAAATGGGCAAAATATATTCGATGAGTGGAAAAATTAAACCAGAACAGTCTCTGGTGGTGAAAGAAAAGACAGTGGTGGGGATCCCTGGGTGGCTTGGCGGTTTGGTGCCTGCCTTTGGCCCGAGGTGTGATCCTGGAGAGCCGGGATCGAGTCCCGCATTGGGCTCCCTGCATGGAGCCTGCTTCTCCCTCTGCCTGTGTCTCCGCCTCTCTCTCTCTCTCTCTCTCTCTCTGTGTGTGTGTGTGTCTCATGAATAAATAAAATATTATTTTTAATCTCTTATTATTTCTTTAATCTCTATGTTCAGTTGGCAATACTCGTACTGTTTGTGAAACAGCTCTGTGATCTTAGGTTATTAGAAAGCATTTTATGTCAAAGACCACGTATAACTTCTTCAAAAGTACGATGTATACTTTTGGAGGGAGAGATTCCATCCAAAACATAATTGATAATTATTGTATTCTAATGACATAATTCTTTATGTTGGTGTTTATAGGTCACACCACTTACTCATTATTTTATTTTAGGCAATATATCCAAATGACACAACAGTCAAAAGAAGAAATGACCAAACAGTGAGAGATTGCTCTTTAGTCCCTTGGTTCCTGGTATCCAGGTTTTCTCCCCAGAGGCAATCAATGTTACCAGTTCTTTCAAATCCTGGTAGGATATTGTTTACCAGTGCTGTCCAGTGGGAATATGATGGAAATCACAGCTACAATTTAAATTTTTTTAGGCACTACATTAAAAAACTTAATTTTGGGGTACCTGGGTGGCTCAGTCAGTTAAGTGTCTGCCTTACACACAGGTCACAATCCTGGGGTCCTGGAATTGAGCCCAGCATGGGGAGCCTGGTTCTCCCTCTCTCTGCCTCTGCCATGCTCTCTCTTGATATCTCTCTCAAATAAAATCTTAAACAAAAATTCAGTTTAAATGATATATTACACAATGCAAAGGTTAACATGATTCTAGTTCTACAAAACAAGAATGCTATCTTTAACAAAATATTTTGCATTGAGTTAGTTTTGAAATTTATTTTATTTTTTTAAAGATTTATTTATTTATTTATTTATTATTTAGGATAGACACGGTGGGGGGGAGAGGCAGAGACACAGGAGGAGGGAGAAGCAGGGTCCATGCCGGGAACCCGATGCGGGACTCGATCCCAGGACTCTAGGATCACACCCTGGACCAAAGGCAGGCGCCAAATCGCTGAGCCACCCAGGAATCCCCAGTTTTGAAATTTAATTACAAAATATTGAAATTTAAATTCTTAGTCACACTAGCCACATATCCAGTGCAGAAGAGCCTTATATAACTATTGGCTACCATATCGGAGAGTGCATCTCCTTACACTCAGGAGCAAATGAGTGTGTATATGCATATTGTTTCTCTGTCTTTATAGGCAGTTGGTGTGGTTTGTACCTTGATTTTTTACTTAGTCCTATAACTTGGTAATTACTCCATTTCACTACATGAAGGGCTCTATTTTTTCCCCTACTATGTACTATGTCTATGTAGGGGTGAGCCATGACTTACATAACTAATCCCCTATTGATGGATACTTGGATTTATTCCCTTTCCCCTAATCACTTTGCTATTATGAAGTGGCCATTTTAGCATTCTTTACTGTGCTAATACTCTTTTCCTGGTATGTTTACCTTAACTAGATTGTGAAATCCTAAAAAGCAGAGGCCATGTTCTTCTTTTGTGATACTGCTGGGCTTAATTTAATGTCCTTCACGTAACTAGACACCTAATGATGAGTTTTGGATAGATATTATTTGAATTTGTGTGAACCTGAGCAAGAGGTCCATTTTGGGGATGAAGGCTAGTGGATTATTTGTTCACTAGAGAGGTAAAAGCCCTGTTACACAACCAAGCATCAAACTGAGTAACATTCAGCTTTACAGCCATTAATCATTGAATTGTTAAACCACCATCAAATGCTACACCATTTAAAGAGCTGTTGTAAATCTCTTAGCACTCTATTATAAAATTCCATTCTTGATCTGATATTATCTTTTAGCATTATTCCCTGTGGTGGTGTTTATGAGAGGAATATGCATTTCATTAGTAGTATAAGTGAAAATTCTGAGTAAGGTTTCCGTCTCAAACTTAGACAAAACCAAGTGTTTGGCCATCATGGGGTTGCTTAACAGGACATAAATACTATGTGATTATTTATAGCCTGAATATTCCTATTTGAATAATGATAGAATAACATTTGATTTATAGAGTATAGGTTTTGAAAATGAAGCAATTAGTCATTAATTGCATGATTAATTAATATATAAGAATTGTGTTCATTTGTGTCGAATGAATGTCAATCGTCAGGAGCCTTGCTATTTGGATTCGGTTATTCTACTGGTCTAAGAAATTAGCCTTTGATGTGAACAATAGTAGCTAAAGAATAAGAACAAATAATAAAGGGTATTTTCTTCCAGCTCATGAAAGAAGAAATTGAGAATTTAAGTGTATCATGAGTGGAAGAAATTAAATTGTTGAATGGGCACCTAGGAAAGAAAAATCAGTACAAGTGTTCTTTCTCCCTAGTGTTTTTGGAAGGTCTACTTCAAGGTGTGTACAAAACTGCAAATATTATAGTAGGACACAAGTTTGTTCATTTTGTTTTTCTAAGAATGTTTTTGGCAGCAAGTTGGCTTTTTACATTGTCTTCAAATAAGATGAAATTCTAAGCCAGAATTCATCAAAAAAAAAGAAACCCTTAAAAATTAAAAGTTTAATGTATGTGCAGGTGTACAGCGTTCCATAAAGCATTTTAAGTGAGGCTAATTCTCTCCATTTAACTCTACAATCCACCATATAGTTGTCCAATGCGGTGAACCAGTGCATTTGGCTCTCGAGCATTTACCAGCTTTGCTTTTGGTTTCAAATAAAACTGGTCCAGCCAGAAGTCAGAGTAACACTCAGCAGGCAGCTGTTGCAGAATGGACTTGGTTGACGGGAGATCTGGAACCCAGGCTCTGTTCTACTTGTTGGCTGGGTACTTTCTTCCCCTCATCAGGCCTCAGTGTCCGGTGGAAGAAGATAATTATACAGCACCAAAGTCTGGAAGTAACACCAGCACATAACAGGCTTTCGGTTTTGCTTGTTAAATTATAAATATTACCTGCTTTTTTGGAAACAGTTTCTTGTAATGCTGACATCGTTATCGTACTAAACGGAAATCAAAGAGAAAGAGAACGTGTCTGTCCTCATTTTTCTCTCCCGGGAAGTGGAAGGAAGATGAGGTTGGTTTTCTTCATCAGTCCTCCATGAAAGTCTGTGCCAAGTGCAGGGAAGTTGTTCTTGGAACACTGAGTACAAAATGGGTACTAATCTTAATGAAAATCTCATTCCCTTTTAGGGGAGAAAAATGCCCCCCTCTGAGATTAGGAGTATGCTACCAAGGTGATTGCAGTTGTGATTGTTTCCTCACTCCACCATTGTGGGAATTGCCTTATATTTTTGTATTTCACTTTTCTTCTCTGTGAGAGGAGAGTAACTCTAACTGCATTTCTTTGATTTCTTTTGTTAGGACCGATACGTAGTGAATGAACATTTTCTATTGTAATGTCATGGACAAGAATATCATTATTCAAAAGAGGGAATGGGAATTCGAGACACTATTCTAACCATAGACTCATATATTGAAGTTTTTTTTTTTTTTTTTTTTTTTACATTGTGATTACAGTGATACTATCATTTAGGATAGGAGGCTAGTGGGCAGCATTTCTTCCAGATCGTAGAAAGCTGTAACTCTTCAGGTTCTGGTGGCAGCATGATAGCATGATCCGAAAGTTAACCCTGCATAACCCGTGACTAAAAGCCTTTATTAGAGCAAATACAATTAAATAGTTGTATTAATGTTTTTCTAGATTTGCTTTTTTTTTTTTTCTAATACAGGATTTTTTTCCATATTCTTGCAGGTAAGATTGGATATAGAAAAGGCTATTCAGAATTTCTTGACCTAATTAAGATCTACTTTTTCTTAATATAATGAAAATTTTGAGGCAGAATGAATTATACTTATGCATAGACTCTGTACTTGGAAAGTTTCTTGAACATTAAGGTGTTCCCAGTAAATTTTCTTTTAAATAAATGTGTTTTACAAGACTGTATATAATATGGAACCTCAGTTACTTCAGGGTTTAAACAAATATTTTTAAGTTCAGATTTCCACTAATTAAAAAGATCAGGGTCATAGTAATTTTTTTTTTTAATTTTTATTTATTTATGATAGTCACACACACAGAGAGAGAGGGAGAGAGAGACAGGCAGAGGGAGAAGCAGGCTCCATGCACCGGGAGCCCGACATGGGATTCGATCCCGGGTCTCCAGGATCGCGCCCTGGGCCAAAGGCAGGCGCCAAACCACTGCGCCACCCAGGGATCCCAGGGTCATAGTAATTTAAGAACAGTGGGCAGTGGCTTATAGGACTCTGGTCTTAAAAGCGTTGAATATTTACAAAACACTGACTAGTCACCAGATACTATGTCAAATGCATGACAGGTGCTACTGCATTTACTTGTCATTAGTCACTCTGTAAAGTAGATGTAGTTGTTATCCAGATTGTGGAGGAGAGGAACTGAGGTTTACAGTATAATTTGTCCAGGGTCACATGACCAGGCAGGGGCAGATCTGAGTGGAACCCAAATGTCATTTGAAATCCATTTGGTGGGATCCCTGGGTGGCGCAGCGGTTTGGCGCCTGCCTTTGGCCCAGGGCGTGATCCTGGAGACCCGGGATCGAATCCCACATCAGGCTCCCGGCGCATGGATCCTGCTTCTCCCTCTGCCTGTGTCTCTGCCTCTCTCTCTTTCTCTCTGTATGACTATCATAAATAAATAAAATTAAAAAAAAAAAATTTAAAAAAAAAAAAAAAAAGAAATCCATTTGGTTTGATCACTTTGCATCTGCTCTCCTGTTCCCCACACCGTCCCCTGAGAACTGACAGGGGTGGCAAAGCCAATATAATAAATAGTAGAAATGACAAGTAAATGGGAGTAAACTTTTTTTTTTTGCTGGTTTTATTTTTCCTGATTACAAAATTGTGACATGCTTATCATAAAATATTTGAATGCAGTAGGAATATGTAAAGAAAAATCATTATTATCTAGGCTACCTGGAGATAACAACTGTTAACATGATTTGAATTTTCCCAAGGTGCCACCTTCCTTTTTTTTTTTTTTTTTTTGAGGGAGAGAGTGCAAATGAGCAAGCAAGAGCATGAGAGCAGGGAGGGGCAGAGGGAAAGAATTTGAAGCAGGCTCCACTCTCTGGAACCAGCCTGCCATGAGGGTTGAGGTCATGACCTGAGCTGAAATTAAGAGTGGAGGGCTTGGGCAGCCCTGGTGGCTCAGTGGTTTAGCGCTGCCTTGAGCCCAGTGTGTGATCCTTGAGACCCAGGATCAAGTCCCACGTCGGGTTCCCTGTATGGAGCCTGCTTCTCCCTCTGCCTGTCTCTGCCTCTCTCTCTCTCTCTCTCTCTCTCTCTCTGTGTGTGTCTGTCATGAATAAATAATTAAAATCTTAAAAAAAAAAAAAAAAAAGAGTGGAGGGCTTAAACAACTGAGCCACCCAGGTGCCCCACACAAGGTACCTTCTGAATAAAGATATCAATTTGTTTCTTGTAAGAACAACTTCCATGCTCAAATAATTTTGTGAGATTATGAGTTAAACAAAATTAATCTTTTTTTCTCCTATGGTGTTCTCAGGGATTTTAATATGATATAGAGAATGGACTAATAAAATGGAAACTTGGAAAGTAACATTTTCCAAATTTATCATAGAACACTGATTTATATCTTTTTTTTTTTAAGATTTTATTTATGTATTAGAGAACGAGAGAGAGCACGCGCGTACAAGTGGAGTGAGGGGCAGAGGGAGAAGCAGGGGCCCAATGTGGGGCTCCATTCCAGGACTCCAGGATCTGGACCCCAGCTGAAGGCAGATGCTTAACTTACTGAACCACCCAGGTGCTCCTGATTTATGTCTTAAAACCAGTGTTCTCTCAGATATAGTTTAGGTAATGCTGTGCATAGCATGCATCAATCTAGACTTCTAAATGTTTAGATTTTTAACTGTATTATTTTTATACTCTTCAGGATTGCATGCTATTTCAGTTATTTGAAATGCATTTTAAAATGCTTTTTGTGGGGCACCTGAGTGGCTCACTTGATTAAGCATCTGACTTCATTTTGGCTTAGGTCATGATCTCCTGGTTGGTGAGCTCTGTGCTCAGCAGGGAGTCTGCTTGAGATTTTTTTCTCTCTCTCTCACCCTCCTCTACCCCTCTCCCTACTCTGTGCATGCTTGTGCTTTCTCTCTTTAAAATCTTTTTAAAAAATTGCTTTTTGAGATAGTTGTGTAACCTTTTGTTTGCCTGTGTATTTAAATTTTTTTTTAACTTTCAATTGTTAGACACTTGGATTGTTTCCAATGAAATTATCTACTGTGCATGATAAGGGTATAAGTTTTAGATTTGAGTGAAGGTAATTCCAGAACTGAAAGACTGCAAAGTCTGTAGCAGTGAGGAAACCAGTCTCAGAATTTGAAACAGTAGAAACTGAAAGCCTTCCCAAGTTTCAGAGAAATCTGGGTGGAAGGTCCTGTGACTTGCCATCAGGGAGAGACATGGCAAAGACAGGACATTCTTAGGGGGAAATAGAAATACACATTTTCTTAGACTTAGGATGAGGTTATGTCCCAATAAGCCCATCATAAATTGAAGATACAGGAAGTAAAAAATGGTATTTAATATACCAAACTAGTTACCGAATAGGATAGCTTAGTCTAGCTTACCTTAGAGGTGGCTCAGAACACTTACATGAGCCTACAGTTGGGTAAAATCCTCTAATACAAAGCCAGTTTTATAATAAAGTGTTGAATACTGAAAGCGAACAACAGAATGGTCATTAAGTGTATCAGTTGGTTACACTCATGATCACATGGCCGCCTGGGAATGGCATCGCCCCTCTCCCACATCATGAGAGAGTATCGTGCTGCATACTGCTAGACTGGGAAAAGATGCAAATTCAAAATTCGAAATATGATTTCTACTAAATGTGTATTGCTTCTGTACCATGATAAAGTTGAAAAGTCCATAAGTCAAACCATTGTAAGTCAAGGACCATCTGTAGTCAGTTAATAGAGTAAGCTGGGAAGTTGAGTGTCTGCTGTGTAATTACCTAGTTGGTTTGGAAGTAGTGTATATGTTTTTTCAAATGCAGTCTGTGTAGTCCTGGGGCCGGCCTTGGTCTTTTCCCAGCAGCCCTGGGGGAGCGTGGACCCAAGGAGGGTTCTGGTTATTAATCTTTGCTGTGCTCAAGGAGGATAGGAGGGCTGGGAATATTAGGTTCCAGTGAAGGATGAAGAAGGTGAGCTTTAGGACAAGTATGGGTTTTGAGAAGGGGGGGGGGGTTTAAATTTGAATTAGTTGGGTAGGATTGGGTTTGAAGCCTCTTAATAGGTAGCCGATTGTAACAAGAATAAGACATCTTCCTGAACGTATCAATAGTTCATTAATTTTGTTTTGTTTTCATTCAACTGATACTTGTATGTCAGGTACCCACCAGGCTGGGCACTGGCAGCTTATTTGTATTGAAAATATTACTATATGGTACGTGGAAAATGTATTCATGGAATAAAATCACTTTGGCTGGATTGGAAACATGGTTCAGTCTTATTAAAAATACACATCTTTGAACAACCTCCAAGACAGTGTAAACAATACTCTCTCTGTTTTAAAATAAGGAAAGTCCAAATCTCTGAAATGCCAGTTACTATGCAGTTTTAAGTTTTTTTTTCCCCCTTGGTTAACATCATGTCTGGTTTCTCAGATGCCTTAATGAACCTTTTCAGAATCTTTATGCAAATATAGAAGTTGTAAATATCTATGTGCCTTTCCCCCAGCCCCTTAACGCCTTCCTCCTGAGATTAGTTCTTCTCATTGGATTCTGGGAAGTCATTAGCACTGATTTTTCTTAGCCAGAACCAAGTATCAAAACTGTCTTTTTCAGACTGGGATTATTAATGTGAGACTGGAGAATGCTGTTCTCACTGTGGCAAGGTCCAGTGAGGTGCCAAAGGGGAAATTCCTAAAGGGAATATCCAACAACCCAGGAGGCCTGAGGATCATTGCTATGGCAGCAAGAGGTGGCTCTGGCCTATTCCTTTCGTGGCTGAGGCTTCCAGGGCCTGCGCTCAGCAGGCACAGGAATAGAGCTGCCAGTTTGACTTCAGGCGACAAAAGAGTTTATTCTTCATCTGACCAGCCTCTAGTCACCTTTGTTGCCTTAAACTTGTAAGTTATCTGTGTAAAGTGATCATCAGACATTCTAGGAATAGTCTGGGGGCTATAGACTTGGCATTTCAGGGAGACCTGGTGTTCAATCCGGCTCAACCATTGAACAGTTAGGAAATTTTGGACAAATTAACCTCTGTATATCTGTTCTTTTTTTTTTTTTTTTAATTTGAAAATGAAGATACCTGTCTTGTAGACTCATGTCTGGGATTAATTGGAAGTATTTATATCTAAAACCATGAAATACTAGTACAACTCCTTCCCTGTCGTATTAATTTCACAATTAAATGTCTGTAACTAAATTATTAAAAGTTTTGAACATCAGCACATACAAGTTCATAAGATTGGTTTAAGCTGCTCACTTTAGTTTTTATTCAGTAAATCAGTAGTTAATATTTGGTGAAGGATCATTGTTGTCCAAATATAAATAATGCTGTTTTGTAACTCATCAGTTCATAGAATGTGATTCTTTGTAAGCAGAATTTCTGGCCCTTTGCAATCATTAGAAAAGGCTCTACCTGGAGATAGATTTGGAGATAGTGAGCACACAATGTGTATATTGTAAACCTTTATCCCTTTTTTCCTTTAGGAAAAAAAAAAAAAACCCAACTAACTAAAGATGTTCTTTCACTGAATTTTATTGGCAGTGGTTCCTAATGAAAAGACCTTATCTTTGAGACTAGAAGACAGTCCCCGCATGTAGAAGAAGACTAGATTTTTATTTTGTACCTCTCCTATCCACAGCTCAGATTTCATTCCTCTTTCAGGAAGCCGAAGTAGCAGAATATAGGCCTAGAACGTTCCACTATTGGTCACATACTTTCCACATCTGTAAACCATAAATAGCCCCTTTACATTAAAAAAGTCACCTAAGGGAGTGCCTGCGTGGCTCAGTCAGTTAAGCATTTGCCTTCAGCTCAGGCCATGGTCCCGGGGTCCTGAGATCAAGCCCCCTACTGGTGGGGCTCCCTGCTTAGCGGGGAGCCTGCTTTTCCTTCTCCCTCTGTCCACCTCCCTGCTTGTGCTCTCTGCCAAAAAAATAAAATCTTAAAAAAAAAAAAAAAAAGTAAAAAGGTACCTAGGATGAGAACTGCTTATGGGTTGGTTGTTGATAATCTGTGATTTAAAACAAAGGGAGTCAGTTTGAATAAATTACGCATTTCCTTTCTAAATTCTTGATGAAGTTCTCTTGACAGCACACATTCTCTCCGGTAAGGAGTGTGGGGCGACATCTGCATGAAGGTGTTCTTTCCCACTGAGCTTGTTGGTGCCATATTCTTGTCATGCTGGATTCATTTCCACATGGATACACATTCAATTAAAAATAGTTAATGCTATTTCCAAAGAAGGGCAGATTAGTACTTTGGTCATAAAGAAGCAAACAGCTGCATTTTTCCTCATTAAGGTATTCTAATCAGGTTATCACTGGTCATAAACTATTGAAAATGGTAAGAACCCTCAAGGTCATAGAGAAAGAATTTGTGATCATAGAAGAAGGTGGCCCACTATAGTGTATTTATATTTTGAATCGGTATTTTCTAATAAATACAAGCATTCTTACCAAGACTGGCTGCTATTTGAACAGTATGAAGAACACTTGTCATGCATTACTGTTTTGAAATTTCAGAGATATAGAAAATTTTAAAGATTTGTTGAGCATCATTGAATTCCCTGACAGTACTTGTATATTTTATGAAAATAACAGTATCTTGTTCTTGCACTAGACTGTTCCAAATAGGGAGAGAGTTCATAGTATAAAAAAAAAAAAAAAACCTAAGGGCAAAACTAGCAGTTCCTACCCCCCTCCACCTTCCACCCACCACCTACCACCTCTGAAATAACTAAACAAAAACCTTTCAAAATCTTCCATCTTTTGAAGTCAAGGAAAATGAGTCAGTGAAAAACCTGTCCTCAGGATTATACACAATTGAAACATATCAAGTGTCTGAACAATTGTTTCCTTCTCTCCTTAAAATGCACTTTGTGTTTGACACTTTGGCACCTTTCCTGACATCACTGAGCATTCATTGCATTTTTCCAGTTTTTCCAGTTTGATTAAAAAAAAAAAGTTTCTACATTGTCAAACCTTGAAGGTTTCCAGTCTGAAAAGGGAAAATGATTATGATTATTTTAAATTTGTAATTCTTAGATCATTATTGAGTTTGAGAGTCTTCCAATGTTTTAATTTTCATTTGGTTTTCTCTTAAAAGTTCACTTCATACTTTTTTTCTGTTTTCCTCTTATTTTATAAAAGCTCTTAATATATATTTTGTACTAAATATATAAAACCTACTGACCTTTTGTGTCCTATGTTCTAAATAGTCCCCCAGTTTTATCATTTATCATGCAGTTTTGTTTACAGAAGCATTTTTAGCATTCTAGTTTTATATTAGCAATTCCATGTGTATTCCTTTGCCTTGCTTAGAAATGCATGTATAAGTCTTTAAAATATTTCCTTATTTGATGCCTTGGGTGGCTCAGCAGTTTGGCACCTGCCTTAGGCCCAGGGCATGATCCTGGAGTCCCGGGATCGAGTCCTATATCAGGTTGCCTGCATGGAGCCTGCTTCTCCCTCTGCCTCTTTCTGTGTCTTGAATGAATGAATGAATGAATGAATGAATGAATGAATGAATAAATATCTAAAAAAATAAAATATTCCCTTATCTTAAATTTTTGATAGATTAAATATTTGATATAAACTGAAGTTTATTCTTTTGTGGTATGAAATAGTCTAAATTAAAAACAAAAACTACCTCAACATTCTCTATTGAACCATTGATCTTTTCCCCACTGATTTGAGATGACACCCTTATATATTAAAATTTATTTTTTTTCACGTGTTAGTGGGCTTTCATTCAACCCCATTGATTTTTCCTCTTTTCTACCCAAAAATATTTTGCTTGCAGTATCTCTGTTTTAATGGTCTGGTAGAGTAAGTCATAATGTTCTTTTTAGAAATTCTCCTGGCCTGCTCTCACGCATTTGTTTTTCCACATTGAAGTTAGAATTGGAATTGAGAATTGATTACTTGCATTCAGATGCCATATACATTTCTAGGGAATTGGTATTGTACCTAACTTTTGTTGAATTTTCTCATACAAGACCATCTCCCCAGCACAATTTTTTTCCCGTGTTGTCTCACTTCTCTGTCACAGAACATAAGATTTTACCATGAGAGTATGCTCATAGGTGCCCTCTGTCAAGAGCAAATCATCTTAAGGGCTACAGAATTATCCAGATATCTTCAGTTAATGTAATTTACTTTGTTGTGGTATAGTGTAGTGATTTTCAAAGTGGGTTCTGATCACTATCAATTGCAGATTTTCAGACCTCCTCCTGACCTGCTTAATCAGGAAGTGGAAGGGTAGAGCCAAGCAATGTTTTAATAAGCCCTCCAAGTGATTCTGATGCATGGGAAAGGTTGAGAACCACTGGAGTAGCATAGCTTTGGAGTCATATACTCCAAAATCTTTTTTTTTTTTTTTTAAGATTTTGTTTATTCATGAGAAGAGGGGGAGAGGGAGGGAGGGAGGGAGGCAGAGACATAGCAGAGGGAGAAGCAGGCTCCATTCAGGAAGCCTGATTTGGGACTCCATCCCGGGATCACGCCCAGAGCCAAAGGCAGGCAGACGCCCAACTGCTGAGCCACCCAGGTATCCCTCATATAGTCTAAAATCTTACTTTGAGCCACCCAAGCATCCCTCATATAGTCTAAAATCTTACTTTAGCTCTATTCCAGTATGATTTGGGGTAAGTAACTTGTATATTTAAGGCTAGATATCCCAGGCTGCAGTGAGAATTATCTGTATTATAAACAAAGGGTATAGACCATGAGTAGCTATTGTTACCAGATTGCTTTTTAATAATCATGGGCTGTAGTAGTTTACAATATGAGGATTAGATAGTAGTGGTAGTGTCTAAGGGAATGGAGGGAAAGTCTGAAAAGTAAGGGGCATTGCTGGTTTTGATGGATTCTAGATAACAGGTGATGCCCAGAAGGGGTGGTGAGGATAAATACCCTGTCTTGTTCAAGGCTGGCACCTTATAAGTGGCAGACGCAGTAGGGTACTGTTATTGAAATCCTTGAATTTCATTTTAGCAATATGTGTGGTATTAAATTATTATAGTCCCACTGTTTAATAAAATTTCTGACATTTCTCTAGTTTTAAAATCTCTATCATAGCAAATTTCTAAGAAATTGAGGGATAATTCAAATACACAAGTGAAATAAGGATAAATATCTTCATTCAAATGGTGAAGATTAATATGTAAAAGTAAATACACAAAACCTTATCAATCACTGAGAAACTGGAAGAATGTTGATTTACTCAACATATCGATAAGTTACCTTATTCCATAGTGTGGGCTCAGTAGAGGCCATAAAATGCCAAATATAAGACTTAGCTATGGCTCATGAGCTGTTCGTAATTGGGTGGTTGAAATAGCAGTGATGTAATATACAGTTTATGGCAAGGCTGGGAATAAAGGCAGACATGGATGTCTGCGAGAGCCCAAGGCTTCTTGGAAGAGCGAACTCGTGAGCTGATCTTGAAGATACTACCACAGGAGAGGTATGTAGAAAATACTGTAAGAACTCATTCAATGATTAGTTCTGCTTGAAGGCACTAGGGGTCTTATAGTGTAGGTGACTTGAAGGATGAATGGGCCTTGCCAAGCCAGAAAAGGAAGATGGATACTGTAAATGGAGGCATAAACACACCAGTGCACCCTGAGTTTTAGGGAATATGGACTAGTCCAGTGTGAATAGAGTGGACAGGCTGGGCAGAGACAGGTGAGGCTATAGGTAAAACTGGGCCCAATTATGCAAGCTCTCCTAAGATTATGGTGGACTGAAAGACTTTTTGTTCAATAGTTTGTCTAGTTTTTGGATAAAAGGGTTTTATTTTCGTTGGTTGGTACTAGGTCATTTTGTTTTCAAATAATCTCTGCTATTGCACTCACATCAGATAAGGAATTTAGATGAGTTCAGAAAACGTGATGCAAGTTCATGCTCATGTAACACAATTTTAGTTTGGGTCTAATTCAGCCTTGCCTCAGTATTGAAGAATTTATGTGTTCAAAAACTGGTTAATCTAGACAAAGTTGTCTATCAGTGGTGGTGGCGATCTGGAATTATTCTTGTTACCCTAATCTCCATCGTTAAATGTATTCTCAGCATTCAGAGACCCAGGGATTTGCCACTGAGCCCATAGGCGTTTCTTATGCCTCACTGGGGCCCTGCCCTGAACTTCAGGTGATTTGGCTGGGCCCTAATTCCCTGGGTAACTAAGTTTTTCCTTTTGGGGCCTGGATTTCTGTGGCCTCAGTAACCAGCTGTGAGCCTGCCATGAATTCATTAGAGGGACACCACCCCTGCCCCCCCCACCTCGGAAACATGGACTGTGTCTCCAGCATAACTTCTACACATACCGCAAATGCCTTGAGACCTTGTTTCTTGTGTTTCATCTACCCAGATGGTATCCCTTTATTATAATATAGATGCCCCTTATAACTAGTATCGAACCTATACTTAGCAAATTTGGGGAGTTATTTTGACTTCCAAACATCCTAGTGAGCCCTTTTTATCCCTAAATCCCTACTCTATGTACTATTAACTTTTTTACCCTGAGTAGAAGAAATGTATAAGAATTATGAATCGCTAAACCTGTGGGCTCTTAAAATGTAGTGTTTCTTTTTTCTTTTTTTTTTTTTAATACCCATTTCTTGATGTTCTGTTTAGGCCTGGGCTATTTTGATTCCCCCTTCTTGCTCCTAGTTTTTATTTTTTAAGATTTCATATACTACAGGGATATTTTCAAACCATGAGTCACTTCCTTTCAGGCGCCCCTTTTCTTCCCATAAAGGTCTCTTTGCCAGTTTAGTAAAGGTCAGACTCTGTAGTAGGCATTGGGAAGGCACAGATGCCTTGTCCTAACTTCCTTTCTGACCTCATCTTCCACTGTCTCTTTCCACCTAATTCTTTTCAGACTTGGGAGATGGACTGTGGTTCTTCTGTGAACTGGGGCGTTTCAGCCTCCTTGTTTTTGTTTAGAGTTTCTTCAGTGTGGAATTCCACTGGCCCAACTCACTGCCCAGAGGAATCCACACATTTTTCAAGGCCCAATTCCAAATTCCACCTTTTCTTTGAAGCTTTCACAGATCCTCAAGCTAGATTTATTTCTTCTTCCCTTTTTCTTTCACGGTGCTGTACCTCTAAGGCTGTCAGAGCAAGTATTACCTTCTGTTGTCTTTTTTTTTTTTTAACCCCTTCTGTCTTCTATTTGTGTTTTGTTTATAAGCTTGTTTCCCTTATTAAATTGTAAGATTCTTAAGAGCAAGATTTATTCATCTTTTTATCCACAGTTGCTTGCTTCTTTATTGCATCCTTTTTGTAGAATAGTGCTTGTTCAAGTTATGTAGTCCTGTATAATGGGTTTTAAATCATTGTTTTGTCCCTATTAGGATTTTGGTGGTGTAAGAAACCTTAGTTTATGCATAGGGGGTGCAGTGGAGGAAACTGCCTGCTTCTTCTAGTCCTTTCTTTTCCTTCTCTCCCTCATATATGTCAGATGGAGGAATCTGGGTGAATGCTTGGAGCTGTGTGAAGAGGAATTGTTTGGGAAGGAACACACGGATGATTTAGGGTAGTTGTAATATTTTCTTTAAAAATTTCTTGGAAATCATAATCCTTATCTATTGAGATTATTAACACCATATACTGTGGCAGCACTTTCACATACGTGAACTCCATCCTCCCAACAACACATGGGGTTCATGTTTTATCTCTTTATCCAGGAGGAAACACTGAGGTTTATGCAGTTTTCTTAACTGAGATTACATAAGGGAAATTAAGGTTTTCATGTGAGGCCTGGCTGATTCCAAAGCCAACATTCTTCATCACTGTACTCTCTTGTTTTACATGAGCACTGGAAATTGTACCCACTTTCCTGCTCCAGAAATCAAATCAAGTTCAGCTTTAAGATCAGTTCATAGTAGAAAAAGTGATTTCAGTGTGTGCCTTTCATCAAACTAGTAGTGCTTATCAGGTTGTAATGCTTAAGATGTCAACAAGGGATCTTTCTTTTTCCCTTGAATCAAAAGTTCCCCAAAGACAAAAGATCCTCCCTAGGAAGTCCTAGTTGGTTAAAGAGAAAGAGGTGGAAGTGGGGGATCCAGACCTTCCATGAATCATACAAAGGAAAACTAGGCAGACACGCATGCAAAATATACCTCAAGCTATATGCCTCAATTTCTTCTCCATTGGAAAGTAAATCCGTTCCCTACTCTAGAAAAACACAGAAATTCTTAGAGTTCTCAGAAATCTATCACTCTTCAACAGGTTCAGTAGTACAACCAAGAAGACCAAAATCAATTAATGCTTTGTGTTTTGTCCATTGTTGAGTGTATATTATATAAATGTCTTGGAGCCAGTATTTACATTTTTAAGTTTTCTCTTATTTATAATTTTACTTGATAGGTTAATTTCCCTTGTGTATATTATATAAATGTCTTGGAGTTTGTCAGTTTGACCACTAATAATTTTTTTGTAAACAGCTTGAGGAGTTCCAGAAGACCAATAACGTCAGTTGTGATGTTGGGGAGTAAACACTTAAACACTGGACTTGAAACTGTGTTTAGTTTGCTACTTTACGGTCCGTTTCTTATTTTAATAGGGATGGAAATACTTTCATTTAATAATTAGCTCATGATTCTTTATTATTTGTTGATACTTGAAAGGGCTCCAATCCTGCAGTCAGACAAGGAGAAATAACTAGTACCTTCAAAGTTCCACTTGGGCGATGGGAGTCAGTTACATAATGGGAATAATGTTTCTGTCCCTTTAGCTAAACTAAACAGTCATGATTCTAGATAAAATATTCCTCACTGATAAGCTTCTTGAAGGTCTAGTTTGACTTTATAATTTTGTAACATTTGGTTACCACATGAGGTCTTTTGAAGGTACATGGTTGTTTATCCAGTGGTTAAAGTAAATGAATGACTATGAAATCTTTGTTGTTGATTAAACAAATGTCATAGGACAGTGTGGGTTTTTTTTTTTAAATTTTTTTTTATTTTTAAAATTTTTATTTATTTATGATAGAGAGATAGAGATAGAGAGGCAGAGACATAGGCAGAGGGAGAAGCAGGCTCCATGCACCGGGAGCCCGACGTGGGATTCGATCCCGGGTCTCCAGGATCGCGCCCTGGGCCAAAGACAGGTGCTAAACTGCTGCACCACCCAGGGATCCCCGACAGTGTGGGTTTTTATTAGTATATTCTGTTAGCTGTGCTGAAAAACTGTATTTAAAGTAGTGACTGATGAAGATGTGTGAGTACTGTATTAACATTTCTATGTACATCAATCCATTTGATGATATACCTATATAAGTCATAATTAGAAGTATATGTCACTTTCTGAAATATAATTGTGGAAAAGTTTAAAAAAATTTTTAAATGTTTTTTTAAAATTATTTTTAAGTGATCTCTACACTCTACATGGGGCTTGAACATAGAACCTCAATATCAAGAGTCACATACTCTACAGACAGAGCCAGCCAGGTGCCCCTAAAAATCGTTTTTTTAAAATTTGGAAATCTAATGTTTGGCCTTATATACTGAAAGATATTTAAAGGAACCACTTATGAAATCTTTGAGGTGAATAATCAAACTCTAATTCATACAAATTGTATAAAAAATCTGCATTAAATACAAAAAAGACTTTCTATCTCAGTATACGATGGATTGTAACCACATAACAGTACTTAAACAATTTTCTTTTTATAAGATCCATTCTATGTTAAAGAACGGCCCTACTTTTTAACGTAAAAATCAGTTCACAAGTATCAAGTGTTTACTATAAGCCAGGGGTTACACCAGGAGCTTAATATGTATTTTACTTTTGTGGCGACTTAGAGATGGGTGCTAAGATGCTTGTTTTAGAACTAGAGAAATTTAAGCAGAGAAAGGTGAGATCTTTCCAAAGTTAGAAATTTGAAAGGTTATGGGAGTAGTAGCATAGAACCTTTCACATTCATTAACCACTAGTCTATCCTTCTCTAGTATTACAAAAATGTTTGTTTACCTTTTATGAAGATTTTTCCTGTGTATATAAAATTTATCTTCAATATTTTATTCTAGAATATAAATAAATAATAGATGTGGACTAAATATATTATAAAATCTGAGAAAGACAGGGACAATGTATACCTTACCCAATCCCTATATAGATCATAAATGCCTAGCACATGGTAGGGTAGTGTATTCATTTTTAAACACTGAAATCAATTTATATAAATATATATATATACACACACACATATATAATTTTTAGACATTCACAATTGAAAGACATTCAAGTGTTCTTGACTGGTCTAGTTTCTTTTATAAGTGTCAGAAATTAAAATGGTTTTGTTCTCTGTGCTATTGGATGTTGAAAATAAATCTCAAAATACCTCTAAGCTAGTTGTGATATCTGACAAAAATGCTACCACAGAGAATTATGAATTTAGATTAATGTGAGTAGATTCATTTAGAATTTGACTTGGAGAATATAAATGAAACATTTCCTCCCCTTGAACTTTTGTAGAATGTTTTTCAGGTTCTTGATTTATTTAGTCTTAACTTGGTGACAGAAACTTGGATGTACTTTTTGGGTGTGCCATTTTCTCAACTTCTCTCTTGTTGATTCCATCCTTAATGTTTTTTAGATGGGGATTTTTAAAATGTAACTTTGATCCTGCCACATAGCCGCCCCTCCCCCCCCCTCGAGAAATCAGAATACATTTTAAAAATCAGTTGTAGGTGGCTCAGTCAGTTAAGCATTCCACTCTTGGTTTTGGCTCAGGTCACGATTTCAGGGTCATGAGATTGAGCCCCACATTGGGCTCTGTACTCAGTGTGCAGTTAGCTTGTCCCTTTTTTTTCCTTCTCTGCTCCTCTCCCCAACAAATGAATAAACAAATCTTTAAAAAAATAATAAAAATAAATTTTGATAGAGCCAAGAAAATTGAGAAACTGGTGCATATATTTGCATTTGAGTATGGAAAGTCTAACCCAGTATAGAGCACTGGTCACATATGATGGATTTTAGCTGTTTACCAGAGTTAGTTTATATAAAAAATCAATATATTTTAAGATTTTGTTTGAGAGTGCACAAGTGGGCTACTTGCTAAACTGCCAATCTCCGGAATACTGAGCTAAAGAAATAGTTAATATTGTAACCCAGTATGTTTGGGGGTGGTTTTTTATGCAACATTAGATAACTATTTCAGCATGGTCAACTAAAGAGGTACTAAATTAAGAAATATAAAGGTAAAGTTTTTGTTTTTTTTTAAAGATTTTATTTATTTGAGTCAGAGAAGCACAAGTGGTAAAGTGAGGGGAAGGGGCAGAGGGAGAGGGAGGAGCAGACCCTGCCACTGAGCAGGGAGCCCCATGTGGGTCTCAATGCTAACTAAGACGCCCGAGATAAGGACCTGAGCTGAAGGCAGTTGCTCTACCTACTGAGCAACCCAAGTGCCCCAGTTTTTAGATACCTTGTATTTCACTGAATCTAAGATGCCATCAAATTTTTGACTCCCCATTATTTTATATACTGCTAAAAGAAGAAAACTGCCAATTAAACTGGTACAGTGTTCCTAAAAAATTTGAATTAAGGTATGATTTATCTATGGTAAAATTTACCTAGTTTAATGTTTAATTTTGAAAGATTTGACAAAGCTCTGTGGGTTATAACATGCAGTCATAACACACCTTCACAACCATCAGCAAAACAGATATAGAACAATTGTATTACCACTTAGTTTTTAAGTTACATTTAATAAAATTGAAAGGGATTTTAAATTGATTTGACACATTTTCACCATATCATTCTTACCAGTCATAAAAAGGAACATAGAAACAAAATAAAATTTTTTGGGTAAACTTCTTATTTAGAATCTGACTCTTCTTTGAACTTACAGTTGTCTATGACTTCATTCAGTCTTGTCCTCTTAGTCAAGAGCACTTCTAGAAATATGTTCTATTGCTTCTGGGATTTTCTTTCAAGTTGATTATGTCCATTATGCAAGTTTAGACTGCCATTTTCTTATTTGACTAACTGTAGTTTTTAGATTTTCCTTGATGCCGCTGGAAGTTAAAGCAGCGTTGGTTCAAAGTCAGTAGAAACTTTCTGATTAATTGAGGCTTGAAGCCTTAATTTTAGTCTTGCTGGATGCATAAAGTCTTTGGTCTCATCAACTGTTACTTGCACATATTTTCATCTTCAAAGATTTCTTTGCCTTCTGTTGTTTTGCTTGGTTGGCAGTACCAATATACATAACAGGAATGATGCAAATAATTCCCTGGAGTTGATGGCAAGATGGACACCTAGGACCACATGTGAGCAGAACTGTATCATGAGTGTCAGCTGGACAATGGCAATTGTAAGATGCCATTGAGTGTAAGACACAACCAGATTTTATATTTGTTGAAAAAGTATAAAAAGTGTGGTTTAGAATTGATAAAATAAGGTATTAGTCCACTGTTGCACATTTTTATGCACAAGGAGATTGAGGGGTACAGGTATCAATTTAGGGTCATCGAGCTCTTGGGCAGCAAAGCTGGGGCCAGACATTGACTTTCTGTCTGCTAGCTTTAAGGTGTTTTCATAATACTCTTGGGAGAAATGTTCTGATCTCACAGGAGGCTGGGGTGGTAGCAAAAGGATTGGGTTGGTGGTCAGAAAGACTAGTTGATTGCATTCTGGTTTTTGCTTACAAACGAGTGGTTCTGGAAGTTATTTATGTTGCCTTATCTCATTTTTCCCATTTGAGAAATGGGATGATGATGGTACCTTCTTCAGAGGACTGTTCAAATGATTAACTGAGTACTTGCATGAAATTTTCACATAGAATTTTTTTAGTATTGAAAAAATACTATTTTCTCCATACTTTCTTCCTTTGTATGATATTATATCTGTTGCCCCAAAATTATGGTTTATAACTCTTAAGACTTTTAAGGTTCTTAGGACACTTGAGTGACTCAGTGGTTAAACATCTGCCTTTGGCTCAGGGCATGATCCTGGGATCAACCCTGCATCAGGCCCCTACAGGGAGCCTGCTTCTCCCTCTGCCTATGTCTCTGCCTCTCTGTGTGTCTCTCATGAATAAATAAAATCTTAAAAAGACTTTTAAGCTTCCCTGTCTTCTGAGTCTCTGTGGTCCATGCACATGTAATGATAAGTGTTCTGACAGAAAAGTCTAACATGAGTTTGACTGTTGACATGAAATATACACGGGGTAGTTCCTTCCTCATCAATTCATGGTTGCTACCTAATTCAGTTGGTGACTTTAGTGTAGTATGCCCAGATACTTAAAGGATTTTATGTTGTTTTCCTCTTTGTATTTTGTTTTCTAAAGTTACAGATAAATTTAAAAAGTTATAAAACACGTTCAGATTTTTATCATCCAGAAATCATTTTTTTGTGTCTTTTTATCATCTTTAAGAAATAAATTCCCCTTTATTTTTTTTAAAGGTTTTATTTATTTACTCATGAAAGACAAGCAGAGAGAAGTAGAGACATAGACGGAGAAGAAGGCTCCCTGCGGAGAGCCCGATGTGGGACTTGATCCCTTACCCTTGGATCATGCCTTCAGCCGAAGGCAGACGCTCAACCACCGAGCCACCCAGGTGCCCCAATAAAGTTCCCTTTAGGCACTATTTCTGTTCAATTCACCTTCTAGAAGTGACCAGTATCATTAATGATGAAAATCTTTATGATCTAGTTTTTATAAGTATAAACAATGTATGATATTGAATACTTTTATAACTTAGTTAATTTAGTACTTGCCTTTCATATATTCATTTTTCTTTTTCTTTTAAACATTTTTGTTTAGGATAGATTTTTTTTTTTAAAGCTGCAGTTGTGCTCCACATTTCTGACGTCTGAATTCCCTTTAGAGAATGGAATAAAATTCAACAGTAAGAATCTTGAGCTTTGATGGTTTGGGGAATTATAAATTTTAAAAGCCTATTCATGGCATAAATAACAAACAATTCAATGTTATCATCCAAAAAAATTAACTATGTTGACTTTAGGATGTTTCCTTTAACTGTTTAAAAATTTTAGCTACTGAGTTTTTATTATGACAATTGTAAATATTTTTGTATTGCTACAGCCTTATTAAAATTTTAATAGCTATATCCTATTCAATTGCATTGGTATATCATTTAACTCATGTGGCACATTTCATTATATAATTTAGATTGTTATCTAATAGCTTGGATTTTGATTTACTTTTTCTAATAACTTGGATTTTTATAAGTGAAGCTTTTTAAAAACCAGAGTTTCCTGATAAATATTTGTTTTGAAAATATGGTATGTAAGACATACATTTTTCAAACGTAATACCTCAAATCCATTTTTCAAATATCTTAAGGAAAAATTTTGAATTTATAGAATCTATCTCAAATACCAGGAAAGGAAAATATTCCATAGGCAAGCATCTAAAGATATGTTTATTTTCATTAGAAAATTTTGTGATTGTAAGATGATATAGATTCAAGGTGAGATCTATAAAAGGGAATAATTCATTTTTTCTTATGTTTTTCTCTTTGAAATGTATCTGAGTTTGATATTTTTTTCTGAGATAAGTACAAATTTCTGAACATTTGACATTTATTTTAAAGACTACTTTTTGTTAAAATTGTTCACTGGTGAATGTCAGTATTACTAGAATGATGTGACTTTATAAAAATTCTAAGTATATGAATGTCATGCAAATACACGTATTGCACAAAATTTTGAGCTGGAGAGTGTATAGGTACTTATGTTTGAGAGATTGTTTACCATTACCAACTCAGTACTAGAAGATGGTAACTGAGCTTTTCAAAAGTAATAAATTTGTCATGTGCTTCATGAAAATGAGGATGATAGTGTGTAATTGGATAGTTTAGGTATTTACAACATGGTATTTGTTTATAATGTTGAAGTTCTAAAAAAAAAAAAACAATTGAAGAGTATGCTCTATCCTGTTATAAGTACATTAATACCTTTCTAAAGTTAAGTGACTGATCTCTGAACAAGAGTTGCAAGTTAGTTTTGTCACTATTTGTTCTTTATCATAGTAATTTTTTTTCCAAAGTCAGTTACTTAGAGGATAAATGTCTTCTCATTGTTGTCTTTAGGTTTCTTAATACTCTGAAACTTGTCTATTAGTTTTTGAAAGATCAATTTTGTAAATTGGTCTATTTTACATTTAGCTTAGGCAACTAATACTGCAGAATTTAGGACCATGTTATGATGTTTATATTAATCTTCTGGTCTTGCAGACGAAAAATAGGGCCCCCAACATGACCTCTTCCAGAAACAAGGATTTTGCTGTCTAGGAAAGTTTTATTATATAATGTAGAAATAATTCATCATCAGATTTGTTATCTAATAATGAATATTTCCTTTGCTGTGTGCTATTTATATCAAAATGGCTTATATGAATATTGTTGAGCATACCTACCAGAATACTAAAACACATAACAGCATCTATCTTTCAATATCATGGTTTCTATAGAAATGTGGCTATAAGGGATCCCTGGGTGGCTTAGCGGTTTAGCGCTGGCATTCAGCCCAGGGAGTCATTCTGGAATCCTGGGATCCAGTCCTCCATTGGGCTCCCTGCATGGAGCCTGCTTCTCCCTCTGCCTGTGTCTCTGCCTCTCTCTCTCTCTCTCGCATGAATAAATAAAAAATCTTAAAAGATGTGGCTGTAAGATTCTTGCTGAAGGCTAATTCTTAAAATTTGTCAGTGTAGAGTTTATTTATATCCGATTGAAATGATAGGATTTTGCTCTAAGTTAACGCTGTTTTATTTTTTTTTAATAATTTATTTTTATTTTTATTTACTTATGATAGTCACAGAGGAGAGAGAGAGAGAGAGAGAGAGAGAGAGAGAGAGAGAGAGAGAGAGGCAGAGACATAGAGGGAGAAGCAGGCTCCACGCACCGGGAGCCCAACGTGGGATTCGATCCCCGGTCTCCAGGATCGCGCCCTGGGCCAAAGGCAGGCGCTAAACCGCTGCGCCACCCAGGGATCCCTTTTTTTCTTTTTTTTAATAATTTTTTTTATTTTTATTTACTTATGATAGTCACAGAGGAGAGAGAGAGGCAGAGACATAGACAGAGGGAGAAGCAAGTTAACGCTGTTTTAGACAAGAATAAGAATGTTTGAGCTACTTAATGTATTGGTATTTTTTGAGGATAATATGGGGTGATGATTAAAGAATTTAAGTGTGGTCTAATGCTGTTGACAAATGTACATTGAGATTATTTAGAGAATGTTGTAGAAGGTACTGCATTGTTTAGCTATAAAAAGAAACATTGTTCTTACACTTTAAGACTGTGAGTAGAGCAACAAACTGGCTCTGTCTGGTTGCAACAATTTCACTTAGTCTTTTCCAAATGTATTGATATAGAAAACAGTGTACTTTAAAATACTGTGAACTTTTGTGCACTATGCTTAACACAAAATTTTAAACTTAGTCTATTTTTTCTTTTTTTTTTTTTTTTAATTTTTTTATTTATTTATGATAGTCACAGAGAGAGAGAGAGAGGCAGAGACACAGGCGGAGGAAGAAGCAGGCTCCATGCACCGGGAGCCCGATGTGGGATTCGATCCCGGGTCTCCAGGATCGCGCCCTGGGCCAAAGGCAGGCGCCAAACCGCTGCGCCACCCAGGGATCCCCTTAGTCTATTTTTTCAATTTAAGTACTTTAAGAATCTTTTAAAATACTTAAGTACCTTATTTTATTAATATTTAAATGCTAAAGTTATACTGTACCTTGGAAAACTGAACTGAAAGCAAGGAAATAGGTAAATAAGGTCAGAGTAGCTAACGCAGATGTCAAAAGTTCAAGCGTTTTTCTCAAAGATCACTAACAGATTCCTTAAACCTTTTCAGATTTTTATTTAACATTTAACCCTGACAGATATGACTGATTTCAAAAAGCCACACAACTCTTGCAAATTTAATGAAAAAGAGAACAAAAGTATTATAATGGATTCCAAAAGTTTTTAAGTTATAATAGATAATGATTGATGGTAATAGGTTAAAAATTCCAGATGAAAGGAAGGATCATCTAGAAAATATATAAATTAAAATTTTGAATCAAGAATTAGAGCTGTTGAATCAATGGATTGTAGAACAAATGAAAGAAAGTTATCAGAGGGCTATCTTCTAGAAGGTTTTGGGAATTAGTTATGGAGGCAAGATTATTTGGTTTTCCAAAGAATACATTCTTTATAGCTTTACAGAGCACAGAAAAAGCTATGAAGTTTGAGTTTATTTTATAAAATTAGTGCATCTCTATTGGCATTTTATGAAGAAACTGCACAAAGTGAAAGAAGCTATCCTATGAGTATGGTTGCAAAACACAAAACTTAAAATGCAAAATAAAATTAAGATCATCAGTATATTACTCAGTCACCGAATAGGATTATTGCAGGAATTTAAAATATGGCCGAATTGTAGAAAACTATTCATATATCACTTTAATAAGTTAAAAAAAAATCATGCTCAAGATTACACGTAGAGTTTGTAAGTGGCCGAAGTGGGTGTCAAACTCAATGTTTGTGATTAACTTGTGATACACAAGTTAGCCAGTCACTATCCAGACCTGGGAAGTCACTCTCTTATTTCTCTTTACAAATTATAATACTTATGCTAGACTTCTCTCAGGTCACCTACCCTATCTCCCAGTTTTAGCAAATGATCATCTCACTCATGCTAAATAACTCCAAGGCTGGGGACCTACAACCTTCTCAGCAAATCTAGGCCTATAACTTCATGGTTGTCTATTCATTCTGAGAAATGTTTATTGAGTGCCTGCTCAGGACCAGGTACTCTGCTAGTGTGTGGGGGAGACAAATGTCAATAAGAGGTGGTTCCTGCCTGGAATAACTCTGGTCTATCAAGTATTTCTCAAAATGTTTTCAAGAGAATATAGTTTTTTTTTTTTGCTTTTAGTGAACATTTTTATTCTACCCCATTAGAAAACAATATAAATTCATGGCTTTGATGTTATTGCTTAGAAGAAAAGTTGATTAAAATGTGTATATAAAACAATAGTACACTAGTAGGATCTACAAGTGGGTAGGGGGGGTGATATGACTCACTAGTATGAAAAAGAAAATACTACTTCTAATATGTGATATAAAAGAAACAAGCTTTATCAGTATTTTTAAAATATTTTATTTGAGAGAGGGAGTGAGCACAAGTTGGCGGAGGGGCAAAAGGAGGAGGAGAGGAAGAAGCACTCCCTGCTAAGCGGGGAGCCCAATTTGGGGCTCAGTCCCAGGACCCTAGGTCATGACCTGAGCCGAAGGTAGATGCTTAACCAACTGAGCCACATAGGCACCCAAGCTTTGTCAGTATTTAACACGGGCTGTGCACTGAGGACATCCCTCATGTTGCAGGTCAAAGAGGCTATGTGTGATGTTGGAGATGCAGTGTGGGAAGAGGGTGAGCCTGCTGTGCTGGGGCCACCCTGCTGGCCTCCCATGATTGTTACCTTTTAGTGTGTTGCAGTTATGAGTGCCTGGCAAGTGTTGTACATATCATTTACTTATAAACTCATCTTCATGATGGTCAGTTATGCATGTCTGCAAAGAATCCACACAGCGAATATGATTAAAAATACTAGCAGAGTGAACTATGAGGAAATAGCAAAGTTGACAGTTATGGTTTTGTTATAAGCTTTTTGTCAGACATATAAAACACAACCAGATTTGATAAGTGTAGACCAAGTCAGCTTTTCCCTCTCATTGATGCTGGAGATTGCTGGTCTGGATTAATCTTCGTGGTTTTCCTGCTTCTGGTCTAGCTTTCCTCCAATCCATTTTGCATATCAGCCAAGCAATGCACCTAAAATTCAACTGATTGTCATTTTCTTCTTTTTCTTACTTAAAACGCTTCCTTTCTATTTTTGTTTAATGCTAAGGGCCAATTCCCATCTTCGTAGATACACTGGTAGGGGTCTTGCCTTCCTCTCCAGCCTTACCTCCTATCCCTGTCCCTAAAGGATCTTTCTCTCTCTTACCTGTGCCTAGAGGACTTGTGTCTCTCCCTCTCTCCCTTCACCTAGGCTGTATCCTTCTCTCATCATTCAGGTATGCCCCACTATTGCTTCTCCCAAAAGATCCTTTCTGCCTCTAGCCCTGGTGAGATGTGCCTGATGCAGCCCATCGCCCAGTCAGCTTGGCATAGACTTGCTGAATGGCTTTCTCCATTGTGACAAATTTTAACAAGAATCTCTAGGACTGACCTCCATAATTGGCCTAGTCTTGTGTAATACGTATTATGATTAAATTGAGTAAAACCATGTTTGAGAAGGTAAGGGAGATGGGAAAAGGACCCTGTACAGTGTTAATTGATAGAAGATATTATAAGCTTTATCCCAAAATATAGTAGATGAAGGATTATAAGCAATTCTAATTTTGACAAACTTTTTTTTAAACTTAAAAAAAAAAGATTTCATTTATTTGGGAGAGAAAAACACATAGCAAGAGAGAGCGTGAACAGGGAAGAGAGGGAGAAACAGACTTCCCACTGGCTGGGAGCCCTATGTGGGGTTCTGTCCCAGGACCCCAGGGTCATGACCTAAGCCAAAGAATCATGATCACTCAAGTGACTGAGCCACCTAGGTGCCTCTGTTTTTTTTAACTTTTCTGACTGGTTTATCACTTTTTAAGGACAACACATATTGTTATTAATAATACATTTATTGAAAAGCAGAGAAATGTGCTATAACTTAATGTATAATTGTTAAAATAAAAATTTCTAACTTCCTCCAAAAGTTTTGGTTCTTTTTCTATGACCAGTTTTACAATTTATGATAAGATCTCTATGATTTTATTTATTTATTTATTTATTTATTTATTTATTTATTTATTTATGGCTTTAAATAGTAGGAATTTTCTTATATTTAAGGAAATATTTATTTATTTAAATTGAATTAAAACTCTGTACTGTAACCTTTAACCTCTTACTGAAGTAGCAATTTCTGTTCTTCAGAAAGATAAGACCATTTACCATGTCCCCTGATTGTTTGATTTTGGACACCTTCTAGTCATGTCTCCCCTTAATTATTCATTTCTCTTTTTGCTTCCCTCTCACTTCCCTCCCTTTGCTTCCTTTATCCCTTTTTTGAGTTTGAGTTTTAAATGTTACAAACTTCTTGGTAGTAAAAATAATTGGATGTTTATCAGATCATTGTATAGAATTTAAAAAATAGTTATATGCCAAAATACTGGTATTTCAAAGAATAAAACCTCTCAGTATTAAACTATCTCAGAGTTCTACTCTAATTTTTTGTAAAATTCATTTAGTGTATGTCCCTGAACATAATTATGCTCTGACTCCCTTCATCACATCATCCATGGACCTTACTTGGAAAGTAAGTCAACACTGCCTGATGAATGATGCGATGGAACTGGGCACACAACTTTCTTTTGACTTTACTAACCCCCATCCTTTGCTTTTTCCTACTGTATGAGGCCAAGATTTCCACATTTAGATAATTCCCTGCTCCCATATTTATTACTGGCAGGTGCACACGTTTGCATCCATGAATTGTTAAACCTTCAGTGTAAAGGGGAATGTTTGATCTATGGGCCTTATGGTGGATATTCCTTTTTGATGCTATTAGATGATACCATGTGGAATTACAATGAGTACTTCCATATGCCAGGAATTATGCTGCGAGGTTTACAAAAATACAAATCTTTTATTTATTGCAAACTTTTAACTGTAATTTCCCTGCAAACATACTTTCCTTTTTGTTACTAGCATTCATTTGTGAATGTTAATCTGTTGTCTGGATAATTGGGTTGACTGTAAATAACAAACATAAAAGATGTTAAATATTTTATGTCATTTTTGGCATAAACTTTGATTTAGTTGCTAAACTATATTTCTAGGTTCTAAGCTTAAATAAATTTTCACATTTACTTCAAGTGTAACTACAAAGAATCAGAAAAGACATTGTTAATTTTTCTTTTTGAATGCTCAAGAATTATGAGACTCCAATAACTAGCAGAGTTTAAAATAGGAGTTTGTATTATCCTATCTCTCTTCAGCCCATTATTCTGTTAGAAATATACAGCATGTTCCTAGATAATGGAAGTAAGTATGTTATTTACTTGTGCAATGACTTCTTCCTGTAGATATTTTTACTTTAAAATGGAATGGAGGCTGAACAAAAAGAAAATTGTGTGGTAATAAAGGCCAATCTATTAAATATTTATTTCCTTTTATTCTTTAAGTAGGCTTTTGCTGATTTTTAAATTGGCCTACTTGTTTTCTCTCTTTCTGTTTTTAAAGAAGATTGTATTTATTCATGAGACAGAGAAAGGCAGAGGCAAAGGGAGAAGCAGGCTCCCCACAGAGCAGGGAGCACAGATACAGGACTGGATTCCAGAACCCCAAGATCGTGACTTAAGCTGAAGGCAGGTGGTTAACTGACAGAGCCACCCAGGTGCCCTGGGCTGGTGGTTTCTTGCTTGCTTGCTTGCTTATTTATTTATTTATTTATTATATTTTATTTATTCATGAGAGACAGGCAGAGACACAGGCAGAGGGAGAAGCAGGCCCCATGGGGGGAGCCTGATGCGGGACTCAATCCCGGGACCCCAGGATCACACCCTGGGCAAAAGGCAGGCACTAAACTGCTGAGCCACCCAGGGATCCCTACACTCCTTGTGGCATATTTAGTTACTTATATATTCTACATGTAAATTCTTTGTCTAATGTGATTTGTAGATATTTCCTTCATACTGTGACTTGTGCTTTCATTCTTTTAACAGTGTATTTTATAGAGCAAAGTTTGTAATTTTGATGAGGTCTAATTTATCATATTTTTATTTTATGAATCTTTTTGTGTATCTTATCTAAAAACTTATTAGATAATACCAGATCATAAAATATTCTATTTTTAAAAGTTTACAGCTTTTCATTTGTATATAGATAGATATGTTATTCATTTTGAGCTAAGTTTTTTTAAGATATAAAGTTTAAGACTAGGTTCCTCGTTTTCTTTTTTTTTAGTTAGCATTCAGTTGTCCAATTATTCCAACATCATTTGTTGAAAAGACTCTTTATTGAATTTAAACCTTTGTCAAAAATAAGTTCTTCACATTTATGTAGCTCTATTTCTGGACTCTGTTGTGTTCTATTGATCTATGTGCCTGTCAGTACCACACTGACTTGATTACTGTAGTTTAATAGTCTTGAAATCTAGTAGTGTGAGTTTTCCAGCTTGATCTCTTTTATAAAAATTGTTTTCTATTCTGATTCCTTTGCTTTACTATATATTTTAGGATTAGCTTGTCTGTATCTATAAAAGTCCTGCTAGGGTTTTGAGTGGAATTGTGTTAAATGTATAGATCAATTTGGGGAGAATTGACCTCTTAATACTGTGTAAAGTCTTCTAATCTATGAACATTGTATGTCTCTCCATTTATTTCAGTCGTCTTTGATTTCTTTTATCAGTGTCATGTAGGTTTCAGAATATAGATCCTGTATACATTTTGATGGAGTTTCATCCAAGTAGTTCATTTTTGTGGTATTTTAAAATTGTTCATTGCTATTATATAGAAATACTTTTGGTTTTTGCAAAAGAAAATACAAAAGGCATTTTTCTTCTTGCTGTGCATTGAAACCCCTTTTCTGCTCCTTGACTCTGAACCACAGGGCTTTTCCTTGTAATCTTTGCATTCATTGTCTGCTTCTGAGATTTGGGCTGCCTTGAATCCTGGCTGTGGTATAGTGGAGAGAAAAAAATTAACTCACTGCCAGTTCATTGGTACTTTTGAATTCTGGTCTTCTCCAATCCACCTACTTCAGTTTAATTTCAGAGACCTCAAATTGTTCCTTCATGTATTTTGAGTTTCTTAGCTGTGTTGTCTTAGAGAGAGAAGGTGTAATGTGTGCTTATCTTTCCTGAAACAACCAAGACCACGCTCTCTCTCTAGCAGAGACCAAAAATGGTTTTTTACAATCACATTTCAAATTTTGTTTACTCTTAGCAGGCAGTCCACCTATGTTTTGAGATCTTGTAACGTTTCTCCCTTGTCTACTCCCTGTTAGGAAAATTATAGTACAACTCTTTTCCCAAGCTGAATACTTGGGAATAGTTTTATTTATAGTCTTATAATATTAAGAGAAAATAGAAAAATTTTGACTTGAGTAAATTATAATTGAAGATGAAATGTCAGAGTAACATTCATGATGACATTCCTCAAAGAAGCTATGGTTTTATCTGAAAAATTGTTTGAATTCAGACTGCTTCTGCTCACAGCCTTCACAAACTTCAGAAAGGATTGGAGGATTGATATTTTAAAAACAAATTTGTGTGTGTGAAACAAATTGATATTAGACTTAAATTTTACGTAAGTGATGAGACATAGAGGCAGATACATTAAAGAAGGAATACAATCCAGAAATTTGCATGAGTGTCAGATTTTCTTTTCTATTCACTGCTTAAAAAAAAAAGGGTGATTTATATAGCCAGAAATTCTGCAGTGAGAGCATTGAAAATTTTCATATTAAAATTATGGCAAATACATTTTCTTTTAAATTTGTTGGCCACTTTTTATGCTTAAGATTTGTTTTAGGTATGCCAGACACAAGTCAATATCACTATTGATTTCTGACCTCATCTTCAGGAATAACTGATGCTTTCAATGTAAATTTTAATAATTCTGTAGCCTAGCATAATTACATAGGGTTAGAATTATATAGCTTCAGTTTCAAACTTGTGCTTGAAACTGGAAATATTTACTAACATTTGTATCTAATATGGCATGTTTTTGCATTGGGAAAAAGGAAGCAAAATAAAGGTCAGTTCTGTGGTAGAGGAAGAAAGTACTCACTTTTTGGAAAGTGGGTTAAGAGTGCTCTATATTTCCTTTTGGTTTTCTTGGAATATGCTATAGTCCAAAAACTGTAATCAAATTCTTGAAAAGACTAGCTGACAACATTTTTCAGGTATGCTTCATTTTGGTGAAGGATAGGTGTTAGAGGGGAGGAATGGGTATGTGGGTCATTATGAAATGAAAGAGCATAGACTTTGGGATCAGAAAGATCTGGATTCGAGGGGCGTCTGGGTGGCTCAGTCAGTTAAGCGGCCGACTTGATTTGAGCTCAGGTCATGATCTCAGGGTGCTGAGATCAAGTCCTGTGTAGGCCTCTGTGCTCAGCGGGGAGTCTACTCCAGGATTCGCTCTTTTCCTCTGCCCCTCCCTCAGTTCTCTGTCTCCCCACCCTCCTTTAATAAATCTTTAAAAAGAAAAAACCAAAGATCTGGGTTTGAATCTAAGCTCTGTCACTAAAATGGTGAATATATATATTGCTTAATGCCTCTGAGTTTCTTGTCTTGGGTAAAGATGATTTACCTCCTTAATTTGTAGACTTGTTTGATTAATTCAACAGGAACAGTTGTAAAGGGACCCAAAACTATGCCTTGTGATAGTGGTGTATTCATTAAGAAATAGAGCCTTTATTGTACAATAGCTAGAGCAAAAGAGAAAGTAGTTTAATAGCTGAGAGCTTTCTGAAAGAGCAGTGCTAATGTTCAACCTTGATGAATAGCAAAGAAAATGATTAGCTTATTTATTAATAGGGTGCCTAGGTTTTGGCCTGAGTACCCAGGTTTGCTTACATTCCTTTAGACTGAGACATAAAATAGTAATGGGTTTAGAGTAAAGTTTGGGCAGGATTGTAGCCTTGCATCTGTGGGTTAGCAGGCTTTTTTTTTTTTTTTTAAATCTTTTTATCTTCCTTTAACTTCTCTTTTGAGTACATAAACACATATGTTCTCATAAAGACAAATATTTTAGTCCTATCTCATCTGTCTCACATGATAGTGTAATTTGAGACCTACCGAAGGTATGTGTAGACTTTTCAGTCTTTAAGGTGAGCTTGTGATGTCAGACTCTTAAAAGAAGCAGTAGCAGAGGGGCACCTGGGTGCTCCGTGGTTGAGCACACCTTCAGCTCAGATCATGATCCTGGGATCGAGTCCTGCATCAGGCTCCCTGTGGGGAGCCCTCTGTCTATGTCTCTGCCTCTCTCTGTGGCTCTCATGAATATAAATAAATAAAAATCTTTAAAAAGCCACAGCAGAATAAAAGAGTAATGGACCTTCTGGTGATGATACCAATTTCTCACTGCATGTGCCTGAGAAAACTGACCATATTATTCAGCATTTGACATCTATAGCTGTATGGGTCCAGTAAGGAGGTAGAAGTTGCATGATGGTTTGACAGCTTAATATAAAGCTTATAAAGCTTAATATAAAGAATTACTATGATAAAAGAGTAACATGACATATAAAGAAACACTACATAGTACCCTAGGCTGTGGAAGAGTAACCAAGGAAGACTTATAAAGGTGAAGATATGGTTCAGCCTCGAAAAAGCAGACGCTCCTGCTAGTTGAGCCAGTTTGGAGCTGCTCTGGTGTTAGGAGGCAAATAGGCCACCCTTTGCAGTGCAGATGGCCAGCCGGTATAGACGTGCAGTGGAAGTCTCATTGCTGGTGGTGGTGGTGGGGGGAACAGGAGTTTTTTCCATTGTGAGTTGATGGGGAGTGCTGGGATGGTAAATGTTGGGGATGGGTGTTGTAGAAGGAGCCACTTGTCAGGGTGTGACCGTCCAGGCCATAAATGCAGGCTGAGAGGGGCCCTGCCAACAGGCTCTGCACAGGCAGGAGGCATTCAGAGCATTCAAGTCTGTGTAGGGGCTCTGGTTTCTGTGTGGAGAGGAACCCAGACGATTTCCAGGAGGAGAGGCTGCAGGATCCCAGAGGGATCGTGTTCTCTGCCCCATGTCTGGGCAAGGCTTTACCAGATCTCTGTCTACACCCCACACTCCCAAACCCCAGCCCAGGCAGGGAATTCCAGGAAGCCCCTCCTTCATAGTGTCTCAGTGCCCCCTATGCGAAAGCTTAACCTCATGTCTACATTAAAGGAGAAATGCTTAATGGAATTCTGTTGCGTATCATGGGGCCTGCAATGAAGTGTACATTTGAAACTGAGATGCAGTAAGTTGGTAACTCAGATAGTATCTTTTATTTTGAAAAAGTGAGGGTATATGCCAGTATATCGAATCTATAAACTATGTACATGTTAACTTGATACTAATTTTGCCTTACATACTACTTCCTATCTTCTGAAGGAATGATTTATAAAACTAATGAGAACTAAAATCATACCAGTGGTACATGAAAGACTTGCTGAACTTTGATCATAACATCCCTTAATCTGCTGGGAGCTGTTTAAGTTTGCAGCAGCTGGTTTTAAGTTATTGCCGGTCATTTGGTGGCAGAGGATGTTTTGGGTTGTAATGTAAGTGGAGAAGCTATAGGTCTGATTTTTTTCCTCTGTTACCTTATCACCTCCTCCTCCTACCTTGCTTGGCAAATGTCAGCAGGGACCTAACATTGCCTAGCTTGGTGGTGCTTGCACATGAAGGGACGGACTTTCAGTTACATTGACATTTTACCTGTAACTCATGACATCATAAAGATTCCTGGAACTAATGCTTCATTTTCCTTTTAGCCTCATGAATAGCGTTGAATTTCTACAGGCAGTACTAGATTGTGAAAGAATTTCAATCAATTTTTTCCTTCAGACAGTTTTATTAACTAAACTTCTTTCCCTTCTTTTTTGGGAGGCCAGAAACCCCATCTATCATTATGCATATGGAATAAGAGATTGGTTGCCTGGACAGAAAAACCTAGCTTCTTTTTAAGGCTTTTATTAATTATAATCTCATATTAATATTGCCTTATTATAAATATCCATTGTAGAAATTCAGAAGATATTAATAAGCAAAAGTAATATAAGGTAACATTCTCTTGCTTAGAAATTATCCCTAGTTATACTTCAATATATAGAATTCAAGATCTTTTTATTTTGATATACCTGTTTTTACCCAAATGAAATGATGTTTTGGTCATGCTCTTTATCAACTGCCTTTTTCTTTTTTTTTTTTTTTTTTTTTAACATTTTATTTATTCATGAGACACACACACACACACAGAGAAAGAGAGAGAGGCAGAGACACAGAGGGAGAAGCAGGCTCCATGCAGGGAGCCCGATGTGGGACTCGATCCTGGGACTCCAGGATCACACCCTGGGCTGAAGGCGGCTCTAAACCGCTGAGCCACCTGGGCTGCCCAACTGCCTTTTTCTTTTAATGTCTGTCACCCTTCCATGTTGATAATCTTATATAATAATTATGTAATAATCTCAGTCCATTGTCATACTGGCTGAGTTGCCTCAAAAACATTTACAAGCACTTTGTTCTAATTAGGAGCTAACAGGGACTTTGCTAGGCATCTGATTATGTCCTGTAAACTTCTTCAAGTAATGGCCTGACTTTTGAAGAGAGCAGGCAATTTGCCCTGCACAGTACTGCACTTTCTGGATTTTACTGTTGCTGCTTTTGGCGTCGTGTGTTCTTAAATTCCTTTTTTTGAAAAAGTTAGATCTAAGCAACGTGGATTAAAATTAAATGGTGTTTGTCTAAAATATATTGTAGGTAATGTCCTACATTTCATACCCTGTCACATCAGGACGACCATTCATGTGCCATGTTCTTCAGACCACAGTGTCCCTGCTGCTTTCCTCCTGGCTCTGCCCAGCTTGTAGTTCTTGTATTTGGTATTACTACATATGAAAATCCTAATTTCTCAGCCTGACAAAAACCTCACACACTTTCTTTGAAAGCGTTTTGAAATGTCTGAGTGAAACTTTGAAATAATTTTTAAAGAAAATGTACATCTTAAGGTTTTCCGTGCTTTTCAGAGCTTTCTCTAAGCATGCATTATTTTAGACTTTTTTGATGTGAGATCTTTGGTCTCCAGAAAATAGGAAAACATCTGAGATATTTTAGACATATGTTCTGCGTGATTTTCTAAAAAGGCCTACTATGGCCATTTAACCCTGTAAGAGGCTGTGATGAAGATATTGCATACAGTCCCGGAGAGAGTTAATATAATTAGGGAATGGCCATTGGTCAGTCTATTTATTCCATAAGCAAGAAAGTTTTAGGAGATAACTGCAATGGTAATCTTAGTAAAATATACAGAGTAAATTGAAATGATTAGTAGTAATACCATGAAAAATATTTTAAGTGGAATTTGTTTTAATTTTCTAAACCTTGAGGAATTGCAGGTTTTGTCACAAGTAAAAGGTATCATTTTTCCCTTGCAATTTCTGTTTTAGTCTCTTCTACACACACAAATGCATTGTATTACTCTTCTGTTTCTGTATCCTTTTAGTCTTGTTAGTGCTTCGAAATACTGTGTAGCTTAAAAAAAAATTTTAAAGAATCTTCTTTTAGAATGTCGTTGTAAAGGAATAACTTTAAAAGAAACATCTAGGGTAGTTTCCCTTTCAAAATAAACATATTTGATTACTTGATATGTGGAGGCAACTTTTCCCTAGAGATGAAGATGAGAAGAGTCCTAGAAGGAAGTGGGCTTAGTGAAGACTGGTAAGTGTGATAAGTATTTCTCACAATTCACTTTTGTTTGTATTGGCTCTTGCTGTTGGCATTGATTTAGAAGACTTTAAAAATTCATATTCTTTGCTTTTCTTAATATGAGGTCTTAAACACTCCTACTTGTTGGGTGGGGAAAGGATTTGTGAGTTTAACAATGTCTTTTGCTCTTATGTATAAATGGTGTTGACTTAATGAGAAAACACTAGAGCAACCCAGAGCAGGGAGGGGAGGGAAAGGAGTGTGGTGGGAAGGGGACTGTCCCTGTCTTTGAACCATCAGCCTTTGTGTTTGGGGATGAAATTTCTTTGTGGTTCCTGGTGAGTCCACCTCCCTGTGCTGTATGTGTCCTGAGTCCCTCTTTTTTCTGTTCTCTTCTGCTATCACTGTGTCTTTCAGGAGTGAGCACCTGATTGAGCAATGGAATTTGCCAGATGGTCGGAAATTCGCTGGGCCATCACTGTGCCTAGTAAAGGGTCACTGAAATGTCAGAATTTCTAAATATGGCATTGTATAATTCTTCAGTATGTCTGCATTTTCCCCTCACCTGATTTTTGTTTTCTATGCCTGCCTTACCTCATATCCTCCCACAAAACACCTGAAATGAACTTTTGCCTGTATACTTCTGAAAGTTCTGATTGGGACGTCCCCCAGGTAGAAGATATCTCCCAAACTCAAGGGCATTCTTTTTACCTCTTATAAGTAGCATTTAGGCAAGTAGTTTTCTTTTATCTTCTATCTATGGAATGATTTATGGTATGCATAATTTAAACCTTATAATAATGCCGTGAGAATAGGGACTGCTATCACCAGGATACAGATGAGAAGGCTCTGGATCAGCTTCCACTTCTTCATTTGAGATTTGGATTTTTCAGAGATTAGCACGTTAAAAAGGCAGACAGTACTTTAGCTTAACACAGAGAGCTTTGCTGTTGCTTTCTTCAAATTCATTCTTCCTCCTTTAATTTGTAGGACCTAGTACTTGCAGACAGAAAGTCAAATAATGGGGGGCGGCGGTCCTAATTATGTTTAAATAATTATATAAAAATTGTTTTCACCATCTGGCAAACTTTTTATAATACGAATTTTAAGAGAGAGAGAGACACACACACACACCCTTTTACAATTGAAAAGTACTTTTCCAGTAAATGACCCTAATGATTTTCATATTTCCTGACAGTTTACAAAGGGAAATACTTATGGTTTTTTTTTTTTTTTTTTTTTTTAAACTTATGGTCTTATTAGTATTCCACATATGCAAAATGTTACTAATCGGAGCTTGTTATAAAATACTTATGTTTGATTTTGAATTATTGAATGGTTCCTTGTACAAATATCTGTCCTATTATATAACATACTAGGTTATTTTAATTTTTTTTTTTTTACACTTTATTCTTTGCTATATGTAGATCCATTAAAACTGGAAAGGAATTTCACATAGAACTTACCATGGAAGCTATAAAAACAAGTCTTTCAAAGTACAACATGCTTCTAGGTCACTAGATTTTAGTCATAAGACTCTGTACAAGAACATAGATAAATTAGGGCAAATTGTTGTAATTCGTTTTTCTCTAGTATTTTCCAGTAAAATTTACAATTACATGGAAAGATACTTGAAATTTTTTTTAAGATTTTTTTTTATTTATTCATTTGAGAGAGAAAGAGACATAGAAAGCACAAGCAGGAGGAGAGGCAGAGGGAGAGGGACACATACTTCCTGCTGAGCTGGGAGCCCGATGTGGGGCTCAATCCAGGACCTGGAGATCATGACCTGAGCCGAAGGCAGACCATCTGAGCCTCCTACACGCCCCCAAATTAAGTTTTGTTTACTAAAGTATATAATATTTATAAGATGTTGACTTTTGGTAGTGCTGGAAATCTAAGATGGTATGAAATCCCCTCTTTCTTATTTTTAAAGAAAAGGCTAAAACCTTTCCTTAAAGGGTTTATAAACCACGGTCATGTAGCAGAGGTTTGTCCCATCTGGAAAAGATGTCCCATTTTTTTCTACAATTTAAGTGGTGTAGAAGTCACTCCAGAAGGAATAAATTGAATATTTCAGAGGTCTGAATTCTACTAGAGGTTGGGCTTGGCCCATAAGAGTAAAATTTAAGAGTTTCTGTTTCTTCTTAGGGTGGGGATGGGGTCCTGCTTTTTGGAAGTAAGAAGCAGACAATGAGCTTGGTAATTCTTTTTTTCTCCCAAGCTGAGTAGTGATCTCTGTTTGGAAATTTAGTGGAGTTTTGTGGTAAGAATGGTTCTGGGTGTGAACTGTAGGGTGTGTCTTCCAATGGAATGTCCACTCCAAGGAGAGATTCCAGGATCTAGTCGGCCTTGGAAGGAAATTAATCTGGGGGTAGATCAGCAGCAGGTCAGTTAATCTCCTAAATATTGATTTTTTATTTTATTTTTTTATTTTTTATTTTTTTTAGGGCAGGAGTGTTTGAGCAGCAAGATCTCACAGAGAAAGTATATGCTCAAAAGTGTTCTTTCTGTATAGAAGCCATTAGTAAAAAATTGATATTTCAAAAATTTATTACTAGAAGTCTCTTTGAGTGAAAAAAAATTTTAAGTGACTTGAAAAGGGAAGGAAACTTCCTCATGACATCTAATGTTTGTCTAGGTACTTTACATATGCAGTTTTAATAAACATGTTATAGTGATTAGTACTGCTCCATTTGAAAGTTGAAATTGAGGCTTACAGAGGTTAGATAATTTGCTCAAGGTCACATAGTAATGGAGTTTGAATTTGGTCTTAGATTTTTTTGAACTTGGGTTATATGTTTCATAATCATGATCCTATGTGAAAAGCTGACCATTCCCAATTATGAGATAACCAAGATTCTGACTCTGTTCTTTAAGGATCCCATGGCAATTAGCTCAGGAAATATATCTACTTAAAATAGTATCTTTTATGTGCTTATCAAAGGTGGATTTGGGTTAAAAAATAAAATGAGCACTTATCCAGTCCTTTTTGATATCAATATAAATGTGTATTATCAGTTTTTAGTTTTAGAACAGAGACTAGCTGTTTAAAAAAAGGGCAATGATGCTTATAAAAGTACTGGCATTTTGGAGAATCAATTCAAGATGACCGTATAGGAAGATCCTGACCTCACCTCCTCCAATGAACACAACAAATACACGACTACATATGGAACAATTCCGTCTGAGAAGAACTTGAGAACTAGCAGAACAACTTCAAACAAAGGATAAAAGTTCCACACTGAGATAGGTAGGAGAGACAGAGACCTTTTGCCAAAACCCCACTCCTGGTATGGTAGACTTCAATGGGGGTGTGGGAGGGAGGTATCAAAAACAAAAAAAACAAAAAGAAGCAATCAAACAAAATATAAAGGGAGTTTCTTCCTAAGAAGCAAAGGGTTTATACCCCATATCATGCACCCCGATCCTTGGGTCCTGCCCTGGAGAGACAAAACCCAAAATGCCTGGCTTTTGAAACCAACAGGGATTATGTTCAGAGGAAACATAAGGTTATAGGCAATGAAGATTCTCTTCTTAAAAGGGCTTGTGCATGACCCAATCGTCCCAGGACCCATTGTGAAAACCAGCAGTTTGAAAACAGCCTAGACCAGAGGTGAAGGAGATTCACTTGCCAAACTTGGTGTCTCTTAGAAGAGCAGAAGTCTGGGGACACTTTCTAGGATCTGAATGGTAGCAGACAGATGCCATTTTTATAGGCTTCCTCTACCTTTCTGGCCCCAGTGCTGGTGGCCATTTTTGTACTATCACTCTAACTACTTAAGTATTAAATGCTTAGCTCACAGACTAAGGCCTAACTACTTAAGCCCTCCTCTATGAGCCCCTGGAGCAGCACTGCCAGACACAGCCTTCTGAACCGGATGTACAACACCACTAGCTATAGTAGGTGAGTAGCCCTACCCATGACCCCTGTGCTGTTTGCACAGCTCAATCAGACAGTGGGCCAGCAGCCCTGATCCTCTGTGCTACTGACACAACCCCACCAGAACCAGCGAATGTGTGCAGGCCACAGTGGGGATGCCCCCTTTAGCACCAGGTTCAGGCCATTTTGTTTCTGGACCCGAGGAATCTGAAACAATCCAGAGAGACAGCTCTAATAGACAACCAAGGACTAGCATTTTAGATTGAATAACAGGGTTCATGTCCTACACAGAGCTACTTTTTTTTAAGACCGGTAAGGATCACTGTTTCACAATATAGAGAAACAAACACAAAGAGTTAAGCAAAATGAGGAAACACAAACATGTTCCAAGTGAAGGAATAGGGCAAAACCCTAGGAAAAGAAACCTTAATGAAATGGAGATTAGCAATTTATCTGTTAAAGAGTTCAAAGTGATGGTCATAAAGATGGTCATTGAACTCTGGAGAAGAATGGATGAATGCACCAAGAACTTTAATAAAGAGATAGAAAAATAAAAGTACCAAACAGAATTCACAGAGCTTAAGGATAGAATAATTGAACCAAAAAATGTACTATAGGGATCAACAGCAGACTAGATGATACAGAAAAACAGATCAGTGACTTGAAAGGGTAGGGAAAATCACTCAAACGACAGCAAAAAGAAAAAATTAAAATATATGAGGAGAGTTAAAAGGATCTGTGGGGCCGATACTAACATACTAACATTTGCATTTAGAGACATCCCAAAAGGAGTTGAGAGAAAAAGGACCAGAAAGCTTCCCTAACCTGAGGAAGGAGATAGACATCCAGGTCCAGAAAGCACAGAGAGGTCCAAAGAAGATAAATCTGAAGAGTTCCACACAAAACACGTTATAATTAAAATGTCAAAAGTTAATAAAAAGCAAACCTTAAAGACAACAAGAGAAAAACAACTAGTTACATACAAGGGAAACCCCATAAGACTTTAAATAAATTGATTATTTTGGAGGCAGAAACAGGTTAGAAAGGGAGTGGCATTATATATTCAAAGGAAAAAACTACCAACCAAGAATAAGTTACCATTCAGAATTGAAGGAGAGTTTTTCAGAGAAGAGAAAGCTAAAGGAGTTCATCACTTAACCAGCCTTATAAGAATTATTAAATGAACTTGTGTAAGCTAAAAAAGAAAAGGTCATAACTAGAAATAAAAACTTATGAAAGAAAAAAGTTTCACTGTTAAAGGCAAATATAGTAAAGGTAGTGGATTGACCACTTAATAAAGTGAGTATAAATGTTAAAATGCAAAAGTAGTAAAATTATCAGGAAGGAATACACAAAACACAAAGATGTGAAATATAATGTCAAGAGCATAAAACATCCAGGGAGAGTAAGAATGTAGTGTTTTTATTTTTTATATTTTTTACAGATTTATTATAGAAAAAAGTGTGAGCGGCGAGAAGGGGCGGAGGAAGAGAATCCCAAGCAGACTCCCTATTGAGCACAGAGCCTAGCATGAGACTCAGTCCCATGACCCCAAGATCATGACCCAGTCAGAAAGCAAGACAGATGCCCAACTGACTGAGCCACCTAGGAACCCCAAAATGTAGTGTTTTTAGAATGTAGTGAAACTTAAGTGACTATCAACCTAAAATAGACTGCTGTGTATATAGATTATTATATGTGAACCTCTTGATAAGCAAAAACCTGTAGTAGATGCACAAAATACCAGGACACATGGGTGGCTCAGTGGTTGAGTGTCTGCCTTTGGCTCAGGGCCTAATCCCAGTCCCAGGATTGAGTCCTACATCGGGCTCCTCACAGGGAGCCTACTTCTCCCTCTGCCTATGTCTCTGTCTCTCTCTGTGTCTCATGAATGAATAAATAAAATCTTAAAAAAAAAAAAAAAGAATCTAAACATGCCACTAAAGAAACCTGTCAAATCACGTAGGAAGAGTTCACGAGATGAAGAAAGAAACAGAAAAGAAAATAATCAGAAAAACGTTTAACAAAATATCAAGTAAGTACATAAAAGTGTTATCAAGTAAGTACATCAAAAATTATCTTAGTTGTAAATGAACTAAATGCTCAAATCAAAATCATAAGATTGGTGAATGAATTAAGTAAAAAAAAAAAGCCATCTATATTTCCTATAACAGGCTTACTTCTAATCTAAAGACACAGTGTAAGCAAAAGAAGGGCAGAAGACAATCCATGTCAATGGAAATGATAGGAAGGCTGGGGGAGCAAGACATCTGTGAAGCAAAATAGATTATAGAACAAAGACCATAACAAAAGGCAAAGAAGGGCATTACATAATGATTAAAGGTCCAATCTAACAAGAGAACGTAACATTTATAAACAGTTATGCCCTCAACATAGAAGTGACTAAATATATGAAATATTAACAGACACAAAACGAGAAATTCACAGCAATGCAATAATCGTAGGAGACTTTAATGCTTCACTTACATCGATGGATAGATTATCCAGACAGAAAATAAAAAAGAAACATTGGTTTTAGATGATGCATTAGCCCAGATGGACTTCATAGATATCTACAGAATGTTTCCAAAAACAGCGGAATACACATTCTTTTCAAGTGCAAACAGAACATTCTCCAGGGTAGATCACATGTTAGACCGCAAAACAAGTTTTAGTAAATTTAAGAAGATTAAAATCGTCTCAAGTATGTTTTGCAATGACAGTGGTTATGATATCAGAAATAAATTATAAGAAAAAAAACTGTAAAAAAAACCTACAAATACATGAAGCCTAAACAATGTGTTACTAAATAACTAGTGAGTTGATGAAGAAAATCAAAAGGAAAATTAAAAAAAAAAATAGGCAGAGACAAATGAAAATGGAAACATTTCAAAATTTATGGGATGTGGCAAAAGGAAGCTTGTGTTAATACATCCTTACCTCAGAAAAAATCTTAAATGAACAGTCTAACTTTGCATCTGAAGGAACTAGAAAAACAAGAGATGAAGCCCAACAGTAGTAGAAGAAAGGCAATAATAAAGATCAGAATTAAAATAAATGATATAGAGGCAAAAAAAGAAGAGATCAGTGGTAATAAGAGCTGTTTCTTTGAAAATATAATCATAATTGACAAACTTAGCCAGATTCCGCAAGAAAAAGAGAGAGGGGGCCTAAATAAATAAAAAATGAAAGAGAAGTTATAACTGGTATCACAGCAATATAGAAGATTGTAAGAGACTTCTGGGAATAATTATATACCCACAAGTTGGATAGCCTAGAAGTGGATTAATTCCTAGAAACAGTTTTCCAAGACTGAATCATGAAGAAAAAAAATAATTTTTGAATAGACCAAGATTACTAGTAAGATTGAGTCAGCAATCAAAAAAAACTTTAACAAGCCAAAGTCTAGGACTAGATGGCTTCACTGGTGAATTCTATCAAATATTCAAAGATTTAATCCCAGTTTTTCTCATACTATTCCAGACACTTGAAGGGGAAAGAATGGTTCCAAACTCATTTTATGAGGCCAGCTTTACCCTACTACCCAAACTAGACAGACACACAATAAAAGAAAATCACAGGCCAGTATTTCTGATGAACAAAAATCAAGATCTTAGCAAACCAATTTCAACTACATTAAAAGGACTATTTACCATAGTCACATGGGATTTATTCCAAAGAGGCAAGGATAGTTCAACATTTGCAGATCAGTCACCATGATATACCACATTGGTCATCCCAGTAGATACAGAAAAAGCATTTGACAAAATTTAACACATTTGTGATGAACTGTAAACAAGGTATATGTAAAGGAAATGTACCTCAATATATTAAAGGCCGTATGTGACAAACTTGTAGTTTACATACTCAATATGGAAAAACATTCAGCATCCTAAGATCAGGAGCAAGAGAAGGGTGTCTATTCTTTCTTTCTTTTTTTTTTTTTTTTTTTTTAAAGATTTTATTTACTTATTCATGAGAGACAGGTAGACACAGGCAGAGGGAGAAGCAGGCTCCTTGCAGGGAGCCTGTTGTGGGACTTGATCCCTGGACTCCAGGATCATGCCCAGGGCCAAAGGCAGGCGCAAAACCGCTGAGCGACCCAGGGATCCCAAGGATGTGTATTCTCACCACTTTTTTTCCCTACATAGTTTTGGAAGTTCTAGACAAGCAATTAGGCAAGAGAAAAAATAAAAGGCATCCAAATTAGAAAGAAATAGTAAAACTGCCATTATTTGCAGATAACATCATCTACAGGAAACCTTAAAGACTTGACCAAAAATCGTTAGAATTAATAAACAAATTCAGTAAATTACAGGATACAGAATTAACGTAGAGACATCTGTTGAGTTTCTATACACTTATAATGAACTAGCTGAAAGAAAAATTAAAATCACCCACCATTTGCTTCAACGTGGATGGAACTGGAGGGTATTATGCTGAGTGAAATAAGTCAATCGGAGAAGGACAAACAGTTACAGATTCCTGGCCCTACATAGGCCCACTGATTCAGAGAATCCAGCAGGAGGCGCTCCTGGCAGGGAGGCTGCATTTTCTCAAGATCCCAGGTCTCCACCACCTGAGGGAGGACACAACCACCTTCAGACTGAGTAGAGTGCCCCCACGAAACACCAGATCTGCTGGTGCCTTGATTTTTGGACTTCCTCACCTCCAGAATTGTGAGAAATAAAATCTTTTTTTTTTAATTTTTAATTTTTATTTATTTATGATAGAGAGAGAGAGAGGCAGAGACACAGGCAGAGGGAGAAGCAGGCTCCATGCACCGGGAGCCCGACGTGGGATTCGATCCCGGGTCTCCAGGATCGCGCCCTGGGCCAAAGGCAGGCGCCAAACCGCTGCGCCACCCAGGGATCCCCAGAATTGTGAGAAATAAATGTGTGTTATTTAAGCCAAAAAAAAAAAAAAAAGAAAAATTAAAATCATATTTACAATTGCATAAAAAATAAAGTAGGAATAAATTTAATCAAGGTGGTAAAAGACTTGTACTCTGAAAGCTATAAGACACTGATGAAAAACATTGGAGACACAAACTAGTTTCTTGAGATAAATTGTGCTCATGGATTAGAAGAATTTTGTTAAAATCCCCATATCATCCAAAACAATGTACAGATTCAATGCAGTCCTTATCAAAATACCAACAGCATTTTTCACAGAACTAGAACAAGTAATCCTACAATTTGTATAGAACCACAAAATGCCTAGAATAGTTAAAGTAATCTTGAGAAAGAAGAACAAAGCTGCAGTTATCATGCTCCCAGATTTCAAACTGTTCTACAAAGCTATTTTTTTTTTTAAAAGATTTTATTTATTCATGGGAGACAGAGACATGGGCAGAGGGAGAAGCAAGCTCCCTGTGGGGAACCTGGTGCAGAACTCGATCCCAGGATCACGCCCTGAGCTGAAGGCAGATGCTCAACCGCTGAGCCACCTGGGTGCCCCTTATAAAGCTATTGTAATTAAAACAGTATGATTCTGGCAGTGGAACCAGAATAGGGCACCCAGAACTAAACTCATACATATATTAATTAATCTATGTCAGAAACAAGAATATACAACAGGGAAAAGACAGTTTCTTCAGTAAATGGTGTTGGGAAAACAGAGCAGCCAAATGCAGAAAAATGAAACTGGACCGCTATTTTATAACATATGCAAAAATTAACCCAAAATGGACCAAGGACTTGAATGTAAGACCTGAAATCATAAAATTCCTAAAAGAAGGGACGCCTGGGTGGCTCAGTGGTTCAGTGTCTGCCTCGGGCTCAGGACGTGATCCTGGAGTCCAGGATCAAGTCCCACATGGGGCTCCTTGTAAGGGAGTCTGCTTCTCTCTCTGCTTGGGTCTCTGTCTCCCTCTCTCTGTGTCTCTCATGAATAAATAAATAAAATCTTTAAAATAAAATAAAATTCCTAAAAGAAAATATAGGTATTAAGCTCCTTAACATTGATCTTAGTGATAGATGAGACCTTACTTTGTTTTCCATGTCCGCGTTTCCTGACTTTCCTCATCCCCAGCCCTCATTGAAAAAAAAAATCACCTTTGGTTCTTTTTGGGGTGATGAAAATGTTCTAAAATTGATTATGTTGATAGTTGCACGACTCTGTGAATATACTAAAAAACATTGAATTTTATATTTCAAATGAGTAAATTTTACCGTATGTGAATTATATCTCAATAAAGCTGTTATATTTTTAACATCTTAAAAAAATACCACTTTGGGCCTTTCAGAAGGTCATGTGTCCTGTGGAAGATTTTTGACCCTTTTTTTCCGATGTTTTAAGTGGGTAGATATATAGGTTCGAGAATTTTTTCCCCATGCCTCTAGAGTCTTTCTCAGTGAATAAACATATGTATAAATATTTAAAATAATTTGATTAATGCAGCTAAACTTTTTTTTTTTTTTAAGTTAGAAATCATAGCAAGGGCAACAGGGGATGCTAGAGCTAATCTCTAGTTCTTAATTCCAAAATACCAGAAAATCAGCTATAATTCTGGGAGAATGTTCCAAATCTGTTATATGTCAGGAATGATATCTTTCAGAGGACTTTTTAGAGATAAGCTGCAGAGAATAAAGTGTGAGTAGAGAATACAAATATACACATGTAATTATACACATTCTTTTCTGAATGGGAAGTAATTTTGATATGTATTTTCCTGGAGATTTCTGAAGGGGGTTATCCTGTGGAGAGTACATTAGAAGGTAATAGTTCAAGTTTTGTATGAGGTGGAAAGGAAGTAATTTCTAGGCTAGTGTTCTGTCTTTTAGCAGTGTTTTTAATTCAGGTGCTTAAAACTGTCAAAAGTTTAACTAGTTTCTTATTTTAAATTTTTTTTTCATTTTTTTTTCAATTCATTTGTGATAGTCAGAGAGAGAGAGGCAGAGATACAGGCAGAGGGAGAATCAGGCTCCATGCACCGGGACCCCGATGTGGGATTCGATCCCGGGTCTCCAAGATTGTGCCCTGGGCCAAAGGCAGGCGCCAAACTGCTGCGCCACCCAGGGATCCCATAAAGTTTAACTAGTTTCTTGAGAGAACTGAAGAGTTCTCCAAGGCACTTTCCCCTCACTGATGGATGCTATATTATGTAAACTATTTTTTTTTCTTGAGTTCCTTGTGGAGTCTCTACATTTTTTAAAAAGCTTTTTTATTTAGTGAGCAAATATAAAATGCCAGTTTAATAACTTTTAATAAAGGAAAAAAATTGAAGGAGTCTCTTTGTGTTTAGTTACAAAGAGTATATTTGATATTTTTATCTTGATATTTATATTTTTGTTTTCATCTGTTTCCTCTCAAAGCATTTGAGTATAAGGAGAGAAAAAAAAACTGGTAAGCTTAAACACACACAACCTGCAGCTGGCTGTTTTGGAAGCATTCACAGTTATGTAATCAGCCCAATATGTGTAAAACATCCATCAACTTAAGAGTAGGAAAGTAAGTAATAATCTTAGCAGAGAATTATCCATTCATACCCAATTATTACTTATTTTTGAAAATGTCCTATAAAAGGGGTAATTGTGGAGAGAATATCTGCAATTACAATCTAAGTTTTGATATATGAGAAGTAGGCTTGCTGATTATAGGTTTTCAGGTAGATATTTAAGTAGTAATTAAATTAATCTTATATTTTCACCTGTTCTGAAATTTGAATAGAAATAATACAAGGCTAGAAATAGTTTTGAGAATGGGTTAGCTATATCTTCTGAACCTGTTCTCTGACAAACACAGCTTCAACTTCACATGTCCTTTTACTTCCTCACATTATTCTTGTTCTTCAAAAAGATTGCATTTCCTTTGGAAGATATTTATTCTCCTGGCCACAGAGGTAATATTAACTTTGTTTTTTTCCTTATGCCCTGTTTTTTTTGCTTCATATTATTCTATATTCTTGGAAGAGGGTGTAAACAATCAAGAATCTCCCTGCCTTGGAGATTGATACCATCTGGCCAAATACTCTCTACCACATTCTTACTTGTCCGTATCTCCTACAGTTTTTTCTCAGTCCCCTCTAACCTGTCATTGTGATCTTTATTAAGATAGGGTAGTGGATGAGTCAAATACCCTATCTTAATGTTTTTGTTTTTAATTAAAAACCTCTACTCCTGCAAACCATCCCTTTTGCTGCTAACTGGAATTAGCCTACCTCTGATATGATAAATTCAGAAACTACTCACTCTACTAATTCTTATTCTCTTTTCTTTCCTATCTAACCTATTCTGCTGCTCCTAACATTTCTTTAACATATTTTATTTTTCTGGTTATCTGGCTTCTCATGCATTTATTTCCCTTTCTGTCTAAACTCCAGGGTCAGTCATTTTAACTTTTCTTCAGTAGCTGGCTCAATTTCAAGCTTTCTTTTTTCCCTAGACAGACTTTTGCTCAACATGCCACCAGCCATAAAACTGAATCAGCCTAAGTTGTAAAATCTCCTGTTTCAGTTCTCAAGCTGATGAGTAGCTATTAGAGGAAGAAAATGGGCCCAGATAACCCAGTGGTGGAGTGTTTGCCTATATCTTATGTGATTTTCATAACTTAAGCTATCGTTATCATCCTTTCCCTAGATTAAAATAAGTGGGGATAGGGGGAGGAGGAAGAAAAGGAAATTTGGGTTTGAACCCTGGCCCTCTGATACATGATCACACAAAGGATGCAGCCATTCTAAATGTCACATCAGTCTTTTTTGGAGAGGTCTCTTACTGTGATTGTCGGAAAGATTCCTAGGCTGCACTCTGGACCAGCATTGAGACAGTCTCCATAGCAATGCCTATGGCTACTATGACAGTCTCCATAGTAATGCCAGCCTCTAATTGATTTGGTCTTGAGTTATTGTCAATCTCAGAAGTAAGATGGTGAGATTTGCTGCTTTTTGGGCAATTAGGGCCCATTTATATGGCTAGTTACTGGGAATCAATCCCAACTAGTTAGAAGGACTGTAAGATATGTAAGAAGTATGAATTGATGTTGGGGAAGCAACTGGTAACCATTTGTTAGGGTGGCTGGTATAAATATATTCAACATAAAAACGAAACATTTTCAAATTCTACTAGTTTATTTCCAGCTTGCTTATAGAAATTTAGAAAATAATAAGACAGTCTGAAATCAATGGAATAATTTTACAGGGTTTAGTTTCTTCAGACTATATGGGAGTAGGGATTGTATTATTTTAGTAGTTCTATTTGGGGTTTTTATGAACCATAGAAACTGGAGGATAAAGGATGCAAAATAATTGAGATTGTAGTTGAAAGCGTAACTCCAGTGATTTGCCAAGTAGTGTATGGTAGATGGCAAATAAATAAGGCTAGGGTATTTATTTGAGGGGTCAAGTTCATGGGGTGCAGAGGGTTGGTACAGGATTCAAAAAGGTGGAAGAAGTTATAATCAGGATATTAAAGTTTGATATATATGATGTGAAATTTCAGGTAATTACAAGGTCCTGTGGTGTTGGAGAACAGCTGTGAAGTCAGTGAGCTAGATTGGATGTTGAATGGGCCATCAATATGGGCTCTGAAATTTAAGTGAGAGCAAAAGAAAGGGTAAGTTTACTATGAGCCAGATGTCAAGTTCCTCAGTGTTTGTAGAAGGTGACCTGGAATGAAGTGATTAACATGGATAAAAGAGCAATATACCTAGATGTCCATACCCTTGGAGGAAGAGGAGTATTGCTAATGAGCTGGAGTAATATACTCCTATGGAAGGTGCAGAAGAGATTTAGGGAGATGGTGACTCTCCTCCCTTTTCCTGATCTGCTATTTGAGAAGTTTGCAATGGGGATGCCATAACTGAGGAAAAGGAAGTATACGTAGGCTTCTTGGGATCAGAAAGCAATTCCAGAATTCCTATTGAAGGGGCTATGGGTAGGGGTTAGTGAGAAAGAACTGGAAAAGTGACACTTAAGCCAGTTGGTGGCGGTAATTATGGATCTGAAGCTGAGAGGTATGGAGTTATTCAGGCTCTTTGTGATGTGATTTGAGACTTTTTTGTAAAAAAGTCTTTGTAAAAAACTTTGTAAAAAAGACTTTTTTCTTTGAGCCACTGCTGCTAGACCACCCATAAACTAAGCTACTTGATATTCTCTGAGCCCTACTTATGCCTGCCTCTACTTATATATGCAGTTCTCTAGGTCTCTCCTAGTCCATCTCAATGTCTGTAATCAGCCTCCTGTAAAACAATGTCAATTTTCACCTCCCCCAGGATGTTTTCTTCATGTTTTCTTCATGTTTTCTTCATGCTTCTACCGAGATATATATTCTCTGTTTTATTTGGCATGACTTTTGAGATGTTTTGTGTGTATTTATTGCAGGATTGCATATTTTAGTTCATTTCCTGTACTACCTAGCATGGATCCATTCCCTTTGTGTGTGTAAAATACCTTGTTGAATATGGGCAGTCAAAAGGGACTCCCAGATGTGGAAGGAGCTCTCCAGGTTCCTCAAGTTTTAATCCATATTTTGAAATATTCCTGATTCATTTCCCCATGCAGCAGGGTCAACTTTTTTTTAAGATTTTATTTATTAAAAAAAAAAAAGATTTTATTTATTTATTTATTCATGGGAGACACAGAGGCAGAGACACAGGCAGAGGGAGAAGCAGGCTCCCTGCCAGGGAGCCCAATGTGGGACTTGATCCCCAGGCTCCAGGATCACGCCCTGAGCCAAAGGCAGATACTTAGCCGCTGAGCCACCCAGGAGTCCCAAGATCAACTTTGTTAACAAGAATTATTTTTATACTTAAAAAAAAAAACCTCTAAACTTAAGACCTATTCAACTGAAAAGCTAGATTTATCTTTTTAATGTCACTGCTGCCTGTTTTATACCTGTCTAGGGGAAAAATCCCCCCCCCCCCCCGCCCGTTTTTGGTGGGGGTGAGGATTTCCCCTAGCTATTTATTAATCAAAGAAGACTTCAGCAGTAACTCCTGTATCAGCTTCCTATTTTCTTCCTGGAGAATAAGCCTCAGATTTATTTTTTCCTTTCTTGGGCTCAACCACCACTGAAAACCCCCAGCAAGTATAAAGCATAGTTAAAGGATGACTAGAATATCTGTACAAGGTTTATTTTTGCTACCATAGCAACTACCAGCGGTTACATTGTCTCTCACTTTTGGAGCTCCTAGTTCACATCAAAGATGTTTGATGTAACTGGTGTGACTTCTGGTATTAACCCCTGCTGGAAGTGGTGGCTCCATTCCTGGTTAATCATGAAGAGCCTTGGGTTTAAAAACAAAATAAGAAGCCCCAACTCTTTAAGACTACTTCAATTCATCATGGGGTTCTCTAGAATATCTGACGACTTTCCCTTAGATATCCATTTGGTCTTTATATTCATTATTTTATTTTATTTTTATTTTTTTAAAGATTTTATTTATTTATTCATAGACACAGAGAGAGAGGCATAGACACAGACAGAGGGAGAAGCAGGCTCCATGCAGGGAGCCCGATGTGGGACTTGATCCCGGGTCTCCAGGATCACACCCCAGGCTGCAAGCTGCGCCAAACTGCTGCGCCACCAGGGCTGCCCTGTATTCATTATTTTAAAAATCACTTACTCTTCTAGTCCCAATGGAATTAAAAAAATGAAAGTGGCAATTTGTTTTCCTTAAATAATCCATACTGTAGGATGGGAAATAGATGATGCATTATAAATATCATATGGAGCTTTTGCACTGAGTAACTGTGAGTGTCCTTTTCTCAGTGCTTAGTGAACACAGGACAGGGAACTCGGGTGTTCAGTGAGAGGAAGGGGGAGAGAGCAGGGGTGTCTTCTAAGAGGAATTAACAGTAAAACTGGCATTTTTTGAGAGAACCAGTATTTTGGACAACAGATACATACATCTCACTAAGGATTTTGCAGAAGAAGCTGTACAAAATATGTGTATCAGGAACTGTATGGAACTCAGGGGACTGAAGAAATATCTGTGAATTCTTTAAAGAAAGGAACTAAAATTTAATTAGAGATTGAAAATACAGATGAAAAAATAGGTTTATAAGATAAAATAGGGATGCCTGGATAGCTCAGTGGTTGAGCGTCTGCCTTCAGCCCAGGGCCTGATCCTGGAGTCCTGGGATTGAGTCCCACATCGGGCTCCCTGCATGGAGCCTGCTTCTCCTTCTGCCTATGTCTCTGCCTCTCTCTGTGTGTGTCTCTCATGAATAAATAAATAAAATATTAAAAGATACTGTAGGATTATATGCAGAGTGTTTGAATGGTTTCCACATTATGTGCCTATGGTAATAGCACTCCCTTCTTGAAGGATCTTATTTGAGAATATAAAACATGCATAAGTGAAAATGTAGCATATAGTCAGTATTTAAAATTAGTGTGAATGAAGTTAAGAGGTCAGGACTGTGCATGGAGAGAAATCACCAGGAGCGGAGGAGAGAAAGGAAGACTGAGAAGGTTAAGGTGGCCCTTGGACCTGCTGCTTCTCTGGCCCGTCCAGCCAGAACACATGTTCCTGACACTGCTGAGGGCCAGAGCCTGCAACCCACGAGGCGTTTGTTCTGCCTTTCTGTAAAACCTGTGGCATTTTGTCACTTGTTGCATTGTTGCTGTTGGAAGTCCCCAAGTACTTAGTCAACATAATCATACACTGAAGGCTTAATCTTCCCTTTGCATAGCATAAGAAAAAAATCTTGAAAAGCTAGACAGTCTACTGAACTATTAATAACATTTCAAGCATAACTATGAAAATTAAATGCTATAATCACACTAGCCATTAAGGTTATTCATACTTTTGTAATCTATGGAAATCTAAAATTAGAAAAGACAATACAAAGTAATGAGGGAATTCGAAGTATTGTTTAAATGAAAAATGTTCTAAATTATAAGGATAGAATTTTTTTTTCCTACTAGATAGTCTGTGGCAAACACCATTAAAATAATGCATGGCTTTGTTCAGTTAAAAAAATTACATACACTGATAATCAATGTCATCAATTATTTACAAAATCATTTTCACTTTTTTTTTTCCTAAAAAGCAGCAGTGAGATTTTAATACTTTGGTACACTCTTGATGTCTGTTGAAAATAAGTCAATTTAATTGGTTTTTCCCTAGGCATGTAGTTCCCTCATGCTTTTAAAAAAAATGTTTTGAGTGCAGAGTGCTTATAGAGAAGTCATTTCACAGATCAGATCTTTAAAATTTTAATTTGGAGCATATTTGGAATTAAATATGACTTTAATGGATAGATTATAGGCTCTGTATTCAAATACTGCCTTCTAGGTGTCTCACTGACTAACTCTCTAAGTAGTTACCATCTGGGATGCCTGGGTTGGCTCAGTGGTTGAGCGTCTACTTTTGACTCAGGGTCCTGATCCCAGGGTCCTGGGATTGAGTCCTGCATTGGGCTCCATGCAGGGAGCTCGCTTTTCCTAATGTCTGTGTCTCTGCCTCTGTGTGCCTTGTATATAAATAAATTCTTTAAAATAGTTCCTATCTTTTAAGTATTTTATAAATGAACAGAGTGCATATTTGAGTTGTTGTGAGAAAGGATGAAAGAATGCCTGAGAATCACTTTGGTCTGTAGTAATTGCAGTGTGTGGGAGAGTGATGATATCAAAGCATTCTTTAATCTAAAATGTTAGGGGTGCCTGAGTGGCTCAATAGATTAAGCATCTGACTCTTGATTTTGGCTCAGGTCATGATCTTTGGGTTGCAAAATCCAGCCCCCATGTTGGGCTCATGTGCTGGGCATGGAGTCAGCTTGTTGTTCTCTCTCTCCTTCTCCCCCTGCCCTTCTACCCCCCACAATGTTAGGTCAATAGTGCTACAATTTGTTAATAGCAATTTTGTTTTTAGAAAACTGTTTCAGCCTTACCTAGTAGTGTCCATATGTACTTTTTTTGGGACATAGGCAATTATTGTGTTACTTTTGTCATATGGATATAGGGCAGCTAAAAAATAAAAGCCTTCTTGATTAAAAAAAAAAAAGAGTCAAATAAATCACAGCAAAGAAGATAAATGTCTGTTTTCCCTATGTGGTACTCATTATAATCTGTAATTAAGGTGCTGAATCTTATTTTTGTTGCTTTTGATTTTAAAGTAGTGAAAATTACTTTCATAATTAAAATGCAACATTATGAAATTGAGAATATTATGGAAGGAAACAGACTGCTAACTGCTGGTAAAATTCTGGAGGGGGCATGTGTGTATTTGAAATTCTCCCAAGATAAAGGAAACGCCCAGGGGAAAATATGCACATCATAGGCAAGGTATTCTTAAAGGATGTCTGTTCTGGAGTTTGACTAAGTGGAAGAGCAAATTATTGACTGAGAATTATATTTACTTCTTGCCCAGAGACCTCCCAAGGTGACTTACGTCTTCATGGAAACATAGCATCTCCACTGTGTCTGTTGCTTACTCTGCCTTTTGGATTTCCAGTTAGCCCGGCAGAGACACTGGAAGTGCCGCCCAGGGCAAACATCATTTGGTTTCTAAATAAGGCACAAAGCTGCAAATACACAAAAGTAGAGTGGTTGCTAAATGAATAGGAGTACTGCAGCTTCTGTTCATACTATGCAGTGATGATAATGTCTGTCTTTGTAAATCAAGGAAAATAATATTTAGCTTTAAAATTAATGTTTAATTATGAATTTCCAAGAGGAAGTCACACTAAAAAAAAAAAAGTTGATCTAGAAAAAGCTCTCACGAAAAATCTCAAAAATTTTTCCATGTGATTCACCCAGAGGCCTTTAAAAGAAAGTATATGTGTCTGCGTTTGTGTTTGTATCTGTAAGTGTAAATTGACTAATAAGTTATGGATTTAAATTTTTGAAACTGATATACTTTTTCTTTTTAAGGGATTGCATAGAATTAATTTCACTGTCAGAAATGTTTATTGCAGGGACACCTGGGTGGCTCAGTCGGTTAAGCATCTGCCTTTGGCTCAGATCATGATCCTAGGGTTCTGGGATAGAGCCTCTCATCAGGCTCCCTGCTCAGTGGGGAGCCTGCTACTCCCCATGCATGTGCACGTGCTCTCTCTGTCAAATAACGTCTTAAAAAAAAATAAGAGCTCAAATTGTGGCATGAGAGCAGAATCAGGTGGTACATGGTGGTATGTATGTGGAAGGGATGGCAGGTTGACCCCAGGTTGTAATGGGGATTGGATTCAGCATTGATTTGGAACTAAATGTGAGCAGTGAAGGAAAGACAAGAATTAAAGTTAATTCTTAGATTTTTGCCTTTCCTGGGGAAGTTAATTCTTAGATTTTTGCCTTTTCTGGGGCTGTTGAGATGGGAAGACTAAGGGAAGAAAAATGAAGATTTTGCTTTTGGTATTGCCAAGTTTGTAATGCCTAATTAGTCAGCCAAGAGATGTAGAAAGAAAATGGGCAGTTAATATTTTAGGTAGGATGACCATGTGATTGATTAAGCAATGTGGGACACCTTTGAAAATAAAGCAGAGGTGCGGTGGGATTTGGGTTTTACCAAAACCCAACTACTATACTAAAGCCGGGACCACAGAGGCAAATTGGGGCTCTTTCGACAAACCAGAAGGTATGATGTATAGGAATCTAGTTCCAGGAAAAGATTTCAGGATTGGTAATATCATATGTTTAGAGTAGTGCTAAGAAGTCAAGTGAGATAAGGGCAGTGACGAGGTCTGTTCTTTATCTATCTATCTATTTATTTATTATTTGGTCTGTTCTTTAAAATCCAAAGCAACATAAAGGTTTTTGGTGATAATAAAACTATAGGACAGTATCAGTAAAGTTAGGAGGTACCAGCCAAAGGAAGTAGATCTCATGAGCTGATATGAGGTAAGGGAGTACACATAAAAAGTATAGACACCCTTTTAAAGAGGTTTTGTTGTGGCAAGAGATGTAGGTGAAAAATAACTATAGAGTTCTTTTGGAGGCCATTGATGTCCACCAAAACTAGAAGGGAATTCCAGTGGAAGTCCTTGGTTTATTTTAGGGTTTAGTTTGCATCAGAGTCAACACTGCACATGTAGAAAGAGACATAATGCTTCTGTGAATGGAAATAATGGAACATGTAACTTTGGACCACAGTTTCTGTTGCTCTTATTTGAATAATCTGTATTTGATTTTGAACATTCTAAAAAAAATCTGAATTGTTAACAAAAATGACTTTTGATTTATAAAAGGACTATAAAATCTAGCCTTTCAGATGCCACTCCATTTGCTTCAGGGCCATAGTCTTCTGGTCTGGGAGGAGTAAAACCATGTAACTCAAGTATCAGCTGCTATTGGCTGTATTAGGGTTTTTGTGATGGGAAAGGGTGTTTTCCTTGAACAGACTGCAAGAAGTCTTAGAAGCTTCTGCAGGAAATATGACTGTTTCCTTTTCCTTTTTACAAAATCAAATACCTGAGACTTTCTGCAAATTTTATTTACCTAGCTTTCTTCAAATTATTCTACAAATAATTTTAAGGTTTTTCTTAAATATCCTACAGATGCGTTTCTTACCAGTAAGATCTAACAAATTATCTAGTGAGATGTTGCTTAAAAATTTAAAAGAATTGTATATGTTAAGAATCTGCAAGAATTTTTATAAAAACAGGCAAAACCATTGAATTTTCTAATTTTAAAACTGCTAAATAAGGAGCTACTTTTTAAAACTACTGTATTAAACACATTCCCTTTAGAAGAAGGACTTGTGAAAATGTTACATGATCATTCCCGGAATGATTTTGAAAGACCAGTAAATTCCTTCTTTTACATATTTGCCAGAGGTAAGAAGTGCCTGGCACTTACATGCATGATAAACAGTAGAGTCAGTAACAGAACAGGACAGTTGGTATAGCATTCTCTAAGAGTAAATACCCAATGAACGGTCCCATTTTGTGAAGATTTTATGAAAGAATTGTAAGTACATATGATTTGTAAACATAATTTAAAATTTCTCAACATCTGCTTTTAAAAATGGTCTAATGTTTTTCTTTGAGCTATTAATTACTTTTAAATATTTTAATATATTTGAGGACTCTCAGAATTTTTACAGAAAAAGCTGAAGAACTTAATGGTTTTGTGAATCGACATTTTGGAGAGTATATAATTTATTTTGGACACATTAGATATATATGCAAAGGTATAGTTTGTGCTTTTTGGAAAAGAAAAATTTAAATATAACAATCCATTAAACTGTGTATATATATTGTTGTTATGTTTTTATTTGATATACTTTCAAGCTTTAAGCCATGGTGACATTTCTTTCAAATTATCATGAACATTTCAATAAATAATATGATAATTATACTTAGAGCTTTCATTTTTGCCAAGTACTAATAATCACTGTCTCTTGTAATACAAGTACCCTGTCAAGCATACTTTGAATATTTTCTTCATTTAATGTCAGTAAATAAGTAAACTAAGACTCAAAGGTGGTGTGTTACTTAACAAGAAATTCAGACTATAATTAGCCTTTTGATCTACAGATTGGTGCTCTTCTTTCAATACCATACTGGCATGGGTTCTCTCTGTATTAACACCTCTTTAGTGAGTAAAAATAGCATTCAAATTTATCTAAATTAAAGACCTGTAAAGAACCTATCCATAATACATTACTTTTAGAGCAGGCCCTGAGTGTAATATTAACTCTGTCAGCATGATCCATGAATAAGAAGGTTACTAGTAGAATTATGACTTGGCTCTTCCTTGATTATATGATTTTGCTTAACTGACCAAAGAACACAACCTGACTCATCACTTTGCTTATAATACTGTACTTCCTTTGTAAAAATGTGTGTGCTAAAACTTCATTCTCTTTTTAGACCACTCCAACTTCATCCTTTAAATAGATGCCTGGTATGATGTGATCTTAGATAAAATGTGGAAACAAGTCTTCTTGTGTATGCCAAATTTTTGGGGTGGGGTATCTGTGGATAATCAATATGTTTCTTTTAATTAAAATCCCAAATGGGTTCCACTGAAAGTCTGGGACTTAAATAACAAGGTAAAGAAAGTGAACTCACATTGTCTTGTGGTACAAAGTATTTTCCCCCAGCTTTATTAAGATGTAATTGGCATATAACATTGTGTAAGTTTAATGTGTAGAGTGTGTTGATCTGATACGCTTATATATTATGAAATGATTACCACCAAAATTTTAAATTCACATCATATAATTACCACTTATTGTCTTTTTATTTTTTTATTTTTTTTTATTTATGATAGTCACAGAGAGAGAGAGAGGCAGAGACACAGGCAGAGGGAGAAGCAGGCTCCATGCACCGGGAGCCCGACGTGGGATTCGATCCCGGGTCTCCAGGATCGCGCCCTGGGCCAAAGGCAGGCACCAAACCGCTGCGCCACCCAGGGATCCCCATGTTTTTTTTAAGATTTATTTATTTAGAGCAAGAAATTGAGAGACCAAATGGGGCAGAGGCAAAGAGAATCTTTTTTTTTTTTTTTTTTTTAGATTTTATTAATTCATGAGAGACACAGAAAGAGAGAGAGGCAGAGACACAGGCAGAGGGAGAAGCAGGCTCCATCCAGGAATCCCGGTGTGGGACTCGATCCCAGGACTCTAGGATCACACCCTGAGCTGAAGGCAGGCACTAAACCTCTGAACCACCCAGGGATCCCCTAGAATCTTAAGCAGATTCCACACTGAGTATGGATCCCAATGCCAGGCTCAATCCCAGGACCCTGAGATCATGACCTGAGCTGAAACCAAGAGTTGGACACTTAACTGACTATACCACTCAGGTGCCCCCTCCCCTTTTTTATGATGAAGATCTCTCAGCACCTTTCTAATAATATAATACAGCATTACTGACTGTAATCACCCTCTGTACATTACAATCCCAGAAACATACTCATCTTGTAGTTGGAAGTTTATACCCTTTGTCCAAGATCTCTTCATTTTCCCCTCACCCCTTAGCTGCAGAAACCCCCATTCTAGGCTCTGCTTCTGAGTTCAGGACTTTGATTCCACATATAAGTGATATGATACAGTATTTGTCTTTCTGTGTGATTTATTTCACTTAGCATAATACCCTGAAGGTTCATCCATGTTGTCATAAGTGGCAGGATTTCTTTTTTATGGTTGAGTAATATTTCATTGAATTTATATGCCACATTTGCTTTATTCATTTATCCATTGATTGGCACTTAAGTTGTTTCCATGTCCTGGCTATTATGAAATAGTGCTATATAATGAACATGGGATTGAAGTAATCTCTTTGAGATCCTCTTTTCTTTCTTCTTTTTTTTTTAAGAATTTATTTATTTATTCATGAAAGACACACAGAGAGAGGCAGAGACACAGGCAGAGGGAGAAGCAGGCTCCCTGCAGGGAGCCCAATGCAGGATTTGATCCCAGGACCCCAGGATCACGTCCTGAGCCGAAGGCAGGCGCTCAACCGCTGAACCACCCAGGGTTCCCTGAGAACCTCTTTTCATTTCATTTGGTAATGTACCCAGATGTGAGATTGCTGGATCATATGGTAGTTCTATTTTTAATTTTTTGAAGTAGCTCTATAGTGTTTTCCATAGTGGCTGTACCGTTTTACCTTCCCACTAACAGTGTGCAAAGGTATTTCTTAACAGCTGTTGGGTATTTAAAGAAGTCTTCCTAAAAATGATAAAATTACAAAAACCTTAGAGAATGGAGAAGTAACAGTTGTTTGTACCTAAGAAAAATTTTCTTAGGTTAGTGTTTCTTAGTGTTGAAATTGTAAATGAACTTGCTATTACAAAATATATCTAAAACCTGAAAAATAATTAGTTCAGTAGGATCAGAGTGGTTAGTTTTTTTTGTATATTTTTTTTAAGCAGGAGCTATGTTTCTGAATACCTTATAGAAATCTGACTTGTATAATTCAATTTAGTTTTCCTATAGAAATAAGTACGAGATTTATTTTTCAAATCTTAATCACAAACCTTATATAAGACTCACATATAAACACAACAGAAAATGCAATCTCACCATATTTTATTTTACAGATCAAAAAGATATATCAAGTTACTATCTGCCTGGTTAATTGCTGCTAAGCACACATTCAGGATTACAAATGAAACAAATCCGTTTATCCATGTAGGCCATGAGGTCGGATAGTTGAGACTATAAATAGGCAGATTTAATGATGTCATTAGTAAGAAAAAGGAGGCTGTACCTCTGTGGTGTGTTGTTTACTCCCACTAAGCATATGTTCTGTAGAAAGCAAATTACTGAACCAGATGGAATAAGGGAAAAAAACTAAGGTGAGTAATAGAATTATTTAACACAAACTCATTATACATTCAACATTAGGAGTATAGTTATATTGCATTTTCATGTTTGAAATGGTTATGCATCAGTCTTTGGAACTAAATTTGGGTGTTTTCTACACAATCTTGGAGTTATATAGCCATGACTTTATTATTATTATTTTTTTTAAATTTATGATAGTCACAGAGAGAGAGAGAGGCAGAGACACAGGCGGAGGAAGAAGCAGGCTCCATGCACCGGGAGCCTGATGTGGGATTCGATCCCGGGTCTCCAGGATCGCGCCCTGGGCCAAAGGCAGGCGCCAAACCGCTGCGCCACCCAGGGATCCCTATAGCCATGACTTTAAATGGAATGTTTAAATGCCTTCATAGCACTGTTTAACTTTGTCAAAGGAAAGAGGGTATTTATTCACACAAAAAAATGGAATGGTTAATCCAAAAGCCGAATATATGGAGTTATACGACTAGAAACTCATTTTTTCTAAACCCCAACTGTTTCAATGCTGTGCTTAGTACTGACACCCCCTCCCCGGTTCTTTTAAACATTCTTATTGTCAGTTAACTCTCAAGTCACATGTATAGTCCACTGGTGATTGCATTTGTTGGGGTAACTTGTTAAAAGTTTTGACTTCTTGTAAAAGCTTGGCTAAGTTCTGTCCCCCCCCCCCCCCCACAAGAGAGATGCTAAAAAACAATGTAAAACTATTAAGTAAATAAAGAATATTTAAAGATTAATTGATGAGTGATTACATTTGCCGTTTTGTTTTACATTACTCTTGTGGAATCACAGAAACATGATTTTCCAATTTTCAGAGATGGAAAAAAGGTTAGTCAAAGTCAGCTATCATTTCTTGAAGTGTAGATTTAAGATATCCCATCAACTTCATGAAAATAAGCCACAGTCCATCAAAAAGAAATAAAGGATTAGTTTTGCCTTTGTGATAGAATATAAGTAGTATTTGTATTTTCTAATTTTTATTTTTTGCTTTTGAGCTTTTCCTCAAGAAAAGTGGTAGAAAGATATTAAGACACTAAGAATAACATGTGAATAATGCTTATGAAATTTTCAGGACAAAAAGTAGCACATAATGAACTTTTTTGTGAGAGCGTTGCAATATATCTGATTGGTTTTATTTTAGGATCAAAAAGTGAATGTCCGTTATTTAGCTCCTTTATCTTGGCATTCATAATACAGGACACACCTATTATGCCAGAATTCTTGTGCTAAAGTTGTTTTAAGGGCTTTGATATTCTGAGAGCTATTTTTGAACAAAATCTTTGCTAAGACTTCGTGCTGTATTGACCACCAGTACTTGGCATGTTATATATGCCTTTGTTTCCAGATCCGCCTGTTTCCTCAGGGAAAGTTTGTATAAATGAATGAGACTACTGTACGTTTGTCATTTCCTTCTGTTGTTTCTTGGGAGGAAGAATTGCAATAGATTTTACAGTATTTCTACCCTAAATTAGCTACCTTTCTGTGAAGCTGAAATATGTAGTGGTTAGGAGGGTTGGAAATAGTATTTTAGGTTGCTTAAACCAGGCAGATAGATGACACATAATTTACTTTTTAGAATGTGGGTGATTTCCTTTGCTTGAAGAGACTATCATTTTATATAGATCATGAAAGCATGGTTCCAGTGAATTAGTCTTTAGCATACATGTCTCATGGTTTTCTTCTGGTGAGCCAGGGCTTCGTTTACATATTGTTCCAGAAAAAAATAATAAATTATATTTATTGAATAAGTTCATACAGTTTCTTTTTCTGTCATTCCAAATAGGATTTTAAGCCCTCAGATTATTGTTTCACCAGTGCTGGACGCACATGGTGGAGATTCAGCAGCAGAATGGCAGGGAGAAAGGAAGTGGGTGTGGAAACCCGGGATTTCAAACCTAGATCTGCAGTTTACCAACTATGACTGAGGACAAGTTAGTCCTCCTCGCAGGAATTCATTCCTTAGGCTGTAAAATACAAAAAAACAGCGAAATTCTGCAAGATTGTTTTAAGAATTAAGTATAATGCCTACATAGTTTCCCACCTATTGTAGCTTAATGAGTTGCACTGTTGATGTTACGAGTACTTCATCTGTGCTCATTGATGGATAAAACTGAAGACACCTGAAGAGAAAGGAAGAACAAGGTAACATTCGGGACTTTTCATGTATAATTGGGTAAAATAATAAGCTATTAATTTTTTGAGAGCAGGGAATGCTGTATTTTTAAGATTTTATTTATTTGAGAGAGAGAGAGAACAAGCAGTGAGGAGGGACAGAGGGAGAAGCAGACTCCCTGCTGTGCAGGGAGCCCAATGCAGGGTTTGATCTCAGGACCCTCTTAGGATCTGGAGGTCATGACCTGAGCTGAAGGCAGACTCTTAACCAGCTGAGCTACCAAGGCACCCTTGTATTTCTTTTTTGACCCAAAGCTAGTAATGGCAGCTTAATGAATGCTGTTGTGTGGTAATGTGTGTGGGAAAACTCATGTTGCTTTACCTCCTGGTTCAGAGTTCTTTCCTAAGTATCAGTATCTTTATTTAACTCTATGCTTACTCTATCAAGTTGGCTAATTTTAATTAATCTATAATTTGACCTTTTTCACACAGGAATTTAAGATATATTTTTGACCAATATTGAGGAGAATATATATATATATATATATATATATAAAATAACTTATTTGGGGGAAGTTGTCAAACTAACAAATGTGAGAAAATGTCAGTGCAAGTTAAAAGACTATGATAGATGGGAGGGGAAAGAGAAAACTCTTAATAGGATATAGATGTTAGGAATCCTAATGGTTGGTTGTCTACATTGCTTAAACATAACCAGATTTTTATGTGATTGAAAATAATCTATTCCTTGTGCAAGTTCTCCTTGCTTTCTGAGAATCAGGGTCAAATGGTGAAACTTTGATTTTGTAACATCTATCAACAATCCTATTTTGGCATGTTACTAAGAAATTGGGATTTTTTTTTTTTTTTTTGATTGGGAAAACATTTGAGCACCTGTGTGTGTGTGTGTGTGTGTGTGTGTGTGTGTGTGTATCTAAAGAGACAGAATTCATTCATTCAACAATATTTTATTAAGCGTCTTCTTTGTGCCAAAAAATGTTCTAGATTCTTCAGGATATAGCACTAGAGCATTAAAGTGCCTGGACTCAGCAAGCTTCCAGTCATTAATCAGATGTTACTACTCTGAACTAATCACTAGTCAGAATTGTGAACATTTACAGTCAATCATTTGAAGATTCTTGCTGTAGAAAAAAAGTATAAAATATGTAATCAGGGATTACTTTGCTTAATATGCCATTTTGTGCTTGTAATAAAGAGACACCAAAAAATGAGATATGAAGGCATAGAGACCTTTTTTTTTTTGTTAGTAAATATGATTTTCAATTACATTGTGATTTTTCAGATCTGATGGTACATGCAAGATTTTATTTCTAGGTTTTAACTTTTTATTAAATTATTTTATTTACTTTGGAATTGAAAACAGTTATGAAAGCATTTAATTAAAAGGATAGTTCCAGATTATTCATTCCCCAGATAAAAGGAATTATTACTACAGAGGGTAAAAATGATGGTTTCTGGAGAGTTGTACTTTATATATTTATATCTTAATACAGCTTATTACCCAATTGAGAGAATTATTAGTATAATTTCTGACCTGTGATCTGATCCACAGTGTGCTCATTATTACTACCTTTCTTACACGATTCAGGGGTAGTTGATGCGTTTTTTGCTTAGACTGTAGGTGTTTGGATGAAGTATAGAAATGAGTTTGGGGCCACAATTTCTTAGATTTCTCAGTGTATGGATCAAAGTTCTCCAGCAATCCTATATCTAGTAATATTGTAGAAGCTCTTAAACTTTAGTGAACCCTCACAGGATCAAATAAGAATTCCACCTCCTTGGTAAAACATGCTGAAATGGCTGTGCTTGGCACAATGAACCCCTGGAGCCAGTAGGCTACTTTCTAGATTGCCTGCTGGTACCTCTTATTATATTTTATCAAAAATGTACTGTTGAATTAAGTGTGAAAGAGACCATGAAAAGAATAAAATAAAATGATAAAAATCAAGGAATTTGCACTCAAATTGCTTGCAGGTGTCTTGAAATCCTTAGCTCACTTAAAAAAAAATTGTAAGTGGAAGGCAAGCCATTGTGTGCTACTTATGCAAGATCCAATGGGGTGAAAATCCAACCAGTGTGTATATTTGCAAAGATACGCTTTTATTCTACATCAAAGATCAGTGAATTTATATCTGTGTATTTTAAGTCACAATGCTTAAGGTTTACTTGAACTTTTGATTTCTCACTTAAGTGGCTTTTTTAAAAAAGATTTATTCATTTATTTATTCATGAGAGACAGAGCGGCAGAGACATAGAGGGAGAAGCCGGCTCCTTTCAGGGAGCCTGATGTGGGACTTGATCCCTTGACATGGGATCACTCCCTGAGCCAAAGACAGATGCTCAACCGCTGAGCCACCCAGGTGTCTTTAAATGGCGGTTTAAATGAACTTCTGATTAAATACAGAGGGTTTTTTCCTGTACTTGTATTTCTTCTTGATCATTTTCCAAAATCATTATTCTCAAAGCATCTTCTTTGTCAACACTTATTATATTTTTATATATATTATATATAATAACGTCAATACCTATCATATAAAAACTTTAGAGAAAATTGTCCCCAAATGAATTTATTAAATATGTAAGAAAAATATAAAAACATTTCTGCAATTCTACATCTGAGTGTAAAAGTACAATTTTGAACTATGTTATTGTATAAGCAACACTTAAGAGGGAATCCCATCTCTCTGGATTTAGGTAGTGAAACCAGTAAGTAAATGCAGTTATGTTGTATTTTTCATTATACCAACTACCTCTTTTTTGTTAGATGTGTTTGTTTACTCATTAATGGCTGCTTTATATCTTCAAACAAAGACGTTTAATTATATTCATTATATTTATTGCCCATTTAATATTTATAGTAACCCGTTGATCTGTAGTTAAAAGAAGAATGGCTTACTGGAAAAGCAATTCTTGAATTGCTTGAATCATAAAATGTTTCTTGGATAATTTGTGTCTGAGGTTGTGTTTTGTGTAGTGTTAAGTATGGCTAATAATTCTTGAACATCTGTTAGTCTTTCATAAAGATGTTGTATTTTTAAATGTCAGTGATGTCAAAAAACTGGAGAATCATGGCTTTAAATTATTTCCCTGTGTGTGGAGGGATCTGGGAGAAATTACACTGAGTACTAGGAACATGCTACATTAGTTTTGTGTGAAGTCTTACCAAGAATGATATACCAGAAAGGGGTATGTGCAAAGACTTGCCTGTGAATGTTTATAGCAGCATTATTTACAATAACCAAAAAGTAGAAACAACCCAAATGTCCGTCAATTAATGAACGGATAAATAAAATGTAGTATAGTCCTGTAATGGGATGATATTGGGTAATAAAAAGTAGTAAAGTACAGTTACATGCTACCACATGGACAAACCTCAAACGTATTATGATCAGTAAAAGAAGCCAGAGAATAGAGGACATATATTTTATGATTCCATTTATATGAAATATCCAAAAAGGCAAGTATAGAGAGAGATAGTAGATTAGTGGCAGCCTAGGGCTCCAGATGGGTTAGGACTAAGACACAGTTATTAGAAAAATGATGATCTTCATTTGTTTAAAGCATTTATTGAGAATGTTAGAGTGGAAGAAACTTCACACTTTCCAGCATAGCTCCTCATTTTGCATACAAAAGGCAGAAGTGACCTTCATTTAGGATATCAATATATATTTGCTCTAGATTTCTAGATATATTCTAAATGTGCATTTTTGATTAGCCTTAGCAATTTCTTCTTTGTTTCCCAATTCTTTCCAATTGTTTTGTTCACCTGTACATTGGGCATAAGATTTTGGGGGGGTTCTATATTAGTACTTCTAAAACGCAAAAGGAGAGAGTATTCATTACCTCCTCACCCAGTTTCAGAAACCCCTTTTGATCTTGCTTTAGGTATCTCCTTCCCTGCCTCTACTTTTCCCCCTTCTTCTCTTTTGAAGAAAGTCATTTTACTTATGATTATATATTTTTATTTTATTATATATGTATGGGTGATAAGGACTTTTGTTTTTAGACCTACTTTCTGTGATACTATATCTAGCAAATTTAACATATCATCTAATACTCCGTTTTAATTCAGATTTCTCTAGCAATCAGTTTGTCCATACTGGATTCAATTTTCCACATTCCTTTGATGCTTATGGCACTTAAATCTCCTGTTCTACATCAGTTCTTGCCCCAATCCTATTTCCCCACCTTCCCCCCACCCCCATTGTTGATTTGTAGGGAAACCGAGCTGTAGGCTATCCACATTCTAGATTTTTCTTATTATGTTTGCTAATTATTATATTGCACAGCTAAATAGCATAAGTTAGAACATGCCATTATTTTTTTCATCCAAAAAATATTTTCCCCAGAATTGAGAGCAGATGAGCTAGTATTTAAGAATTGGTAGCAACTCTTTAAGATCAAAGATTAGCAGGCTTTCAGAAATGGTGTTCCAAGACTTGATTTATTCTGTTTTATTGCTGCATTTCTTTTGATAAAAAGATGGAGGGGGAGACATTGGGGAAAATGTCATTCCTCCTTGAGGTAAGGTGAAGCTTAGTAGCTGTTTAGGACAGACACTCAAATGCCAAAAGCATGGGCCTGGGGGTTTGAAATGTGTTGCTCTTACCAATCTCTGTGAATGGCCTCTTAGAGGGGAATGATTGAATGATGTCTTAACAGATTGGATTTTAATTTTTATTATGTTGCATATGGAATAATGTCTAGATTGGTCTTCTCATGTTTTTTTTTCCCTAACAAAAGAAGCTTTTAAATCAAATGCCTTGATGCTTATTATATGTGCGTGTGATTTGCCAACAATCTTTTCTTACATAGAAGTGCAGGTAAAGGACCTTTAATGGACATTTAAAAATGTGGCTCTTATTTCATATTGTGGCTTTGTTTTCCCAACATGCTTTTGTTTTAATAGATGTATTTTTTTTTCTCTTATAATAGTATTTTCACCTCTGGATTGATATATCAGATTGATATATCATTTTGTGTTATGAATAATAGTATTTGTGCTTTTAAAATAGATCAAGAATTAATTTCATTTGCATGTCTTTTACTCTGTCTATAGGTGAGAGCCTCTTAGTTCAGTTAGTCTATGACTGTCTGGGGTCTGTATAGGTAGGACTTGTTTAGTAATTGGCCATTAAATACAATAGAACAGGGGCAGCCCGGGTGACTCAGCGGTTTAGCCCGCCTTCAGCCCAGGGTGTGATCCTGGAGTCCAGGGATCAAGTCCCAGGTCAGGCTCCCTGCATCGAGCCTGCTTCTCCCTCTGCCTGTGTCTCTGCCTCCCTCTCTCATTCTCTCTCTCTCTCTCTCTCTCTCTCCCTTTCTTTCTCTCTCACTGTGTGTCTCATGAATAAATAAATAAAACTATAAAAAAATAAGTACAGCACAAGAATACGTATTAGTGGGGATCATCATTTTTCTAATACCTTTGCCTTTATTTTAGCCCAGTGGTTTTCAAAGTGTAATATGCTAGATCTACCAGTATATATCATCTGGACCCTATGTACAAATTTTATTTAAGTAGGTACAATGTGGGGACCACTCAAGCAAATCTGTTGGAAACCAGTTCCATAGATGATTCTAATGCCTATCAAAATTTTGAGAATCACTATCTTAGATAATCTATTTTTATTGTAACTTTCTGTTTTTAAATAGTCTGATTGGCTAAAGGTTGCAAAAACAATGCAGTTTCCCTATGCCTTCCTCCAAGCTTCTCCCAATAATATCTTACATAATTATAATACATTATTAAAACCAGGGAAGTGACATTGGTGTATAATATAGTCAAATTCAGGTACAGACCTTATTTGGACTTCATTAGCTTTTACATGGATTCTTTATTAGTATTATCTATTATTTACTTGTCTTGATTTATAATTCTATGACATTTTACTACACAATATAGATTTGTGTGATCCCACAATCAGAATAAAGAACTGTTGCATCACTACATAGGAGCTCCTTTGTGTCATCCCTTAATAGTCACACCTTGCCTCCAACTCAGGCAGTCAGTGATCTGTATTCTATGACCTTCAGTTTATCACTTTAGGACTCTTATATAAATAGAAGTTTACAGTACATAACCCTATGAGACTGGCTTTTTTCACTCTGCACAATGCCTTTGAGATCATCTGAGATGGTGAATATATCAAGACTTTGTTGCTTTTTATTGTGGAGTCCATTATTTGGATGTCCACCGTTTAATAACCCCAAACTAGAAACAACCCCAGTGCGCTCCAGTGTGAGAATGAATAAACAAAGTCAGTTGCCATAAACATTCATATACAGGTTTTATATGATCATAAGTTTTCATTTCTCTCGTGCAAATACCAAGAGTAGATTGCAGGGTCATATGATGTGTGTGTTTAGCCTCCTATTATAGCCCCATCTTTCCCATTGGAAAGTGGCTGTACCATTTTGCATTCACATTATACAGCCGCATGTGAGAAATCCAGTTTCTGCATGCTCTTGCCTGCACTTGATGTTGTCAGTAGTTGTCGATTTAGGTGCATTGTGGTATCTCATCACAGCTTTAATTTGCACTTCCCTAATGGAAAATGATGTTGAACATCTTTTCATGTGCATATTTGCCATTCTTATATCCTCTTTGGTATAAGGGCTTTTGCCCATTTTATAATTGGATTTTTTTCTTTCTGTTGAGTTTAGAGGGCTTTCTATATTTTCTGGATATAACTCACTTGGGTATATGACTTGCAGATATCTTCTCCTATTCTGTGGTTTGTCTTTTCATCCTCTTAACAGGGTCTTTCACAGAGCCAAAGTTTAATTTTTAAAAAATTCTCAATATTTAAAAAAAAAATCTTTTGTGGATTGTGTCTTTGATGTCATGTCTAAGAACCTTTTACCTGTTGGTCCAAAATATTTTCTCCTGTATTTTAATAAATACTTTATAAGTTTATAGTTAACATTGAGGTTAGCATTAGGTCATTCTTTTTATAAGGTGCTACTTTAGATTTTCATATTTCCAAAATTTGAGATACTATTTCCAAGTAGATTTTCTAGCCAGTATTTGATAAAACCTCTAACTAGGAAGATCATTCCAAGGACTTTTCTTTATCAGTATGCAGTGAAGGTTTTGTTTGAATGTGGTTTACTCTAACACACACCACTCCCCAACAAAGATTTAAAACTTTAACTGAGATTAATAACTAAATGCTGTTTAATATTTACCAAAGTATGTATATACATACATACTTTGTTTTATTGCACTTTGCTTTATTATGCTTCACAGATACTGCTTTAAAAAAAAAAAATTGAAGGTTTGTGGCAACCCGCATTGACCACCATTTTTCTTTTTCTTTTTTTTTTTTAAAGATTTTATTTTTTATTTATTCATGAGAGACGCACAGAGAGGCAGAGACACAGGCAGAGGGAGAAGCGAGGGTCCCTACAGGGAGCCCAACATGGGACTTGATCCCAGGACTCTGGGATCATACCCAGAGCCAAAGACAGACAGACGCTCAACCACTGAGCCACTCAGGTGTTCCTGACAACCATTTTTCTAACAGCATTTGTTCATTTTGTGTCTCTGTGTCACATTTTGGTAATTTTGCATTATTTCAGACTTTTTCATTATTTGTCCTGACCTGATCATAACCTGAGCTGAAGGCAGACAGACGCTCAACCGCTGAGCAACCCCAGGCATCCTGGTATTAGTTCTTTGTTAGGTAGAACTCCCCTTGTAAGTCGGGAGATTTTTGATTACTGCTTCAGCTTCCTTACTGGTTTTGGGTCCGTTCTGGTTTTCTGTTTCAGTTTTGGTAGGTTATATATTTCTAGGAGTTCCATTTCTTCTTTCACACTGCCTAATTTGTTGGCATATAGTTACTCATAATATGTTCTTATAATTTTTTGTATTTCTTTATTTTTTTAAAGATTTTATTTATCTATTCATGAGAGACACAGAGAGAGGCAGAGAAACAGGCTCCCTGCAGGGAGCCCAATGCAGGACTCAATCCCAGGATCCTGGGATCACGCCCTGGGCTGAAGGCAGATGCTCAACCACTGAGCCACCCAGGTGCCTCTGTTTGTATTTCTTTAGTGTAGGTTATAATCTCTCTGCTTTCATTCATAATTTTATTTGCATCCTTTCTCTTTTCTTTTTGGTAAGTCTGGCCAGGGGTTTATTGGTCTTACTATGTTTTTCAAAGAACCGGCTCCTAGTTTTGTTGATGTGTTCTATGGTTTTTCTGGTTTCTATTTCATTGATTTCTGCTCTAATCTTTATTATTTCTCTCCTCCTGCTTGGTCTAGGCTTTATTTGCTGTTCTTTCTCCTGCTCCTTTAGGTGTAAGGTTAGGTTGTGTATTTGAGACTTTTCTTGTTTCTTGAGAAAGGCTTGCAATACAGTGTCTTTTAATTAATGTGTATACACTGGTTTTTAAACAATGTGATTTATTACACACTTTGACTATCATATAGCTTAAATAAAACTTTTATGTGCACTGAGAAATGAAAAACATTAACTCACTTTATTGCATTTTCTGCTTTATTGTGGTGGTCTAGAATCAAACCCACAATATCTCTGAGTTACTCCTGTATTTGAGAGAAGATTATTGAAATTGTGACTTGAAGGCAACTTTTGATTTCATTTTATGATAAATATATTATTTGTGTGCTTGCTTGGTTAACATATACATTCCCACTAAGTATTATATGTAAGTACATATATCTTAATAATTATAATATCCACATTTAATGTTTTAGTTCTATATCTAGCATGCTTTAGAAAATTGGAAAAATAGTCCAAAATAGTCCAACTAAGAACTTTCTTTAAAAGACTTAATTTTTTTTTTTACAGCAGTTTTAGGTTCACAGCACAATTGAGCAGAAGGTACATAGATTTTCTATATGCACCTTCCCCACGCCCCACCGTTATTAACATTCACCACCAGAGTGGGGCCTTTGTCAAAAGTGATAAACCTACCCTGAGACCTCATAATTATTTAAAATCCGTAATTTATTTTGGGGATCGCTCTTGATGCTATACATTCTATAGGTTGGACAAATAGGTTTGGACAAATATATAATGACATGTATTCTTCATTATAATATCATATAGAGTATTTTCACTGTTCCAAAAAAACTCTGTGCTTCCTCTATTCATCTCCAACTCCACCCCGTAATTCCTGACAAACACTTAACTTTTTATTATCTCTGTAGTTGTGCCAGAATGTCATACAATGTAGCCTTTTCAGACTGGTTTCTTGCAGTTGGAATAAGCATTTAAGGGGTCCTCCAAGGTTTTTTTTTCACAGCTTGAGACTTCATTTCTTTTTAGTGATGAATAATATTTCAGATGTACCATATTTTATTTGTTCATTCACCTATTGAAGGACATTTTGGTTGCAACTAAGGACTCTTTAATTCCATTTAGGGGTGAAAATTTATTATTTTATCGTCTTAGAGCATATAATACGACAAAACGAACTATGGATACTTTTTTTGCGTTAATCAGCCTCTCTTTAAAAAATTTTAAGTATTTAACCTCTTTTGAGAAAGTGGAAATATATAGGGCTTTTTAAACTTTTATGTGGGAAATAAAAAGAAGGTCCAAGAAGTGTTGCTTAGTTCTCTATCCCCAGTTCTTGTTAATCGCAACTTTCTTACCTTTCCAGACTAATTTTCATAAACTGGATTGGGTGTCCCATATACATTGCCTGCAAGGCAACAATTACAAAGTTCAAAGGAAGCCTTTAGTAGACAGTGCTGAGCCCAGTTGCTCCTAACATTTATCATTTACTAGGCAGAGGGCTATCTATGCATAGAGTAAATGGAGCAGCAAGTGAGCACTGGGGTATGGTTTTAGAGTTTCAATTTGTTTTTGAGAGAAAGTATTTGCTAAATAAATTTAGTTTCTGGAGCTAGATAGACATTCAGTTAATTTAGTGTTTTTTTTGTTTTGTTTTTGTTTTTGTTTTATGTTTTTGTTTTTTTTTTTGTGTGTGTGTGTGTGTGTGTGTGTTTGAGGTCCTTTTAGGTTATCTTTCAAATTGCTTGGTTGGACTTATTTCGTTTTTAAGTTACTGGTATCTGAGGACTTCCTGGTATTTCTTTAATCTATCTAGTTTCTTTCTATAGCACTGAACACACAGTGGGTGCCCAATAAATGTTGTTGACTATCTTGTGACCCATTGTTGATACTGCTTTTAGGTCTGTTTTTTAACTTTGCTCATTTGTTTTGATGAATTTTTTTTATCTCTTCCTTTGATAAGCACGTCTCTACTGGAGGCTTTCCTTATCCTACCTCTTGTTGATGTTTGACTTTCTTAACTTTGCATAAAAAATAAACCTCCCCATAAGATATTTAGAAAAGCCCAGAGACAAACTGAAGTTGCAGCCACAATTGTGGAACAGATGAGAAATTTAAATATTTAATTTTAAATTTATAGATACATTTTTCTAAATTATGTCTTTGTGTGGTAGTTCCTTGAATGTGTATTATGAATCAGAATGCATTCACTTGTATCTGTACATTTTTCTGTATTAAATTAGACCTGAGTGAAAATATCAAGGGAAATTTATATTTTCCTTTTATAAGGAATTTCCTTATTTGGTAAAAGGAAGCAAAAATATTATGGAGATTTAGATTTGGAAAAGTTATTACAAAACTTTTGAACTCCTTTTAAGATTTGTTATATTCAGTGATTCTGAGACCTTCCTAAATTTATACAAAATGTATTGACCTAAGTAGCAACCTTTAGGCAATGTTTCAGTATATACAAAGTTCTTATGAAGGTATAATCATTAACTCTAACTGAATATTTATTAAAAGCCAGCCATTATGCTAGACTAGCGGTTCTCAGACTTAGCTGCACTTTAGAATCATTTGGGGAGATTTAAAAAAATCCCCACAAGCCAAGTTTGAGGACCACTGGGCTAAGCAATATGCATTATCCATTTAACCCTCTCAGCAATCCCGTGAGGTGGGATAAACTGTCCAGTTTTGTGATTGAAGAAATTGTTCCAGAGAGATTAATGACCAGCTCACTAATAAGTGCAGACCTAAGCACAAACCAAAATCTCTGATTTATTTCAAAATCTTGAACTCTATCAGTACCTCTTGGTTATACATATGTAGTTTCTTTTAACTTTCTTTTCATCACCTTGTGCTTTTCTACATGTAGTATCTTAGTATTTTCACAGGGAGATTATACTTTATGTATCTAGTGAGCTAGATATTTTTGTTTTCCCCCTGCTATACCACCGATACCCCCCCAACCAAAGAAGGTGAAAGCCAGATTATGCATTTATGATCTCAAGGATTGCAAGTATGTGTATGTGTGTGTGTTTGAATAAGAGTTTGGATTAGAAACAGAAGTAAATTATTGTCCTACCAACTTTTATAGAATGTGATACATAGTGTGGTTTTATAAACAAAATGAAGACTAGAAATCAGGCTTTGGGTATTGAGAATGTTATTGGATATCACTGAATGTTGAAGAAATTTCTCAGAAATCACCTGGTGAGAAGTAGACTGGGAGTAGGGAGTGTAAATTATTTAGCTTTTCATTAGCGGCCTACCATAGTGGATATTAAATGTTTCCTCACTAGAAATAGCTTTTGGAACTATCATTTCCACTATTGGAATGGATATTTGGTTAAAACAGAAGGAAACACCTTATATCTTTCTGGGTTTCTGACAACTAAGCCACAAAAGGTTCATTTACCCATGCCGATTTATCCTGGAAGACCTTGTATGACAAAGAGATTCTATTATGTCCCTGTACCTTCCTTAACACAATTGCTAAGTTCCTAAAAAGGTAAAAAAAGGAAGACTTGAGGGGTATAATAATAATAATAAAAAAAACCTGAATAAACCAAATGAAAACTGGAGTTGAATAGTTCATCCTTTAAGAAATAATCAAGGGTACTCTGAAAAAGATAATCAAATATACAAAAAATATATATTCATGGTTTCTGCTTCAAAAAACTTTTCCGGCAGATAAAGTAGATACGTTGAGAACTACACTGTAAGACACAAGGCAGCCTGGGGTACTGGGTACTTTATTCCTCTACTGTAGTTATTTGGCTTTCTCTTTATTCTTTCTACCATACTGTTAGTGCTAGAAGGGAAAACCTCTTTGGATTTACCCCACTTCATCTACAGAGTGTGTTAGGTGTGATGGCTAATCAGAGCTACTTATTGAACAAAAGGATTTATACATAAGTCCTATAAATATAAACAAGATACTAAAAGATTTTAAAGTGGGAAGGACTTCCATGTGTAAAACAAGAAAGGTTCTTGAAAGCCAAGGCATCCAAAGAGAGGAGTTTCATTGGTTGATTGCAAGAAAAAATGTCCTCTGTTCATGGCATGAGCAGTGGGTGCTTTTGAGCACAGTGTGTATGTCGGATTACCTGATGCTGGAAGTGAGGCATAGGTTTTTTTTTTTTTTTTTTTAAGGTTTTATTTATTCATGTGAGACAGAGAGAGGCAGGGGGAGAAGCAGGCTCCCTGAGAGTCTGATATGGGGCTCAATCCCAGGACCCCGGGATCACGACCTGAGCCAAAGGCAGATGCTCAACCACTGAGCCACCCAGGCACCCTGAGGCATAGGGTTTATACAGAACAGTACTTCTCTAGATTATTGGGTAGGAGGTGAGGCTTCAATCAAGATGTCAGCTGGGACTGGTCTCTGCTGAGGTGGGATCAACTTTCAAGCTCACAGTCAGGGCTGTTGGCAGGCTGTAAGTCCTCCTTAGCTGTTGGCCAGAACAAAGGGAAGCTGACAACATGGTAGCGGACTTTTCTTAGAGCTAGTGAGAGTGCCTAAAACTGACACCACAGTCTTTTGGTAACCTAATCTCAGAAGTGACATTCTTTGCTACATTCTATTCACTGAACCTGAGTCACTAAATCTAACCCACATTCAGTGAGAGGGGATTACACAAGGAGCCAGGGCTACTGGGGGCCATCTTACAGGCTCTGTATCACAGGAATATATTTCATTTACTATAGTATATAGAGATATTATTTAATGTGTAACCAATATATAAATATTACTAATAGATATTTGATATTTTTGTAGTAAACCTTTAAAATGTGTATATTTTACACTTAGAGTACATCTCCACTCAGATGGTATATTTTCATTAGAAGAGCTTGATCTGTATTTAGTTGTCATAACATTTATAGTTAATAGATCCAAATACTGGAGTTGTTCCAAATATACTTAAATATTTTCCAACAACTGAATCAAGTATCAGTTTTAAAATATAAATGAAATCAAACTAAAAGTATAACCTCTCAGCCACGCTAGTCATGTTTCAAGTGCTCAATAGCCACTTGGCTACTTCCAGCATAGTTCTAGAAATCTGGCTGCAAAAGGAAGGAGGAAAATAAAATGATACTTGGAAGGAACAGGAAAGTGGAAATTAAGATAATAGAAATCAGTACACTTCGTGTGTGTTTTCTGAAGGGGAGAAGGAGAAGGAGAGAAATCTAGGGTGATGGAAACCCAGGATATAGTTCAGTTGTTTGGATTTCTGATCAGATTTGAGTTGAGGTACAGTGGGTGCAAAAACCCTAAGTGATGAACAGCTTGTGGTAGGTACCTGGTATTCTGAGTGTTGAAATGTGAAAGCATTGAGTGTGGGAGACTGAAACCAGAGGCTTTTCAAACTGTTTTTTGAGTTTGTCACTCTGTTCATCATTTTTTCCTAGTGTGTATGCCAAGACCGAGGAAGGCACTTGGAAATGGAACCATTTCCTATGAGCTCAGAGGAGAGAGACCCTTTCCTGACCAGGGTCAGAGTGTTGTCAGGATAGGAAGGAGTTCCCTGGGCATGGGGGGTTCTGTCCATGGCACTCTTTCAACCAGATGTTATTTGTAAATTATCTCGGACACTGTGCTCTGTTCTCAGGTGTAAAATATTTTATCTGAGCTTCCATTTTTGATCTCTTAATAACATTATGCACAAATCTCTGTATGTTAGATATGGAAAGGGACCTGTGATCATCTAGTTCAATACCTGTATTTTGTTAATGAAGGAATGAAGGACCAGAGAAATGTTTAATTTAAGGTGACACAAGTAGCCCATTTAGGACACTCCCATGCTTTTTGATTCCCAGTACTTTGTGTCCACAACTCCACCTGGGGAAGTAGCAGTCTCTGTTGGTGTGAGTGGGCACTTGCACATCTCGCATCTGCATTTCTGCTTAAATACCAGAGATTATTTAGATGGCTCTTGTTAAGGTTATCGAGAGGATTTGGTACCATATTCTATGTGCTTTGGAGCAAGTTTCTTAACCTCTGCAAACCCCGATTAAATAGCAATGGTAGCTGCCTCATAATATTAAATATAGAAAAAAGGCTCCTACACAGTTCTTAGCAGTAGATATTCAATAACTGCTCAGTTTTTTCTTTTCTATCACTTGGCTTTTGCTCATTCATTTTTTTGTTTTGTTTTGTTTTATAGGAATGTTTCAGCTCCCAAAGGGATGGCATAGTATAACAGTTAAGAGCATTTGCTTTGGAATCCAACAGCTTTGGTTTAGATCTTCACTCCAGCGCTGATAGCTAAGTTCTTGAAACATGTGCACATCAATTTTCTCATCTGGAACATGACAATGGGCACACTTACCTTACACAGTGCTGTGAGGATGAGTTAGTAGATGTAAAACACTTAGGGCAGTTTCCAGCAGAGCCAGCACTGAGTGGTAATATGAGTTGTTGATGATATGGTAATAAAATAGGATGAAACTATTTGCTTTTTCTGTTGTGTTCATTGGAGGCATTTTGGGGACGTGAAGGCACTAGCCTATAAGTGCTTACTCTGGTGTGAAGAATACCCTTGTCTCTTTATTTAGTACATTATGCCACATGTACCCGAAAGATGAGTTCCATTCTTAAAAAGTGAAATTAGGTTATTCTTTCCTCCTATCAGTTATGGTCCTCACTGGTCAAGGGAAGCTATAGTTAGGACATCTGAGTTCTGACCCACAGCAAGTTACCAAACGTCTGGGCAAAATGAAGGTTTCCTTCCACTCCAGAATTCAATCTGGGCCAATTTATTCCTTAATCCTGTTCCCCCCAGCCCACCCCCTCCAATAGGCAGATGATTTAGAATCTTCCAGAGGGTTGAATACTTTTACCTGTGTTGGTCTTTTTGAACTTTTTATATCTGATCACAAAATAGTTGATTCTCAGCAACCCATCAAGCTCTTATTCTCCTGTGAACTCATGGAATTGATATAACCTTCCCTCTTTTCTTCTTTTCTTCCCTCAGTTAAATCAGCCGACGCTTATAGACCACCCTGCCTTGTGGCACTTAGCGCTCTATGTGCTCTCAGCGAATGAGACAGGCCAGGTCCCAGCTGTCCTGGAATTTTCATTCTGGAGGCTAACATCAAATAATAAACAAGTGAATACATGAATGAACAGAATGATATCAGATAGTGCTAAATGTGATGAGGACAAAACAGTTATGTGAAGACTAGCGAGAGATGGGTGATGATCAGCATGGGCACCTCTTTTGTATGGCCAGAGAATACCTCTGTCGGGGGAACATTTGATCTGCAGTCTGAATGAGGTCAGGGGCAGGCAATTTGAAGTTCTATGGTTAAAAGCAGTTTGGATAGAGGGAGCAGCTGTGTAAGTCCTCAGAGATGAAGGGGTCTGGTCTATTTGAGGAAGGGAAAAGATGCCAGTGGATTTACACAGGGAGTTGAAACAGAGTAACCTGAGGCGAGCACAGAGGTCTGCAGAGGCTAGGTCAATGCTTTCCCAGACTCCTATGCATCAGAATCACTTGGGAGTTGCCAAATGCAAATTGCAGGGCTCTATCCCCCAGTGTTTCTGTTTGTGTAGGTCTGAGGTAGGGCCTGAAAATGTGCATTTCTGACAAGGTCCTTGATGCTGCTTCTCCTGCTCTAAAATCGCACCTTGACAGCCACTAGGATGGCTCATCCTTGTAAGCCAAGGACAGGAATTTGGGTTTTATTCTCTGTGCATTGGGAGGCCAGTGAGAGATCGGGAGGCCAGTGAGAGATCGAAGATACGAGGTGATCAGATTTACATATGTAAAAGATCACTCCTCTACTGAGGAGAAGAGAAAAGGCAGGGAAGGAGCCTGGGCTGGGAGATGAGGGCCTTGTGACCCAGGAGTGACAGTGAAGGAGGAAGACCACAGTAGTTTGTGTTGTTGCACAAAGAAGCTGAGGGAAAAGGATGCCCAGCATGATTGCCACACAGCTGTGAAATGTGTCCTTACTGGAATTTAGGAACTTACTCAGATGTAACTGAGAGGACTCAGGTAATTGTCTGTGAGATTTGCACACATAGGTGATTGGTGACCTTGACAAGAGAAATGTCTGTTAAGAGTCGTATAATTTTTTGGGTCTCCCTTTGTTGCTTTTCCTTATTGTTTCTCTTTTAAAGCCACTTTGCAATAGTCACTCTAATTTCATATAAGCTCATCAAGAAAAGGAACCTTTTGTTGTTGTTGTTGTTTTTTTTTTTGGAAGATTTTATTTATTCATGACAGACGCACAGAGAGAGAGAGAGGCAGAGACACAGGCAGAGGGAGAAACAGGCCCCATACAGGGAGCCTGATGTGGGACTTGATCCCGGGTCTCCAGGATCACGCCCTGGGCTGAAGGCAGGCGCTAAACCGCTGAGCCACCCAGGGATCCCCCTTTTTGTTGTTCTTAATTGCATTCCCTCATGCGTGTAGCACAATGTTATGTCCGCCATTGGAACAGATTTATATTTAATAAATAAAATAATTCTTTATTTCAGTAAACCTGGAGAGAGACACTAAGACATTGCTTTGAGGAATTGGTCTGTAATTTATAGCTGAAATGCATGGTTTAGGGGCCACCAAACATTGCTAGTTATTTTGAATGGCTGCCTCCCCAGTACTTACCATAATATATCTTAGGTTTGGTAGCCCCCTATACTGAGAGAGGGTGGCTGTTCAGTTTTTTTTTTTTTTTTAAGATTTTATTTATTTGTTCATGAGAGACACAGAAAGAGAGAGAGAGGCAAAGACACAGGCAGAGGGAGAAACAGGCTCCGTATAGGGAGCCCGATGTGGGACTCGATCCCAGGTCTCCAGGATCATGCCCTGAGCCAAAGACAGATGCTCAACTGCTGAGCCACCTAAGCGTCCCTGTTCAGTTTCTTTTTGGGCATTAGAATGTAATATGTAAAAAGCCTATTGTTTTAAGACTATTCCACTTTTATATTTTTGTCTTTAATATTAGAGCTGTATTTTTGTATAGTACTTCCTTGAGTGAATCTATAGGAATACTGTATAAATATAGCAAACACATGAGGTCCCACTGGACTTGAGTAGCTTCTTAAGGAATGTACATATATTTCCTATATAATTTAAAGCTCTTTTTCTTTCAAACTAAGAGGGATTTGAGTAGATTTCCGTTGTTTTGCTGAGCTTCTCATTTATTGCTTCTTTTCAGTTATTTTAAGGATATTAATATTGACAGAGATGGAGTAATGTTTACAATGGGCACATGAGGGGCATGTGGGTGGCTAGGTGGATTGAGCGGCAGATTTTTGGTTTTGACTCAGGTCATGATCTCAGGGTCCTGAGATCCAGCCCCACTTGGGCTCCGAACTGGGGTGGGGCCTGCTTAAGATTCTCTTTCTCCTTCTCTCTGCCTCTTCCCTACTCATGCTCTCCATGTCTTCATGTTTGTCTCTAAAATAAATAAATGAATCTTAAAAAAAAAAAAAAAAAGGCACATGATTGTGAAGTGCTTTGTAAATCAAGTGATAAAAAGACCAATCAGTAGTAATAGCAGGATACCGATTGAATTCTATGTTAAAATTATGTTTTGATATTTTAAAAAATGTTATCACATTGTGTGAAATTGTACCTTAATTTTCATTATAAAAATTGAGTATAATATTGAGATAATTTTAATGAATAAAACATTATTTTAGGGGGGGTGGTATATATGTTTATTACCTTGTGATAGCAACACAAGTGTATTCATATGTACAGACTTACCAAATTGCATACATTAATTGCAGTTTTTTGCATACCAATTATACCTCAAGTTGGAGGGAAAAAGGAAATTATGTGCTTCAAACAGAAATAAGTATTCATATGTAAATCTATTGTAAATGAGAGTATGGATGTATATAATACTACTCAGTTCACCATATTCATTTTTGTTGTTATGTCTTGTTACTTTTAAGCCTCGAAGTTTGCCGTTGTTTTCTGTTATGGCTGGTGGCCTCTATAGAGTGAAAATTGATAGTCTAACTAGACCACTGGGGAAGAAGAGCTTATTTGAAAATCCCCTGGGTTGGAAAACTGGCTCAAACTTCCTGTTTAAAAGGGGTGGGGTGGGGTGCCTGGGTGGCTCAGTTGGGTCAGTGCCTGACGTGGGCTCAGGTCATGGTCCCAGGCTCAGGGTCCTGGCATTGAGCTCAGTGTTGTCTGTGTCAGGCTACTTGCTCAGTAGGGAGTCTCCTCCTTCCTCTCCCTGTACCTCGCCCCATCCATTCCTACCATGCTCGCTCGAGCTCTCTCTTTCTCTCTTTCTTTTTCTCTCAAATACAGTCTTTAAAAAAAAAAAAAGGAAAGGGGTGGAAGGACTTCAATGACCTTTACTGTGATTTTAAACTACTAATGAAAACTAGTATTTTTTTAAAAAATAGCATTCTTAAGCAGTAAATTACAGTTATTGCATGTTGATGTGTTAAAAATATATATAGATATAATGTAAATATAAACATATATATTTGGTATTACCAGAACTTCCTACATCTGGATTAGGTTATAAATTTTGATTTAAACTATACCTTTGGCTTTGGGTGACATTTAATTTTAGTGCTCCAAAGCATCTCAGTCAAAAAATTAAGAACATTGGAAGAAAAAAAACCAAAAACCAAAACAAACAAACAAAAATAACCCCAGAACATTGGAAGAGATGTGAGTAGGTATAAAAGGTATTTTAAAAATTTTGTTTCTGAGTAAAAGGCTGCTAACAAAGTCTAAAATCTTCTTAGGATTCAGACCAAATCCAGGCCTCTACCAAGTATTCTCACTAGACGATACTGTGTAGTAAGCAAACTTTAACTGACACATTTTAAAATTTAATGTAAATGGATCACAATAGGCCACCAACATAGAAATGATCCTACAGTTCTGCTTGCCTGAAGTCTACTTTTCTTTCAAGAACTGAGTCCTATATCTCTTCTTTTTGAAGTGTATACCTTCCCACCCCCCACAAAGCTAGTTTCCGCATGCTCTCATTGCTCTGAATTTTTAAGGTTACTCCTCTGTTATATGACGCTTATGTTTTCCCGTGTGTCCATTATTTAATTACTTGGACATTGCATCTATCCAGTTTGATTTCTAGTTCACTGTAGAAAGATCTTGGTCTGATGACCAATATGGTTTCCAATTATCATGAACAAAGGTCACAAATACTGTATTATTTGAATAATAGGGAACACTACAATGTTCTTGAAGTTCTGTGTAAATAATATTTCAACTAGTGCTTTGTTCTGCTTTTTGTTTTTAAGTTGGCTTATCTTTAGTAATTTCAGATAAGTTTTCATCCACAGACTCAAAGTACTTTAAGAAATAAAAGTCACATATACACAGAACATTAAAACTCTGAATCAGAGTTCATTGTGGTGTGCAGTAGAGAGGAAAGACGACCCAAGGAATTGTCACTCAGTCTGGACGTTGAAGGATAAATAATATGTGTAAAGGTAGAGAGTTTGGGGGCGGGGGAGCACTTTCAAATGGAGACCAAGATGAGTCACATTTGGAGAAGAGAAAGTTCCTGGAATGATGGAAGTCAGGGCTGAGAGGAAGATGGCCCCAGCAGGAGGTGCTTGTCAGACCTCTGTACTGCCACTGTATTTTGTTGTTGTTTTTAAAAAATATTTTATTTATTACTTGAGAGAGAATGAGAGTGAGAGAGCACAAGCAGGAGGAAGAGCAATAGGAGATAAAGCAGGCTCCTTGCTGAGCAGGGAGCTCATTGATGTGGGACTGGAACGCAGGACCCTGGGGTCATGACTTGAGCTGAAGGCAGACACTTCATTGAACTACCCAGGTGCCCCTGTACTGCCACTGTTGAGAGCCAATCCTGCACTGGACCGAGTTCCTGCTGCTTCACCCCCCTGCTTGTGGCAGTTGGGCTTCTCTTCAGCCTTCCTGATGAAACTCTTAAAGCCTGAAGTTTCCCAGTTATTTCCTGCTAATAAATCCAGTATCTATTTTTCAGTACTCATCTTCTTAAAAATAATATTATTTTTAAAATCCAACTGTGGATTTTAAAAATCCAACAGGTAATTCTGACCTAAAGATTCATTCTCTTCCTTGGTATGGAGGACTTTTCCTTCCGTTAGATGGATAGGTACCTCTACTTTTGTGGGAAATAGTCCCTGTATTTATTCAGTAGATATGAGTGCCTGCTCTGTGACAGGCACTGTTCCAGAGATTCAATACATTTGCATATATGTGTGCCACCGGGCAGTCCCTATTGTCCTGTGATTGTTCTTTAATGGAAAGAGACATGATAAACAGGTTAGTCGCTGGTAAGCCCAAAGGCAAAAAGTAAAGCAGAGAACTAGAGGTCCTATCATCTTGAGTCAGGAATGTTCTAGGAGTTTTAAAAAAAAAGTGTGTGGGGGAATTATTCTCAATGTGTTCAAGAAAGGGCAAAAGTCAACAGTATTAGAGTGCCATGAATGCAGGGGGAGAGGAAGTTAGACCAGAGGTAAGGTAGGACAAATTGTAGGACTCTAGATGTTATTCTGGGTGAAGTCAGAAGTCATTGGACGGTATGAGAGGAAGTGTGCTCATTGGATTAACAATTAAGAGGATCACTTCAGCCGCTATGTTGAGAATAGAATGTAAAGTGGCAATGCTGGGAGCAGGCAGCCTGCTTAGCAGCTTTTTTTTTTTTTTTTTAAGATTTATTTATTTATTTATTCATGATAGACATAGAGGCAGAGACACAGGTGGAGGGAGAAGCAGGCTCCATGCTGGGAGCCCGATGCGGGACTCGATCCTGAGACTCCAGGATCGCACCCTGGGCCAAAGGCAGGCGCTAAACCGCTGAGCCACCCAGGGATCCCCTAGGAGCTTGAACAGAGGTGTTCGGTGAACAGGGTTGTTGGTGGAATCCAGGTCTATCACCTGGAGCTAGCAGAAGTTGTCAGTGGATTGCAGCTCTATGTGTGATGGGATTTTTTTTTTTTTTTTTTTGGCTCAAGCAACTGGGAGAATTGTGATTTACAGAGATGGGAAGACTTGGAGAGAAAAGGATTTAAAAGAAGTTAAATTGAGTTGGAGATTCCAGTTAGTCATCTGAGTCCAGATGTCAAGTAGGCGTTGGATTTACAAATCTGGAGTTGAAGGGAGAGATCCAAGTGAATATTTGGTGTTTAAGATTTCCTTCATAAAGATTTTGCAAAATTCTTGTTCTATGTATTGTAACAATTTTTAAGATCCATTTTTGCTGCTATTGTAAAAGGCTTTTTTCCCCATTATACTCTCTAATTTTGCATTTGTTTGTATAGGCCATTGACTTTAGTGTGTTTATATACTAAGCTGCTTTTCTGCATTCTCCTATTTATCAAAGTTTAAAAAAAAAAAAAGATTCACTGATTTCTTGCCTCCTTTGACTTTTCTGTGGATTTTTACCAAACTGCTCAATTCTATGAAGTACCAGTTTCTTTCATACTCCATTTGGTTTCCTGTGCCTGAAATATCAATTATTTCTTGTTTTTTTTTTCCCTGTGAGTTTCTATTCATTCTCCTGAACTCAACTCATGTTTCCCATCTGTAAAACATTTCTGGGTTCCTAGGAAAGTTTCTCTTTCCTTGAGCTTCATCTGTACCATGTGTACCTACGTTAGAGCAGTCATCAAACTTTATCATGATTTCATATATATCTACCAGTCTGTTGGGGGTTTGAACTGTTTTGGGGTAGGAGCTGGGTCTTACCATTTTTAAATCCCCAGTGTTTAGCTGAATCTGCTACATAATGTCTGTTACAGGATAATTGTATGTTGAATACATGAGTAGTCCATTTCTACATATTAAAAACGTTTTGAAATTAGATGTTTTTCTCCATATATAATATATAACAATATATATATATAACTATATATAACTATATATAGTTATATATATATATAGTTGTTTATACGTTTCTGCTTTTTGTGCTGCCAAGTGCATAAAGGTGCTTGGATTTATGAGACCTTAAATTTTGAAAATACTAAATGGGTGGCTGTTACATATTTACTTACAAGGAAGCTCTTTTATCTTGTTTGGTTTTTACTTTGTGTAGGAAATGGGGAGAGGGAGGATTTAAAATATATATATTTCTGGAAAGCAGTAGTAGTTGTTCTTCCAAAAGCAATTAGCTTTTCATATAGGCAACATTTTCAAAAGCTTTAATTTGCATTACTTAGAAAAATATGTATGTCATTACTAGTAGTTAGTTTATATTTTTTTATTTTTTCAATTTTCAACCCAAGTCAATGAATTGGCCCATGTGAATTTTTTCAGGATGTCTATTACCTATTTCTGTTATAAATAGGTTAAGAGTTTCCCTAGTGACACTGAAGCATTAGAGTAATTATTTATAGAATTAGATTTTTTTCACTGAAGCAGAAATCTATTGTATTAAATAACCACAGTTCATTGTTCATTGCTAAGTGCAATGGGAAATATACCATGCTGCCTTCTTGCAAGGAGTTAGAGAGATGAAACTGGTACCCAGAAAAAAAAAAAAAAGGAAAAAAAAAGTTACATCTATGGAATCTTTTGTATTTGCTGTATAGGGAGAGACTCTGTATGTTGAAGCGTTTAAAGAGTAGGTAGGGATTATCTGGATAGAAAGGCCAAATGCACTAGACTGGAAACAAATAGAATAAACGGCACATTAGGCAAGAGCAATATGAGGTGTGGGAATGAGGTACTGATCTCCATCCTGATACATTAAGGATTTTTATGATTTATCTCATCAAAGAAAAAAATTACACTTTTGCTTAAAAACACATTAATTGAACTTAATGGAGGTATCAAATCTTTTATGTTTCTTTTTATTACCAAATAATTGAGTCCTATTATTAAAAACAAAAGAAAATGCCAATTAAAAAAGGGGAAAAAACCCCTTAATTCTAACATGTTAAACAATATACATTTTGGTGCATTTTTTTCTAGATGTGGAAAATATGTACACACACACAGTGTTCTTATTAAATTATATCATATTAGAAAGTTACTTTAAAAATAGATGTATTTTATTTTCTGTGTCCTGTTTTTATTTAAGGAGAAAACCAAAAGCCAAGGCACCACCTCCTCCAGCTGAGACCAAGCATCTTGATGCCTCTTCAGATGATACTGTAGAATCCTCTGCTTGCATCATGGAACAGAAAGAAAACACGATAGATAAAGACATTGAACTCTCAGTGGTGCTACCTGGGGATATTATCAAATCTACTACTGTTCATGGCAGGTATGATGGAGCAAATGAAAGAGCAGTAGGTCCCTTCTGTCATTGATACCTTCTGTTGTATATGTACTTTTTAATTTTTTTTCTTTGACAAAATACTTCATCAGTTTAGTTATCTGTTAAATATGCTAAAAGGTGATAATTTTTTTCTAATATTTTAGTATCAATGCTACGAATTCGATGACCCCAGTCAAGTGACTCTTAAATTTAGAACTATTTTTCCTTTTACTACCTATTTAATAAGTTTTCTTAAAAAAAAAAAAAACAAAAGCCTTATCCAGAAGAAAAGTCTTTGGTTGTATTAATTTTGTTAGTCCAACCTACAAAGCAAGCCAATAGCATATAAGAAAATTCTTTCCTTCCTCTCCAAATTATTCCTTCCATTTTAAGCTGCCTTGCTGAATTTAATTTTGCAGAAGTTACTACTTTTAAAATGTCATACTCTCTTTTGTATCAAAACAGGTAAGTTTATCTGTAAAACTAGTAGGATTTTTTTAGTTCTTTGAATGCTTATCATTTCATTAAAGTACTCATAATGTGGATACATTTAATAGAAATGTAAAATTAAACTTTAACCTAGCAAGAAGTGGAAAGGTGATTTAGGAGGCCGATATTTTTAATACCTGTATAAAAATTGGAAAAATGGAATAAAGCCAAGTGTAATTTTCCATTTCATTTTGAAGTGGAAAGTTACATGAGTTGTATACTTGGTCTTGTTCCACCTTTCACCTTCAACTGCTCGTTTGTTATCAGGAATCCTGTTTTAGAAATCTAAGCTGATTTGACCTTTGTATATATATAGAGAGAAAGAGAATGTGTGTGTGAGTGTGGGTAAAATAAAAGAATAAGTAGCATATTGGGTATTGCATTCTTACAATGTGGTTTTATCTAGAAGAAACTCATTAAAGATAACCTTAATCTTAAGATTTACATCAAGTTTAGGTGTAACTTCACAAATTATTGCAAGTATGTGAAAATAGAAAAGTTTGGCATTAGCAGGCAGTATGTAGTATTGTGTATTAAATTTTTATTTAAGTTTGGTTTTGCCATTTATTTTGTATGGAAAGTGGTTTTGGAGATCAAGGGCTGAATTGTATTGAGGAGATTGTGAAACCTGTGATTGTCCTTGGTGGGCTTCTAGCTCAGGGGCAGGTAATCATCTAGATTGTGCTTCTTTTAGGTAAGGAAGGCATCTTGTGAGTAGAGACTATGGCTAACATCTTCAATCCTTAAAAGAATTCAATTATCCTGGTTTAAACATAATGATGATAATGGATGTGGCTAATTCAGGGGTAATGAAGGCAGTTCCTCTTATTTTCCCTGAAGTCAAAGTAATATTTCCTAGTCAGTATATTTCCTAGTTTTTTACTGATGCTGACAAGCAACAATGGTTTCTTCACCAGTACTCCTTAGACTTTGTTCTTAGGTAGGGATTTCCTTCCCTACTCCCCTTTGAGTATCTTAAGCTTCAGCCACATGACTCTTTGTTCTACAGAGAGTCTACTTTTCCACCTCCATGCCTTTTTGAAAATTTTTCCATCTGGAGTACTTTACCACCCACATTTTCTCCAATTTATGTAGCTCAAGTGACACTTGTATTGACAAAGGCTCCTTAGTTTTCCCAGAATTAATTGTTACCCCCAACTTTCAAACTTCCCTGACATTTTGTACCATTGATGGTTATCATAGATCGTTCTTTGCTGTAATTAATATGCATGTCTTCTTGAGTAAACCACAAGATCCACAGAGGTGTCATTACTTCATAGTGCTTAACGCCATTTCTTGCAATATAGTAGATGCTTAATAAATACATTAAAATGAATATTGCCTCCCTAAATTCTTATATGTAGATGGAGGTAGCAACTTAAATGGTATGTTCTGAAGAGACATTTGTTTGGATGGTCCCTGGTTACTTTCCTAGGATCTTCTAAGTAAAGACAATTTCTCCACGTAGAGAACAAAAGAGTTATGTCCCAAATTCTGATAGCTTTTTAAAATTTGTTTAGGGCTGAAAAAATTTCCTGAGGGCAGAATTTGTTTCATATCTGTGTTTTCAATAGGGGATTTGATTCAGGGACTGTTCCTAATAGTTTTATCATTCAGGAATAACTCCAGTTGTAGATCAGTGACTAATTTTTTAATACTAAGTGTTTATGATTAAGAGTGGTTGTGTGATTCCTGTTATCTTAGGAATGATTTTAGATATTTTAGGCTGCAATTGGGATATCTTAAGAGTATAGTTTGAAGTATCTTGAATGTTACAGCTACCGCTGGCCCATGGCTAAGAAACAAAAGTGTTTAACTATAACAACAAAATGTGCAAATACAAATGTTAGCTACCTAAAGTGAAGACCCATGACATGTATAACTTAAATTTCTTCTTGGTTTTGTTACTATAAATGAAATATGAAAAGTTTCAACAAAACAGTTCAGGAATTTAGTGGGAGATTAAGGAAGAGTCATTTTAAATAAGTTTACATCATAATGTTTTCTTAGATAAGTCAGAGTTCATATGTCACTGTGAGTGATCTTCAATTTTTTGAGACCATCTTTCCTTAATTTGTCTAAATATTCCTTGTGTATGCTATTTATTTTGGTAGTATTATTTAGATGTATTTCCTTTAAGAATAATATCGATATTAGACTGGAATAAAGATTTAGGAAACATATGCTTCATTTAACTTTTCAGATATATCCATTTATCTATTTATATTTTTTCCTCAAAATGTCTTCTTGGGGAAGAGTTTTAGAAAGTTTCTCTGTCTTCATATACAACTTATGCAGAGATATGCTCAGAATGTTCCATTTGCAGGAATGTGAACGCATAGCATTATCTTCAGAAGAATGCCCTTATTTGTACATTTATTTTTCACCAAAGAGCTTATTCAGATTAGGGAACACAATAAGGTCGGAGGTGGTAATAGACTTTATGCTCAGGAGGGAAGCTAAAAACTTGTCCTGAAATAGGTTGGTAACTTTGCACTGACTTACCAGTCTTTTGGTACTAGAGCTTAATGGTAATGCCTCTTTAAGGACCAAAAGTCACCCTTTGTCTGCCATCTTGCCGTTGCAAACTTTGCTTACATTGAGGGGAGCTGCAGTGCCAGCCTAAAAAGCCCTTGGGTATTTCTGTGTTCCAATCATGGATGATTAGATTGAAGGGAGATGGAATTAAAATATTTACTGTATGTGTGTGTAATATATATAGTGTGTATGTATATGTGCATATATAAACATATCTCATATGTGCACGTATGCAGACATACATAAACAGCTAAGTGTGTGTGTGTGTGTGTGTGTATGTGGTGGCGGAATAAACAACCTTTTTCACCAGATGGAGCAGTTCTGTGCCTTACTAAATAAAAGTAAGCATTAAAGGATGTTGCTGTTGGAGATAAGTTGCCTAGGGACTGCCCTCCTCAGAAAACGCTGCACTGTGCAACAGTATAAGTAGTGGTGTCTACAGGTACTTGGGAAAGTTAAATTTTAATGAAAAATGAGCTTATGGGCTAAACTGTTATAAACACTACAGAAAATAAGAAAATACGTGGATGTGCTTGTGTATCACTCTAGATTCTTATAGACAGGTGTCTGCCCAATATGTAATTATTTCTCCCTAAATAAGCGTGTGTTCCTTTTCCCCTCTATTCTCTTTCACTGGGACACTTTAAAAATAGTTTTCATTTGGGAGGTTTGGTAAAAGATGGACATTAATTCTCTTTTTTTAGCCTGTGGAGGGAGCATTGTATGGCTTTATTAGCATACTCTCCTACAAAAAGGAGGAATAAAATCAACACCATTTATAACAGATATATTTTTCTTTTATACTCCTACTATAAATAGAAATTTGTTTTGATTTGAACAAATCTGAGAATGCCATGAGTGAAAACACAAATAAAGAAAGCATAGAAATTGAAGTTAGAAATTCTGGGTCTTATAGTTGGTTGATTCCATAACTTGCTGTGTGACCTCAGGCAAGTCATCTTACTTCTCTGGCCTTTGCCTGTAAAATGACCCAGAGACCTGTTACACGTGGTTTGTGACTTAATTTGCCTGTCCAACAGCTCTAGTTTATAGCAGAATTGAGAGCCCAGTTTTGACTGGCAGCTCAGATAACTAGCTCAGAAATGGTTTATGTGGACTACAGTGCCATCTGTTGGAAGAAGTAGACTATGAAACATGACAATACTGGATCAATGTGGGTCAATTTTGTTAAAAAAAATCAATAACAAAACAGTATGAATTTCAAGAATTTCAAAATTTTATATCATACTTACATTTATTGAAAAGTGTCAAATAATGATAAATTGTAGTAAATACATTATATAATAGGTGAATAGATTTCAAAAACACACTGCTGAAAATCCATTCCTTGGCACAAATCATGTTGAACTCCCTAAAAATGCTTAAATTTTGGTTAGGTACTGATTCAATTGTAGCTGCTTAAAATAAATGTTGGAATTATTACTATTACTTCAGTATAACAGTGCTTGAGTTTTTATTGGTGAGACTGAAGAATCCTGTAATCTGGGCTCAAGTTCTGCCCTCCACAACCCTAAGCCAGGGATCCCATAAGACTCTGCTGGCTAATTGCTTTCCTGGTTGGTTGGGAAAAGGTAACAGAATACTCATAAATGTCCTCTGAGTGTCATTCTTAGGTGGACTACTCTCCTCTCTTCCTTTCCTGGCATCAGTGACCCTTGCTAATTTTTTTTTTTTTTTTTGCTAATTTTCTTTTTAGTTTTTTATAATTACAAACACAATAATTGGAGATTATATAAAGTGGAAAAATGCAGATAAGCCAAAAAATTTAAAACACCATGCCATTATTAAAAGACAGATTACAACTATTAATATTGTGGTATATAACCTTTTATTCACACACATGCACAGATACACACAGATGTTTATGTGTACACATACATATATAGTCACTTTTTAAAAAACCAACATCATAATGCACATGCCATCTTGTTAACTTGTCTTTTTTTAATGATTTCTAACTTTTGTGTTAATAAAATTTTGTCTTATCCATTGTCCATATTTGAACTGTACCAATTGCAGTGAGATATATTTCTAGTACTTTTCTTTTAATAAGGGGTGTGTGTGTTTGTTTAATAGGTATGCTATTAAATCACAGTTTTTGTGAAGGTACTTATTTAGGACTAGCTGTGAATGTAACATCCGAGATAAATGACCAAGTAGATTTAGCCTAAGGTGGTGAATTTCAGTTTTCCGAAATACTTGTTTTTAGCATTTGCTGTAAGAACTTTCATCAATTAATACTGATCTGATCGTTATTGTCTTCAAATCTTAATTCTGTTACTTTCTCTAAAGTGTTTCCTATAGCACAATTCAGTAAGCATTCTCAATTTTGAGATTAGGTTTATTTGTTTTATGTATGTGATCCTCTTCATTCATGCACCTAGGAATAGTTAGCATTATTTCATTCCTGAACACATTACTGAACTAGGTTGATTAACATAAGGTAAATAAACATCAGTGATAACAGGAGTGTTTGAAAAGTTCCCATATTATCATTGTAAGTCTAATTGGGTTGTTCGTATACATTTTTTTTGTTGTTGTTAGTATACATTTCTAAGGGGCAGTTAGAACCATTTCAACTCAACTCAATTTTGAGGATGCACTGAAAATGGTATAATGCTTTACTGGATGCTAGGGCAGATTTAAAGAATTATAAGGAAGACTCTTATTCATAAAATTCAACTCCTATCAGATACTTGAAATGTATCTATTTATAGTAAGTCCTTATCATCATGCATCCTCATTTTCCTTTGACAGTCCCTGTTTATACCTGTTGTCCCAGATTAATTACTAATAGTGCCCCCTTTTGCTCTCAGGTGTCCCAGATTGGATGATAAATTACATAGCCACCCTGCTGGAAAGTGACTTTGTTTAAACACTTCCAGGGGTTGGAGATTCACTGAGGCAGTTCTTAGACATCTTGCTGATCCAGAAGCTCTTTGAGGAACCATGACCTTCATTTTTTATATCTAGTTGGATCTTTGAAACACAAAAATGATGGTCTTATCTAGCAGAGAGCAAAACTAGGACAAGATTACCCCTAACAGGTGTTATGAATGCATGAAGTGTCACTGTAGGATTTAGAGAGTGATTTAGTGATGTCATCATTTTTTAAGTAAAACTACAGCAGATAGCAGTTAGCCTGTTACAAACCATCCACCCCATCCTGAATCCTGATGTATGATTTAGGAGGCTAAAATGTAGCTCTGTTAGGACTTAGGAAATTTTAATTTTGACTGTACCGTAATTGTGTATATGTTTTTCATAATCTGGTCATGTAACTTCTGTAATCTCAATTTTTTCATTCATAAAGCAGGCGTAGCTTTTGTGGTGGTTGTGAGCTTTCAAATGAGATAATATGAAATTCACATGCGGGATTGTCATTTATTTCTAAAGGGAGTAGGAAATGTCCGGGGATTTCTTCATTTCAAAGAAGAGAGAAGTTCATAGAATCTTAAAAAAAGATCTGCCTTCCAGGAAATTATTTTACAAGAAGAGAAAAAAAATCTGAAAATAATATTGCACAGTGAACTCTTAAATCATATAATAAACCAAAATTCAAAGTGATGGCGTGGTATGGAGGAAGACAATACTATTTCTTATTTGATTGAGGAAGTGATAACCAAGTTCAGCCAGTCCTTTTCTACTTCTAATAATTTGGCTCAGGTTTTTTTTTTTTTTTTTTTTTTTGCTCAGGTTTTGGGTGGACTGTTGGCATGCGCTCTCCTGCATTAGCAAACAGGAACACAATCACCTTCCTGTGCTGATTCTGGGGGCAGAACTTGTTAGCCAACTGCTGTTTGTACAGCAACTTGAGATAGTTATCCTCAAAACAAAATTATTGTTTTTGCTAGAAATAACCTGGGTTAATTGAATTAGGTAATTCTAAACTATACTCAGAAGATGATTTTGCTTTCTATGATGCAGTTCGTGACTAGTGAATCCCCAGAGCAGCCCCCATTGCACATAGAGCCTGCTTAAAGGTTAATGCCCTACTTTTATGGTGTTAAGGCTTCTATATGATAGAGTTAAGACATTTATTCCCGGGCAGCCCCAGTGGCTCAGCGGTTTAGCGCCGCCTGCAGCCCAGGGTGTGATCATGGAGACCCTGGATTGAGTCCCACGTCGGGATCCCTGTGTGGAGCCTGCTTCTCCCTCTGCCTGTGTCTCTGCCTATCTCTCTCTCTCTCTCTCTCTCTCTCTCTCTCTCTGAATGAATAAATAAATACATCTTAAAAAAAAAAAAAGACATTTATTCCCACCCTCAAAATCAGCTCGGTCAGAATCCTCGCTTCTGTACTTTTAGTACCAAATACTGAGGCTTCAATGAAATACTTGAAGCATTTGAACTGGTCTGAGGTTATTTTTGGAAAAGGTCTTAGCCCAACTTAATGCTTGAATCTCACCTCTGTGTAAAGATGTCTTGACTTGAGATACAACAAGGCTACTAGTCAAGTTTATTAATTAAGGAAGAAAAAACCAGCTTTTGTGCCTGTGTGTGTGTTGAAAGTATATGAATCTCTTTTCAACAATTTTGCCTTTTCATACATCCAATACCATGCAGAGAACTCAGGTGTATATTGTCTGCTATGTAAGATACCAGAATTACCTGAGCGAGAAATAATCACTGGTTCCTATAATATTCTCATTCAGTGAAACTGTCCTCACTGTACTGTCACTGTATCAGGTCCTGGGAATATACATTGCTAAGAGCTGGTTCTGCAAGAAAGGAGTTAAATTCTAAGTAGAAATGGAAGCCAAGTAACATTCTGAGGCCACTTTGTTCCCTGAGGTCTAGATAAGATTGGCCTGAACCCTTGTTCTAGATCTTGTGGAAAATTCATTCCCCTTTATATTATTGTAAATTCCTGAGGGTTAATGTCCTTTCAGCCTCCCCTGACTCTGACTTTATATCTTATTTTTGGACTCTTACTTTTTTCAGTCTCTACCTTTTCAAATTTCCTTTCTTTTCCCGATTTAACACCACCACCACCACTCCACCCCACCACCCCACCACCCCACCACCCCACCCCTGAAGCTACCAGGACCTTAGTGATGGTCTATGGGTCACCAGGGAAAGGTGAATAAGTGTATCACATAGCAAATTATTTAAAATAGCACTTTAGGCCTCCTGTTGGCTCCTGTCAACAGCTCTTTCATGTGCTAGTGTTCCTGCACTCCTGCCCTCTTCCTACTGCTTAGTTTCTTTTTCTGTTTCTTATGTCTCCTTACCCTTTTCTTTTGGCATTGGCTTTAATCCTATCATCACCTCACAAAATAAACTGAAATCTGACTAGTCTAGGCCACTATCTCCTCTAAATTTTTTCACTAGCTTTGTAACTGCTCCCCTAGACTATTCTGAATACAACAATAGCGACAAAAGAAAATAAAGTCACACACTAAATAAGTAAATAAGACATTGGCTTCTTAAATCATGTATAATACCCCCTATTATTTACACTTGTTTTTTAGTTTTACTTTAAAAATGAAACATGCCTTTTTCTCAAGTCAAAATAAAAAATGAATAAAACAGCATATAATCCTTTTATTTATTTTATTTATTTTTTAATTTATTTATTCATGAGTGATAGAGAGGGAGAAGCAGCCTCCATGCAGGGAGCCTGCCGTGGGACTCTATCCTGGGTCTCCAGGATCACACCCTGAGCTGCAGGTGGCGCTAAATCACTGCGCCACTGGGGCTGCCCCATATAATCCTTTTAAATGTAAAGTAGACCACATCCCTCCTACCGTGGTTTTCTTTCTCATTTGGTAAAATCTCACGTCACTCTGTTTCAGTCTACCACTTTCACCCGAGCAGACTGCTTTCTATTTTTTATTGAACATGTAGAGCACATTACTGCCTCAGGTCCTTTGCAGCTTGTCAACTCCGCATGGAATGCCCTTTCCCCAGATAACCCATTCCATTCAGGTCTCAGTTCTGTTATTTTTTGTTTGTTTGTTTAGAACATTTCCTAACATCCTTTGTTATCTTATTTTTCATTATCTGATGTACTATATATTTTCTTATTTCTTTATCCTCTTTTGATCACATACTGTAGTACACGCATGAGACCTGGCTGGAGTGCTTGTCAAAGCACGTGTTGCTGTGCCCCACTCTGAGTTTCTGATTCAGTGATCTGGACTGGGGCTTGAGTATTTATATGTCAGCAGGGTCCTAGAGATACTGATGTTACTGGTCCATGAGTCCTACTTGAAGTACCAATGTACCAGAACTACTCTGGCCATACAGTAGGCACTCACTACATGTGGATGTTTAAATTGAGTTTAAATGAAAAATTTAGTCCATTATGTCAGTGTATTTCAGGTGCCTAATAGCCACATGTGGTGAGTGCCAATGTATTATACAGCACAGGAAATTTCCATGTTGCAGAACAATAGGACAGCCTTGCTCTAGAACATAAATTACATAAAAATGGATTTCTATCCTGTTACCTCCCCGTAGTAATATCTTCATAGTTATGTATCTGGTCCACTTGGCATTTACCACAGTGGCATTTACATAAAATGGATACATACATTTTATTTTTCTATTAGATGGCTATTCAGTTTTCCCATACCATTTGTTGAAAATTCAATTCTTTCCCTAGGAATGTCTAATACCATTATCATATGCAGTACCAAATTCCCATTTGCGTTTGTGTTTGTTATAGAACTTTCTGATCTGTTGCATTTGTCTGTCAGGAAATAGGAAAACTTTCAAGACAAAACTGGCTTCTGGAATTATTGAACAAAGAATTAAACAATTATAGAATGAGAGAATAAAGTCATAAAGAAGTTCTATGATTTTCAGTTGCCTTTTAAAGAGACATTTTTATTAGAAAATATTTGGGCAGTGTTGAGTTCAGAAGGCAAGATATAGGTCTAGTCAGCATGCAACCTTTTTGCCATGAAATCTGATACCATGTGCAAAGATTAAAGGTGACCAAATTGACTGAGGGAATAGGCCATTATTATAATATTCTTGACCCATGATGTACTTTTATTAATTAAAAACGTCACAGATAAAAATGTAATACTTCATTAAGACATATCAAAAAAGGTTAAATAAGTGTGTATAAAGAGTGTTAAATTCTTTTTAAAAATGGAAAAATTTTTTTCCCTTAAATGTTCATATATTTGTACGTGGGGGATGAAAAATGATGACACTATTCTTATCTTGTTAACATTTGTGTATTTTGGGCAGCAATTTTGAAGAATGTTCATTTAAGAGGTGAAAGATGTTTAAAGTATAAGCTTTAGTGTTTTTATATTTATTACTTGGGACATTTATATGTATAGAGAGAAATACAGTCTGAACATATCATCATTTATTCATAGACAGTAGTAGACAGCACTCCATTTTGATTGTCAGTGAAAGTTCTCTCCTCTTCCAGCTTTACTATATTTATAATTGTATTTACCAAGGCATTACCTAATCCCTTTTAATTTTATTTACTGTCAGATAAGGGAGGTATCATTTCCAAGTCAAGAATTTGTATGTAGATCAAATTGGTCTCATAGAATACTTTGTTACCAAAAAATAAACTTGAATAATCCCATTATGCTAGTCTTCCTGTGGATGAAATTTAATATCTACTACTTACTGCCAAAATTTAGACAATTATAAACAATTTTATGTATTAGCATATTAGGTAGCTCAAGAGGACATAAAACTCCTAAGTTGTTATTGTGGAAGCATCTAATGAAGACATAGAGAATGTATTTTGAGAACTGAAACATTCCAGAGAAATTTTTTTAACTAAGGCACTTAGAATTTTTATTATTTTTCTTGATATAGATATAGTGGGGTGCTACTTGTAGGTGGGGGAAGAGAAGAGGTGTGAAGGAATGGGTAACTGCCACAGAAGATGAGGGTGAGGTCTGTGGGTGAACACGGGATAGTTTGAGAATCCATATAAAGTGTTGTTTAACCTCAAGGCCACACAGTGTGAGACAACTGACTCTCTTCCAAGAGAAGACTGCCTCTGTAGAAAAGCTACAGATCAAGGAACTCAACTTAGGCGAGTGGGGATGAAGTGCATACAAACACTGATGTACTAAATTAAAAATGTCAGACCGAATGATGATATTCCTAGCCTCACCCTGTCAAGTTTCTGAAAGCTAGTAGCTAGGTTCATATTATGTAGTCAAGAAGTTGGAGAATTTTTTACGAACGTTTATATTTCCCCATGGAAAAAAAATAACTGGCACCCAATTACCATCAAATGAAGCCCATCAACCTATACCTTAATTCAGGAAAATAGGACTTTCATAAAGTGTTTTGGTGCCTCATTCTTAAATAAGATCTAATAGCTTAAGATCACCAGACATTTAAGGAAAGCACAGAATACAGAAGATTTTTTTTAGTGTTCTTTCCTTAAGGGCTGACAATTAAGGACTGGAGACCACATTGTTCTATTATTGGCATAAATAGAACAGTAATATTTAACACTTAAGCAACTGTTTGAGATTATGTAGTTATTTGGTTACTTTTTAATTGTTGGAGCCCAAGTGCCCATAACGTTTTTTCTGTCAAGGACCAGATAGTAAATATGTTAGGCTTTGTAGACCATTCAGTTTCCAACACATTTACTCAAATCTGCTATTGTAAGACACAAGCAGCCCTAGATACTATGCAAAGAAAAAAAAAAAAAAGAGCATGGTTGTGTCCTAATAAAACTTTATTTACAAAAATTGGCTATGGTCCCACTTTGACCTACAGATTATAGTTTGCCAACACTTGGGCTAGTCCATCTAGTAGTGTGGATCTATGAGAAGTAGATACGCTGTAACACTTGTATTGTGTCTCCAGGGCCTAGAAAAATATTAAATGTCATTTGAATGAACTAGGAAAACTGTACTCTTCAGAATTTTGTGGGCTTCCTCCTGTTGATACTAACTGTGCTCTCTGAAGCCCAAAGGGTGGTGACGGTTCATTGTTTGTTTCTTTTTTTTTTTTTTTTTTCCTCTAAGTAAGCTCTATACCCAAAGTGGGGCTTGATCTCAGGACTCAAGATCAAGAGTTGTATACTCTACTGACTGAGTCATCCAGGCACCCTGAAGTGGCAGTGGTTCTTAATGCTTCATTTTTATGAGATCTTGGGAATATAACCAGTTTATAAGCCAGAGACTGCTGGTACTCAAAATAATATTGTGAAAGGAGCATTTGCTGAACTAAGTACTCTTGGGTAAGGGAGAACTTCTCTTGAAATTTATAATAGGATGACTACTTGGCAGATACAAAATATAGATAATGGTTAAACCAACACTAGGATGCAAGCCGTCTTGAACAATATTTAGACTTTTTAGCTATTATAATTTTGTCCACTTAAATATCTTGTAGTCAGGGAGACACTTGGAATGCAGGGCTCAGGCTCCCATGTGTACACCACTTCCTGTAGTGGGGGGAAAAAAATCTTGTAGCTAGATTTTTAAGTTGCTTTCACACATATTATTTTATATCCTTGTTTTTATCCACTGAAAACAGAATGACCCTAAGAAAAATGCCAGGAACAATAACTTTAACACTTAATGAAGTTGTTTTATGATTTATGATCAGTATTACGTTTTTTTTTTTTTTTTTTTACAGTAAACCTATGATGGACTTGTTGATATTCCTCTGTGCACAGTATCACTTAAATCCATCCAGTTACACAATTGATCTACAGTCAGCTGAAAATAATCCCATTAAATTTAAGCCAAACACACCAATAGGAATGTTGGAGGTGGAGAAAGTCATTTTAAAGCCAAAAATTTTGGATAAGAAAAAACCTACACCTATAATACCAGAGGTAAGACTGTCACTGTGATTTTGATTTTTTCTGGCAAAAATATTAAACTGATGTTTTTGGCCATTATCTGCAGCTCATATTTAATTCAAATGAAATAAAAATGGACTTCCCTGGTTAAATTTGATGTGAACATGGCTGTTTTGTTTGCTTAGGCCACTTTGTTTAGGATTCATTTGGTTATCAGTCTTTGGATTAACTAGATTTTGGGGAATACTTTAGTTTTTAGATGCTCTAAAGTGATCTATAGGACCATATCAGAATCTGACAATTCTAAGTGACCTGTTTTTTTTTTTTTTTTTTTAAAGATTTTATTTAGTCATGAGAGACACACAGAGAGAGGCAGAGACATAGGCAGAGGGAGAAGCAGGCTCCCCAGGAGTCCCAGTGTGGGACTCAATCCTGGATTCTGGGACCACATCCTGAGCCAAAGGCAGATGCTCAACCGCTGAGCCACTCAGACATCCCAATGATCTATCTGTGTTTTAACTTACTCTTTTAAAAAGCATTTTTTAAAGATTGATTTATTTATTAGAGCATGAGTGCATGAGTGGAGGTAGGGCAGTGGCAGTGGGAGAGGGAGAGAAGCAGACTCCCTACTAACACGGAGCCCTGTGTGAGCCTCAATCTCATCCTGAGTTACAGCCTGAGCCAGAATCAAGAATCAGACACTTAACTGACTGAGCCACCCAGGTGTCCCAAAAAGTGTCTGATATTTAGAGAAAGGTTTTTGAATCTTTTAATGAAAGTTTATTTAAGAATTTATTGAAAATATTTTTTGGCTTTGCTGTACTTGGTAAGTGGTGGTTATAACTTATTCTAAATTGTTCATTTGAGCTATACAATGACTCAGTTTTCTGTAATATATGAGTTTTTAAATATTTGAGAGAGACAGAGAACAAGTTGTGGAAGGGGCAAAGGGGAGTTAAAGAAGCAGACTCCTCGCTGAGCAGGAAGCCCAATGCGGAGTTTGATCCCAGGACCCTGATGACATGACCTGAGTCGAAAGCAGACGCTTTACTAACTGAGCCATCCGGGTGCTCCATAATGTATGAATTTTAAGCAAAAAAAAAATATTTTTTCAAAAAATTTTAACTAGAATCAATCTTTTTTTTTTTAACCAGAATCATTCTAATATCATTAGTTCATTTTATAAAATTGTTCTGTTGCTATAAGCAATAGGAATAGAATTTTATGGGTTTCAAGAAATATTTTTTCATTAGGAATGCCAACTTTTTTTAACTTCAGAAAATATATAAAGGCTAATTATATTAAATTAATAGTTTATTTACATATGACTTGAGTGTGTATATTCTCGTATATTCTTCATATCATGTTAAAGTTAATTTTATAGTATTAAACCATTAATGTTCTATAAAATATTGATATTAAGAATTAGGATTTGGGCTATTTCCTGTCTAGATACATATCTTATGTATCTAGGTGGAAATAGTATTTCTTCTATTGCATGGGATTATACATAGTGTTTTAGTTTAATGAATACACGTTAAACTTTGAGGATCTGCAAACCATAGATTACACTTACCATGGTAACATGTTTCTAAGTTCCATTTGTATACGAGTTAATTACATTAAAGTGATATGTTTAAAATCTTCTCAATTTTAATTAGTACTAGGTAGCTAATATTAAGGAATATCTTAATATTCTTTTAATATATTAAAATTAGCCAAAATATTATTGTCGAATAATAGTGACAATAGGTAATTACAATAGCTAAAATTTATTCATTGATAGTTTACTATGTGCTAGACACAATGCTAAGCTTTTTACACGGGTTATCTCATTTATTTATCTTCTTTTCAGTAGAGAGAAGCACAAAAATTTTATATTTTAACCAAAATACTTATTTATTCCATGGAGACAGTTGACAAACCATTAGATAAATATTCAATCAAAGCATAAAATAGAACATGTATAACTGTTATTTATGGATATTTGCTCATTTTATAATATTTTGGGGAACAAACAAAAATATCAGTATCAGATATGAGTCTTTTACGTTGTCTTTTATAGTTAAAATCTAACACCTTTACAAGGGTTATGGATTTAATCTAGACTACTTAATCAAATTTTTTCTAAGAATATGCTTCAGTAAAAAAAAATAATAATTTTACACCAAAATAGAAAAGTACTATATATTTTAGGACTCTATATAATTGTAAATCATCTCTTTATTGTAGACATCATTGTAGAAAGTTTGTCTTAGTGATAAATTATGGTAATAACTGGTTTTAATCTGTGTTTCAGAAAACTGTGAGAGTAGTGATCAATTTTAAGAAAACACAGAAGACAATAGTGAGAGTTAGCCCACATGCACCACTCCAAGAACTTGCCCCCATTATATGCAGCAAATGTGAGTTTGATCCACTTCATACACTGTTGTTGAAAGATTATCAATCTCAGGAGCCCCTTGATTTGACAAAATCTCTTAACGACCTGGGACTAAGAGAATTATATGCCATGGATGTCAGCAGAGGTAAGATTTTTTGTTTTATTCATTTGACAGGATGTGCATATAAGTGTATGTATTGTGTTTATGTATAAGGTTTCTGAAGTTCATAATGGCGAGTTAATGGATCCTATAAGTAGAAGTCAATACGTGTCATTAAGAAGATGAGAAAGTGAAATGTAATAAAATTGAACTTGATTTCGGTTTCTGAAATTAGAATAAAAACTTGTCTTTCTTAGTTGCAATCCACCTTGGTTACACTTTTCCATCTATGAGTATTTTTTTTGGTGGGATTTAGCTTAATTCTTTGTGGCATCAAGATTTAAACAGAAAATAAAGATTTACATTTAAATTCATTTTTGTTTTTATCAAGTGTGAATTACTGTAGACTCACCATGGTTTTGAGTCTTAATTATCATTCAAATTTGTAAATTTGACAGATTTTTTTCTAGGTTCATCCAAAATCAACTGGCCTAAATCTAACTCCTAAAATATTTAAATAAAAATAGCTTGCAGCATTAATCTACAGAAATAATGTATTAAAATTTGGAGATCGTAGATAATGTTGGTTTCTATGCTGATAGACAACTGCGAGCTTATTTATTCAACATGAATCTGTTTTACTAGAAACAAAAGTTTAGTGAAGGATGATGACTTACTACATCATCTGTGCATGGAGCACTTCAAACTTTATCCTGAAATTGTGGATTTATATAATCCATAGACAGCTATTTCAACTCAGTGATGTTTTATTCTTGAACAAACATCATCTTTACAGTCAATTTACCCTCTTTTACCCCCTCCTTCTGTAGCCACTTCTGTTACTGCCTTCAATAAATCATCTTTACAAGGTAAGACATATGAATCGGTAGAAAAAATTATAACATGAAATCTCTATTTTATTGGATAAATTAAAAATAAGCTTCTAATTTTACCTTTTAACATTACTAATATGCACATTCTATAAGAAAACCCTTGCCTTTTATCTCCTGAAAAAGTAAGCCCCCCCTTGATTTTTGAAATTAATACAATAATTACATTTCAATAATTGATTAAAAATTAATATCATCCTAAGAATGTGCAAAACATATTTTTGACTCTCAGACAAGAAAAAATGATTTTGCTGGGTTCATTACAGTTGCTGATAGTTTGGTGGTACTGTGGAAGGATCTCTGATTATTTACATTGAACAGTTACTCAGAGTAATCAGGGTATATTCATCATAGGAAATTCTTGCAGCATTAAATTGTGAATATTTTATAACATGGAAAATGCTTTTGTTAAAATTAGGGTTTAAAACATTTAAATGTTTAATACAGTATGTAAAAAAAATTTTACATAAGATTTCTGAAAGGAAGTACATAAAATATGTAATACTGATTACCTTTGGGTGGTAGGGCTATGGGTGATTGTTTTTCTTTTTTTCTTTATATTAACAGAACTTTATAATGGGAAAGCATTACTTTCATAGAAGAAAACCTTATTAAAAATTAGCCAATAGTAATAAAATTTGGAAGCCTTTTTCCTCCATTAAAAAAAAGGATAGGCTCAGATAATTACTATAATAATTCCCATTCTATAAAAAAAAGAAACTACACATTTTGTGTTACTGGAATCTTCTTTCTTTACCACTTCCAATTCTCCAATAGCATAATAAGCCTCTCTATCCCAAGAATTAAGTCTACAAATTAATTGTGTGATTATTTATTATTAGTGGCTATCACAAAGACTAGGTTTATCAAAGGAGCTGAAAATTGTTGTGTTTGTAAAGCATATACTAGCTAATAATCAGAACATAGATGTTTTAATTCTGAAACTGCATTAGCTGTCAAACTTCGTTTAGCAAGCTGATAGAGCAAATAGCTTTTTATCTGTCTGGATCTCACCTACCACTTCTATAATAAGAGATTGGACAAAGCAGTCTCTGCTTTTTTTCCAGTAGCAACATCCTGGTACTTTTGCTCCTACCTTTGCCATTATCTAAATACATAACCCAAAGCAAATTCCATAATCTTATTGGCTTGATTTTGAAGGTGTTGAATGTATTGGTTTGTAATATCCCATCCAGCCAAGAAAATGTCTTTATTCAGAGTATTAAATGTTGTGAATATAATCTTAAGAGATTGGAATAGGAAAATTAAGAAAGCTCCTTTTACGGTGTTAGGATCTACAAGATCATTCCAATGCTGTAAATGCCTCGCCTCCTCATTTTAATATTATCAGAAGTTTTAGAACTTTGTATGCAGTTACTTACAGCCTCTCTCCTGGAAACAGGAGACTATACATTGCAGTTGTTTTTCTAAGTAAGCTCAAGCGCTTGTGTTTCTTAGTGTTTAACTCTGACTTGTGGTGATCTCTGTCCTAGAGCTGTAAGGGAAGACTTAGGTTGTAGTATGGAGGATGATATAGTATAGGGTGCCTGGAAATTGCTTTACCAAAAATAACTGTATGAAATATTTTGGCTGTAGTTATTGCGCTGTCCACCATGTGAATTTTCTATCTCCTGTTCCAACTGAATTTAATTATATATCTACATTCAGTTAGTGGAGGACTCTATCTTAAAACGAAATAACATTTCTTAAAAAAAAGGAAAAGTTAGGGTATTAATACATCATTTTTTGAATAGATATCATATTGAGTTCTACCATTTAATGCCTGTGTGTCTTGGTGCAAGTTATTCAGACTCTGTGGTCACCAAAGCTTCATGTATGTATAATGGGACAATACCATCTGCTTTCATTTCTTTACATTCCCTACCTTAGAAAAAGGAATCAGAATGGTAATTTGTGATAATTTCTGATAATAAGAGATGTGAAAAAAAATCTGTAACCATAAAGTGCTATCCACATGTTCATTATTAAGTTAGTATTGTCAGTAAACTCATTGTTCAGAATGCATACTGCTTATTTAATATTTAAAGCATCAGATTTCTGGTTTTAATTTGTGAGATATAATTCTCTTTTAATGTGTTATTGAGGCATATTGCACTGATATATTTATTGGCATTAACTATCTTTGCTTTCCTGGAGTAGCCCCTATTTTGTCATAATTTATTTCATTTTTTTTTAAAAAAAGATTTTATTTATTTATTCAAGAGAGAAAGAAAGCAATAGAGAGAGAGCACGAGCAAGTGGGGTAGAGGGACAGAGGAAGAAGCAGGGATCCTCATGGGAGGCTCCATCCCGGGAGTCTGGGTGCATGACCTGAGCTGAAGGCAGGTGCTTATTAACCAATTGAGCCACCCAGGTGCCCCAATTTATTTAATTTTTAAACAGTGTTTTAAAATAAAAAGACTGCACATGTAGTCCTACAAAAGGGTATGTATTTAAGATTTAAATGTATTTAAGACTATACATTTACCTCTAAGTGCTATTTTGGATATATCCCACAAATTTCCGTATATAGTACTTTGTTTCTAATATCACTGAAGTTATATTCTGATTTATCATAAAACACATGTGTGCTCCTTATAGAAATGTTTTCAAAACTGACAGATTGCCTGCTCCTTATTTCTCTCTCTCTCTCTCTCTCTCTCTCTCTCTCTCTCTCTCTCTCTCTCTCCTTTTTTAAATTTACAATTCATTTGTTGAAGAAACTGGGTCTTCTGTTTTACCGAGTTTCTCACATTCAGAATTTTGTGGATTGTATCCTGTGGTGCTACTTAACACGTTTCTTGATTGTCTCTATTTCCTGTAAATTGATTGATAAATCTAGAGACTTGATCAGATGTGAGTGAGATCTTTTGGCAAGAATACTTCATAGGTGGTATTATGTACTTCCATTAGCACCCCCGCAATAGCAAGTTACATTTATGTATTTACACATGTGTGTATGTACGTACATAATCTCTGCACTCAATATGGGGCTCGAACTCATGACTGCAAGATCAAGAGTCTCATGCTCTACAGACTGAGCCATCCAGGCACCCTTCAAGTTCCCTTTTTTGATGTTAGCTATCAATAGTCATTGCTTAAATCTTGATTAGGAGTTGGAAAATAATCATCATCTGCAAATATTCCTTTACTTATTGAGCTATTTCTGTAACAGCAAATTTCCCCATGTCAGCTACTTGTCTCTGTAGGTAGAATTCATTCAGAAGAGGCAGGAAAAATGTGTGATTCTTTACCTTCATCATTATTTATTCATTTACAGGAAAAAATTTTTAAAAAGGTTTTATTTTAGAAAATGTGCATGTGTGGGAGGAACAAACGGAGAGGGAGATGATATGAAGCAGACTCCCTGCTGAGTGCAGAGCCTGATGCAGGGCTCGATCTCAGGTCCTTGAGGTTATGACCTGTCTGAGAAACTTTTTAAGCATCTGGAGTCAGATGCTTAAATGGCTGAACCACCCAGGTGCTCCCCTTCATCAGTTTTTAAAATAACAGACTGGTTCCTTAGCAGTACACAGAGATAAACAGTAAGGATCAGTTATTTTTTTAGCATCGCTACAAATTCATGGAATTAAATATATGCAGAATGTTTCAATTTATTGAGTAATTCATATGCTGCCAGATTGTCCTGACTCTGGCCAGTGAAAACCATATCAGGGCAGCCCCGGTGGCCCAGCAGTTTAGCGCTGCCTTCAGCCCAGGGCGTGATCCTGGAGACCCGGGATCGAGTCCCACGTTGGGCTCCCGGTGCATGGAGCCTGCTTCTCCCTCTGCCTGTGTCTCTGGCTCTCTCTCTCTCTGTGTCTGTCATGAATGAATAAATAAAATCTTAAAAAAAAAAAAATCAGATTGATTCCTGTGCCCTTTTAAAATGACCCCAGGGGACTCTTATTTCTTTCTCTCTGCTGTAAGTAGATATGCCAGACTCCTGTTTACAATCTATGATATTGACAAAGGATCAACCATTCTTATGCGGCTGTGGTCCCTTTTTAGGGGGAAATGGTATTTAGAGGCCATCTGGGCCGAGGTTACTCAGCAGTACTGGATTTGTCATAGTTTGTAGGCCTTTGTAGGTGACATTAGGAAATACTGATTGGAAAAGGGAATGTTAATATGCAATCATGAGGTTTGACATTTGCCATTCTGATTAAAATGTGGTTTCTTAATTTTGACACTATTGGCATGTAGACCTAGATAATCCTTTGTTTTGGGGAAGCTGTCTTGTGCATTATATTGTGTTCAGGATCATCACTGGCCTCTACTCAGTAGATGCTGGTAGCACATTCTCCTGCCCTACCCCTAGTGTGCCAATCAAAATTGTCCCCAGACATTGTCCAGTGTTCTCTGGGGTGGGGATGGGGCAAGATTGCCCCCTAGTTGAGAATCATCATATTAAAGAAATAATGTTTTTGAAACACTCAAAGTACTCAGTAATTATAATATATCATGTTTTAGGGGATAAAATATTTTTGAAAAAGATTTTATTTATTTGAGATTGAGAGAGCAGTGAGAGAGTGTGCATGCACATGCAAATGGAGAAGGAGAGGGAGAAGCAGGCTCTCCACTGAGCAGGGAGCCTGTTGCTGGGCTTGATCCCAGGACTCTGGGATCAGGACCTGAGCTGAAGGCAGACGCTCAACCAATTGAGCCACCCAGGTGCCCCAGAGAATAAAATATTTCATAATTGCTTAACTCTGAGACAAAATAAAAATTCAAAGTAAACAAAAGGACAAATTTAATGAAAGTTTCATATCTCATTTAATTCAAAATGCCCATTTTAACTTCTGAAATGCTGGTAATTGTGGATAGAACACAGACTCTGAGTCACAGAGAATGGAGTTTATGTCCTAGCTCTGTCATTTCTTGATTATTGGCTCCAAGTATGTATGTTCATTTCTTTAATCTTCAGATTGCTCTGTTGTGAAATAGGAACAATAAAATTAAATACTAAATTTCCGTGTTGCTCTTTTTTTTTTTTTAAGATTTTATTTGAAAGAGAGAGAGAGAGCATGAGCAGGGGTAGTGTTGGGGAATGTGGATGGGGTGAGGCAGAGGGAGAGGGAGAAGCAAACTCCCTGATGAGCGGGGAGTTCAACGCAGGGCTCAATCCCAGGACTCTGGGATCATGACCTGAGCTGCGGGCAGATGCTTAACGGACTGAGCTGCCCAGGTGTCCCTCTTTGTTGCTTTAAATTAAATAAGATAGGGCAGCCTGGGTGGCTCAGCGGTTTAGGGCCGCCTTCAGCCCATGTCCTGATCCTGGAAACACAGGATCAAGTCCCACATCGGGCTCCCTGCATGGAGCCTGCTTCTCCCTCTGCCTGTGTCTCTGCCTTTCTCTCTCTGTGTGTCTCTCATGAATAAATAAATTAAAATCTTAAAAAAAAAAAAAAAGAAAGAAATAAGATATAAAATACCTAGCAGAGTGCATGGTTCATAGTAGACCGTAATTAGTAACTTTTATCATCGTATGCATTTTTCAAAGGAAAGTAATTGAGGCAAAACTTGGAGGTAAACCCATGCACCAAAGTAAGAGGCTTTTCTTCTATTTTAGAATCCTGCCAAATATCACAAAACCTAGACATTATGAAGGAGAAGGAAAATAAAGGGTTTTTCAGCTTTTTTCAGCGCAGTAAGAAAAAGCGGGAGCAGGTAAGTTTTTTCTTATGTAGTATTTTATAAGATTCTTCTCATCTGTTTTTAATTGCATGTGCTTTTTATCTTGAAATGACCAATAGATTTTGCGTTTTCATTCTTTATTAGACTGCAAGTGCCCCTGCAACTCCTCTAGTGAGTAAGCATCGCCCAACCTTTACAAGGTCCAATACCATTTCCAAGCCATATATTTCAAACACACTGCCATCGGACGCACCCAAGAAGAGGCGAGCTCCACTGCCTCCAATGTCAGGGTCTCAGAGCGCCCCCCAGGACCTCGCTCACATCCAGGAGAGGCCAGCTTCTTGTGTAGTGAAATCCTTGAGTGTGGACGAAACAGAGAAGGTATGTGATTTTGTTTTGTGTTTTGAAGGTGGGGCAGGGGACTCTCTATTTTTTCTCTTATTTTCCTTTTCCACATAAACTGCTAATAAGATTGGTAACATCACTGATATGTACTAAGATGATTATGTACCACCTAATGTAATAACCTTCTTATTAATAACGTTGGCACTGGGAAGAGATTACCCTATGTATAGTTCTGTGATGCAGTGAAGAACAAATGTGTCAATTTTAAGTAGCTTTTATATTCAAGCAAATAAATCATCCATACACCTTAAAGCTGTGTTTTACGACGGCCCAACCAGAGGTGCTTAATGCATATATTGGGAATGCAAATATTTAATTTTGGACTTTTTTTTCCAGTCTTTATGCTGCATTCATGGGTTTCTAACTAGATGTATCTTCTTGAACTGACTCTGGGGTTCTCACAGGAATCCTGGTGTCTTGTTGGTACATAGATACTCCGTAGTTTAAAAAAAAAAAAAAAAGTCTTTTTCATATAGAGTGTTTTCCAGTTACTTTTATATACTCTTATATTCTGGGTATATCTCTTCCCCATACTGACTTACTATTGCTTCTGTTTACTCCCACATTTCCCTGGAGCTTGCTGTTTTGTGGAAGTCCACTTGCAAACTACTTTTTGTGCCTATAAAATTTGTATGTTCCGGGGATCCCTGGGTGGTGCAGCGGTTTGGCGCCTGCCTTTGGCCCAGGGCGCGATCCTGGAGACCCGGGATCGAATCCCACGTCGGGCTCCCGGTGCATGGAGCCTGCTTCTCCCTCTGACTGTGTCTCTGCCTCTCTCTCTCTCTGATTATCATAAATTAAAAAAAAAAAAATTGTATGTTCCTTGCTTTACTCATGTGACTCTAAATGAAGTCTTAATCTTAAGTAAATGTGATTAAACAGGAGACTTTATGTTTTGTTGCTTGAAATCAGACAAATGATTCAAGTAACTTTGAGAGCAGATTTTATTTTGAGATATTTGAGACACTGAGAAGTTTTCATGTATCTGCTTGAAGGGTTTTATTTCCCCTTGGAAGTTTAGTAAACTAAGTGCTTAAGTAAACTAACCCCCTAACCAAGTAACAAACATTTCTGTGTTTTCTCAACTTTAAAAAGTTGTAACTATAGTTTTTAATTGTAATTTTTAAACTATCACATGTGCCTTCAGAAAGTAAATAGCAAGGCACCTGGATGGCTCAGTCGGTTAAGCATCTGCCTTCGGCTCGGGTCATGATCCTGGAGTCTCTGCTTAGTGGAGAGTCTGCTTCTCCCTCTCAGCCCTCCACCCCTACATCTCGCTCGCTCGCTCACTCTCTCAAATAAATAAAATCTTTAAAAAGTAAATGGCAACCAGGTAGAAATGAGCAAAAAAGATACTTAAACTCAGTAGTTATCTATTAAGCTGCCTTCTTACTTTTGTTGAGATTTTCTTATCTAATGTCCATGGTGTAAAAATCTCACCTTGCAAATCAGGAGGAAACTTATTTATTTTTTTTTTTCAAATGATAGAATCGTTTGCTATAAAGTTTTCCAAAGTAACTACTTGGTAGTTGGGTGAAGTGTTATAGAAGAGGTGATCTTGGGTTCAGTATTAACATCTACGTGGGAGCGCCTCAGTCAGGCAACAGGAACCGTGTTGTGAAGCCTATGGCACGCCTGGGCGTGAACAGGAAGTGGAGATTGAAACTGAGTGAGATAAGCAGAGGCCGAGTCATGGTCCCCAAAGACTTCATTTTGTGGGTGTAACTCCTTTACATTTATTTCTTCATAGTAAGGCATTTAAAAGGTAGCAGTTTTAGGATTGTTTTTAAATTTTAAATTACCAATGTCTGTCTTTTTTCTTTTTATTTTTTGTCTTTTTTCTTATGTAGAAATAAATCTTAGCCCCTGGTCACAAATCCTTATTCCAGATGACCTCATGCATTCTATTTCAGTAAACTTCTTTTGTGCTTTGGGCCTGAAGAGGTTTACATCGTCAAAGAAATAGTCTGCTCTTAAAACTCTAGGCTCTGTTTCCAGTGGCCTCACCAAAAGCTGTTTCTTTTGATTCTCACCCTCTGCTCTATGACCAGTTGATGCTCCCATGTTAAGTAATCTTTTTTTTTTTTTTTTGTATGTTGCCTTTGGCAAACTGGACATCTTTATACAATTTTCTAATTATTTTTTTCTTTTGATCTGGACATCTGGGTAGTTCTTTGATGTATCGTTAAGTAGGACCCCAGAATTATGTTTCTCCCTAGAGAAGCTGAAGTATCATTTTTTATTTATTCATGACAAAAATTCCTAAGCTATGGTTGGTTGTGTTCGTGTGTGCGTGCGTGAGTGTACATGGGCACGTGTGCATGCTCATGTGAACTCATGCCTTCCTGGACATCTCAGCACTTATTTCCTTAACTTCTTCATCGTATTGATGTGCTAAATCACCCCCTTGGTCTTGATTTTTCTCTCTTCCTTGGTCCTGATTCTCTTTTTATATTTCAACTCTTTTTCTTTTTTTCTTGTCACCACTTCCCTTACCCATTTTCTGAATTTGGAGGCACCCGAATCCATGGTCTTAGCCTATATTTACCGTACTCTTTCAGAGAAGACATATTCTTTGTTGACTTCTCAGCTGTAGTAGTTTGAATAGTGTCTCCCCAGAAGATATGTTCAAGCTAAGGGTCAATAAATAAGATCAGTGTGGACTTAAGCTGGGCCCAAATCGAATGACTGGTGTTCTTGTAAGAGGGGAGACACACGCACAGAGACAAAAAGGAGAGATCATGTGATGATGCAGGCAGAGATTATAGTTACGCTGCCATAAGCCAAGGAATGCCAGGAGCCACCAGAAGTTGGAAGAGGTGTAAGGAAGGATCCTCCCCTATATTTTCAGACACCTATGGTCCTGCCAACAGCCTGATTTCAGACTTCCGGCTTCCAGAACTGTGAAAGAGCAAGTTTCTGTTGCTTTAAGCCACTTAGTCATACTAAGTTGTTGCAACAGCGCTGGGAAACAAATATGTCAACTTTTTAATTCCATTCCCAATATTGTATTCCAGTTGCAGATTGAACTCATGGTTGCTTGTTCACTCGCCACTACGTGGAAATCAACATATTGAAAATCAAACTTATTTTTGATCTCTGAGATTTAAAAGCTCAGGGTCATTTTCAGTGTGTTTTCTTTTTATTTTTGCAACCCATTAGTGAGTCCTTCATTTAGTCTCCCTTCCTTTCTTTCTGCTGAAGTCAGGCTTTAGAGAAATCCAGGGTGCAGAATAAGGAGAAGACCAGTACTTAACCTGTCTTCCCAGTTTGGAAACTTTGATAACTGGTAGTTATTTTCTAGGCATTCAAGGCCCTCTACAAACCGATCAAAATGAGGGGGCAGTTCTGCCTTTTTTTCCTCTTTTTAGTTTTGTTGAGGTATAATTGACAGAGGAAATTGTAAGTTGTTTAAAGTATACATTGTGGTGATTTGAAATACATATACATTATGAAAGAATTCTTGCCATCTGGTTAATTAACGCATCTATCACCTTCCATATATATCTTTTTTTTTTTTTTCAGAGAGAGCGAGCATCCAAGCTCATGTGAGTGTAAGCTTGGGGCGGAGGGGAGGGATCAAAGTGAGGGAGAGAATCTTAAGTAGGTTCCACGCCCAGATTGGAGCCTGCCCAGATTGGAGCCTGACGTGGGGCTCAATCTCATGACCCTGATATCACAACCTGAGCTGAAATCAAGTGTCAGGCGGCACTTAACCAACCGAGCCACCCAGGCATCCCTTTACTGCCTGTTTTAAATTTAAAATAGGGCAGCCTGAGTGGCTCAGGAGTTTAGCCCTGCCTTCAGCCCAGGGCCTGATCCTGGAAACCCAGGGTTGAGTCCCACATTGGGCTCTCTGCATGGAGCCTGCTTCTTCCTCTGCCTGTGTCTCTGCCTCTCTCTCTCTCTCTCTCTCTCTCTCTGCCCCACCCCCGCCATGTGTATATCTCTCATGAATAAAAAAATAAAATCTTTAAAAATAATAAATTTTAAATAAAAAATACTCATTATTACTATAGACATTTTATTAAACAGTTTAGTTTTGAATTTGAAACTTTATTTTTTAAAGATTTTATTTATTAGAGCACGAGCAGAGGTAGGAGCAGAGGGAGAGGGAGAATCAGATCTCCCCTCTGAGCAGGGAGCCTGATGTGGGGCTCAATCCCACGACCCCAGGATCATGACCTAGGCCGAAGGCAGAGGGTTCTGACTAGGCCACCCAGGTGCCCCTGAATTTCTAACTTTAGAAAGGCATTGTTTTTGATGGTTGAAAGTAATAGCAGGCTGGGAAAAAGTACTGGAAAAGAATTATTTTCAAATCTCTGAAGAATTTTGGATATATTCTTATCCTGTAGATTTCTATTGTTCAGGATTTAGAATAAACCACAAGGGTGCGCTGTTTAACAGACCTACAATGTTCTGGTTTTTATACTTTTCCCCCAAAGCATCCTTTAATAAAGCAGAAAGAAAAGACTGGAAATACATTACATTAGAAATGGCAAACACTTATCTCTTGTGGGTGAAGTGTCAAAAGATAGAGCTAGAGAGATAAATAACAGTAATGCATGACAAAGTGACTTACAATTAACGCAGTTTTATTCATTTTGAGCTTTCACTTCATGGTAGTGTTCTTTTAAGTAGTCCTCAATATTCTGTTTGTCTTACGCAGGCTTATGGATCAGTCTACCTGTATCTTGGAAAAAAATGTCCACCACATCTATTTTATGCTTCTTGGTGTCAGTATTTAATAATTTGTCTCATTTATGTAAGGCATTTCTTAATACTGGCAAATTAAAGTATTGGATAGTGATTCTGGAGCCTAAACTAAAACTCTTCACATAAAAGACTGTTGATTTTTTCTGAGCTAATTTTGGTAACTAATTGTGTAGTTTCCAAAGAGAATTCAAGAAAGATCCAAGTTAGTAATAGAATCTAACCTGTTTTTTAAACTTTTTTGCAAATAAAATTCTTTTATCCACCTAAAGAATGTCTTTTAAAGAATCCATAGTTTACTGTCATTGCTATCATCTTTGTTCATGTCCCTAAATTTCTATGTACTTTTTTACATTTCAAGCCTTTGTGTCATGTTCCTTATAAAGGTGAATATACTGTCTTCTATGGAAATCTGGAAATGTTCATTTGCAGAAGAGAACTATCCAATTAGAAAATTTCTGGCAGTTTTTCTCAGATCTTTTTGAGCAGTTTGTGAATATGATTCTGCCTAAAGATTTGAAATGCCATTTATGCAACAACATATGTAATGGCTGGCTCCTGCTGTTGTTTACCTAAACCATGTTGCATGTATTACTATATAAATGCATACAGTTACTTAGAATAAGATGATATGTATGTGGTTATTTACGTAGATTGTCATTTATTTCACACATGACAAAAGTCAGAAATGCAATGACATTGACTTAAATTGAAAAGGACTTAGAATTCTGAGATTGGAACTAATTTCAGAAATCCAGTAGCTGTACCATATTTGCTGACCAAGTTTCTGTGAGGAGCACATTCAATAAAATCTGTCACCAAAGGATGTCCTAGTATTATGGACAAATCAGCCTTTTAAGAGTATTTTCCAATTGAATAAGAGGAAAAAGATTTGGACACAAGTTGCAGATAAACTTGACCCACAGAATCCACAGAAACTTTTGGAGAATTCTTTATTTTTGCACATTTGGTATGGTTTTGCTCTTTGGAGTTATATGTGTACATAGCAGTAAAACAGCTCTTCCCAGGCTGCTAGAACGGTACCTCCTTTTCTTTAGGATATTGGCTTTTGGCTGGAAACACAATAAAGAATTATCTTGATTGAACTTTTTTTTATTTGGTCTTATTTTGCATTCTGGTGCAGACACTCAATGTTGAGAAATGGAAATACTTTGCCATCCAGTATTATGCAAGTGAAATTTAATACATAGAGTGTGCTCATTTTTTAACAGCTGATTTAATTGTTTTTAAGAAATGTTTGACATTATTCATTTTTGACTCAATTTTACCTTTTCATATTTATCATGGTTTATAAGCAGGTAAGATGATATATTGTCATATATTTATAAAATGTGCAAGAATATATTTGGTTTTAGTTTCGCTTAATGAGTTTTAATCCTAGATGTTTTATGAAGTCATTAAGATTGTAAAAAGAGAGCATGTATTTGTAATCTTAAGAAATCTAGTTTTTTGGTTTTTTTCTCCAGGTTATAACACACCATTTGATTTTCCCCGCCACTTTCCACTTACATTTACCATATAGAAAGAAAACCACACACATAATTCTACAATTGCCTAGGAACAGTGGTTGCCATGGCATTTTTAGTTTGATATACGGGATACAGCTGTCTGTATTTCCAAAAATATGACTTGTTTCATTCAGTAGAGAAATGCCCGAGTGCAGTATAATCTGCTTCCTCCTTTCAAGGTTTTCTCATATATAAATATACTTTCTCTTGGTAGTTTTATTCAGGTTTTCAAGGGGTCTTAATCACAAGAGCAAAATTAATGACTAATGCTTATGTAGCACTTACTAACGTTTCAGACCATGTACTAAGCACATTACTCATTTAATGCTCTTGAAAATCCTCTGAGCCGTTACTTTTAGTTTCTGCCAGCTTTACCTCTGACCCAGACATAAAGAACTATGCTCATTATAAAGTTGTTAAACTTTTAAAGAGTAATACTATTCAAAGAGCAATAGGTCATAAATGGAATTAGGATTTCTCCCCCTTCTCTACCAGTACATAAAAGTTGTGCCTCTCCGAAGTACCTACTGAATTAATATTTAAGATAATCAGTGTTAGGAATCTTCCTTTAGAAGTTCTTATGGTATGAAGCTTACTTAGACTTTCTGCCACCATGACATTTGGGAGCCATGGGGGAGAGAATGCCTTTCTTTGGTAACCAATGCTGGTTACTAGAGACCACAGCAGAGAGAAGCAGGCCTCTTTCCTGAAGCCATGGTGACAGGACTGCGGGGTCACTTGGGTGATGACTGCCATACAGCCTTGGCTTCTTTTCTGATATGAACTGAGTTGAGCCCCATTTTTTTCCCTTGATTGCCCCTTTACTCAGCCGGAGGCCCTAAAGTCAATCTATAGATGTTCACTACTCTTCTACCCCTAGACACTTTGTTCTGATCACTGACCATAGAGAACCTCGATTCCCAGCGTGTCTGTCTTTTTAACTTGATCCTGAGCTCTGATTTCTGGTGACTTATCTTCTCTTTTTTCATCTGAGATGTATTACCAAGTTAGGCCCTCATCTTTGGGCATTTAAAAAATGTCATTAGTAAGGGATTACCACTAATAAGACTTGGTTATATGATATCTCAAAGTATTATAGGGTTGATGAAATGAAATCACAGGTTGCCTCAGGGAGAGAGATTTAAAAACTTTGCAAGAGTATAACCCAGGTTGTAAAATTTGTGTTTTATTTTTCTGATATGCATGGAAAAGGGTTGGAAAGGAAGTATATTGTGCCAGAAAAAGCCCTACTCTGGCTTGATAGTCTTGGATCTACCAATAGGTCTCTTGTCATTTTTTCCATTGTCTTCTTTGTCTTCTACCTTGAAGAATAAGCCATTGAACTACTTTGTGGCTTGAGTTTCTCTCTGTACAATAACATTTTGTAACTAAATTTGTAAAAAAAGCCTCTTCCAGCTCTAGTACGATCAAATTATTTTATTCTTTCCTTGTCTTTTAAAATTGGCCTTTAAGAGATAAAAATGCTTTGTAATGTGGATCTTTGGTTTTATCAGAGTTTATCAGATAGTGAGGCCTAGTCCTGATATTACTTCTCTGAGGATTTTTGAAACTCTAAAGTACAATAACAAAAGCAAAACATTGATTGACATCTTTCTCCCTGGACACATGACTGTAACGCAAAAGGCAACCCAAGTGCTTTCAGCATCAATAAAAAGGGGCAAAGGATACAAAGTTTGAGGAAGATATGCTCAGGTTAATGAGTTTAACTGGAGGATACAGATGTTATTATTGACTAATGAGTTTAAATCTAGACCATTTTGAGAGAAATCTAGTGGCAAGCTTGGCCACCCAGAATCCCATGAAAGGATTAATATATAATATAATATATAATTTTAGTAACCAAAAGATATACGAGTTACAAGTGGTGGTATTTAGACACTTCTAAGCGAATCCAGCTTTAATCTCATTACTTGCTGTCGTAGAATGTATTTGAGCAAATTGATAGGAACACCCTTAAAATTGGCAAATAGATGACTGCTTACAGGGTATGTATTTAAGAGCTCCGGGCCCTGATACTACTGCCCTAAGTACAGTAGTCTGGTACCTGACATATCACCTCCATTTCTTACACTCCTTTGCTGATAGGATTTTTCTTAATCTAAGTTGACCTAGACAGGCTAAGACTTGCAGTGCTATCAATGAAGGATCTTAAAACTGGTTTATTGAGAGAACATGAAAATAGGATATATAAGTCCGAGATTTTTTAGGAGTCCAGAGGAAGTACCATTTAAGGGAATTGGAAGGATGTGGAAAGAGATTCAGGGCAGCAATACAAACATGCCCTCGCCTCACTGAAATAGCATTTTATTTTTAAAAACTTTATAAAGAAAGAAACTGGCATAAATGCCTTCGTCCAATACAAGTAAAAAAAAATGTGTGTATGTACAAATATAGAGGATATGTATAAAAGGTTGGACACCAAACTTCTGTGAGGTAACCTATATTTGTTGGGGTTTACAGTGATTTTTCTCTTTTCCTCCCTTATCATTGTATGCGTTGTTTGCATGTAATACGGGATTGTGCTAATTTTATGATCAAATCAGTAATAAAACTGAATTCACTGTGATTAAAAAAAAAAAACCTTGCCTTTACAATTTGCTTATTTTACAAATTCATTACGGTACCTCATATTTCTATATCACATTTACTTTATTATAATTGCATGTTTTGGAGTTTAAAACTGATCTGTTGTGTAAGTTGTAAAATTATCTTAGACTTCTTCCATCAAGAGTTAAGAGTTCGAGCTTGACCTTTAGCTAGTTATGTAAAAGGCATTGGGATACAATTCATAGGAAGTGAATAGTACGTCATAGTATTTATAGAGAATATTCAGTTTGGAGAAGGATAATGTGAATCTGTCATTTCAGAAGAAGGAAAAAAAGTATGAGTTTAAAGACCATTTCAGTGGGGTAGCTTAGGTTTTCTCCTCTCTAACCCATCCCTCCCCACATGTGGAAATTATAAACAGAAAAACCCAAAGCTTCTAACAGAAACATTTAAATGTCCTTGAAGTTGGGCTACTGTATTTCCTTTGATTCAAGTTTTTTTTCTAATTTTTCTGTTTGCATTTTTTGCTTTGACTCTCTTATACAGAATATATTGATTTCAATGACCCACATCTTATAATTCCACTGTGATTAATAAGTGATCTAATAACTTGTACAGAGCTAGTACTCAGTAAATCTACTGAATGCCATTCAATTCTATTTTCTTCAGCTAAATTTAGTTCCATTTTGAACCAGTAAATCCTGATCTGGGTGTGAATTCTGAGGGATTAAGTATCTGGCATGGTTTTCAGCTTGACTTGCCACTTTCCCTAGAGTGTTCTCTTTCTCTGTGCAGCTTTTTCCTTTTCACAGACTGTAAAATTCAGTGATGTGCATTCCTGTTAGGGGTGCAGTTTTTCCTAATAGCAGGCAGACTGAGTGACTCTAAAGTAAATAATTGAACATCTCTAATCATTAACCAAAGTGTTTTCCCCTAGTAAGTAAAAAACCTCTGTGTTCTTGTTTTGTAAACCCTTTGGATTTAAATATGGTTTAATCTCAACCTCTTTAAAAATTTTTCAGTCATGATTTGGCCAGATGAAACATATCTCAGTGCCAAAAGCTAAAGACGGTTCTAAACAATTTTTCAACTTTAATTCTTTACATTAAAGTTAAGAAATATTCAGATTTACATATTATACACAGTCATATACCCATCACCAAGATTGAAGCAAGTATTAAGTATTGCGGTTTTATTAAATTCCTTTAAAGTAAGATGGAGGTGCCCGAGGTGACTTCAAGGTGGAATTTTTACACATAATGAATTATGATGAATTTGGCTTCTGCAGTGGACTAAGTCCCAGTTCCTGAATGCTGGGCACTGTTGGGATATTAAGGCTGATTATAATGGAGATGGACTCTACTAGGACTCTTACCACCACTATTAATTGCAGATGAAGTACAGCAGTAGAATAACTACCCCCTTTTATCCATTCTTTTCACTCTAACTCTACATTAGAACTATCATTTGCTTATTTTATTTACAGATCGCTTTCCCATACTTTACACTAGATGAGCTGCATGTGACATTAGCTAGTATTTATGGAACAGATACTGTATACAGAGCACTGAGCTGAGTTTTCACACATGTCATTTCACATAAGCATCCAGCCCCTTCTGAGGTGGAGGGACTGTTACTTTTCCCACTTTATAGATGAGGAGGCTGAAGGTTGCAGAGACACTAGATGGCCGTGTTCCCGGGCTCAAGCCCTGACATTGTCTCCAAAGCTCATTTGGTAAGCATTACACTAGGCCTCCTTCCAACTTGTAAACCCTCTAGAAGCCTCTCTCCAGTTAGACACCAACTCACATTCAAAAATACCGGATAGCTCCAGCCTGACTAATGCAAGGGTGGAATGGTGAAGAGACTATGAGGCACATACTCTTGAAGGACACAGGACTAGGGCTTGAGGACGCAGTGTGGTTGGACACTTGAGGGCCTTCCTTTTTTTTTTTTTTTTCTTTTGGCATTTTATTTATTTTTAATGTGTCAAGCTTTTACTTAAATTCCAGTTAATATATAACGTGATATTAGTATCAGAAGTAGAATTTAGTGATTCGTCACTTAGATAACACTCAGTGCTCAACACAAGTACCCTTCTTAATCCCTGTCACCCATTGAGCTCATCCCCCACCCACCTCCCCTCCAGCAACACTGTTCTCTATAGTTAAGAGTCACTTTTGGGGCACCTGGGTGGCTCAGTTGGTTAAACGTCTGCCTTCAGCTCAGGTCATGATCCTGGGGTCCTGGAATTGAGCCCAATGTTGGGCTCACTGCTCAGCGGGGAACCTACTACTCCCTCTCCCTCTGCCCCTACCCACCCCACCCCCCCATCATATTCTTTCTCTTAAACAAAGACAGTATTTTTTTAAGTCTCTTTTATATGCCTCTCTTTTTTTTCTTTCCCCCCATGTTCACCTATTTTGTTTCTGAAATTATATATATGAGTGAAATCATATGGTATTTGTCTTTCTCTGACTGGACCTATTTCACTTTGCATAATGCTCTTTAGCTTCATCCACATCCTTGCAAATGGCAGATTTCATTCTTTTTTACGCTAATACTCTATTATACACACACACACACACACACACACACACACACAGCACATCTTATTTATCCATTCAGCAGTCAGTGGACACTTTGGTTCTTTCCATAATTTGTTGATAACACTGCTATAGACATCAGGGTGCATGTCCCCCTTTAATGTGGTATTTTTATATTCTTTGGGTGAATACCTAGTAGTTCAATTGCAGGGTTGCAGGGTGGCTCTATTTTTAATTTTCTGAGGAACCTCCATACTGTTTTCAAGAGTGGCTGCACCGGTTTGCATTCCCATCAACAGTGTAAGATGACTCCCCTTTCTATGCATCCTCACCAACATCTGTTGTTTCCTGTGTTGTTGGTTTTAGGCATTCTGACAGGTATGAGGTGATATCTCATTATAGTCTTGTATTTCCCTGATGATGAGTGATGTGGAGCATCTTTTCATGTATCTGTTGGTCATCTGTATGTCTTTGGAAAAATGTCTATTCCTGTCTTCTGCCCATTTATTGACTAGATTGTTTTTTTGGGGTGTTGAGTTTGATAAGCTCTTTATTGGTTTTGGATTCTAGCCCTTTATCAGCTACATCATTTGTAAATGTCTTCTCCCACTCTGTAGGTTACCTTTTAGTTTTGTTGATTGTTTCCTCTGCTGTGCAGAAGCTTTTTATCTTCATGAAGTCCCAGTAGTTCATTTTTGCTTTTGTTTTCCTAGCTTTTTATATGGGAACTCATGATGTGTTTACTTAAGCAGCTGTGGTGGTTTAGTGAGTCTGCTTTCTAGAAGTAGTCATTCTTGAGTTAGGAGTCTCTCTATTCTTGTGTGCTAGCTAAGTATATTCCACCCACATTCCTCAGTACTCACCACATTTCTTGGTGCAGTCTATTTAGGAACACCTAGATCTTCTAACTTAAATGCTGCTGCTTTTCCTCTGGGCTTTTACCCAAGAAAAGGATGTTTGCAGTAGATATAGAACATCCCTTTCTCAAGGCTTGGGAGTTCCTCTACTATGGTCTTAATAGTGTTATTTAACACAAAATAACTCAAAATTTGATTTTTATTACCTTACCTTACCTTTCCTTCTTAGTTGATTGGAATTATTTTCTAAAAGTCTTTAAAAAGGAAAGCAGGGGCACCTGGGTGGCTCAGTCATTTACGTGTCTGATTCTTGATTTTGGCTCAGGTCATGATCCAAAGATTATGAGATCTAGCCCTGTGTGGGGCTCTGTGCTGGGGGTGGAGCCTGTTTAAGACTCTCTCCCTCTCACCCACATGCTCTCTCTCTCTCTCCCTCTCTCTCCCTCTCTCTCTCTCTCTCTCTCTCTCTAACAACAACAACAAAAACACTTGTCTCTGTCTTAAAAGACAAATATATATTAAGCTATTTCCTTGAACACTAACAGTAATATTGTACCTCAGAATAAAACTTATATTTCCATCATTAATCTGTTGCTGATTATCTAAACTCTCACCATTCTTATTCTTTGAAAACTTCTGCTCTTGGACCATCCTATGTAAATTGTTAAAATTACATTTTTGTCATAAACTTAATAAGTCTTAACCATAATTATAGCATGGAATCCAGTTATGACAAGTCATGTACATCTTCCTGTTACCACTCCGTGACAGTCTTGGTGTTTTCTTTAATGTCTTCCTTCTCAGTCTCTTGGATTCAAATGCAGCTCTAATAATGTATGTCCGTTTACTTTCATGTTACACCTACAAGACAGGGTAAAGAGAGTTAAGTACTAGAGGATAAAGTTACAAAATATGTGTTCCTTCAAAATGTTCACGTCTTTACCCTTCTTTTCCCACAACTGTCTTCATAAATACTATTGAAAATTTTTAGTAAAACTAAAATCTGTATATTTTGACAAATTTGAAATTCTTTATTCATACAAATTATGAATCTCCTGAAAAAAGAAGTTAGCTTGTTTTAAGACCTGTAGGGATGTAAATGAAACACGTGCGTCTATTTTTATTTTGTCTTTGAGTTATGGTTAGGTTCGTGTAAACTTGTAAGTCCTTATATGCAAAGTCCTCCCTTCTAATGTCTTTACTGTATATTTTATTATGACCAAAATTTAAGAGCTCTAACTCCTAAACAGATATTGTCATATGAGAAATTCATGACTAATTCAAGTCATGACTGCTTTTATCAGGTAATAGAAAAGACCAACAAATGACTGATTGGGAATCTGGCCTACAGGGGAACACAGGTCTAGACCTCATGGAAGCAGTCAGTCTAAGCATGGGAAACATGTTTTCAGCATGGAAGTAGGAGGAAAATCAAATGCTGCCCAAATTTGTGCATTCAGCAATGACTTATTGATCACTTCCTGTGCTCTTACTGGTAAACTAGGTCTGTGAGAGGAAGGAGGCATGCTTTAATAGGGCTTTACAGAGTAAAATCACCTGAGAAATAAAATGACCTATTCTATTGCTTTTGATTTTTACATTATTATTTTGAAAAGTGAAGTGTCACATTTTTTTTAGAATTTTCAGCCTTTTTCCTTTTTCCTAAAAACTCCTAAATTTGCTAATTTTATAAGATAGCAAATTAAAGTTTTCAAACCCAGAGATATATCATTAATCAATAAGAAAAAAACTTTACATTCTACTCAAAATATTTAAATACTTCTCATCCAGCTGCTTAATATAGTAGATTTCTTTCCCAGCCCTTCATTGCCAAAGGTACTCCTGATTGTTTCAAATGTCCAAACTGCAATGAGGGATCTGTCCCCACATCCACTCCAGAGGGGGGCAGGGGTGAGGAATATCCCTTATATTTAATCAGAATTGGCTTTGGTGACTGAATCAATCTGGGTTTAGATGATGAGTTTTACTCTTTCCTTACTGGATTAGGTCTGAAAGCTCTATAGTATTGAGAGGAGAGGAGGTTGGTGGCTGCAGCTATTCCTCCTTTGGGATGAAGGATATTTAGTGGTTTGACTACCAGTCAGGTCAGCCAGGTGCCACGCTGTGTGTCCCCTTGTTAAGAGAAGTTATCCTCAGTGAGAGACATGTTCCATCAGGTGCATGCCATCATGCGCCCGACTGTGCTCTCTCCCTGTGACATGACCTGCCCTCCTTTTTAGTACCAAACACAATTCACAGTGATGACAACTAACTCAAACTTTCCCTCTTTCTTCTCTGACAGACATATGAAATTACAAAAAGTAAAGTTTGCTACATTTTTCTTGGTGTGTAGCAAGGCATTAGGATTACAAACACTGACTGTATGAACTAGTTCCCTTCTGTTAGGTGTACTTGCATTGTCTCAAGATTGGAATGACTCAAGATTTCCATCTTCTCCTAATCCACATTTATCAAGGCCTTTTATTCACAAGAGGAGAAGACAGTATTTCATTCCTTCTTTCATTCACTCAACAGTTATTTATTGAGAGACTTCTATGAGCTAGACATTATTCTGGAGATACAACCGTGAGAAAAGTAGGAAGAAAAAAAAAATCTCTTATGTTCAACTCCAGTGGAAGATAGTAAAGAAGGTGAATAAGCCAATAACATGGTAGGTTCTAGAGCTATTAGATGCTGATCATAAAGATCAAGCTGGGGAAAGGGAAAAGTATAGGGGGAGGAGCTCATTGAAAAGGTGACATTTGAGAAATTAACTGAAGAAGATGAGAAAGACATCATAATTATTAGAAGAGCATTCCAGGTATGAGAACAGGAAGTACAACCACCTGAGGTGGGAACACTCTGGCACACTTGAGCAGCATGAAGGCCAGTGTGGCTGGAGCGGAGTCTGCTACTCCATTCTCAGAGGAGGAGGTGGTCAGAGATATCTAGGGGCTAGGTGGTCAACTGCCTTAGGAGTCCTCACAAGGACTTTGGCCTTGTGCCCATTGGGAAACCGTTAGTGGGTTATGAACAAAGTGACCTAGTCAAACTTCTATTTTAATAGGATCCTTTTGCTGGCGTTTTGAGAAAGGGCTGTAGAGAAGCAGTGTGGAAGCAGATTCCAGTTAGGAGGTTCTTGATAATTCAGTCAAACTGGGTGAGCCAACAGGATGGACTTCCTGTGGGCTGTGAGAAAGAAAGGAGATGAGAGAGAGAGAGAGAGAGAGAGAGAGAGAGATGAAAGGAGATGAGGATGAGAGAGAGAGAGGAGATGAGGATGATCCAGAGTTACTGGCCTGAACAAATGGAGGGGAATGACTTGCTCTTTACTGAAACAGGAGAGACTGCGGGAACAGGATTATTTTTCATGGGAGAGGGGAAAGGAAGGATTATTAGGATCTCAGTTTTAGACATGCCATCTAATCACCTTAGATATTAAATAGAAGATCGAGGTCCAGGATCGAGGCATAAGTTTAGAATTAGCATTAATAATACATAAATCCAAGGGAATAGAGATGACCAACAGAGTGAACATAGATACTAAAGAGAGCGTATCCAAGGACTGAGATGAAAAACAACTCTAAAAGAAAAGGGAGCATTGGGATCTCTGCAAAATAGGAATGTGGTCATCTGGAGGTAAGAAAAAAAGAATTTTAAGAGGGTGTTCAGTGCTGCTAACAGGTCAAATAAATGAGTTCAAAGAATTAGCCACTAGTTTAGTGTGGTGGTCGTCATTGATGACTTTGATAGGAATAGTTTTAATGGATCAGAAGTTGGGAAATAGGTGGTTGGAAGGGTTCAAGTGGGGGATGAGAAACTGGAGACAAAAAACTATGAACAGCTCCTTTAAGCAGGTTAACTGTAAAGAGAAAGAGATGACATGGCTGCGCGCCAGGAGGCACCAGGCAGCCAGCTGAGGCAGGACGGTCTTAGGGTCTGCTGACAGTCACATGCTGTGAGTGTGAGCATTAGCCGGCTATAGAGTCGGTGACCTCAGATGACCTTACCTTGGGTAGACATAGAAATTTTTGAGATGTTTGTCACTAATACATTAGTACAAAAAGACGATTAATCAAGCCAGCTGTTTTAATGTACAGATATTCTTCCATTTTCACCTCTTACTTTACATCAATATTTTCTCCATAATTTTCTTTGAAAGCTAGTCTTTGACTGTAATGCTTATGAGTCCTCTACATTTTAATTGGTTGTTTGTATGCCATTCTTCCATCCTAGCCTAAGTTTCTTGAGAAGGACCATATTTATTTTACTGTACATATCCATCTCCTAGTTCAGCTCCTGGCACATGGCAGATGCTCCGTAAGTGGTTTTGAATGAATGACTCTTATGTCTCAAATTGGTATATGAAGCAGTTGATATAAAGGTCGGTCTCTTCCTGAAGTTCCACTGTTAATTTCTAAATAGAGATCGTGTCTGGTCATTTTGTTTTCCAGAATCCCTGTGGAGCAGGCATAGTGAGGACTGGCTCACTGCAGCTCAGTAGTACCTCTGTCAGCAGTTCATCTTTGAAAAGGACAAAGCGAAAAGCACCTTCCCCACCCTCCAAAATACCCCTGCATCAAAGTGCTGAACATAGTCGTGCGCTTGGTAATGTTACTTTTCCCAGTAGATATTATGTGTGTCCTGTTTCACATACACAGGAAAGTGAGATAGGTTATGAATCAGGTCTTTTTACTAAAAAACAAACTTAAGCTTTTAATTAATTTTAGTGATATTAATAGTCTGATTATTCTCACTGAACTACCTTTTTAAAATCTGCAACACAATGAAAAAATAATAATTGTACAGCTCCCTGATCCTAAAATTGAGCTTGAGATCATTTATGACACTCTGACTCCAGGATTGACTACCTGGAGGAAGGGGAACCTAAGGAGATTTTAGTTGTATTGAAGCTGGATGGTGAAATGGCTTCTAACAAAGTTAGGGCTATCTCTTCTCAAATTCTATAAAAATAAAGCTACTGAGGAATTGCTACATTCGTGAGTGTGGCTTGTTTCTAAGTTGTGCTGCTTCTGTCCTCCAGCCCTGCAGACAGGACATACAGTTCCTACAGACGGTGTTTTGGAAGCAAACTCTCCTGAGGGGCTGGCCAGCCCAGGTAGGACGCCTTTGTTCCTACTACATCACGTAGTTACTGAAAGAGAGTTTTCATGTTGGTTGAGGGAATGAATCTAGTTATAACTTAACTCTGTGTAGGAAAGAGATACAGATGCTTTGACTCTATTTCCCAAATTTTATATGGTGAAATGAAAAAAATCTCCACCCTGGGTTGAGTATGAAACTGACAGAACTCAAAATTTCAGTTCCATGATGGTACCTAAGACTTTTCTGTATGCAACGTCAGATTACCACTTCTTAATGTCCCTCCCAAAAGGTAGGACACATCTTAGTTTGGGATGTACCTTAGTGTGTTCACTAGAAAACTTACACCAAAGTGTAAGGTCCCGTTCTTCATGCAACTGTCCGAGGCATGAATTCAACATACATAGTGTCCTAATTCAGTGGTAAAAAATTATCATGAAACATTTTCTATTATATGGTCTCATTTGGATTCTCCAAATGCCTGTAAAAATAAAATAATTCAATTTAATACTGTTTCCCTATATTTTTAATAGTAGCTATTATAGGAATAAATGTGATAGTTTCTTAATTCTTGGACATAAATATGTCTACTGTCTAACCAAAAATAGAATATTAGTATGACAGTATTTTAGCATAGGGATGATTTTATAGGTATGAAAATAGCTCAATATAACCCTACCTAATTTTTCTAATTAATATTCATAAACATAGGAGAAATTCAGGTGCACCCAAATGCTCCTAAATATTTAATCCCTAGGTGATTTTTAGGTATTTGAGACTGTGACATCTTATATAGGAATCTCCTGTCCTCTTTGATTAAAAACATTACCGTAATATAACTAGTCATGGTTTTTCTTATTTCTTAAGTCCTACCCAGAATAATACCAATGATACTGTTTTGTCCTACAAAGGAATTTTGTTAAATAATACCAAACTATATAAGTGACAGAGATGATTTGAAAGTATTAGAAAAAAGGTGTGAATGCTATTCAAACTTTGCTTGATATCTATTTCTCTTTCTCTTCCTTTTTTCCCCTAGTTACCTCTTCTTGTTTAACGCACGGATAATTGTGAGCTAACCAATCTGATTTCTTCAAAAATGCTTCTTGTTCTCTGCTTGCCTTAACTCTGTTGTCTAAGTGCCATTTCCACAGATTTTACTTCTTTGGCAGAAGCCTCCCTTGGCCCTGGGCTCCCCAGTCACGAGCAGTGCACTGTGCCCAAACTGCTGGATGAAGCCCCTCTCTCCGAGGGCCCAGGAACACCCGAGGCAGCTGTAGCATCTCTGACAAGTAGGTAACTGGGCCTTTCCTGCCCAGTGGTTCAATGCAGATTAAGATTATCACCATGGAAACATTTGGTTACTTGGTCATCCCGTGTGTAAAAATGTCTCAAAGAAATAGTAGTTTCCCCCTTTCACTTGAAATTCGATTATAGGTTTGGAGTTGGAATGTTTTCCCTAACCAGATAGATGAATATGGCAAAGCATGGCTTTGGAGGATTTCAGCTTTTCTTCTATTTGGCTCTCTGCTTTTTTGGGCAAAACTCTTTGAACTCTATTATTTCCAGTGTTTAACTTTATGAATATAAAGGATTATATTTATATTTTTTTCTTTCTTGAACTACTCTTTTGTTATCTAGGCATGGCTTATTTTCTGTAGTATTGCTTTTGACTGAGATTTTTATGTTATTGGAATTGTTTTGTTACCAGATGGCAAAAATTTATAGTTAGGTAATAACTGTATTTCATCATAAATAATTTTATTCAGTTTTTTATTAGCTCAGAGTGAGTCATTATTTAGAATTAATATCACATACTGCTTATTGTAATGCAAAATTGTGTGGACAGGTTGGAAGATAGTTTGAGAAGTTTTTAAAAATAAAACGTAAGCATTCATTGTCAGTACAACCCAGCAATCCCGCTCCTAGGTATTTTCCAAGAAAAATGAAAACTTCTGTGCATGCAAAAACTTACATGTAAATTTCTATAGGATTTTTAGTCATAATTGCCCAACATGAGAAACAACCCAATGTCCCTAAACTGAGGAATGGGTAGACTATGATTAATCCATACCTTGGGGTACTACCACCAAAACCATAAAAAGGAATGACTGCTACGTGCAATGACATGAGTGAATGTCAAACACATTATGTTAAGTGGGGGAGCCAGTCTTAATGGCTAGATGCTGTGTGATCTCATTCTTGTAAGGGCAAAGCTATGGGGAAAGTAGTTAGCAGAGTCCAGGGTTAGGGGCAGGGGATGATCACCAACGGACCTGGGGCGGTTTTGGAGATTGATGGACTTATTCCCTATCTTGATTGTAGTGGTAGTCACTCAGCTGTATATCTATGAAAATGGGAGTATTCCAAAGTGGATTCCAGAAGTGAATTTTACTGAATGTGAATTGTATCTCAGTTGTTCAAAAAGAAAGAGAAAACGGCTCTGTCTGGCAGCAACTAAAATAGTGTCTAATAGAGTGAGCATTTTTTGAATGAATGAAAAGAAATAGTTCACCAAAATAAATGTTATTTTTTAAAAAGATTTTGTTTAAGAGAGAGAGAGAGAGCTTGAGCAGGGAGAGGGGCAGGAAGAGGGAGAGAATCTAAAGCAGACTCCATGCTAAGTGGAGACACTGAAGCGGGGCTCAATTTCAAGAGCCTGAGATCATGACCTGAGCTGAAAGCAAGAGTGGGATACTCAACCGACTGGGCCACTGACGCACCATCCCCCATTTTTAAAAAAGATTTTATTCATTTATTTGAGAGAGAGTGCTCACCCTCGCTTAGGGAAAGGGGATGTGGGGAAGGGGATAGAATAGATATAATTTAATATGATTTTATTTTACGAAAGAGAAGGATTTCAATCATATCCAGGAAAAATATACAAAGTATCCCAAAAGTCTCAGTGAAATTAAAAGCTTTAATTGTTTAAAAGTAAAATGCTACAAAACTTACAAACATGTCTTCTAAAAGCTTGTATATAAATTTCATTTTTACATATTACATTTTGTGAATTTTAAAGAATTTTTGAATTTTAATTTTTTGTTTCAATGTTGCTTTCCCTAGAAGAACTGAAAAACCTTAAGATAAAAATATTCAAATCATAGGGCAGCCCCTGGTGGCGCAGCGATTTAGAGCTGCCTGCAGCCTAGGGCGTGATCCTGGAGACCCTGGATCGAGTCCCATGTCGGGCTCCCTGTGTGGAGCCTGCTTCTCCCTCTGCCTGTGTCTCTGCCTCTCTCTCTCTCTGTGTGTCTCTATGAATTTAAAAAAAAAAAAAAACTCTTAAAATAAAAGCATCTAAAAATATTCAAATCATATAAAGCTAAGTAAAGGTAAAAATTGCAATAATTAAACTTTTAAAAGATGACTTCTGTATTATTTTTAACACTTATACTTTGGAAGTTGTTAAATCCTAAAACTTCACAAAGATTTTGAACGCTGTGTTCTTTGAAAGTAAGTATTCTTCCCTTAAAACTTATGAAGCTGATGGAACACCTGGGTGGCTCAGCGGTTGAGCATCTGCCTTTGGCTCAGTGCGTGATCCCGGAATGGAGTCCCACATTGGGCTCCCTGCAAGGAGTCTGCTTCTCCCTCTGCCTGTGTTTCTGCCTTTCTCTGTCTCTCATGAATAAATAAATAAAATCTTTAAAATCTAAAAAAATAAATCTTTTAAATAAATTTTATAAAATCTAAAAACTTACGAAGCTGAAATATAATAGTTGTGCTATGATACTTGTGAAATTTATTCATTGTTCACAGCCCCTACCCAATCTTTTTTTATTGTAGTCCTCAAATGTGGCCATCATACATATAACAAATACAAAACAAACTTGATTTATTATTTTTTGAAGCCTGGGGAAATTTGTGCTAGTCAGACAACCAACTCTAAAAGTTTTTTTTGTATTTTTAGAATTTTAAAAAAGAATCCCAGCCTTTCCTGAGACTTTTAAGAACAGGAATACTCTTGAAGCTAGCTTTTTTTTTTTTTTTTTTTTTAAGGTAAGCCTGTGTGATGCTTGTAACTATCAAGTTACAAAATTTCAGAAAAATAATTTGAAAAGAGTTTTGAAATATGTAACTCATTCTTTATACTTTAATTAACTGAGATCAGTTTCTCAGTAAGAGACCCCATACTTAAAGAAAAGTGAAATACTTAAAAAAAAATAATAATAATTTTATTTATTTATTTATTTATTTATTTATTTATTTATTTATTTATTTGAGAGAGAGCAAGAGCGTGTGTGCATGCCCATGCCCAGGAGTGGGGGTGGGGGGGAAATGAGGGGTGAAGAATGGGGAGGGTGGGATAGAGGCAGAAGGAGAGATTCTCAAGCAGACTCACTACTGAGCATGGAGCCGAAAAAGGGCTCATCTCATGACCCTTGAGATCATGACCTGAGCTGATACCAAGAGTCAGATGCTTAACAGACTGAACCATCGCGGTGGCCTTATGTCAAATACTTTTGTTGGGTAAGAGAGAAATAGAGATAACAATAATTTGCTAAGTGTTTCCTCAGTTAATCTAACTTGCTGAAGAGCTTAATATATGCCAAGGGGCCATTTATAAAACACATTTGTATCTAAAGTGGAACAGCCATTCATTTTCTCAGTTTTCAAATTATATAAATATACTCTTACTACACAAATATGTGCTATTGCAGATGCATAATATCGTATATTGTTCTCATAATGACACTGTCACACGTCATAATAAAACAAGACTTGCCAAAATATATTTTTTTAAAATTAACTTAAATTCAAATGCCTTAATATTTTTTTGGTTGAGAAATCTACTTTTTTTCATTCACCATGAAACTGTCATTAAAAGTCTCCATATTTGTTAAATAGCATAAATAGCACAATTTTCTGTTGATCTGCCTAGAGATAAAGACATACATTTTAAGTACTTTTAATATTCTTCTAATAGGTTGAAGTTTTTATTTTGTGGATGTGCTGATCACTATGATCCAATGCTATACCACCTCTCCTCCCCCATTGGTGTAAAATTAAACTTTGTTCAGCTGCTATTATGCAAATGGAAGTGTGAACTTATATTTAAATAACAATTCAGAACCTCATTCTTTGGTTTAAATTAACTTTCACAGCTAGTGTGGACAGCAATTAGGATGTCTCCTCTTTTAATCTGTTGGCCATTTGTTGTTGGTGTTAAAGAAATGATGAAACACATTCTTATATGATGAAGTATTAACTGCAGCTTTTGAAAAGAATCTCTCACACACACACATGCACATATGGATATGGGATGATTTTTCAGACAGTTAAGTGGACAAACAGAAGTTGAAAAACATCAGGTATAGTATGCTTCCATTTATATTAAATGAACTAACAGAAAAGAGAGAAGGTAGCAGGAGTATGCAAATCCGCTTGTATGCTCATTATACTTTCTGATAATATATAGGAAAAACCTTAAAGGAAGTTGCCTCTAAGAATCAAACTGAATGGGAATAATTTTCATTGAATAATACTTGTTTGTATTTTCAAAAAGTGTATTAAGCATCTAAATCAGTGGATTTAAACCCTGGTTTTGTATTACAATCACCTTAGGAGCCTTAAAAATTCCTGGTCCCACCCTTCCGAGGTTCTGATTTAACAGCTATGGAGGAGGGTGTGAACATCATTTTTAAAAGGGGCTCAGATCATTCTCCATTGTTGTTGTGATAACTACGAGTCAAATTTTTTAAGTGTACTTGTAAACAATATAAAAATCTCATGTTCTTTTAATTTACATTTAGCGCTATTGTATGAATGTAAAAGTCATTTTAATTCAAAGCTCTGTAGATGTCTTTCAGAGGTAGACATCTGATTTAACTTATGAGTTTCAATAACTTTTTTCTCTACCATGAATAAAACCTAGTGTGATAGCATATTTTTATGAATATATTCTATGTTTTCTAATATATATTCTATGTTTTTTAGAGTTGTATATGCCTGAGATAATTTGCTTGCATGTTAATGTGATTATTCACCATTAGAAGAGTATTTTATTAGTTTTGGACTAGCTTTTAAAAGAGCCAGCTAATTATTAACTTTAAAAAATTCTTTTCTTGCTCAGATTGCATAGGATGAATGAGGCAAATTAATATTTAGGATTATATCTTCATTTCTTTGTAGCTGGAATAAGCTCTGATCATAGCCTTGAAGAGATAGATGAAAAGGAAGAACTGAGTGAAGTGCCTAAACATGAGGCTGAAAATACTGCTCTGAAGTCACAAGACGTCCCTTTTGGATCTACTGATATAATAAATACACTGAAAAATGATCCTGACTCAGCCCTTGGCAATGTTACTGGAGAGTCCTCACAAAACTCCAAAGAAGAAAAACAAGAAGCTAGAAACACAGATGGACAGTAAGTAGTCTATGTGCCAGAAGTGTTGGTGATGGTTTGTTTAATTAATACTAGTCTCTGAATTATAGATCTGATATTTTAAATATAGTAAGTAGTCCCTTTAGTTTAGATTCTAGTCACCATAATTATAAGACTGCTTATTAATAAAGTATCCATTTGCATGTTTTGTTTTTAAATCTCAAATTCAACAGTTCTGGTATCGCTATGTCAGATAAGCTATAGCATGTAGTTAATTTGTATGACTTAAATATAAAAGTGTGTGTATTGTATGGCTTTTCCCTATTTTCTGTTTGATCTAAATGAAATTTAGATCTAAATTTAATTTTTAATTTTTCACCAAATGCTTCTCAAGGATTTTCACTGATTTTATAAAACAATTATGCATATTAGATTATGATGTTACTAATAATATTTTTGCAGTCAATTTTATAATGCAGAGCGTGCACTTTCCCCTTCATCCTGGGAATTGAAATCTATACTACAGTACACTTATACGGTGTTAGAAATGCCACAATGTGAATAAAGATGAAATCAAGTAGGCAAAATAAACCATCTTTGTCAAAGTTTTACTGTAATTTGCATGGGATTGTCTCCAAATTAAACCTTTCTATCACAAAAAAAACAAAACCAGTTGAGGTCAGTCCACATCCTGATTTTCCAGAAGTTGGCTTTGCCAGATCCAAGACTAGTTTAGTTTTCTTTTCCTTTAAAAGACAAATAATAACAAAAAGACACTGTTTTTTGGAAAAATGTCCCTTTTACCAAGCTCTTTAGATCTTCTTTGTAATAGGACCACTCTTTGAAAGCTAATGGTTCATAGCCGCATTTCCTCTCTATTGTATTTTTTCTTTGCTATTAAATTTCCAGTATTTGGCAGAAAGAAAATGATTATTTCAATCCATCTGTCTTTGGAAATTATTGCCTGTTTTCTCATCTGGGGTGTGTGTGTGTGTGCGCGCGTGCGCACACACACTTAAATAGTATCAACATATAACATACCATATCCTATTTTGCAGAGGACCACATATGATAGTATATGATGCAAGCAATGGAGAGAGGGTAGTTGACCATGTAAAAGACTTGAAGTCATTGGGCACAAACCAGGAGAACGGTGAGTTCTAGTAGTCACAGTACTTACTATTTTCTAAGGAGCCATACTTAACACCTTATGTAAACTCATTTAATTTTATATATTAACTCATTTATGGTCTTATTATTTTCATTTCTACTTTGCGGTTGATTGAGCCAAAATGATATTATGTAATTCGCAAGAGTTCCCATAATTCGTAGGTAGTGGACCTTGGATTTGAACTAACTCAGGCAATATTACTATTTAAAGTGTGCTATTAACGACCATGTGTACTATTTTTGTTGTTAAATCTTAGCAGTTGTCTAACCTACTATCTTGGATCTAAAAGATGTGTATTCTATGCATCTACGTGTGATGGATTTCTCTTTTTTTCTTTTTTACTGACTCCCAAGTCCAAACCTGTTTTCCTTCATACTCAAGTTGCTTTACTTGGGTGAAACTTGTGTGCCTGGTTTTTAAAGTCAAAATCATCTAATTATGTGGTGTTATTTACCAGAATCTTCAACACCCTCACCCCCAAATCAAGACAATTTCTTCTCTTTGCTATGATCTATTTCACTTCATTCTATCTTTCGGGCTATGCTCATTTTTTTTTTCTTTGCAAGGAATATAATTTTCCACCTACCATCACCCATCCAACCACTCTCCAAATCTTGCCAGTTCACTTGTTATTTGTTTACTAGAAGCCATGTATTTCTCTAAAAGGTCTTGTCTCCTTAACCAGATTGGACAGGTTTTTTTTAGAGAAATTATATACGATACTTTGACTTCCTCATAGCACGTAGTAGAATACTAACATTGTTAAAATACATACATTCATCGACTCAAGTTTTTGACTTTATGATGGTATGAAAGTGATATGCATTCAATAGAAACTATACTTCAGAATCTGAATTTTGGTATTTTCCTGGGCTAGCAATATCATCCTCTTGCATGATGCTGGGCAGCAGCAGTTGCAGGTCCCAGTCAGCCCATGAGGGTAAACAACCTGTACATCTACCACTATTCTCTTGTGAGGAGGCTCTGTGAGAGATGGTTTTGCCCAACTATAGGCTAATGTGTTTTGAGCACATTTAAAGTAGTATAGGCTAAGCTATTGATATCTTGTAACTTAGATGTAGTAAATGCGTTTGACTTATCAATATTTTCAAGTTATGATGGGGTTATTGGGATGTAGCCCCTTCGTAAGTGGAGAAAGAGCTATACTTAAGGTTGAATTTCAGAAATCTGATACTGCACAAATACAAGATGCAAGGAATGTACAATGGTATTTTAAGGAGATGTGAAGGAATTGGCTTATGAATTCTCATACTCCAGTCTGTTAATATGCGAAAGTTGGTGAAGATTCTTAGAAAACATAGGGATATACATATTCATGTTTGGATAAAATGTGGATTATCCCAGTGTCACATCAGATAGATAGATATGGATATATGTTGTTTTACCTGCAACAAGTTTGTTCTAGGGCCACAGGTATAGTTCTGTAATAATATATATATATTTTTATTTACATTTGATTTGCAATGACCTTTGTTGACTCTAGGTGAGTTTTTTCTACTTTTTAAAATCAAAGTATTTAGGTGATTTTACTTATTCACGAGAGACACAGAGGAGAGGGGCAGAGACATAGGCAGAGGGAAAGCAGGCTCCCTGTGGGGAGCCTTCCGGGACTCAGTCCCCAGGACCCTGGGATCATGACCTGAGCTGAAGGCAGACGCTCAACCTGTGAGCCACCCAGGTGCCCCATAGGTGATTTTTTTTTTTTTAGGTGATTTTTTTTTTTTTAGGTGATTTTTTAAGTAAATAATTTCTATTATCTTAATTAGTTCTCTTCCTTCTTTTTTAGCTATCCCATATACTTGTTTCAATGATCCGTAAGTCAAATGATTAATTTTGTAGTTGTTGGTGTCAGTTTTGAGTAGGGACAGGACAGGATAGCACAAAATCTACTTCCTTCTACTGGCTATCACTGGAAAATGGCCTAACTAACCATTCATTGACATTTGGTTAGTGTCATTGTCAGGTCTTTGTAAGGATGGATTAGCTACTAAATTCAGCAATGATTCTAGGTTTCCAGGCTTATCATTGGGAATAACTATGAGATTTTGATGAGCGATTCAGAATTAGAGAATAGTGAAAAATAGACATTTGGAGTTCTAAAACCAATTAGTTAGGGTTTGTTACAGGGAACTGACTTGAAAATATATTGTTGATACTTTGTTTTGGAAAATATTTCTCTTGTGTGACTGAGCTATACTATTCATTGGAAAATGAGAAATAAGCAAGAGAGAAGGAAATATATTTACATTCATTTCCTGGTGCCAGGGACCATTTCTTCTTACATTCTTTTGTCCTCATAGCAGTGTTGACAATAGTACTTTTCGTATAGATATTAAAAATACTTATGAATCAAGTAAAAGAAATGTGCAGAAGTGTGCTTTTTTGATGATTCTTAATCAAATGTGTCACTAATCATAAAAGTTAATTATCAGTCATCAAGAGGTCAGTTGTATAGACAATAAATATTCTGATAATCAGTTGCATTTCTTTTAGGAAGAATAAAAATGAATTCCATTTAAAAATTAGATGTTTAATATAAGAATCTTGTAACATAGTAGGAAACATACCAACATGACCAAAACAAACAAACAAAAAGAACCCATGCAATTAGATAGTGTACAAATATGAAGGTATTTTAAGAAATTGTTTGTATACAAATCTACCTGGCAACATGATATTTTTCTCGTGCACACATATTTTTTCTTTTCTTTTCTTTTTAACAGAAGAACTATTTAAAATAGCTCGTGACATTTTAGGCACTGAATTTGTTCTTTATCTCGTAAGTAAAAATGAGTGACAATACAACTATAGAGAAATACTTGACATTCTTTCACGATCTGACTCCCAAGGCTCACATTTCACTTGAACAGTGCAAACTACTGTTCCTGGGAAGGGGAGGCCACTAAGGATTTTGAAGATGTGGCTAATTGGTCATCCACGAGAAATAATTCTGGGCATTTGGCTAGAGGAACCCAGTGTATAAATCACTGCTGTAGACTAAACACATGGTGCACACTCATAGACCTGTGTTTCCTTCTAGATGCCTCATTCCGATTGTTTGCCATCATGTTGCTGATTGACAACTGTTGCTTATTAACCTAGACACTGGCGAGTGATTTTTGGTTTTGGGTGATCTGAATTAGAATTAAGAGGAAAAGAAATCCAGGGTAAAGAGAGGTGGTTTTCCCCGCTTGGAACTCTGACAGGAAAATAAAGTATCTTTTCCCTGAGAGAAAAATGAAAACCCACATGATCGTTTTTATGTAGTTGAAATCACCCATAGCGTGACTAAAAACGACATCCTCTAAGAGTCTCTAGCAAGACACCTAGTTAACAAGATAGTCAACTTAGATTTTTGTTTTCACTTTACCTCTTAAAGGTAATACTTCCGTTATTTGCCTTAATTAAAACTGATAACATTTGCTAGGATTATTTCCTTTTTAATGTAAGGTGTGAAATATAAATATAGGAGTTATAGAAGAGACCAGATCAAAATAGGAAAAAAAAAAAAAAAGAAGAAGAAGAAAAGTACTGTTTGGGAATTTTTCCATTTCTTTTGTCATTCTTAACATTGACTGAAATGTGAAGTCTGCTTATCAGGAGAAATGTAGCTATCTTCAATGGAGTGCTTGTTCTAGGGATATTCCCTATCCTAATTAGCATGTTGTATAAATGACATATAAAATATAATCCATATTTTCACCTTTTTATATCTGAGCAAATTAGGTTTGGCTCAAAGGGGTTAAGTAACATGTAAACCCAGCCAGGTTCTAGACTCAGGTTTCTATGATACCAAAGCCCGTGCTGTTTTCCCTAATGCTACTACCTGCTTTTGTATAATTAGCTGAAAATTGTCTTGTAGCCTTCAAACCAACCTATTTCAGTTTGGGGGAGGCAGGCATTGAAAACTTGAGGTTTTTCTACTTGTTCACATTTAACTTGACAATATTTTTTTCTCTCAGTAGATCAAAATGAAATAATTGTCATTCCACCGAACACAGACCATATGAAAAATGGAGTGAGGAGAACAGAAATCGATGTAGGAGGTGTTGCCGAAAATAACAACGTGGACATGGAAGTTGACAGACTATCAAACCACCAGGCACATAAAACTGATACTGCTGAAAGTTATAAGGAAAATCATCTGGCTGCTTCATTAGTACAACACCAAAAACTGAATCAACTCAGTGAGGAAAAGACAAAAATGCAAGATGCAGCCATTCAGACAGTCCCTTCCGTTGACAGTTTTGATGGGAACCACCAAGATCATGACTTGTCTAACTTCAAAGTTAATGAAAGCGTGCAGACTTCAAGTAACAATAAACCAACTCAACACTCATCTTTAAGTCCCCAGGATTCTATAGATGCCTCAAGGAATTTAAGGAGTCCGGGCCTCCTGACTGTACAGTCAGATAATCAACTCACCATAGAAGATCCAATTTATACACATGGTGATGATGATCTTTTGCCTCCTCTAGATGGGATTGATAAAAATTCAACTGTTTCTCATATAAAGAATTATCCACTTTATAGACAAGGCTACGATCCCAAGCCAAAACCTTCAAATGAAATCACAAGAGAGTACATACCTAAAATTGGAATGACTACTTATAAAATAGTGCCTCCCAAATCCTTGGAGATACTGAAAAATTGGGAATCAGAAACCCCTGGTAATAAGGATGATCAGGAGATACATACTTTAGGAAAAAAGCACATTCACGAAAATGTGAAAGAAACTGCCATGCAAACCGAACTTGTTATTTCTGAAAGCCCGAAGGAGCCACAGGTGGACCTTAAACTGAAACCTACCGTGGGAACAGAGCATCAGGTGCCCAGCGTGGAGAGCTCACCCCACGTCCCCCACATCGCCGTGGGGAAGCCCGTGAAAGCTACTCCCAGAATGACAAAAGACACTGGCACAGCTCCTTTCGTGCCTAATTTGGAAGACATAAACCATATTTTGGAGTCAAAACTTAAATCTCGGGTTTCAAATCCCCAGACCAAACCAAGTTCTTTTTTCCTGCAGATGCAAAAAAGAGTTTCAGGTCACTATGTGACATCTGCGGCTGCCAAGAGTGTCCAAGTGGCCCCCAACCCCGCTCCAAAAGAACTAGTAAAGAAAGAGGAGGAGAGGGATGCGATACCTCCTCCGGAGCAAACTCTTTCTCCCTTAAGCCAAGCAGCTCCATCCCTCCCACAGCCCCCTGTTAGAGACCCCGTCGGTGACCTCGGTGACCTCAGCAAGGAGAAGCCTATGGAAGCCTCTCCTCCTCCCAGCTCCCCTGCTCCTCTCCCTGCGAGTCAGTCAGCAGCGCTGAACCTGAAGACTTTGAAAACCTTCGGTGCCCCGAGACCTTACGCGAGCTCTGCTCCCTCACCCTTCGCCCTCGCCGTAGTGAAACGGTCACAGTCCCTCAGCAAGGTGCGCAGGGGGGCGGGCGGGGACGGTGCAGCCACCCCACCTCCACCCGACACAGAAGGGCAGGCTCCGTCTGTAAATCAGCTCGCGGGCATCCCCCAGCTATGCCTGAGTGATAAGGTAATGTCACCCTTTTAAAAACAAGGGCTCATCATAACAACATGGTTTAAGTGGGGCTTGACAGGCATGTTGGTATGTTTGTGTGTTACTTAGCTCCGAATTCCTATTTTTTTTTAAAGATTTTATTTATTCATGAGAGACATAGAGAGGCAGAGACACAGGCAGAGGGAGAAGCAGGCTCCACGCAGGGAGCCCCATGTGGGACTCGATCTGGGGACCCCAGGATCACGCCCTGGGCTGAAGGCGACGCTAACCTGCTGGGCCACCCGAGCTGCCCCCCGAATTCCTGTTAACCTAGTAGCAAGCTACCACAGGGAGAAAAGAGTAGCAACGCATAAAATCTGATTGTTAACTCTCAGTTCTTCTAATTCATGTAACGTGATTGGGCGCTACTGTAAGGTCATCGCTCTAGGATGGTCATTAGCAGGTATTACAGTTTCTTTGCTCGTGCATTTGCGCCGTGTACTGGTTTCTGGTTCTGACTCTCTGCTTTCCTGTTTTGCTTATCTCAGTTTGTTTACCACTTCTCTGGACGTTCTGGCTTATTTTCTTCTCCGATTCTACATAATAGCAAAATAAATAGTTTTAATTATATAGAAACATAAGCAGTATTTAAGGACTAGATAAAATAACCAAACATTTCTCAGCTGTGCATTTTCCATCACATACACTCAACCAGAATTCCTAAACATCGACACATATAAATAATTTAAACCGAAGCCAGAGATTAAATAGGTAATTTTCTTAATTTCCCATTTTTCTTAATGCAGTGTCAACTTTTCCAGTTATTGGTATGTTGACTAGAATGTCATTTAGCCACTGTCTAACTTTAGTAACTTACATCAAAAGGGTCATTTGCTGACTTAGTGTTTGGTCAACTGAGTAGTATAATTTGCTAGATTCAAACAGGATAGTCAGAGGAAAGGATGAAATTTAGAGTATGCATTACAATAATCCCCGTGCAGTTTTTTAAAAATATTTTGTGTACCTTTACTCTGATAGTGTTTAAAGATTACTTTCTGGAACTGTGTGACAGTTCCAGAGGTATTTTATACGACTTTATCAAACATTCCTAGAGTAACAGAACATTAACGATATTGCCAAATAAAGATTTTTCCACAATCTCAAAGCAATAGTCATCTCGAGGAATATTTCTTTATATATTTCACATTTATGTTTCTTAGCTTGGATATAATGTCAGGAAGAGATGTATGATCTAGAGATTAATTCTTTTCTTGGGAACAAAGCCTGTGTTTCTTCTTAGGATGGAATGCCATTCCCAAACAACAGAAGTTTGATTTAGATAATACAGTTTTTGAGTCACTGCCTGGGCTCTGTTTAGCTCATCTTTGGTGAAGACGTTTGGCGGTTTAACAAAAGACATTTTTAAGATCATTTGATAATAGTTTCCAGTTAAATCATAAATATTCTTTCCTAAGAAGTCTAATTAAATTTTTGATTCTTAAATTTGGAAATTGCTAATACCTACTTTTAGTCCATTAAAGTAAAAAATAAAAGGAAAAATAAGACATGGTCATCACTTAGCCCCTGTGACTTCCAGGGCCACAAAATACAGCAGTTACACGTAGCATAGTCATTAATACTCCTTTATATGAAAATGCGTTAGGTTCAACCAATAATAAAATCGTCCATCTGTCCATTTTGTACTGTCAAAAACAATAATTTCACAACCTAGTATGTCGTAACTATAAAAATGTGGCATTTTTTTAGTCTGTGGAATTTTTATCATTATTAATTTGGCTCTTCTCGCCAACTCCACTGGCAAAATCAGCACCGTCTGACCCAGGGACGGTAAAATTACTGCTGTTTCATACAGCGAAGAGCAGTGCCCCTTGTCTCACTTAGCCTCCTGGTTGAGGGAGGGCAAGGGGTGCCCTCGCCTTCCAGCTGAGCCCGGACCCAGGACCGCGTGGGCGAGGGCGTGGCCTGGCAAATGGGCATCTTCAGGAATACTGGTGATGGATCTTTTTTTTCTTTTTTTTTTTTTAATGGCCCGTTCTTCGTCTGGTATTCACATGAATATTTTGCATTTATTTTTATAGGGGAATAACTCGGCACATCATGAGCAGAATTCCCAGACACCATCTCCAACGGACTGCCCGGCCTTCATTCTTAGGAGGCAAAGTTCCTTGACCTTGCAGGGCCCTGACCCGGAGCAGGCCCGACAGAGCTTGCTGACCGCCATCCGCTCGGGGGAGGCCGCGGCCAGGCTGAAAAGGGTGAGTCGTCTGACCCCTGCCGGGGGTGGGGGGCGGCTAGGGAGGCCCAGGTGCCCCCTTCTGTGCGGGGGTCGCTTCTGAAGTAGAAGCTGCGACAGCCCGGGTGCTTGCAGGGCCTTGAGGTCGGCCAGGACTGGGCTCGAAGCACCCTCGGGAAATCCTGCTTGTAATAGCCCCAAGTACACAGGACCTTAATACCCGAAAAGAAGAGAAGCACCGTGTTCAGAGTGGACCATCAGACAGGATACACTGGGCAAAATGCAGCCACACGCACCCGTGTAAAGACCTGTAGAAATCTGTATGTGTAAGTCTGGCAGATGTGTAGGTGGCAATTATTTTTAAAAGCGAGGAAGTAATTATACAGATCACACTAGGGTTACTTCCACAGGGAAAGGAAGGGGGTTGCTGGGGGCCTGTGGGAGCAAGACAGGCACACAACTGAAGAGGGACCCCAAAATCTTAAGTGATCAAGATAAATAATGATCTTATGCAATATTTTGTAAATGTGTAAATGATAGACCTCTAATAACAGAGAAAATGTCAACATTTTAAGTGAAGACAAGCGGGGGCGGGTGGAGCGGGGAGCTATTCTTTTCCTGGCCTGGTGGTGGATTATATATGCATATATGTTTGTGTTTGTTTTCATTTGGTTGCTTAGGTAAGTTCAGTGCACTTTTCTGTACACGTGTTATATTTCAAAAAAATATTATATTGCAAAAGGCAGTAGATATAGACACAAGGCTCTAATTCCCTGTGATCTTTGCTTAAGCCCCATATTTCTGTCCTGTACTGAACATTCCTCCCGGTTTGTTTTAAATTCTAACATTTCTTTTATAGAACAACAGTTCGGGTGCCAAATAAAATCTTCAGTGATTTTGACAGTAGGTTTAGATTGTTCATCAGAAAGTTGGCTCCAGGTTTGCCTATATTTTGGCACCCAAATGTTCAATTTAACTCCAGGTACCAACCTGCCTTATGGCTCTGGTTCATACTCACGTAATTAACCCTCATTATAATAATTGGTTCGCATTAGAACAATTATCTAGTTGACTGCTCTAGTGTAAATGTGGTCATGAACATGCCCTGTTTTTTTTTCATATTTCTTAAGATTTTTTGTTTTCCACACCTTACCCCTATTTGACCCCAGTGTAGTCACGGAGATCTGTCTTCTTCTAAGGTTTTAATAAATCTTATTCAATATTTCATAAAATGTGGTTGGTGTTAAGATTTATGTGTGAATCAGCAAATTGCTTTCAGAGAATAAGAGATTAGGTAACCTATTGTCATTGACTTGTGTTGATGCAAGAACGACTTTGGCTGCTCTTGATTCTTACTGATGTTTCAGTCACTAAAAGTCATCACACTATTACAAGTAGAATATACATTTGTAAAAATAAAGTCTGAAAATAAACTGATGAATGGCATTCGGTAGTTGATGATATTAACCATTTCCTCAGAATGTAAAATTTATCTTTGGCTACATCGAAACCTTAGAAGGAAGAAAAACTAGCTAAGTCACCCAGAATCTTGCTGGCTTGGTTTATTCATTGAATTGCTCTGCTTTTGATTCATATTTCCTCGATTGGAATTTCAACAGTCCAAAGGCTTCAGGCCGGCAGTTCTTGCCATATATTTTTAAATTAAAAATAAATGATGGTTTCATAGTTAATGCTTCTCACAAGAATGAGAAAGCTACGTTGAATATTCTTGAAAACTCTTTAAAGGATACACAGTCAACTAGCAGATGCTCTCAACAGTAAATTCTTTACTTTAAAAACATGTCTTTATTGTGTCATGTTCATTATTAAAAAAATTCAAGCAGTACTTTATAAATGCTTACAAAAAGTTACCATATTCCGTTCAAGAAATATTCATTGATCTTCACTGTGCCAGGCACTAAAATAAACATGCGTATATCGTGGCATTACATTAGACAAGGCTTCTGGCCTCCCAGAATTTATGGGCTAGTCTATAATGATGTCTTCTCATGCTTGAAAGTTTAGTGTACAAAATTTTAAATATCAAACAAAATACCATTCTCCCCGCAAAGTAACTGCTCGTGATGGATTACAGTGAAACCTTCCAGACCACTTTAGTAGTATACAAACATATTTAAATACATACAAAAATAGAATCCTGTAAAAGAGATTCATAAAGATTCATAAATATCTCTTTGAAATTTTCTGTCTTATGTATACACACACACACACACACCAATTCTTTTAAGACTACATAGTATTTGACTCTATGAATGAGCCATGGTTTATTTGTTCCTTACTGATGGACATTTAACTGGATACTAGTTTTTCCATTCCATAAATGGTACCTCAATAAACATCTCTTACTTGTATTCGAGTCATTGGTGTGTTTTTTAAATGCTTAAAACAAAATAAATAAATAAAATAAAATAAAAATAAATAAATGCTTAAAATTTCTTTACTTTACAAAGAATTATGAAAACTGCAATTTTGGTAGTAGTCACAAAAATAATCCCTAACACTGAAACTTTGGGCCCAAGTTACATAATGAAAAGTCACTACCTGTCTGCTGTCTGTTGACCATCTTGGAAAGGAATCCCACAGGAATACTAAACAAAATGCAGATGAATTTCCTTCTCCTGGTGGCAACATTTCTTTTAGCTTTTATTTTTTTAAGATTTTATTTGACAGAGGAGAGAGAGTGAGAAGCAAGCTGGATCCAGGGATCCTGGGATCGTGACCTGAGCTGAAGGCAGCTTAACCACCTGAGTCACCCAGGTGGCATCTTTTAGTGTTTTTATTTCAGGTGGATGGTGGCAACACTCTATGTATCCCGGATTCATAGAGAGCCAAACAAGCTGATTAGTGTAGATGAGCAGTCTTTGTTTAGTAAAAGGCAATGAATGAAAAAACCCAATCCAAACTAAATTTGTCCACTGTATTTTCCTTTCCACTGACTTTGTTGCTGGCAGAACCACTGGAATTTGTACTTCAGGTCTCTTCCTGTGAGAAGATGATAACATTTGGTTATCTAAGAGTCTAAATGAGTCAAATTGTAATCTAGAGATTAACCATTTTTCTTAGAATACTGTCATTTTATGTATGATTATTTCAAAATATTATACCTATTTACTCTCCAGAATGCAAATGACTTTTAAAAATCGTTCTAAATAACTTGGAATTTATGAAATTCTTTGTGTATTTCATTCACTTACCACTTGTAAATAGGAGGAGACTTTGCCATAGAATTTTGGAATTGAGGTTATTGGGAGAAAAAGTACCTTTCATTCTGTAGCTGTTTTGGCATAGCAGTCATAGATTTGACTTTTTTTAGTCCTTTTTTTTTTTTTTTTTTTTTTTTTAAAGAAGATTTTATTTATTCATGAGAGACCCAGAGGGAGAGGCAGAGACACAGGCAGAGGGAGAAGCAGGCTCCACCCAGGAAGCCGGATATGAGACTCGATCCTGGGACTCCAGGGTCATGCCCTGGGCCGAAGGCAGGCACCAAACTGCTGAGCAACCCAGGGATCCCCTAGTCCTTTATATGGAAACTTTTATTTTTTTAAAAGATTTTATTAGCACAAGCTGGGGGAGGGAGAGAAGCAGGCTCCCCACTGAGCAGGGAGCCCAGCGTGGGGCTCGATCCCAGGACCCCAAGATCATGACCTGAGCCCAAGGCAGACGCTTAACCAACTGAGCCACCCAGGTTCCCCTATATGAAAGTATTTTAAAAGCCAAAGCTGTATTTTCTTATAAATACGGGGTACCTGGAAGGGGAACTTCAGGCTACTATGTAACATCGATACAAAAAGCGTAAAATTCTTTGCTTTGTGGAATTCACTTTATTTTTCTACATTCTCCACGGCACTTTTGGGGAGCCAGAATTAATTTAGCAAAAAATGCTCTTCAACAGCTTGGCCTGCAGTCTGTTTGTGCTCTTGTCCTTTGAGTTGATTTGGTAATTTTGTAAAGACTAAGATGTGTTAATGGATTATTTAACTTGTTTGTTGTGGAAATAACAACTCTCGTTTTTAATTTTATGGTAGAGTGAACATTTATTCTTGATTATTTGTGATTTATTGAATACTAAATGCTAAATATTATTTACAATTAAGCAGAAGTTAAAATGCGGTAATTGTTGAAAATTGAAAATTAGATTGCTTTCTCATTTTAAATTGATGGGTTCAAAATGTGTTTCTTTCTCTTAGGTTACTGTTCCATCAAATACAATATCCGTGAACGGAAGGTCAAAACTCAGCCATTCCATGTCCTCTGATGCCCAGGATGGCCACTAAATGTTGCCCTGTTACAATGCACACTTCACCTCTGCTTCACAGAACAACTTCATACTAATGGAGAATGTTGGCAAATGTATATTCAGATGTACACTAATATATTGTCAAAGTGTAAGAATTTGTGCTGTGGCTTTTAATGCCAAAAGAAGAATTACAGAATTTATAAGTTATGATATTTTTTGGCCTTTTTTTTTTTTTTTTTTTTTGCCTTAAAAGCTGAATATGCTGCTTTAGAACTTTAAGACAAGGTGTTAATGACTTTCATTTTTTTTTTCAAATGAGAAATAGTCACCTTTTGTTGATTTCACTTACTGACACATTCTCTACAATGGTGACTTCGACAAAAGGATAACAAAAGGATACATGGAGATTCGTAGACTTATATTTGTGTGACACATAGCAAATGTAGATCTAACATTTACTGCCTCAATGTTACAGTTTAATTGGAAATGTTTATAAGTTATATTAAAGTCTCTTGGCTGAAAGTATGATCTAGAGAACTAATATCAAACAAGTATATTCGGTTCAACAGTTAATTAAAATGATGAATCACTTAGTGTGCAAGTCTAATCTTGTGTGTTCTTCATGTAATTACAAAATCAATGTCAAATTTATGGGAAGCTCATAGTATTTTAATATTTTATTAACATGGAACATTTGTTTTTTTAATCTTTAGAACTTAAATTGCACACAAAACATTTTAAATATTTTTTTGTATATAATCGTGACATTTGTCGTCACACAGATATTACACATTTATCTGCCAGAAGCCTTAGAAATCACCTTATGAAAATGTTGATCTATTGGGACAATTTATTTCACTTTTGATATTTAGTGAGGAATAGGGGTTAGTCCAGGTCCATACTGGAAAACTTCAAAGGCTATTTGGAGGTTCCAGAAATTCTGGTTTTAATTAAAATGATAAAGTCATTATGTAGTTCAGATGCTAATGTTCTAAGTAATATATATTTACATTAAAGCTAAAACTGTTAAGCAAAACCATGCCTAATTTGTTGGTTTATAACTGTACTGGGGTCTAGAACTCATTCATGTTCTAGTCCTACTTTAAGAATCTAATAGCTCATTTATTCTAAAAGCTTGGTCAAACAAGTTGGTGTTATGTTGGTTTTCACTAAAGCTCTTGGGGTATCTGCCTCTTTGGAAAATGTGTTGATTTTTCCCTCCTCTGTTTAATAAAAGCAAGTTATATATTTGGTTTGTGTCAAGCAGCATACTTATGAATTTCATCAATCTATCTCTATGAACCAGTGAACAAATAAGTCATAGTAAGGCCCATCATTCATCAGGGCTCTCTGGTATACATGTAGCCCATTCAGCTCCAAAGTGCGTGATCTAAGCATATCAAATGCTTAGCATAGTTCCTGATGCATGTCAGGTGCACACTGTTAAATGTTGCTATTTCCTTAAATCAGACTTGAAGAGACCCTCATATATGGAAACTTAAGTTCTGTTATCGTAAACCAATAGCGAAAGGAGTGACTTGTGTAAAATTATGATTGATTATCCACATGGAAAAAAAGTAAATTTCGATCCCTACTTCAAACCATAAATACATCTGAGTTGGATTAAAGACAACTTTTATTTAAAGATTTATTTGAGTGAGAAAGTGGCAGGGGGCGGGGGCGGTAGGGGCAGAGAGAAACTCAAGCAGACTTTGTACTCAGCACGGAGCCTAATGTGAGGCTTGATCTGATGACCCTGAGATCACGACCTGAGCCAAAACCAAGAGTTGCATGCTTAACCAACTATGCCCCCGGGGCCCCTAAATACAACTTTTTAAAGTAACATTTTAAAACTTACCTGAAAATTGTCGAATATATTCATGTATCAGCATAGGAAAAATTAAGACACAAAGGGACATTCATAAAAGGTATAATTTAAATATATTAAAATTTAAGGCATGTACATTAAATACTATAGAAGTGAAAAAGTAAGCCACAAGAATGTTTTCAATATATATGTGTAAAAATATAAAATTCCTGAAACTCATGAAAGACTACCCCATAGAAATGTGCACACTGAAAAAAAAATATAAGAGTAAATCTGAAAAGTCAGCAGACATGGGAAGAATTCTGTTCACTAATAAGGAAATGCTGGTTAAAACAAGAAAAATACATCACAACCATCAAATTCGCAACAATGTAAGTTTCAAAATAGCAAGTGTTGTCAAGGAAAACAAAGCAATGGAACTCTTTCACTATTGGTGGGAAAATATAGGGCACAACCATCAAATTTGCTAGTAACATGCTAATAAATCTTTATTAGAAAAGTACTTATGCCTGTGCATATGGAGACATTAAGAGTGGGGCCCCGGGGGATCCCTGGGTGGCGCAGCGGTTTGGCGCCTGCCTTTGGCCCGGGCGCAATCCTGGAGACCCGGGATCGAATCCCACATCGGGCTCCCGGTGCATGGAGCCTGCTTCTTCCTCTGCCTGTCTCTGCCCCCCCGCCCTCTCTCTCTCTCTGACTATCATAAATAAATTAAAAAATAATAAAAAAAAAAAGTGGGGCCCCGGGTGGCTCAATGGGTCGTACATGCGACCGTGATCTGGTTGTGAGTTTAGGCCCCAGAGACACAGGCAGAGGGAGAAGCAGGCTCCACCCAGGAAGCCGGATATGAGACTCGATCCTGGGACTCCAGGTCATGCCCTGGGCTGAAGGCAGGCACCAAACTGCTGAGCAACCCAGGAATCCCCTAGTCCTTTATATGGAAACTTTTATTTTTTTAAAAGATTTTATTAGCACAAGCTGGGGGAGGGAGAGAAGCAGGCTCCCCACTGAGCAGGGAGCCCAGCGTGGGGCTCGATCCCAGGACCCCAAGATCATGACCTGAGCCCAAGGCAGACGCTTAACCAACTGAGCCACCCAGGTTCCCCTATATGAAAGTATTTTAAAAGCCAAAGCTGTATTTTCTTATAAATACGGGGTACCTGGAAGGGGAACTTCAGGCTACTATGTAACATCGATACAAAAAGCGTAAAATTCTTTGCTTTGTGGAATTCACTTTATTTTTCTACATTCTCCACGGCACTTTTGGGGAGCCAGAATTAATTTAGCAAAAAATGCTCTTCAACAGCTTGGCCTGCAGTCTGTTTGTGCTCTTGTCCTTTGAGTTGATTTGGTAATTTTGTAAAGACTAAGATGTGTTAATGGATTATTTAACTTGTTTGTTGTGGAAATAACAACTCTCGTTTTTAATTTTATGGTAGAGTGAACATTTATTCTTGATTATTTGTGATTTATTGAATACTAAATGCTAAATATTATTTACAATTAAGCAGAAGTTAAAATGCGGTAATTGTTGAAAATTGAAAATTAGATTGCTTTCTCATTTTAAATTGATGGGTTCAAAATGTGTTTCTTTCTCTTAGGTTACTGTTCCATCAAATACAATATCCGTGAACGGAAGGTCAAAACTCAGCCATTCCATGTCCTCTGATGCCCAGGATGGCCACTAAATGTTGCCCTGTTACAATGCACACTTCACCTCTGCTTCACAGAACAACTTCATACTAATGGAGAATGTTGGCAAATGTATATTCAGATGTACACTAATATATTGTCAAAGTGTAAGAATTTGTGCTGTGGCTTTTAATGCCAAAAGAAGAATTACAGAATTTATAAGTTATGATATTTTTTGGCCTTTTTTTTTTTTTTTTTTTTTTGCCTTAAAAGCTGAATATGCTGCTTTAGAACTTTAAGACAAGGTGTTAATGACTTTCATTTTTTTTTTCAAATGAGAAATAGTCACCTTTTGTTGATTTCACTTACTGACACATTCTCTACAATGGTGACTTCGACAAAAGGATAACAAAAGGATACATGGAGATTCGTAGACTTATATTTGTGTGACACATAGCAAATGTAGATCTAACATTTACTGCCTCAATGTTACAGTTTAATTGGAAATGTTTATAAGTTATATTAAAGTCTCTTGGCTGAAAGTATGATCTAGAGAACTAATATCAAACAAGTATATTCGGTTCAACAGTTAATTAAAATGATGAATCACTTAGTGTGCAAGTCTAATCTTGTGTGTTCTTCATGTAATTACAAAATCAATGTCAAATTTATGGGAAGCTCATAGTATTTTAATATTTTATTAACATGGAACATTTGTTTTTTTAATCTTTAGAACTTAAATTGCACACAAAACATTTTAAATATTTTTTTGTATATAATCGTGACATTTGTCGTCACACAGATATTACACATTTATCTGCCAGAAGCCTTAGAAATCACCTTATGAAAATGTTGATCTATTGGGACAATTTATTTCACTTTTGATATTTAGTGAGGAATAGGGGTTAGTCCAGGTCCATACTGGAAAACTTCAAAGGCTATTTGGAGGTTCCAGAAATTCTGGTTTTAATTAAAATGATAAAGTCATTATGTAGTTCAGATGCTAATGTTCTAAGTAATATATATTTACATTAAAGCTAAAACTGTTAAGCAAAACCATGCCTAATTTGTTGGTTTATAACTGTACTGGGGTCTAGAACTCATTCATGTTCTAGTCCTACTTTAAGAATCTAATAGCTCATTTATTCTAAAAGCTTGGTCAAACAAGTTGGTGTTATGTTGGTTTTCACTAAAGCTCTTGGGGTATCTGCCTCTTTGGAAAATGTGTTGATTTTTCCCTCCTCTGTTTAATAAAAGCAAGTTATATATTTGGTTTGTGTCAAGCAGCATACTTATGAATTTCATCAATCTATCTCTATGAACCAGTGAACAAATAAGTCATAGTAAGGCCCATCATTCATCAGGGCTCTCTGGTATACATGTAGCCCATTCAGCTCCAAAGTGCGTGATCTAAGCATATCAAATGCTTAGCATAGTTCCTGATGCATGTCAGGTGCACACTGTTAAATGTTGCTATTTCCTTAAATCAGACTTGAAGAGACCCTCATATATGGAAACTTAAGTTCTGTTATCGTAAACCAATAGCGAAAGGAGTGACTTGTGTAAAATTATGATTGATTATCCACATGGAAAAAAAGTAAATTTCGATCCCTACTTCAAACCATAAATACATCTGAGTTGGATTAAAGACAACTTTTATTTAAAGATTTATTTGAGTGAGAAAGTGGCAGGGGGCGGGGGCGGTAGGGGCAGAGAGAAACTCAAGCAGACTTTGTACTCAGCACGGAGCCTAATGTGAGGCTTGATCTGATGACCCTGAGATCACGACCTGAGCCAAAACCAAGAGTTGCATGCTTAACCAACTATGCCCCCGGGGCCCCTAAATACAACTTTTTAAAGTAACATTTTAAAACTTACCTGAAAATTGTCGAATATATTCATGTATCAGCATAGGAAAAATTAAGACACAAAGGGACATTCATAAAAGGTATAATTTAAATATATTAAAATTTAAGGCATGTACATTAAATACTATAGAAGTGAAAAAGTAAGCCACAAGAATGTTTTCAATATATATGTGTAAAAATATAAAATTCCTGAAACTCATGAAAGACTACCCCATAGAAATGTGCACACTGAAAAAAAATATAAGAGTAAATCTGAAAAGTCAGCAGACATGGGAAGAATTCTGTTCACTAATAAGGAAATGCTGGTTAAAACAAGAAAAATACATCACAACCATCAAATTCGCAACAATGTAAGTTTCAAAATAGCAAGTGTTGTCAAGGAAAACAAAGCAATGGAACTCTTTCACTATTGGTGGGAAAATATAGGGCACAACCATCAAATTTGCTAGTAACATGCTAATAAATCTTTATTAGAAAAGTACTTATGCCTGTGCATATGGAGACATTAAGAGTGGGGCCCCGGGGGATCCCTGGGTGGCGCAGCGGTTTGGCGCCTGCCTTTGGCCCGGGGCGCAATCCTGGAGACCCGGGATCGAATCCCACATCGGGCTCCCGGTGCATGGAGCCTGCTTCTTCCTCTGCCTGTCTCTGCCCCCCCGCCCTCTCTGACTATCATAAATAAATTAAAAAGTAATAAAAAAAAAAAAGTGGGGCCCCGGGTGGCTCAATGGGTCGTACATGCGACCGTGATCTGGTTGTGAGTTTAGGCCCCATGCTGGGTGTAGAGATGACTTAAAAAAAAAAAAAAAAGTCACGGCAGCATTGTGTATAACAGTAGAAAAGAGTCCTATCCAGCACTCAACATTAGCAGTACATTCATATGACAGACTTCTGTACGACAGTCAAAATGAACAACCAAGGTTATGCATGTCAACATGGATATAGCTCAAAAATGAGCAAGAAAAGCAAGTTGTGGAACACTGCATATTTTATGACACGTGATATAAGATATGCAAAACAATACCAAATATTATGGCTGTATCCATAGAAAAAATACACAGGTTTGCTAGTGGGTACCAAGACATGAAGACTGGACTGGGGAAATTTACAGGTGTCATCAATTTTGTTTGTAGTATTTTATTTTATAAACTGCAGTTGGAAAACAAGTACTTTAGACCCTGCAATAATGTGGAGATTCAGCGTGCCGATCCCCTGCACAATCGAAAATCCATATATAACTTTTGACTCCCTCAAACCATAATAGCCTTCTGTTGACTGGAAGCCTTATTGATGACATGACTAGCTGATGAACACATGTTGTATGTTACATGTATTATATACTGCAATTTTACAATAAAGCCAAAGAAAAAATGTTAGGAAAATCATAAGGAAGAGAATACATTTAACACTATCATACCAATGGAAATCCACATATAGGTGGACCCAAATGGTTCAAACCCATTTGTTCAAGGATCAAGTGTACTCGTATTACTCCAGATTTTAGCATCCTTGAAGTAGTTTATAATTAAAATACATTTTTTTAGGATTTTATTTATTCTTGAGAGACACAGGCAGAGGGAGAAGCAGGCTCCATGCAGGGAGCCCAACGTGGGACTCGATCCCAGGTCTCCAGGATCAGGCCTTGGGCCAAAGGCGGCGCTAAACCACTGAGCCACCCGGGCTGCCCTAATTAAAATATTTTTTAAAGAGCACATACACATACATTCTGAAATGATTACTTTATCCACACTGCTTTAGGAGGAGAACATGTGTTAACCTTCCTACTCAATTGGGAAAGAAATTTGAGACAAGTGGTTTTCACCAGCCATATTCTCAAATAATAGCAGAATTAAGATAGAGGGGGCCCCTTGGATGGTTCAGTCGGTTAAGCATCTGACTTGATTCCGGCTCAGGTTGCCATCTCAGAGTGGTGAGATTGAGCCCCACATCAGACTCAGCTCAGGGTGGAGTGTGCTTTTCCCTCTACCTCTGCTCCTCACTCTCCACTCACTCGTGCTCTCTCTCAAGTAAATAAAAAAAAATTTTTTTTTTAAAGAAGATACAGAAATTATTTAAAACCAATTTTCCTATTTAATTTTTTGCATATAGGCATTTTTCTTTTCCTCTCCCCCCAATCAGTTTATTTCTTTATAAGACATATTTTTAAGTGATCCAGATTCTATATAAATTATAGGGAATGAGAAATGAAGTGAAATACTCTTCTCTGTCTCCAGCATCCCACTCCCCTCTCCAGAGATAACCACTGTTTTTGTTTTTAAAGATTTTATTTATTTCAGAGCAAGAGAGAGTGCATGAGAGCACGCAGGCGGGGTGTGGGGGTGGGAGGAGCTGAGGAGCAGAGGGAGACGGAGAGAGACTCTCCAGCAGACTCCATGCTGAAAGCAGAGCCCAACTCCAAGCTCAATCCCACAACCCTGAGATCATGACCTGAGCCAAACCAAGAGTCAGATGCTTAACCAACTGAGCCACCCAGGGGCCCCAAGCACTGTTAATGTTTTGAAATAAATCCCTATGTAGATATATTTATATCCAAAACAATATATTTATACCCAATATATATATTTATATTGTGTTCTTGTATTTTGTTTTTTCTTATAGTTGTTACTGTTTTTAACATTAAAAATGTTAACAACCCTAATATCATTTAGGAAGTTGCCTTTTACACCAGCAATGTTCTGGAAAAACTTTTTGCATATAGAGACTTACTCTATCATATTTCCATTCATAGTTCTTCTATTTGTCTCTTGCCGTGGTACACGGTTATACCTAAAGTCAAAATACCTGGGCTTGAGTCCTGGATAAGCCTCTTACAAGACATGGGATCCTGGGCAAATGACTTATTTTCTCTGGGCCTCATTTTAACCTCTGAAAAACTGCCTGAAGAATACCACCTTCCTGGAGCTCCTGGGTGGCTCAGTGGGTGAAAGCAGCCAGCTCTTGATCTCAGCTCAGGTCATGATCTCAGGGTCCTGGGATCGAGCCCTGCATCCGGCTCCACAACCAGCCAGGAGTCTGCTTGAGAGTCTCTCTCTCCCTGTCCCCCTGCCCCTCTTCATGCTTGCACAAATGTGCTCACTCTCTAAAATAAATAAATCTTTAAAAAATAAAATAATACATCTTCCTCATGAGATCGGTTGTAAGGATTAAATGAATTTTAAGAGAGTCTGACACACAATTCATTTTTTAAAAATATTTTTTAAAGACTTTAGAGAGACAGCATGTGAGTGGAGGGAGGAGCAGAGGGAGAGAATCTTCAGGCAGGCAGAGTCCCCACTGAGCACAGACCTGACGTGGGGCTCCAGCTGGGACTTGCTCTCATGACCCATGAGATCGTGACCTGAACGGAAACCAAGAATCAGACACTCAGCCGACTGAGCCACCCAGGCGCCCCTAAAGCTATTTCTAACACTGCTATTAATGAACAGGTATTATTTACCTAACATGTTCCCCGTCCCTCTGAAGAAGGACGCTCCCTCCCACTCTACAGCCTGGTCTGGCCTTGTCCACCAGCAGGATCCCTACTGCCACCTGATCCAACTCCTCAAGCGAGACCAATCTTTTTCCTGAAACAGGAAGTTGCTTGTATTTGAAACCAAGAGTCCCAACTGATACAATTATTTGTCTAGTGCCCGTTCATTTTCTACCTACCACCAGGAGAAACAGTAAATGTAAAAAAATCAAAGACTCAAACTCATCATTTTTACCATCTATTGATTCTGATAAATGATTTGAAAAAAAAAATTTGCAGTTAGAGATCACAATGAAGATTTCCATGGGCAGAATGCTTTTGTCTTAGATTATTTTTGATGTAAAAATAGCTCATTTATTTGGTGCTTTAGAGTTTACACATGATTTTCATATTATTTGACCTACATGTGGAGCAAAAAAGTACACAGAGATTGCTGCTTTACAAAGGTCACATAAGCAGACAAGTGATAGATTCTCACAACTCCTTTTCAGTGTGCTCTCTCCAATTGCTGACCTTTGCAAATGAACTAAAGCGTGTTATATCTCAAGGGACACCAACACAGTAATCTACTTATTCTGGAACTTTAGTTGGTCTTCCTTTTCTCTTCAGTGTTACCACTTTCTTGTAAGTTTTCATTTTTAACACCTCAGACTCTTCATATGGATGGATATATTTTGTTTATGGCAAGAAAAATGCCACCATGTGCTCCCTCAGAAGAACTTTCCTGACAGGTATTTCGAGAGGAATTGTGAAACATTCTGGTAATTTGTGTAGAGCTGTTGGCATTTCTGCTTCACAAACTGGAGAAATTCATTTGGAAGTCTTGCAAATTACTCATCTTGGAGAAAGAAAAGTGCTACATTCCAAACTTATAGTTTTCAAAACAAGCAACTTCTTTACTTTCCAATTTATTCTCATGTTCCTAGCCATCCTCGTTCCTTGGGGTAGACCATCGTGGTGGCCCCTATTCTCTACCTCACTTGTATCCACACCTCTTGCCATTTGCTCTTGTCTTTCTCTCACTAAAGACACAAAGCCCTTTCCCCACCCCTAGATGTAGGTTTTGTGACTAATAGAATGAGGTGGAAATGACTGCACCAGTTGGGAGACTAGGCCTCAAAAATTTTCATGCATTTGCATGCTCTCCCTGCCCAGAATGTTGCTGTGCGAAAGACATCTCTGAGCTAGCTGGATGGTCCTCAGAAAAGAATGAGAGATACATGGAGAGAGTCCCAACTGAGGCTACCCTAGAGCTTTCAATAGTTAGATCCCCTGACCTGAGCAACTTCAGCCAAGACCAGCAGGGTCACATGGCCACCCCCTCACTGACGCCGATGTGGGAGCCATAAATGCAACCCTCTAGTTATGCCTCTGAGGTTTCATGATTGGTGGGTATACAGAATTGATGTGGCAGTAGATGCAATACATGCTCTTAAACTCATACACATATGGCTTTAACCCTAATCATAAATTCATTCAGTCTGTTCAGGTCCACATACCCTATTTTCCCCAGAATCCCACAGACTATTTTATTTACTAAGTCCAACACAACTATACCTCAGACACTCTAACTCCCAATTAGATCAAAACAATTCCAACTTAATCATTCCCTTATTATTGTGGTACAGAAATTTTTCTCCCTTTATCTTTCTGTCTCATTTTATCTTCAGACTTGTGAGCATGAGAGCCCAAATATCAGAGATCTACAGCCCCATCAAACCTCCTTGGACTCATTTATTTCATGAGGTTGCCAGATAAGATACAGATTTCCCAGTGAAATTTGAATTTCAGATAACAGCTAATTACTTTTCAGTATAAGTATGTCCCATGCAATATTTGGATTATATGTATGCTAAAAAAATTAATCACTTATCTGAAATTCAAAAATTTTTAAAGATTTATTTATATATTTTAAAGAGCAGAGAAGGTCAGAGAGAGAGAGAAAGAGACAGAGAGGGAAAATCCCAAACAGACTCCCTGATGAGCACAGAGCCTGATGTGGGGCTTCATCCCAGGATCCTAAGATCATGACCTGAGCTGAAATCAAGAGTTGGATGCTTTAACCAACTGGACCACCCAAGCATCCCATTTAACTGGGTGTCTTATATGTTGTTGTTGGTTTTTTTGCTAAATCTGGCAAGCCTACTATTTCATGAACATTTGGGGGGAGTAAATGGAAGCTCTTTCTCTTTTCCCCACATAGGAAAAGAGAAAGAGCAGGCCCAGGTGCAGCTAAGTCAAGAAACCAGGAAGTGGAATTTTGGAAGAGTAGCCCGAACTTTGTTCTTTTTGGTAGTTCACAGTCTGGAAATTGCTCCTGTAATGAATAGGGAAAGGTTCATTGAAGAGTTCACAGTGAAGAAACCCATTAGGTGACTTCTCTTGGCGGGAGTTAGATACCTTCAAATCACCAAGAAATAATATATATAAGAAATTCTTCTAATGCCCTCATTAACCTCAGCATTATTATTATGATAATTATTAGAACAACTGTTAAATCTAGGTGGGAGGTATATGGATTATAATTATACGTGATTTTCACTTTTCCTGAAAGTATGAAATTATTAATAGTAAAGTTGGGAAGTCAATTACTGAGGTACTTACCTATTATAGCAACCAGGTGTACTATACACATGTGGGGAGGGGGAGATTTACTTTTTGGTCATTGTTTCCCTTTCACCAATTAAGAATTTTAGGCAAGTCAGGGGATCTGATATAATGCAAGTGTTCATTTGACAAGAGCAACTTGCTGGTAGCAAAGTTTATTGAAGGATTTGATAGTTAAGTGTTAACGAAAAAACATAACGCTACAAGATCTGATTGAACATAGTATCATTTGTAAGAGGGAGGATAGAACTAAGGATAATGAAATGTGTTAAGTACCATCTACGCACCACCAATATGCTAGGTGATCTTTGAGGTGAGTTTTATCATCCCATTTTATACATGAGCTTAGAGCAGCTATGAACGCCCTCACTTAGGGTACAGCTGAGGTTAAAGACAGATATCTGATTCCATGGCCCTCATTTTTTGTACTATGCCCTGCTTCTGCCTTTTTTCCAGTCACATATTTGCACTGGAATGATTAATCACTGCCAAGTTTTGGGTTTTGTTTGTTTGTTTTTTGCAATAAGCTATCACTGGTAGAGTATATCCCTAGCCTTTGTAAACTGATCGCTAGTACGTGAAACTGGGAAAAATCAAAATGGAGTGACCAATATTTCTCTGAGAACAGTTATTCTGCAATTTTGAAACATGACAGATGGCTATTAATTTGTACTAGATCTTGTGACACACCCTCACTAAATATTAATTGAGTACCTATAGAACGGTGAGAGGTACTTTAGAAGAGAATGGCCCTTGCCCTCACAGAGTTTCGAATCTAAGAGGGAGAAGTGGCACAGAGGTAGAAATCTGGAGTAATGCAATTCAACAGTGCAGGAGATGTCCCAAAAGGACATCTGGTAGATGGAAGAGGCAGTGAAGGCTTTATGATGCAAAGAGGACTCATGATCTGGACTCCAAAGACATACAGGAGTTGGTAATGTTCCTTTGGTAAACAATGCTCCTTTGGTTCCTCTTGGTAAACACAGGAACAAAGGTGTCCAAACTGCAAATGAGAGCACAGGCTCTGAAAGCAGTGTGCATATGCTATCTTGTTAGTAGAGCTTACATCATTCTAGAGTGGCAAGTCTGTTCATTGATTCGATGAGCATTTGTTGACCATTTTCTTTCTACCAGGCACTGAGCAGAGTGATAATGAAACAAAGATAACAAGACACAATTACAGTCCTCTAAGAATTATAAACTAGAAGAGTTCATGAAACATGGTCATAAAAAAAGGGTGCTAGAAAATTATGTTGCCTCTTTTTCCACTAGGTCGTTTGTCCTTTTCTTTTTGATTTTTGAGAAATTTTTATATATTTTTGAGACTAGTCATTGTTCCTTAAATGCACTACAAACGTCTTTTTTCACGTTTGTAGCTTATTGTTTCCTTTTGAGAGGGAGAGAGAGGGGTGTGGAGGGGCAAGTAGAAAGAGAGAATCTTCATTAGGCTCCAAACCCAGAATGGAGCCAGACTTGAGGCTCAATCTCATGACCCTGAGATCATAACCTGAGCTGAAATCAAGTGTTGGCCACTTAACTGGCTGAGCCACAAGGCACCCCTGTTTCCTATTCTTTGCATTTTTAATGAAAAAAAAATCCTTTAAAGTTAATTGAGTATATTAGTATTTTGTTTTATGGTTAGGATTTTTTTTTTTTTTTTTTTTTTTGTATCATAGTTAAGAAATCCTTCCCTACCTTAAGGAATTTCAGAAAAGAGTATTCATTGGAATTTTTTCTGAAAACACTGAAGTTATTAAAGTCTGCATGCATTTGAAGTTCATTTTTTGTATGGTGTGAGAAAGTAATCTATTTTCTCTTTTGCCTTCTATATGAAGAGTTCATATTTTCAACTCTATTTGTTAAATAAGCATGCCTTCCTCCAGAGACCTGACATACCATCTTTACCATTTCTGAAGTTCTCTTAATTAATGAGTTGCTTTAGGATGTGTACTCCTGTACCTCTCTTCATTACTACAGCTTTATAACAAGCCTTCATATATTGAGAAGTCACTCCCTTTTCTTCTCCTTCAAGAACATCCTGGCCATTTTTGAGTCTTTGCTTTTCTATTTAAATTTTAGAATGAACGTGTTAAATTCCACAATACATGCATGGGAGTTTTATAGAAGAGTTGATGTGTCTAGCTAATATTTATTATTAATAAATAAAAGAATAGGTCAGCTTCATAAGTAATTGAGGGAATACACCTCAGAACCATAAGGAGATACCATTTGAACCTATTGACAAAAATTCAGAAGTTTAAGAATACTAAGTTTTGGAAAGGATAGATCAACAGAATCGCTTCTACACTGCCATTGAGAGTGTAAATTGGTATAAACACTTTGGAAAATAGGATGGAATTCTGTAATATTTAACATTTGCATATATTCTTTTACTTCTCTAGATCCAGTGTCCAGCTATCTCCACCCTGCTCTGTATTCTTAGAAGCTGACCTCTGTAGACTTCATCAGTGGGTTCTCTTGCGTTCCGGCTTCTCGTTGGGTTCAGCCAATGAGAGATCCTGGCAAAACCTTGGAGAGAAGGGTAGAGAGTGAGGTCAGGGTTTTCAGTGAGATCAGCTTCCTTTCTGCCAAGCTGTTGTTTGGCTGAAAAAAACCAGAGACCTCTGTTGGGTAATCCTCTGCTACAGCTGCAGCTACCCCCTTTAGGCTTGAATAATCACTTCCTCCCCTTGCCTCTTCAAGGATAGAGATTGTTATGACTCCCTGCCCTTGCTAGTCCTAGGGTGCTTCATCATCCTGTAATAGCTCCTTTCTTAAACTTTCCTCAATTACACAATTTGATCTTGTTCCTGCCAGGATCTTTACTGGTACAGCCTAAAACTCAACAATTTCACTGTCAGGCATACACCCAAGAGAAACTGGAGCAGGAACGCTTTCCAGGAGACATGTTCAAGAATGTCTGCAATACACTTTGCACACTTTGGTAATTAAAAAAAAAAAAAAAAAGGTAATGAGCCCAAAGCCAGTTGAGATATATTTGCCCAATAAAGCATCATACAAAAGTGAAAATTAATTAACTATAGCTACATGTAACAACACAAATGAATCCTAATAACAAAATGTTAAGGAAAAAATTGAAGCAAGCCAAAGAAGGACTTATATAGAATGATAATCTTTTTTATAAAATTAAAGATTATTTATTTTTATTATTTGTTTTAAAGTCAGCTTCACACCCAGGATGGAGCCCAACATGGGGCTTGAACTCACAACCCTGAGATGAAGACCTGAGCTGAGATCAAGAGTCGGATGCTCAACCAACTGAGCCACCCAGGCACCCCAAAGATCTATAATTTATTTGTACATATATATGCGCTAAAACTTTTGAGAAGTGAGGCATGAAAAATATCAAGTTTAGAACATTCGTTATCTCCAAGAGGAAGGTAGAAGGGATTAAGAGTAGCAAGGAGCACAGGGTAAATTACTGGTAACATTTTATTATTCTATGCTATGAACTGGGACAGAGGACTCTGGGGTTAAAATTAATAAAGTGGTAAGTAAAAACAAATGGATACTTAATTACTTTTAAAAATGAGTAGCAGGTTTAGAAAATCTGGAGTTCCAGGCTAAGATTTTAAAGTTCATTCTCTATATAATCTCCTGAAGTTTTTGAGCAGAAAGAGGACATAATTATACATTTAAGTTAACCTGCTAGAAGTGGACAAAAGCAGAAATTCAAAAGCTAAGTATCTTTTGCTAAAATCCAAGTGTGGACTGATAGAGTTCTGGCCCTAGAATCATGGCAGTGGCACTGGAAGAGAACAGGGAGGAAAGAGAGGCGGGGCTAAGAATTGAGAGTATTTTTGGTGGAAACACAGAAGGCAACAACAGGAGAGGGCTGAAACATGGGCCAAGAGTTAATAATCCAGGATAGATTCTTCCAAAACAGAATTTGTGAATTTTAAATATCGTCTTTTAATTTTTTTTTTATTTTTATTTATTTATGATAGTCACAGAGAGAGAGAGAGAGAGAGAGGCAGAGACACAGGCAGAGGGAGAAGCAGGCTCCATGCACCGGGAGCCTGATGTGGGATTCGATCCCGGGTCTCCAGGATCGCGCCCTGGGCCAAAGACAAGCGCCAAACCACTGCGCCACCCAGGGATCCCTAAATATCGTCTTTTAGGCAGATAGGAAGAATCTTAAATCATTTGATATTGTCTCTGTAGTAGCTAAATGAGTACTGAATGCTTCCACGTCTTAGGCTCTTCCCAGTCCTTACTGTTTACTGGGAACTGAATACAAGAGCAAAGCTGTGACGCTCCAAATCACTGCTGGGTTTTAGCTACATCTGCAAGATCAGTTTTATCTATCTATCTGATGGACAATATCCAAGTTTCTTTTTTTTCTATTTGTTTCTATAAAAGCGGGAAGAGTATCACTAAAAGATATAAAGAGACATCCCAGTTAAAAAGGTTAAAGAAACCCTGTCCCAAATAATAGTGTAAGTTATCACTGCCTGAATGTCAGTCATTTTAAATTCAGAATATTCTTCTATAAGCATCATTTCTCTTAAATATCTAAATGGCGCTCGATCTTTTGCATTCAATAAAAATAACAAATCTTATTAGTGAATTCGATCCTGTGGGTTGAGTTGTTAATCCCAGCACTCTATTTATACGATTATTTTTCAAGTTTATTTCCTATTTTTATCTTGTCCTTCAACTGCAGGATAGTTCAGGGTTACCTATTTTTAGTGCACTCAAGCACCACACAGCGGAATGGCTTTAACACTTCACTCTCTACCCCAGGGCAGTCCTGGACTGCACCCCCCCACACTGCAGGCCGCCCGTGCGTTTGTTATCTGTGTCTTCCACTTTAGAGGGTGAGTCCAAAGTTTCCTATTCCCCTCTCATAAGGAATATCCCTGTTGTTATAAGGGGGGAAAAAGGCAATAAAATATTTTGACCACCCCTGTATCTTAGAAGAGACCTCAAAAACCTTGTCTAAAAAATAAGAGAAGTCATTAATACAAGTATTGAAGGTAACATGAACAATTTTTAGTAATTCTGGGACTTTTGGCTCACTCTTTGTCCAGTCTTGGTTTTGGGAATCCTAATGTGAGAATTGTGTTGTTTAATTTCTTAAGAAAAGGAAATCAGACAAACAAGCTTGACTTCTTGAAGATGCTTTGACAGCTTTCTTTTCTTTTTAAAATCCTTGTCTAGATGAGCTGTCTCTGGAACAAGCTGACATTCATTTAAATATGAATTTAAAATCTGCCTCAAACATCTTTGATATCTGAGTAGGGGCCGAGATGCCAAGTGCATTTAAGGGATATATGGCTAATAGTCATGCAGGTTATCTGAATGAGCTCACTTCTAGAAGGCTGAACAGTGGGATGTGAAGAAGAAAAGAATATGTAAGTATGCCACGGTGTCGTGGAGCGAGCTAGCGGTGGTTGGGTGAACGGGAATGTATGTTTCCTCCGTCTCCGCCATCAGGCTGTCAATGCCATCTGTTGCATAATGTGAGGAACAACTGAGTTCCCCTTCAACAAACACTGGCAGTTGGTCTTTTCATTTCTTCCCAGAAGTACTTGTCTTTATCAGGACAAAGGTCTCTGGAGCATCACAGAGATTTTTGCTTTAAGGAATGTAGCAAAACTGAAATTAGGAATGCTTTCTTAAAACTTCAAGTGGTGGGATGCCTGGGTGGCTCAGTGGTTGAGCATCTGCCTTCAGCTCAGGGCCTGATCCTGGTTCTGGGGATCGGGTCCCACATCAGGCTCTCTGCGAGGAGCCTGCTTCTCCCTCTATCTATGTCTCTGCCTCTCTGTGTGTCTCTCATGAATAAATAAATAAAATCTTTAAAAAAAATGCTAAGTGGTCATAAAGAAATGAGAAGAAAAATGGAAAACTACTATATTTCAAGGGTATCTGTCCAACACAATGATCCTGATGTGAAATTCTGCTTGCTGCTCACTTGAAAGGGTAAGATTTACCCTAGAAATAGCAAAGATGTTGAAACTCAGTCACCAGGGTGTGGAATATCAAAGTGAAGTGTGGTTTCACTTGGTTGCAATAGAAGAAATGACACATGAACATTTATTCAGAGAGATGTTACATCTGTGTTATATTATTCGCACTATATTGCCCTTAGCACTTAATGTAAATGTAGTATAAAGTGATGAAGTTGTTCAGTTAGTTACTTCATGACTATTTTCCCCCTACTAACCTTTATTCTCCATGAGGACAGAACCATATCTATTATGTTTATCCTCCGTCTGTAGTCCGTAATGCATAATACTAGCAACAATTTGTTGCTAGAGGCTAGCATCAATTTGTTCTTACCATATGCTCTTCTAAATGCTTTATCGATGTTAAATCACTTAACCTATAACAACAATAGGTATTATTACCTCCACCTTACAAATGAGGAAACTGAGGAACAAACTCTCCAAGATCACATATCTAACAAACAGAAAACCAGAACACAGCCTAGGTACGCTGAGTCCAGAGTCTTCATTCTTCCAGATTGTCTGTCACATTAGGCACGAGATATAAATGTTTGTTGAAAGAATGAATGAGCAATTCAGTAAATTACTTTTTTTTAGATTGCCTGAGAAATAGATCATTTATTTTTTTTTCTTCTACTCTCTCATTGGAAATATTGATCCACCTCCCTACAAATGTTGTTAGGAAATAGTGGGAGGCAATAGTAATGTCGGTACAATACTATGACAATGGCCAAGCTTCGATCTCGATTCAGCTATTGCAGGATTTCCTCAAATTCAAAAGAGACACCAAGGAAATTGTGGTTATTTAGATTAAATTTGCTCAAAGTTGACATGATTTCCACTTTTAAACATATTTTGCCATAAATGCATATAAGCAGATTAGAAGGCACAGAATCTTTCAAAGTACTTGTAATAATGGCTTGCAAACTCAGAAATTCCTGTAAGTGAATTCATTTATCGAATTTAAAAACATTCATTAAGTGCCCACTCTGTAAAGTGCTATGGCATCTAATCATTTCCCCACTTTTCCCCAAGGCCTTTATTATTCCTTCTGCAGAGTAGAATAACTGAATGCTCACCGTCTCTAAATTTGTGTTCACTGTGTATTTTAAGTTTGACTTGACTATAGCTTGTCTCCATTTTAACAGGTTTCCACAAAGGAACAAATTTCGCTGTTTTGCAGATAATAGAATTCTTTAAGAATTACAAGGAATAACAGGTGTGTTAATAAATGTATTTGTTCCAAAATTCTACTTCATGATAAAATTGAAGTAACATTTCAGGAGAGATTTTACTGCTTTTGCTAAAGTCCGTTTTGTTCGGGAGTGCAAAGGGTCTTGAGTAAGGCAGTGAGGTCTGCGTGCTGGGCCAGAACAGCAGAGAGCGGGGTCCCAATCTCTGTAATGCCACTAATTCACTGGGAGAGCCTATCCAAGCCACTTAACTTCTGAGTCCCAGTTTCTCCATTAGTAATACTAAGGTTCTATGGAATGACCCTTTGTCTCTTCTAGAAAACATATGTTTTAATGAATTTTCACACCAGTACTGTGAATATAATAGTAACATGATTTAAAGTAGCCATTTGGGCAGTGGCGTTGCGGGGGTGGGGTGGGGTGGGGGGTGCAGACAGGAGAAGAACCTGTCCTTTGTTGAAATCTAGATTCTATCTATTGTTTCTGTATGAAGAAACAGAATGGGATATGGTGAAGTGACTTGTGTAAATGATCTCATTCGGGAGGCACCGAGGGGGCAGAGACTTGTCATTGCCAAGTAAGTCACATTTAAATTCCCTTAAGCCTTGAGAAATAATGTGAGGGAAAGAGCAAAAATAGCACAGTCATTCCTTTGGACCAAGTCGACTCCTAGGCCTCCTGAGAGCACCACAGCTGTGTATTCATCTATATGCAAAGAGAAATAATAAGAATCGTCTATATTTGGCACATGGAGCTTTTCTATATACCAGTGCACTCATCTATTAATACATTTTATGCTGAGCCTTTCGGTGAGGAAAGATACACCATACACACCGCCTCATGCGCAGCTACAGACACATATTGAAGATGCTTTTTTTTCCCTGAAATACAGAAAATTGCAAGAGCTCACAGCCACACGAAACCAACCAGAATGAAACTGGAGGCAGCTGTATCTGATTGAAACCGTGGAGAGAATTGAGATTGACAGAGTTGCAGGGCTAGGAGGTTAATGAGTCCATAGTCCTGCCTCCAGGCAGAACTGTCCTGAACCATTCCAGGCAAATGACAGCTCAGACTCTTGGAAAAAAAAAAAAGAAAGAAAGAAAGAGAAAAAAAAGAAAAGAAAAGAAAAGAAAGAAAAGAAAAGAAAAGAAAAGAAAAGAAAAGAAAAGAAAAGAAAAGAAAAGAAAAAGAAAATCTTCCTAACGTGCTTCAGTAACATATTCCATTGTCTAAATGTCCTTATCCTCATAAAGTTCTAAAAGCAATCTAAGCCCACACTCTTCTCTGCTTAATCTCCATGTTGACAGATGTATAGAATAATAAATTGACAGAAACGTCAAAGATGATGAAAGCCTTAGAGATGGGTCACAGGATTCGTTATCATCACCTTTCCAGAGACCTCAGAGGAGAAAATAATTAGCAGGTCTGTGGATTGTGGTTCTAGTTACAGTAGCATTATGGGTCCAACTCTTTGTTTTTATAAGTAGGATCTATGTACTACAAATCACTAAATGAAAATTTGCCTTGTACTTTATAGCGAGGACTATAGATCTACTAAACACTATCCTGAGCTGAAGCATGTAATCAAAGAATAGGTTCTTCTGTAAAAAAGCAAAGGAAGTACAGAGCTACAGAGCTGATGTGCACACAGACCCATACTTCTTTTTCTAATTCTATTGTGTTACAGTATTCCAATTTATGGATACTTTTTTACATATAATGCTAAATAACAAATTACTGTCTTTTTTTTTAACTTCTGGGCATTATGAATGATGAATGTGTTGGCAGCATTATATAGAGGAAAAGAGTAGGGTTAAGACCAGGTTTCAAATCCCTTTTCTACTACTTATCAACTGCATGGTATTTAAGCTGCTTGATCTCTGAGCTTTATTGCCCTGACGTGTAAGGTCGGACTAGAAGACTTACTTCACACTGGTCTTGGAAAACAGAATGAGATAAAAGCATCTCGGATCTAGTAGGCACCAGAATGTGCCAATGTGCCAATGTTAGTTGGCCATGGATCTGATCTGTCACACACTACCTACTTTCCTCTTCTCCATTCCTTATAAGTTCTGAGAAGTGACAGAGGGACAAACCAGCCTCCTCTGAGTGTCACTAGACTGTTTCTGCTTCCATTCGGCCTTCTTCTCAGTTGCTGATCCCCAAGTGAACTCATGAGGGCATTTCCCTCAGAGACATAAAGGGTAAGAGCAAGGAAACTTTATGATGCCAAGTTAAGACTAACGCTGGATTTTAACTTGAATTTTTAAAGGATCTGTGTGTGTTACATTTGTGCTAAGAACAAGCAGATGAAATTCAAATTCTAAAACACTATATTCATTTTTAGAAAGCTGTAATAGAACTGCTTTGTCCAAAGGATAAAAAGACTGATTCAAAGATAGACTACTTTTTAGTTCACAGGAGTGAGCAATAAAGCAACTATTATTCATTTTGAAGTAGAAATGCTAATATCTACACAGTTTGAAAGAGATTTAAATAACATTATCAAAGTAATATGTTCTTATTACATAAAACAGAGATAAATATAGAGACATTTTATAACATCACTTCTAATTTTATGATCCAGAGAAAACCATTAGCAATATTTGGATACATTTTCTCTCTTTTTCTGCACATATTCTGATGAGCAGGAGTGTTTTCAAGTTCAAGTTCTGCCACTTACTAGTCGGACTTAGTGAAGTTTTTTAGTTTCTCTAAGCATTTGTCACTGCGTCTGAAAACCAACATCAGTTTCAAAGAAAAATTGATGATAGTGAGATAATAATGTGTATGAAACATGTATGGTACATAGTAAGCATTCAGTTCTGTTAGCTAGTGTTATTAGGATTTTTGTTATGTATTATATATTAAATGGAAAAATGACAATTCAAGGAGAGGAGAAATGAAGGTCACTAATAAGCTACTGCAATGTGGATTTTTGGAGTCTGTGCAGTGCATAAAATCAGATTTTTCACATATCAACATAGCAGATAATTCATTGAACGTTTTACTATCTGGTTCCAGACATGATGATAATCACAGTTCATTTAATCCTCACAACAGTCCTATGAGACAGGTGGTATTATCATTATTATTATTACTACCTCCATTTTACAAGTGGGCAAAATGAATCAGACAGGTTAGTAACATGCAAAGTCTCACAGCTGAGTGGCAAAGCTGGCATTTGAATGCAATCAATCTAGTTCCAGAGTCCATTCTTGTAAACAAATATAGAGGAGTTTAATATCGAGCAGGTATTTTTGTAAATATTACAGTTTAAGTCAAACATTCTAAAAAGCACATGATTTTCAATTAATTAGAAAAGGACGAGAGAGATAAATACCAAGAAAAGAAATTAGATGCCCTATTCTTTTAGATAGCATATTTTGCAACGTTCCCAATTGGCCCCTTATGCCTGTCCAACAAAATTGCAGGACCTCACATTCGATCCATTTCTTCTGAACTTTGTAGGTAGCTAGAAATGGTTAGGCAGCAAGCAATGTTCTTGGAAAAATAGATTTGTATTACCCTTGGAAACAGACTGTGTTGCAAGAAAGTCTTTGGCATAAAACAAGGGTATACACAGTTGTCTCTCAGATGGTGTGGATTTGGAAACATAAGTGGACAAGCCAAACCTTTTAAGTCTTCCTTATCCTCTGAATTGAATTCCAGAATGTGTTTTTTATGCCACTATTAGCATTTCTGTTTATCCTTATTTATTCCTGAATAGTATTCTATTGAGTAGATGTAACAATGGCTGCTGAATATAAACAAGGTTCCTTGGTTATCCAACCTGAGTAAAAATTCCGTGCTCTCCAAGCTCATCTACTCATCCCTTTGGGATAGTGGGGTAAGAAAGAAAAGTAAAAGCATCCCAAAGCACATGTATGGTCAAATGATAAAGCAAAACTGCTGTCAACTTTTGGGTAAAATTGATACATTCAGATACTGCTGATGAAAGTGTAAACTAGAATATTTTTTTAAAAGAATATTTCTTTTAAAAAACAATTTGGCAACACTTATGGAGTGTACGGTAAAATGTTCATCCCATTTGGCGCAGTTCCCCCTATTCCTGGGAATTTATCGTAAGGCAATAATTAAAAATAAAAAAAAAAAAAAAAAACAAAAGTAGAGAGAATTCAAATGCAGTGTTAATTATAAATAAAACCTAAGGAGCAAACTGATTGTTCAACAATAGACAAACAGATAAGTAAACATCCATGGAATATCTTGTTCCCTCAAATAATTATAAACATGGGCTATATAATAACACAGAAAAACAAAAAGTAGAAAAGCAGAGCACTAAGTGATGTGTATAGTTTGATTATATCGTATGATGTAAATAAACAAGAAGGTAGCAGTGAATAATGGAGGCAGTGAAAATAGAAATAAGAACTGTGCAAGTTTTTCTTCTTAAATTTCTTTAAATGTTGCTTGAGATTTGCAAAATAAAAAATGCTTCTCATAATCATCAATGTGGCTTTAAATCTCCCTTTTTTGTGCCTATTCATTTTCTTTTTTTTACCTTCAATCTTGGTACGACTATTTTGCCTTTAATTTCTATTTGGTATGCATAGTTGATTCTCCAATATTCTTTTATTCATTCTTCTTTTTAAAAAGATTTTATTTATTTATTCATGAGAGACAGAGAGAGAGGCAGAGACACAGGCAGAGGGAGAAGCAGGCTCCATGCAGGGAGCCTGACGTGGGACTCGATTCCAGGTCCCCAGGATCACGCCCTGGGCTGAAGGCGGCGCTAAACCGCTGGGCCAACCGGGCTGCCCCTTTTATTCACTCTTAACCTGTTTTGTGTCTCTTTTAAAAGACACCCTGGCTGACTAGCTGTTGGTAGTGGACAGCTTTAGGTCTTAAATAGCACTGTATTTAGTTAAATATTTCTCAGAAGAACTAAATGATAGTGACATTATGTCACTAAGAATATCCAATTATTCCTGTCTTTTATTTCAATTCTCTGTTGCAAACAGAGGAACTGCTTTCAATTTCTTTACATTTATTCAGTATAAATAGATGCTGTGCGGGGAAATTAACGGCTCTTTTTTAATTTTTTACTAATTATTAAAATAGTTTCTGTCACTTAGGTTATATAGTTTGTTGTATAGTTGATTAGTATATCTATTTTTCATTCATGCTGAGGTAAACTAGCTAGACATCTACAGATTTAGTCTGTCTGCAGTGATTATACCCTCATTTTATGTTGCTACGGATTTATTTTCTGAGTCATCCACATTGAAACATTTTTTTCCAAGTGGATCATTGCCCTAAAGCACTTTTCAACTTAATAAATATAAGTATAAATTGGGCTTTTTATTGGTCATGAGTCTTAATGACTTAATTGGGCAAGGATTCTAATTTGACTCTATTTTTTGACTTAGATCTTTTAGCACTTGAAAATGCCAGGTATTAGTACAGAAAGTTATGCTTCTCAAATGGGAATATAACACCACAGTGCGATTTCTCTGCTTTCATAGGTGACATGTCAGTGCACTTCTGAGGCCTAATGAACCATCACAGATGAATGCTGGTGCAGTGCCATCATGGAATAATAAGCACTCAGCCTTCATTTTACAGTACTCACTAAGAACCTACTATGTGTTAGGCTCAGTGCAGGGCCCTGGGTGACAACAGGAAGCAAATCTTACCTTCTCTGCATCCTGTGCTCTTCACCTGCAAAATGGGAAACATAATTCATCTATAAGGTCCCTTTTAAATATAAAGTCTCTACTAAATCTAGTTGTTTTTATTTCAAGAATCACAGGAGACACATTTCTGCACAAACAAAACTTTTTTTAAAAGATAAATATATTTTAAGTGATGCCTGGTTCAATATTTAGAGTTTGGTAGACAGTAACATGGTACATACTAACTGGAGACTGTTGGGGTATCTCTGAATATAGCTATATATGTGTGTATTTGTATTTTCAAATACTGGTGTATTGCACAAAAAAATTTAAATGTGGAGGCTGCTTTGTGCCCTCAGAAACTTGAGCAAGGCAATGAAACATGACTAACACAACACAATATAGCAAAGCAGACATTAGAGGTTTTCTCAAGTAGGGTAAAGTCATTGGAAAATTCAGAGCATCTATTGAATATTTCTACTACCATGATACTGAGATAAAAGAATGGTCCCAGAATATTATACATTGATTTCAGAAAATCAATCATGAACATTCCAAGTGCATAAGAGAAGTAGGTGTATTGGTACCATGTTACACAGGGAGTCATTTTTTAGATTTTCTTTAAAAGGGACTATTTACAATCCTTTCACTAGTACATTTATAAAATGATCCATGTGCAAAGTTTCCATTTCTGCAGTTTCTCAGTAACAAATATATTGTGTAAAGCACAGTCTACTTGCAATCTTCTTATACCACACTAAGCAAGGCTGAGTAGCCTCAAGGTCATTCAGACTGGTTGTTGGCTTCTTGTAGGAAGACAGCCCCAAGCTATTTAAGGAATATCTGGCTGCTGGAGAGCTTGGAGCCAAATTTGTGGCTCTTTAGTAGCAAGTGTATGTTTTTTAGATATTAACCTCACTCCTGGTCCATTTAACTTTTTCATTCTTAACTTTCGTTACCATGTTTAAAACACTTAATTTTTAAAATTTCAAAATATTTTTTTCATCCAAGTCTATTTATTTATTTTTAATTTTTCTTTAAATCTTTCTATATGAAAAACAAATCTCAGTAATCTGCCCTAAATTGTTTTTGGTGCATGTGGATGTAAGTAAATAGGGATCAAATCATTTTTGTGATCATTGGGAAATGCAAAAGACCAGAATGACGAAAGAGCCTATTGCCTTTATTTTCTTTATGCTAAAACAGAAAATAAACCATAAAAAGTCACTTTTTAATAGACAGTAACTTGTGTTGGTAAACGCAAAGAGCTGGTTAAATATATGGTTTTATTTAAAGTAACCCTAACAGTGCTTATTTATAAATTAAGCTCTAAACAACATATGAATCTGCATGAATAGACTATGACATTTTGACAACTCTACCTCAATCTTTACAAATGGTGTATCAGAGTTGATTTACAGCATGATTCTCATGAAAATACCTATGTCATCTCCATTAGTACACACTGAAAGGATAATAATCAGTGAAACTTCTGTGATTTCCACATGAATCAACAGTGGTGTATTGCTTAATGTAACACTCAATTACATCATGTTTAATTTATGTGGAAATGTTTGGATATGCTTAAAATGTCTGTGGTAAATCATTTTGGGATCTTAATTGAGTATTTTTCTGTGATAAAATACTCTTAATACTGAAATAATATTCTGACATAACTACCAATTTATTCTGAAAGGTTCTAACACCGTCAAATCATTACATTATTCCCTTTGTATGATGCAAAAACTTGCATCCTTCAGGAACTTATTTTACTATCTGGTAGCAAATAATTCAAACATTTATAAAATGCTTACTTCCATCCCATAGTTGGCAATCACTTTTTAAAACCCAAAATATTTTTGATATTTTAATATATTAAATATCATCATGAACTGTAGTCTCTCCAATATGAAAAATGCTTAGAGTTAAAATTTGACATTCTTCTTCCCAATAAAAAGCTACTTAATTCAATATACTAAAGCAGTAAGTCTCTGTTTCTAGACTCGATTACTATATTATCAAGAATAGGTTAGGAAAGCTGTTCAATTTCATGGTAGAGACTAGTTGAAATATCACCCTTATGATTAGCACAGGAAAAATTTTATGTGAAGTTGAGAAATAAACATTTTTATGATTAAAAAATCATCTAAAAACCAATAACTTCCTAAGTACCATCTCCACAACTATAAAATCCAGAAATGAGAAACTCTCTGGCCTTAAATAACCACCTGATGAAACATTTAAGTCATAAGCTCTATTTTGAAATTTTTCTGTCTATTTACTTGAAATATTTCTTCTTACAGCGATAATTCCTTTAAGTAATATAATTTAATTTAAAAAGTTACAAATTTATCTTATTCCAATAGATATAAACTCATAACCATCCATGGCCTTTTGTATCATTTTCCAGAAAATGAGTTCATGACAAATTAGGAGAGCATGTCCAGTCAGAATTCTTGGTAGCAAATTTATTTGCAGGAGCAAAAACAAAGCAACATGATTCAGCAAAAAGGGAGTATGAGGACTAAGTGGGGTTGCTCTGTATTGCAGCTGAGAGATTAACTGAATTTTATGACTCTCCTCCTCCACTACACTTTCCTTTGCCTTCAGCTTGAAACTCAGTGGGTCACGATTCTTGACCCAGTATGGTGAGGATACAAGCCCCTGGTGGCTTTGCTCAAATAAGGCTGTACACTGACATTTCCTTCCTACCCACAAGAGCAGCAGTAGCTCTACTTTCCCTCAAGGGGAACAAACACAGTAATACAGTGACAACACTAACCATCTTTTCTCTTTTGATTTTTGTTTTTGCTTGCTTACATAGGGCATGAAGAACCAAATTAAGTAGGTTCAGACCTAGCTTCCAATTCAGTGGAACCCCTATACTCATGGTGCTATTAGAATCCCAAATCAAAAGGATAGAAAGCAGACAATTGGCAAAAGAATCAGTAAATATAATCCTAAGAGCCTCCATCACAATTTTGAACCCCAGAATCCCAGACCTCTATATTCTGGCCAATGGGAAAAAGAACTCCATGTGATGGTCATTTGTGCAGAATATAAACCACACCCTGTAGAACAGCACATCAGACTCATGAGGTGTTGACTCTTGGATAAAGTACATCTGAATCTGCAAGGATTCGTTTCTTCTGAGTAATGGAGCATGTAATAATACCAATGAATTCCTTGAACATTAGCCTTTTGCCTTGCATCTTTTAAAAATTAGCTCCTTTAAACTGAAGAAATTTTGCTTGGGATATCATGGCCTTGTATAAGGCAACCAATTAATCTATGGATCATGTAATGACAAAGAGAAATGACCAGGGACAGCAAAATGAATCAAACTAAATAATCTACTGCAACAAGGAAAAAACTGTTCCCCATTCTGCATTGCCCCAAAGATAATAGGATAGTATCCCACACAGACAAACTAACACCAAATAGTCCTTTGGTTCCACTAGGTATCATGCTTTTCAAGAGTTCATGATCAGTTACCAATAACAGAGAACAGAGCAGTCATCAAAGCTGTAGCCAGGTGGACATTGCCATACATAATCTTCATTCCCTCCACAATGGACACCTGGTTTGTAAATCCACTGGCCTTGATGAGAAGGGAGGCTGACCTATATCTACTGAGTGGGTCATCTTATCCATACTAGAGGCCTCGTGGGGGACATACAGCTTCCTGAGAAATACACTCACAGCTCATTCTCAGAGGTCATATCCATTCAACATAACCTTTCTCCAAACTCCTGCACAACCCTCCAGTCCTGCTTTTCCAATCTCCTCGTCATCCAACTAGTCCGTTAGTCATTGAATTGGTGTAGGTTCCTGTTCTGGTTATCTTCGCTGCATAAAAAAAAATTAACCCAACTTAGTAGCTTAGGACAATTATTTTATTATGATCATGAATTCTGCAGATAAGGGGCTCAGTAGAGCCAAGGAGATGGCTTTTCCCTACTAGTGATGTCTGCTGCCTTGGAGAGGAGTCTTAAAGCCTGGGGATGACTCAAGGGCTATGAGCTAGACTAGGCTAACTCAGGGACCGGGACTGGTGACTGGAGCACTTACATGTGGGCTCTCTTGGCAAATAAACAGCATGATGCCACTGGGTAGTAGGATTTGTTCCCTGGTGATCACAGAAAATAATTTAATTAGATATTTCACTTTTGCATGTTAGGATCAGACAGATAAAAATTCCATTCCTAAAATGACTAGGATTTTAAATTCCTCAACCAGGCCAGATGAAAGTGCTGGGTTTTGCCAGTTTCACTGAGGTTCTGTGCTGCAATGCCCTACCCGTAACAACTTTTTTAAAATTGGGGTCTTGGTTTCATAATAAAAACTGGCTCTGGTTCTACTAAGCAGAAAAGGGCTCTGGTGGAAGCAGATGGAGCAGGTTAGGTAGTTCTTCAGTTAGGTAGCTGAAGAACCAAGCTCAGAAAGTGGGTCCGAATTAGGCACTAGGAAGTACAGAATGTAGCTAAGCTTATATCTCATGATCAGCCTGGAAGCAACGTTGCCTCCAGCAGTACTGCCATTGGCCTGTGCTGTTGCTGCTGACATGAACAGCCACTACCACTGAGACTTGACTTAACTGCTCTGTTGCCTCTGTTGCCTCCAGAACAACTCCCAACTACGTTGATTCGGTTACTTCCTCCATAGCCAATATTCCTACACAGACCTTCCTGCTGGCACACCTAAGTGACAAGCTGGCATCTTACTTAGCGGTGGGGATGAGAAGAGGGGATGAAAGCTCTTCCAGTTCCTTTGAGGGAAGTGGGGCTTCGCCTCACCACATTTACACAACAGAGTCCCTGCCCAATAAGAAATGAGCTTGGATTATGGGCAGACAGAAATAAAGCAAATACCCATTGAACATGATCATCTGATTATTTAATAATTAAAATGAATGAGTGCATTAACAGTAAAGTTTAATTAGTTCAAGCAACTACTTTAATAAACAGAGCCGCCAAATTCTAGTTTTGGTAGTGGTGCATAACTAGGTAAATAATTTGACCTCTCTAGGTCTCTCTCTTACATAAAGTGAGGGTTTGACCTATGATCTCCAATTTTCATTATAACTAACTTCTCCTTTTTAAAAATTGTGAGTGTTATTTGCAGAGGCTCATCCACATGGTGGAGCCATATGCCTAGGACTTGGCAGTACCTATTGCCCTAGTTTTATAACATTAAAGAAACTCTTAGTGAACCAAACTAGCTAACTTTTGAAATTACAATGGATTATTTTTATGTTGTATATGAAAGATTATTGACTGAAGTTGGTTAAATTGAATGATTACCCATCAAATTTTCCATTTTGCATGCAGAAATGTGGGGAGTTTTCAGACATAGTCTCATTTTATTTTCTGAACTCCAACACAGCTTGATTGTCTGGAGATAGCCTATAGCCTGGAGAATGGCAAACTCAGGAAACACCCTTCCCAAGAGAGTGTGGGTTCTTGGTACAGAAATCTTTTCATGAAAGATTTGGTTCCAAGGTTCTTTATGAGGAAACTTGGGGACTTTCCATTTAATTCACCTCATCTGAGTCATTCCTTCAGTGGCCTCAATGTCACCTCTGAGAATGATCCAACCTTTTTAAGACAATACAGAATCTACTCTCTCCCCTTTGGGAAAGATCCCAAGTATTTTTGATGGTGCTCCAGAGTTATCTGGCTTCCCCTTTCACAGTGTATTTATTATTAAGGAGTTTCTTAAACGTACAAGGAATCCCCCTAGATGCATCTTTTGGCAGCCCAAATCAAACCAAACCAAGACCAAATCTTCAGGAAAGATTTCACTTGCTCCCCTAGTCCTCCTATTCGTGAATGGCATGACACTTTCCAACTAGACCAATGTCTTATTAATTCAGAGAGGTATGTATGCCTTCTGAACAAAAAGATAATTTGCCAAAATTCTGCATGATTTGCTATGCAGTTTACTATAGAATGGATCCAAGTTTCCAAGCAGTGGTATAACAGAGAAATCAGACAATTGGAATAGGCATTCAGAAATGGCTATTCATCCAGAAACATAAAATTCCCATTCTTAGGAATGTTTGGTTTTATTTACCAGACCTGAGTCATGCTCATGTTAAAGGGAAATTCCCAATGAGGTCCTGGATGTGACCAACTGGGTGTGCTCCAATCTCCTCAAGCCAACACCAGACCAAAACAGGACCTCATTCAGTGAAGCTTACACTAGGACTGCCTCCATGGTTACAGGGTAGTTCACAGAGCAGGCATTTGCTTTTTGATGAGCAACCTTAAAACCCCATATTATGGCAGTCAATGACGGTTGTATTTTATTACTTATCACATAGATATGACTAAAGATTACCATTTTGCCCCAATGTTGTATTATTCAAACCTTGCTTTGATTTGCTATATTTTTGTTATTTATACTCAAGAAATAAATAATAATAGATACTACTTATACAGGGAAATAAATGAAAACAAAGAATAGGTTAGCTTCTTCTTTATTCTTGCCCTGATCATTTTCTATGTTTCTAAGGTTTTTATAAATGCAGTTTGTGTTCCTCTGTCCTTTCAGCAATAGAAAAGTTTCTTCCCTCCCCTTTCCCTTAAGACTTACAGATTATCTTTAAAACATGGCTGTGTACTCTCATGTTTTTGGCTGTTCTAATAATAATTTAATATAAAATGGGGATTAATGGCTCTTAATTACATTGGCCCTGAACACTGGCCCTAGTGGGACTGGTTGAAGACTTAATATGGACATATGATGGGTAAATTTCAAAAACAACATAGAGTTGTTGGAAACAGTTACATTTTCTCATAATGCACTAAGATTAATAGAAAAAAATCATAGCTGAAGAGACCAGGAATAATGATCTACTTAATAAACTGATGGAAGGAAAAATCAAGAAGATAGTAAATATTCATACTCCTATTATGTAAAAATTCTTCACATAGAGCCCAGCATATAAAGCCCCCTATAAAATGGTAACAATGAACTAAGGTTTATATTAGTTAACTTTATGACATGCATATTACTGCTACTTTAGAGGGAGAGAAACTGAGACACAGGAATCCAAGGGAGTTACATTGTCTCAGAACATCTGGCTGGTTAGATGAGGTTGAGGTTTAAACTCAAGTCTTTATAGATCACAGCCTGTGTGCTTAACCACAGTACTGGCTGGGATGGATGCAGGCTGAATAAGTATATATTCTTTACAAAATAAATATATTAAACCCATAAAGGATAGAATATCTTCTTGGAATACTAGTTTATAAACTCTCCTTCATTCCTATATAATTTTATTAATCTATTATATTAGTGTCTAAAATTCAGTTTATCAAACTGAATCAGTATATAAGTTCATTCTTCCTAAACTTTAATAAAATCTGTTGGTTGATATAGACATGACCTGCTTTGTGATAATTGTTTATATATGTGTTTACCTGTGCTATATATACTGTGTAGTTGTCTTAATTCCCAAATTTATGAATATGTTAACAAAAACTAAAGCTCTTGTTTTATTTATTTATTTATTTATTTGCTTGTTTATTATTTATTTATTTTAAAAACTCTTACATTTTTTGAAATGAAGTTATTGAGTACACTGATGACGTAGGAAAATACAACAGATTTTCTGTTTTAGTGGCCTTTACATATAGGGGGTCAAGTACAATCTAGTATGGTAAACTTGCTCCAAAAACACATGTCATTTTTAAGGGTCCTATTAATTGCTGAAGGGATATGCTTATGTGCTATAAAAATGACATTTTTTTACTTCCCTTTATTCATTTGTCACTATTCTCTGTTCCTTTTAGGATTTCTAAGGATTTCTCATTGTATGTCCAAATCAACCTCGTTTTCTTTAAAAAGAATTTTCCAGAGAAGTACATAGGAGTCAAAAACAGCAATAAAATATCTTAGATAACTTTTTTAGATTGCTCAGCTGTTACATATGCCATAAAATAACTGTTTTTGTACAACTGGTAATTAAGTAACATGATAATCTGTATAGGAAATGGCTTGTTTTGTTCACTTCCAAATTATGTCATTATATAGGCATCCATTGGTTTGGGAATGAATACTTACAAAATATGTTGGTTAAAAGGTCTTTATCAAATGAGAGGAGACTTAAATTTGAGTCATGAAATTAGGGATTGGCAGACTTCATCTGTACATGGCCAGATAGTAAATACTTCAGTCTTTCCTGGCCATATGGTCTCTGTGGCAACTACTCGGCTCTGCCATTAGAGCACAAAAGCGGCCACAGACAACACGTTAACAAATAACATGGCTATTTTTCCATAAGACGTTGTGGTCACTGAATTTTAAATTCCATTTAATTTTTCTATGTCATGAAATGTTATTTTTTTTTTAAGATTTTATTTATTTGACAGACAGCACAAGCACCGGCAAGCAGCAGGCAGAGGGAGAGGGAGAAGCAGGCTCCCCACTGATCAAGGAGCCCAATGTGGGGCTCGATCCCAGGACCCTGGGATCATGACCTGAGCCAAAGGCAGACACCCAACTGACTAAGCCACCCAGGTACACATGAAATGTTATTTTTATGATTTTTTTCAATCATCTAAAAATATAAAAGCATTCTTAGCTGGTGGGCCTGCTGGCTATAGTTTGCTGACCCCTGCAGTAAACTGTGAAATCAGATGTAGATTAAACAACAAAAGTTTACCAATGGAATGATTTCCTACGATGTTAATGACAAAGAAAGATAGGGACATTTTATTTATTTTTTATTTTTTTTAGATAGGGGCATTTTAATCATTCTAATTTACTTCTACTTTTTATCTTTCCTGGGAATTTTTATCTTGAACAGATAATTCACATTTCTTTTGTTACTACTCCTGCACTTATAATGTATTCCAAATCCAGTATCTTTTGTTATTGTCAACTGGCCATTTTGCCCCAATCCTGTATTATTCAAACCTTGCTTTGATTTGCTATATTTTTGTTATTTATACTAAAGAAATAAATGATAACAGATACTACTTATACAGGGAGATAAATGAAAACAAAGAATAGGTTAGCTTCTTCTTTATTCTTGCCCTGATCATTTTCTATGTTTCTAAGGTTTTTATAAATGCAGTTTGTATTCCTCTGTCCTTTCAGCAATAGAAAAGTTTTTTCCCTCACCTTTCCCTTAACTTACAGATTATCTTTATTTTTTTTAAAAAAGATTTTTAATGTATTTATTCATGATAGACACACACACAGAGAGAGAGGCAGAGACACAGGCAGAGGGAGAAGCAGGCTCCCTGCAGGGAGCCCGACATGGGACTCGATCCTGGGTCTCCAGGATCACACCCGGGGCTGAAGATGGCGCTAAACTGCTGGGCAACCGGGGCTGCCTTATAGATTATCTTTAAAACATGACTATGTATTCTCATGTTTTTGGCTGTTCTAATAATAGTTTAATATAAAATGGGGATTAATGGCTCTTAATTACATTGGCCCTGAACACTGGCCCTAGTGGAAATGAACAGAATTTGGATGATTGGAACCAAAAGTGCAGGCAGGACTATAAATTGGGTGAAGACCTGAAATATGAACACACAGGATAGTTGTTTTAAAGAGAAGGAAATGGGGATATAAGATTGAAAGAGAGTTCAAAGTTTGGCTCTACAGCCAAGGAAAAAGGAAAGGTGCATCATGAAAATAAGGGACAAAAGTTTAAAAAGTTCAAAAATGTCTTTTCAAAGATGAACTAGACCATTGGACACAGCTGAATAATCCTAATTGGTTGACATTTTAATACAGATTATGGGTAAGAGTCGTAAGCATCAGTATTTGAAAGATGTTAGTTGTATCATAAAATTACCAATATTACCCAAAAAAAATTGCAGAAGAGAAGAGACCATTAAATATGAACAAGTTAATGAACTAATAGATAGGTTTGGCATCTAGTAATAGGGATCCTGAGCTAGAGAGGCCAGGGTATAAAGATTCGTGAATGGCAGGTAATTACAGGGAGCAAGACCCAAGTGCAGATATTGGTATACAAAGCAGGATAATCAGAGAAACGGATCAAAGAAGATACTCATAACCTGGAATCTGAGTTATCAAGAAGGGTCTAAAAGATGCAGCGAAATTCCCTGAATTCTGAGTTCCTGTCAACATTAAGAGAACACATAGATGAGGTTCTCCTGCTAGGTGATTAGAATTGGCAGGAAAACAAAAGACAGAAAGGGAGAGAGCTGTACTATAAGTAACCAAAGAATGAAATAACACCCCGGTTAGATGACATAGTATTTTTTAATAAAGTGAAACCTAGGTCTTTCACTTTCTTCATTTAAATTATGCCACTATTCAAATTAAATTCTGTGTCATCAGCTGGACATTAGTTGATATTTATTTTAGTCATTTTAATTACAAATATGGTCATAGGAAATGCATATTTGATTGTATATGTCCTAAAATCTGGTACTCGTGCTCTATTTGGAGAAGCCCATTTGGTCACATTCTTGGTCTTACATCTTATTGACCCATCACCGAGCCCTACTATGCCCCTAAGCATCCCTCTACTTATCTATTTCTTTCCTTCCCCCATTGGTTCAACTTAGCTCAAGTCTTCAGCTTATCTGACTTGGATTGCTGAAATATCTTCTCAAATCCTATCTTCACACTTGAGCCAGAATGGTCTTTACAAAACAAAAATTACATCATGTCCCCTCTCATTACCTTTAGGAGCCCAGTTCCATTACTGCCCAACTGTGCAACTTTGGTAAAGTACTTTCAGTGTCTGTGCCTCAGTTTCATTTCCTATAAAATCGGGAGTAATAACAGTATCTAGAACATACACCAGATGTGAAGACTAAATGAGATACATGTAGAGCAATGTGCCCCACTCATATAAGCACTAAAAAAGCATTACATATTACTCTTGTTTAGAATGGCATCCAAATTCTTTTGTATAGTATTCAGCACCCCTCATGATCTTGCCCTTGTTTTCCTGACATCAACCCTCATCACACCACAAACTACTCCTTACCTTGCACCAATAACACTGCTCTAGCCATGCTGAACTAGTTACAATTATTTTCAATCTTCCATTCTTTCTCTTAGGTCAGGGCCTTTGCACACGCAGCTATACTTCTGTCTGGAAAGTCCCACATACTTTGTCTGATTAAATTCCATTCTTCTTTGGGACTGAGCTTCATCTTCATTGCAAAGGCTTTTCTAGGTCTCTGAAGCCTAGACCAGGTGCTTTTTTGTTTTGTTTTGTTTTGGTTTGGTTTTGTTTTTGTTTTGCCTAGATGCCCTGCAGTTAACTGTGTTTACCTGCCTTCATGAACTCATTGTAACTGCTTGCTGCTTTAGCTATCTCCCCTCTTTAGTCCACAAAATTCGGAGAGGCAGAATTCTGAGGGCAGAGCCTGTGATGGTGCCTGGCACATACAGCACAGGCAACAAATAATTTGTTGCCTTCGTTACTGAATAGGCCACTTATGGCATAATACGGTTGTTACTTCAAAAGTGAAACAAAGCAAAGCAAAACATATTGGTGGCAATTACACAATCATCCTATTTGTTTCCTTCCCAAAATATTCAGACACACTGGAAATACATAAGTAAATGTGGCATTTGGAGTATAAATATGTCTCATTCAAAACGGAAGCTTGAAGCCATTATATGCATTTTTAAAATGTACTGTAAAAAGATGCTTAATGTTATCAGCTACAAATTGTTGCACCAGATAGAAAAAAAATCGAATTGTCAATTGACTAGTTATATTTACATTTATAATTAATTCTTACCTTTTTTGTTCCTTAGTTAGGGCTTCTGTTTTAACTTTGAGATAAACATGATGTTCACTGAGCTTGACTTATTGGACAGTAACCCAGGACCCACTGAATCAAAGCACCCTGGAGAAATACAAATATATTTTTATTCATTATGGCAGATGCTCTTTGAAACTTGAATTGTGAGAACAGAAGTTCAATGAATGTGTTTCACATTTGTTCTTGTGACAGAGGCCAAATGACACCATGTAAAGATCCTCAACTAAGTGTCAAGAGAAAAACTTGTGTCCTGGAGTCCTCTTTGCCACTTACAATAGCCTTGTGATTGCAAGGGTGTCTTCCAACATCTCTTGATTTTAGAATAGAGAAGAAAGATGTCTTAAGAGGCACAGCATGGGTAGGAGAAAGGATCTGATATGTAAGTGCTGGGGAGTCCTGGCTTTGCCACTATTACTTGGGTGATCACTAAACTGTCTGTTCCCATTTTCTCTTTCCCTCCTCTATATATTGTAAGTGCTCAGCATACACTTTGTTAGATGATACAAAAATGAATGTGTGGTTCTCATCTAGAAGAGCTAAGAATTCAGTATAAAAGACAGAACTCCAAACCTCTAATGATATCGCTAGTCACACAGCTCAAACTTCTCTGTGCATTAGAATCAGCTGGAGATCATCTTAAAATGTGCATTGTGATTCAGTAGGTCTGGGGTGGGGGGGAACCCAAGGTTCTGCACTTCTTAGAAGCTCCCAGACAGTGGAGACTACTGACCCCGGGGCCCTGCTTTGAGGAGCAAGTACATTGAGATATGCACAGAGAGACACTAGAACAGTACAGAAGGAAGCTAACTCAACCAGGAAGACTCCACAGAGCAAGTGAAATGGACTTGAGGGATGAGTAACAGAAGGTGAAAGAGAAGTTATTAAATGCATGTGAGTAGGGGCAATTTTTATATAGGACATAGAAGTGTGAATAGCTACAGTGTGGGGGTGGAAAAAAGATAGCAATTTGGTTGGGGGTGGGGTGGCATGTGGTAAGGAGACCAATTTCCAGGAAGTGCAAGAGTCCACATGGACGATGATGAGGACCTATATCACTTTAATGTATTCATCTGATTATTCATAGGTCCATTTTGAAAAAGGTATGTGGTAGAGAGGGCCTCATGAAGGTGAGGACCGTGAGGACAGAAAAAAGGAAAGATTTCTTCCAAAATATCTATGAGGTAAAAAATGACAGGACCAGATCCCTGACTGAATGTGGTGGAGGGTCAAGGGTGAGGCATGCAGGGATGTCTCTGGCTCAGGTGACCAGAAAACAGGGTTGTTTTTAACTTGGAGAATCCAAAAGGAGAAGCCGGTTTGGATTCAGTGGAGGAAGTGAAAAATAAAAATGAAACGAGTCTTGGGCCACTCAGTGGTTGAGCATCTGCCTTTGGCTCAGGTCGTGATTGAGGTCACTCAGGTCGTCCTGGGATTGAGTCCCACTTCAGTCTCCCCGCAGAGAGCCTGCTTCTCCCTCTGCTTGCATCTCTGCCTCTTTCTCTGTTTCTCGTGAATAAATAAATAAAATCTTAAAAAAAAATGAAATGAGTCTTAAGCATATAAAATGTAACGACTGAGGGAGAGATTCACATCCAGTCCAGTAGGTCTGAATATTACTGTTGCTCCCTTTCGTTAAGTCCATTGTCCTTGAATACTGCGTAGAGTTAGCACTTTCTATTTAGTAATAAATAAAACAACAATTTTAAGAAAGAATTAACATTTACCCTCATTTCATGAGTCCCCTCAGAGATTTTTCTCTGTTCACTTATAAATTCTTTTTGTGTATTTCTTAAAAGTTGACTGTTATGACTTTTAATCGTATTGAAATCTTTTTTTTCTGAACACAGCATCTTTTTATCTTGCCCATGGGTGGGTCATATAATACAATTCATTTTCTATGTCTCTTCCTTTTAATTAATGCCAGCATAATTTCAGCTGCTTTTGTTGAAAAGTGATTATTGACCTTATTTTCTCCTTTGACACTCTCTTTCCATTTCTTGTGGGCTCTATCTGATTATGTTCCAGACTCCTTAAATAAGTCATTCTGAAACAATTTGTCATGAATAAATTATTTTTGGTAGTAAATGATATTGAGTCTTAAAGAAAAACTGTACAATAAAATGAATTTAGCAAAATTTTGTCTCTACTAGTAGAACTGAAATTTTTTCATAACAGGAGTTCCAAAATTGTAAATCATCAGGGCCATGTAGGTAATGTAGTAGATAAAAGGGGGCTGAATATAGGAATTCTGGCATTTTGATGCTGTCATAATTCGTGTTCAGTACTAAAGATGAAACTTGGCCAGGGGGGCATTAATGATCAGTGGGGAGTGTGGAAAGCTGGAGAGCACAGGCCCCAGATGAAGGGAAAGATATGAAGGGAAAGGTATGTTAGTGACAGGGGATTGATCCATGGAGGAAGGCAGATGATCTCTTTCAAGATTTTCTGATTTTTCAAGAGAAGTAGAAATCTAGATTTTTATTTGAAGTCTACTGATCTTATCAATGTTGGCTCAAATATTTAAAAAATACCATACATAGTTATGGGTTGAACTGCATCCCATAAAAAGATATGTTGAGTCCTAATCCCAATATCTTGGACATGACCTGATTTCAATATAGAGTCTTTGCAGATGTAACCAAGTTAAGATGACATCATCAGGGTGGGCCCTAACATGGTATGACTGGTATCCTTGCAAGAAGACAGGAGAGAAGCACACAGGGCAAAGGTCATGTGAAGGAGGCAGAGACTGTAATGGTGCCTCTAAAAACCAAAAAACGGCACGGACTGCCAACCATCGCCAGAAGCCAGGAAGAGAGCATGGAACAGATTCTCCCTCCCAGCCCTCAGATTCTCCCTCAGTCTTGTTAACTTTTAGACTCCAGAACCCTAGACAGTATATTTCTGTTGTTTCAAGCCACACAGTTTGTGGCACTTTGTTACAGAAGCCCTAGGAAATTAATAAAATAGTAAATAAACATGCCTGTGAGTTTTATATACAGTCTACTACTGTGTAATATTAGGTAATTTTGTTACAGATTTTAAAAACCCTGGAATTTGCAAAGAACAAAACAAAACAAAACAAACTTTTTTTTTGGCTATACTTGGCTAGAATATGGCAAGCTGATTTGTGTCGTCATCAACATCGTCATTTTCATTGACATCGCTATTAGCACAACAGATGACCAGGAGTTAAGTATTTAAATTTATTCCCTCAATAAATATTAAGCAGTACCAGGTGCCAGCTACTGGGCACAGCTCAAGGAGTAAAACTGTGAGTAAGAACAGCCGTTTCCTTGAAGAAATTGACCACTATCACAGTAGTGCCATATAGAACAGTGATGAGAGAGCATCTCAGAATGCTACAGGAAGACAGCAACGGGTCAGGGAAACCATCCAGTGGTGATGTGCACAATTTAAGTGTGTGTGCCTCAGGAGTGAGATGTAAGCAGATCTGTCTTATATCTCAGTATACATATAACAGAGCTGAGGTTCCATCCCAGGACCTCTGACCCAAATTCCTTTTTACCTCATCACACTACTTTGGTTTTCTTCATCTGCAGAAGTGGGGATAATATTATTCCTTTCACCTTTCTTGAAGACCTCTGGAACACACTGGCTCCCTCCCGGGTCTTGGCAGAACTTACTAATGCCCACCAGATTCTGGTTCCCACCTGTTCCGGATAGGTGGAGGACTATATTTCCCAGATTCTGCACACTTGGCCACAGCCACGTGACTAGTTCTGACCAATGGGTCACAGCATGGAAGAGCCAGTGTGCCATTTTCCATGCTCTCTTCCTCTGAGGCGGGGAGCCCGGAGACCATGTGTTCCAGATGGTGGAACTGCAAATGATGACGTTTCTGTCAGCCTGGGTCTCTGAGCAATTATCAGAACAGGACCCCTGCCAACCCATGATGGAAATAAATCTTTGCTTTGTTACACTACTGGGACTTGAACGTAAATTTTTTACAGTAATTTATCTTAGTCTATCCTGACCAATGCCATAGTTCATAATACCTGCTCCACAAATTTTCTTTTCTTTTAACAATAATTTAGTTCACAGGGTGATAGAAATGACTTATATTTTTAAAAATATAAATATTTAGGCATGTATTACCTAGCTGAATTTAATATATTCGTATTCCAGATCCTGAGACAAACCAAAAACTGCTTATGATAGTTAAATGTGTCCTAAGACTAGCTGAAATTGAAAAAACCATTTGCTGTCAGAAAAAAGTCACCTCTCATTAAAGATCATTTCTCTCATTCCTCCAAACCAAATTATTTAAGCTTAAAAATAGCAAAAGGACCTTATGAAAAAAACATATAAATGCTAAAAATCCCAGCTTGAGGTTTCAGCCACTATTCTTAACATACCTTCAGAGGGTTTTGACTGTCATTACTACAAATAGAAGACTTCCAGGAAGGAATTATTCAACAAAAAGAAGTCTTTTATTTTCTCTACAAATTTGGGACATCAGGAGAAAGATGAGAGTAAATATAATTCCAAGTTTTCTGCTCAAACAAATCTAAATGCTTCTGTCTAGCATTCAACGTCTTGATGATACGTTCTCATTTGCTAACTAACCGCATTTCCCACTTTTTTCCCCTAACATAGAGTCCATTTTAATCAGTCTCCTCAAAATCCACAAACAAGCCATATTCATCCTTTCTTTATGCCTTTTATCCATTTGCCTGAAATGCCCTTCTCTCTTACTTGGAGAATGAGCTCTAGGTCCACTTCTTATAGTTGTATTTTGTCCTCTAATATTCAGTGCTTTTTGTTGCTGGTGTTGTTGCTTTTATTTTTACCATTTTATATACACAAATATATAAATAATACATAAAAGCAATATACATAATGTTATGTACAAATATAGAGAGAGAGAGAGGAGAGAGAGGAAGAAAGAGACAATTGACATATGACATTATATTAGTTTCAGGTGTACTAGATAACAATCTAATATATGTATATACTGTGACATAATCACCCCAACAAATCCAGTTAACAACCATCGATGCTTTTTAATGCCTAGTAATTTTGTCTCTTATCTGGACTCTAAGTTCTCTAAGAACAGCAATGATTTTTTTTTTTCACTTCACCTCCATATCCACAAAGCTTTAACACAGTACTGAGCACACCATCAGCAGTAAATAAACACTTCCTGGTTGATTGGTTTGTGAGTGTATGTGGGGATGGATGGGTAACGAAGTCTGACCAGGAAGGACCGAAAATTGAAGAGAATCCAGAAGGATTCATGACTGAAGTCAACATTGGTGTTTGGGGAACTCCAAAATCATCTTCCATAGTTTAATTTTAGAGCTGAGTATTACCAATTAGTGACCATTTGACAGTAAGCCTATCAAAAGTGTCCCATAGGGAGTGAAAAACTCTCTGTTTGGGAATAGCTCTCGATGGCTGGAGAAAGAGGGCCTAAAAATGATGCTAGATCACATTTAAACATGAGGCCTTGCATTCTCTGCTGTTGCCTCCACTATGAGAAACAGATAGATGATCACTGTATGCATGATGTCATTTCATCAAAATTGTCACCTAAGTTATAGCACAAGACGTTTTATGAAACAACGGGGAGTTTCAGTTAGCTAATAATCATGTGATACATACTCATGTGAAGTGAAGTTTCTTAGCACCAGTAAATATGAGCATTTAAGATATTTGGGGAAGTTTTCCTCAGTTGCCAAGTTGTATACTAGGCTATTCTGTATCTGTTATGATTGTTGTTTTCAGATATGGAATGTTAAACTAGGTGTTGAATTTCTAAAAAGATGACATTCCTAAAAAGGAAAGGTCACATCATAGACAGTGCCATGAACTGAACTGCTTGAATGGAAGTAGAAGAGGGAGGGCTTGAGGTAGACACGAAATTGAGCTCAACTGATTTCATTTGTTAAGTATTTCTTGAATGCTAGGCATTGTTCTAGGCACTGCTGGGCTACAAGTGATCAAGACAGACTTGTCCTCTGCAACCACAGAGCTTATATTCCATTTGGGGTGGTAGATAATAAACAAATGAATGATCAGAGTAGATTCAGACAGTGATATGTACAATGAAAAAACACAACAGGGGATCCCTGGGTGGCGCAGCGGTTTTGTGCCTGCCTTTGGCCCAGGGCGCGGCCCTGGAGACCTGGGATCGAGTCCCACATCGGGCTCCCGGCATGGAGCCTGCTTCTCCTTCTGCCTGTGTCTCTGCCTCTCTCTCTCTCTGTGTGACTATCATAAATAAAAATTAAAAAAAAAAAAAAAGATTTAAAAAAACACAACAGGATGATATAACAGCGTAGTAAGGAAAAGGGTGGCTAAAAAAAGACCGGGGGGGGGGGGGGGGGGGGGGGGGGGGGGGTGGTGACACGAAGCAGAGGCCTAAATGACACAAGGGACTAGCTTTACCATAATGTAGGGAAAGAATGTGCCAGCAAAGACCTTTAGGCTGGAGTGAGCTAGTATGCTTGTGTTTGAGGACAGTGGAAAGGCCAGTATGATGGAAGCATGGCAAAGAAGCCATGTGGCTAAGATGAAACAGCAAAGAATGGGAAGGGTCAGACCTGTAGGCCATGGGATGGAGTTAAGGGTTTAATCTGACTGAAGATTGGACCCTTCACTTTTGGCTTTATCAATTCTGGTTGTAATGTATATAATCTGCTTTCATTGTGTACCTGTTCTTAGGTTGTAGCTTTAGGTCCATATTCCTTCCTTTCACTTGTCCTAACTGCTGTTCTGAAGAATCCACCATCTTTCAAACAGAAAGATTTAATGTCTTTGAGGGATTATTTGGAGAAAATATACACCCTCTGTAATAACCCTTCCTCAAAAAGTATAACTGTTCCTTTTGTGTCTATTTTGCAACTAATAGTGTACCAGTTCAGAAACAAAAATCTAAATATGAGAAGCTTTATTTCCTCTCTTATGGTGTTGGTGCCAGGGACAACTTATCAATGTGGCACAAGATGTAGGGCCCTCAGTACTTTAAGGGGATCATAAAAATGTTTCAACTTATCTTAAAATTGAAAGAAGCAAATGAACTTTTAGGTTAGAGAAAATGAGTAATATTAATATATTCTATTATATTCATTTTTATACCAATGCAGTTTTAAAATGTTAAATATTTTTGATGGAAGAAACCCATAAAGGCAGAGTGCATAGGGCCCATGAAAGTGATAATACAGTTCTCATTGGTGCCTATATAGTAATAGATATCAAAGTACTCTTTACTCTTAAATATAATTATTATTCTCATAGAAAAACATTTTATTTTGTTCATTCTAGTTTATTGATTTAGTGAACTTAAACTATTTGAATAGTAAACCCTTTTTTTTATAAAAGCTTTTATTTATTTATTTGAGAGAGAGAGCGCACAGAGGGAGAGGGAGAAGCAGATTCTCAGCTGAGCAGAGAGCCAGACATGGGGCTCAATCCCAGGACCCTGAGATCATGACCTGAGCTAAAGGCAGATGCTTAACTGACTAAGCCACCCAGGCATCCCAAGAGTAAACCCTTAATAGTGAAAAAATTTAATGTATCCCAAAGATGCATATTAACTTATAAAAATATATATCTACTAATGTACTACCATGTTGTATGAAATAAAACACAGTTATAGAAATAAAATATAAAGCGAGATTAAAGATGAAATAATGTTTAGATAATTTTTAAAGTTATTAATGATATATAAATGTTTAATTTTTTAAGATTTTATTTAGTTAGTTTAGAGAGAGAGCACAGGGGTAAGAACAGAGCGGGAGGGAGAGGAAAGAATCCCAAGTGGACTCTGCACTGAGTGCAGAGTTGATGTGGGGCTCAATCTTATGACTTTGAGGTCATGACCTGAGCCAAAACCAAGAGTTGGATGCTTAACTGATTGAGTGACCCAGGCGCCCCTATAAAATGTTTATTTCTTTTAAAAAATATATTTATTTATTTTAGAGAGAGAGTGGAGGAAGGGGCAAAGGGAGAGGGAGAGAGAATCTCAAGCTGGCTCTGCACTGAGCACAGAACCTGATGTGGGGCTTGATCCTACAACCCCAAGATCATGACCTGAGCCAAAATCAAGAATCGGACGCTTAACTGACTGAGCCCCTCAGTACCTCTAAAATGTTACTCTTAATAAAATACTGATAATTGTTTTTAGTGAAAACAATGTTAAGTGAATATGCTTAACTTCTATAAAAGCCTTCTTACATTTAGTGATCTGAGAATCAATTTCAGCCTTTTAAACCTGGTTTTAAGGACTGACATAGATGAAAAGATACTTCACAAAAAATTTATATATTTCAATGGAATGAGTACATCAAGGAAAGCACTTAGGAAACTCTGATACTTGTTTTTCAGTCTCATCTACCAAATATGTAGACATCTTGTTGAAATTCAGCAACTCAGGAAACTCTGATACTTGCTTTTCAGTCTCATCTACCAAATACGTAGACATCTTGTTGAAATTCAGCAACTTGAAATTCAGCAACTAAATGACACAAGGGAGTAGCTTCTTGGGGACCAATCATTTGTTTTTGAAACCTGATCAGAAGTTGTTGCACTGTTATACTTATAGCAATGTGTTCAAGATTCACTGAAATCATTGTATAGAATATTTTTAAACGGATTATAAAATGTTATTTTTTAAAATTAAGAAGCTATTATGAGTATAGAAGACATATTTGTATCTGCTATTAAAATGCAGCAAAATCACATAACAATGGAAACGCCTCTGAAGACCCATTTTTTTAAAGATTTTATTTATTTATTCATGAGACACACACACACACAGAGAGAGAGAGAGAGAGAGAGAGAGAGAGGCAGAGACACAGGCAGAGGGAGAGGCTCCATGCAGGGAGCCCGATGCGGAACTCTATCCCAGGTCTCTAGGATCAGGCCCTGGGCTGAAGGCGGCGCTAAACTGCTGAGCCACCTGGGTTGCCCTGAAGATCCATTTTAAAAATATTTTGCTATATTAATGAGAAACACTGAATCACTCATTATTAAAACATCAACTTAATCTTGATGGGATGAATTAAAATCTTTCTTTTCTCAAAAAATATCTACAAGGTAACATTCTATTGAGGCCCACCTATCATTGCAGCAAAGTTCAAATTTGGAGCACTTATTTAATGTGTAAAGAAAAATGTGTAACCTATCTTTTAATTAAACAATCATTTTAAGCACCTCAACAAGAAAGCCAGTGAACTTCTTTGTATAACAAAATGAACATGGTCATTGTCCTCCTCATTATAAAATATTTAAAGGTTATAATACTTAGAATAAAAAAATTTTAAATTCACTTAATGGAACAAGGAAATTGCAACACATGGCAAAAATACTGAAAGGGAACCCAAGAAGGATGGAGTAATTCTTAAAGACCTTTGGATAATACCATATACTATTGATATACTTTACACACATCATATGATCCATGCTTTCTTGATAAATACAGACAATGAGGGTGCCAGTGTAAATATCTATATTAAAGATTAATACAGCTTAACTTATTTTCTATTTTTCAGATAAGAAATAATTACAAATAGGAGATTTGATATTTTCACCTTGCAATAATGAATTATTAGACTCTGGAGACCATTCTGTTAAATTTCCATTGGGTATTTTTCATCTTTTTTTGGTTTAATTTTTATTCTACTTGTCTTCTCCTAACATATTTACTATGACATTGATTCCTTTCCTTATTTTTTGCCAATCAAAATGTTCTTTAAAAATGACAACAAATCAACACAGAGATTACAATTTCTAAATGGTCTGTGCATTTACACAGATTTTTCCCTGGTTCTCCTGTCAGTTGAAGTTAATAATAGAGATTAATTGAAGAAAAATTCTTTCTGTAATTGAAAAGCAATTTTCTAAAGCCTTTATTATTCAAAAAGAACTAGGCTAAATTAGCAAAATATATTCAGAAAGCTATGAAATATGCACACCTTTAAGACGAAACAAGTTTTGATCTTGAACAATAAAGATACTTTTTCACTTTTTGTTTACTTATATAAAAGTATTACATACTGAAACAGTAGAAATATGTTGTATGCTTGTCAATCTAAAATATCTGTAAATAGAATATTATTTCCATGGCTTTAACATTATGAAAGGATAGAGAAGCAAATGTTACTTATGTCAAATGGGAAATTTTAAAAAGTAAAATGACATTATCTAATCTACTGACTATAGGAAACCAGAGGGCAAAGAGGGATTAGCATTTCAGAGACAAAATATTAGAAAGAGTACGTTAATAGCTGAGATAAAGTCATTCTATTGATTATTTTTATTTCAAAGTCTGCTATTACATCAATTGCTAGTATTTCAATTCACATTTGAATCAAAACATTGCTTAGAAGAATATGGCTGAATGTTTTAAGAATTTACTAGGAATCCATTATCCATTAGTATTGCCTATTACTTTAATTCAAAATAGCGGGAGAAAGTTTGGGAAAATAAGGCAGCTTTGAAGTAGCATTGTAAAATAATTTTTTTTTTTTTAGTAAATGGCCACAAAAAAATTCTATTCAGCTCATCAAATTTGCCTTGGCCTAATCCATATTTACCAACTTACTTCCTCCTAGCTATTTTCATCATTTTCTATCATTAAACTAAGACAGTAGTTCTCAGTCTTGAAACCAGCAGAAATAACCCCCTGAGGGAAGTAATAACTACCTACCTCTTTGACCGCGCCTTCTCTGTCTACTTTGAGGCTTCTTCTTCCTCCTTCTGCACCCGAAATGTTCCTGACTGAGGTTAGTTCAAGTCTTTACTCTTTACTTTTCATACCCTTGCCTCTGATAATCGCATTTACCCAGTGATTTCAATTATTGCCTCCTAGCAGAAGAATCCTCAGCTAGCTGACTCTAGCTGAGACTTTTCAAGCTACAGGCTCACATTCCAACTTTCTGCTGGTCACCTACATTTGGATGCAGTGCAAACAATACACATGTAATGTCTACAAAATCAAATGCATGGTCTTCCTACATCATCCTCTTGTTTCTGTTAATGCTCACGGAATTCCCCTACCTATGTTGCTTTGAGACTCAGTTCTTTGAATCCTTTGTCTCCCCTCTTACTGCCATCACATGCATTATCTTTAAAAACATCTTAACTAGTTTCCTTACTGCCAAGTGAGAAACAGGTAAATTTGAATTATCATTCTGAAGCATGGCTTTAATCATGTTCCATATCTTCTTTAAAAACTTTGTTTGCTTCTGATTACTTCTAGAAGGATGTTCAACTTCCTTAATCTGCTATTCCAGAATTTAATGATGTGTCAGACTTCTCTAGATTCATTTCCTACCATTCTATAACTTTTAGTTATACACTAAAGCTGGATTTTATTACTTTATGTTTCCCCAGTATAATATTGCAATACCTTGCCCCTTTAGCTTTGCTGATATCTAGGGTTTTTAAAAAAGATTTTATTTATTTATGAGAGACAGAGAGAGAGAGAGGCAGAGACATAGGCAGAGGGAGAAGCAGGCTCCACGCAGGGAGCCTGATGTGGGACTTGATCCCGTGACTCCAGGATCATGCGCTGGGCCAAAGGCAGACGCTCAACTGCTAAGCCACCCAGGCTTCCCGCTGATATCTAGGTTGAAATGCTGAGCAACCTTTAAATCCTAGTTCAAATAAATCTTTTCCAAGAAGCTTTACCTGATAGTGCCAGCTTAATTGTGATCTCTGATTTATTTAGTTTGATTTATTCCTATGGGTTCCATGATGTAACAGAAAGGGTTTGGGCTTTGAACTTCTCTACATCAAGGTTCCAAATTCATTCTTTAGCTTTATGACAACAGGAAACTTATTTAACTACTTTAATTAATTTTTGACATCTATAAAATGAGAATACTACAGCCTACCAAGAAGTTCAAAAGAAATTGTGTGATATAATTGATGCCACCAAGAGAGAAGCCAATTGAGTGGCTACTTCTCAGTGGCCTATGAAGATAGAATTTTCACTCATTCAGATATATTAAATGCTAAGGACCAGGTACTCTAAAATAGAGAGTAATGAACAAGATAAATATAGTCCCTACCTTTGCAGGACTAACAGTTCTAGAGTCTAAATTCACCTCAGACCCAAGTCTAATCTTCTACTTTGACCTGAAATTGATTGTATTAGTAGATATGACTCTTGCTAAAAATGTCTCTAACACTGACATATAAAATCAGAATAGTAGCTTCTTATTTATACTAAAGATTGCAACTGTCCGACAAACTACTTGACATGGTTTAACTGGGTAGCCACATGGAATTAGAATGAGAAGGGGGGAAAAGACTCAAATCTTTGATGGTCTTGGGCTCTAATAGCCAGATGGGACAATCTTTCAAACAGGAAAATAGACTTTCTTTCTTCATATATGTATATGGAGAGATGGCACCTGGGATATCAAGTCGAAGGAAGCTCCTGAATGATACCCATCTATTTTCCTCAGCTTCCTAAAGAATTTGCAGACGACGTTCCCAAATTTTCCAATGGATCCTACAGGTAGGGATGGAAATCCCCGGTATAGATCTCTGCACAAGGTATGTCTCATAGTAGTTGTTCTCTCGTAGTTCTTTTTTTTTTTTTTTTAATTTTTATTTATGATAGTCACACACAGGGAGAGAGAGAGGCAGAGACACAGGCAGAGGGAGAAGCAGGCTCCATGCACCGGGAGCCCGATGTGGGATTCGATCCCGGGTCACCAGGATCGCGCCCTGGGCCAAAGGCAGGCGCCAAACCGCTGCGCCACCCAGGGATCCCTTCTCTCGTAGTTCTAGCGTGTGTGTCATCTCAACGTTGGTGTCTACTGACTGTCCTTCGTTTGGTTTGAGATCTTCCTGGTTGGTGGTATGATGACTGATTTTCCAATGAAAGCTGGGAATCTTGGGCATTATGTACAGGACTGTGGCTCGAAAAGAAGCCTTCTGTTGTAGCCGCTCAGAACACATCCCACATAGCGCATGTGACTGTACAGCTCAACACCCTCTGTTGTCACCGAAGGGGCACTTAGCCATCACGGGCGCATCCCTCCCACGGGAGCCGCATCACAGAAAGGGCCGGTTCCTGACGGGAGGCAGGCAGAGTCCAGGGGGAGAGCCAGTGCTGTGTGATGGGATGCGGGAGGTGCTCTGGTGGCAACAACCACACGCAGGAGGGTCTGGTGCTGAGCATGGACGTGTAAAGACTCAGTTTATTGTAAAACACGAGGAAATAGAGGCTCATGAGTCTGCAGACATGCAGATGAAACACGTGCAGAGGAGGGAACGCGTTTGCCACCTCCCCCGGACTGCGCTTGCCCTGCGCTGGCTCCCCTGTCACCTGATGGGGATGTGGCTTTACAGGGAGTACATGTGGGGTTCAGTCCTGAATCCAGCTGCACAGCTGAGCACGGCCGTGCTGACGCCACGGGCCTTGAACATGACACAATGTGCAGTGGCTGACACCAACAGTCCCCCGGCTCTGCCCTTAGGACACCCGGTAATCAGACCCACAGACCTACATCCCTGTGTCGAGGCAGTATAGGGAAACACCACACAGAAAGGCCACTCTGCAGAACAACTGGATGCTTCGTAGAGTCAATGACGTGGGAGGAATGTTCTAGAGTCAGGAGTCAAAGAGGTGGAGAGGTAGCAGCCAATGAACTGTATAAACCCAATTAATCTTATCCAAAAATTCTACACAAGACAGTTTTGGGACAATTGGGTAAATCTGCATTCGGATGTGACACGTTCATTACCATCTGTTTTCCTCAGTGCTACGTGGTATTGTGGTCACGGACAGGGGCCACCTTCTTCTGGAAGCCAACCCCACATGGATACTGTTCCACATACGTACACGCACGGACATATAGGCAGCCAGGTCCCCGTGTACCACGCGTTCAACTTTTGTTCACGTGTGACCTTATTCACTTAAAGCGGGAGACAAACAGCCAAAAAAAAAAAAAAAAAAAAAAAAAAAAAAAAAAAAAAAAACCCAAAAAAACAAAAACGAAAAAACTCCACCAAGTAAACATGACTCTCGTGATCGTTGGGCATTCGTGCTCTTGATCGTCTGCTGTGGGTCCCAAGGGCGTCTCTCCCCGGACGCTCCATCTAAGGCACAGCCGCCCCGGCCCCAGGATGCAGGCGCAGTGTGGCCCCGGTCGAGGACTCAGCTGTGCTGTGCGTGATGTGTCCTGTCGGATTCCTGTGCACAGGTCTGGGCCAGACGGGACAGCAGAGTCTACCTGATCTGCCCAGTTTCATTGTGTTGCGCTCTCTGGCCTGCTCAGCCTTCGCCCATCAGTGGACTGTCCTAGTGAATGTGTGCCCCTAAATCTGCGGTGGCAGCTTTGGGTTCACAGTTCCTGCCTCCTCACTCCCCAAACCACAAGATGTGTCGGAGGAAAATGGTGAGAAGCACATGAGAAACTCCCAGCGATGCCGTCGGTCACATCAAAGTGCAGCGAGAGGTCAGGCTACCTGCCACAAACCGGGAGCTGGCCGTGGAGCTAGAGAAACACAGAGGCAGCAGGACAGTCACACGCCATCCTCCTCTACCGGTTCTTTTTTTTTTTTCCTCTACCGGTTCTTAAGGAAATAAGGCTTCCACCTTCCCCGTTGGGGAGTGGACGCGCTTGCGATGGGAACACAGATGAGGGGACCAGCTGGATGCCACGTTCTGGCTCACAGCCCGCCTGTGCCCTGGGGGTCAGAGTGGGCACAGGGGGGCCTGAAGAGGACGGATGCCAGAGTTCACAAAGCTCCCGCCCGCCCAGGGCTGTGTCCCTGGATTCCTGCCGCCAAGGCAGGCACCCCAGACAGAGTCAGGGGACACCTGTGGGATCTCGCGTTCATGCATGTGCATCTGGGGCCCGTTGCCCGAATCCTGCGGGATCAGGGTCCGGGTAGCAAACGCAGGGCTGAACGACATGATGTCTAGCTCTCCTTCAGGTAAGAGTGGACACGGAGGGACCCGGTGGTGTTTGAAGAACAGTGCAGGGGGGAGAGGGAGGAGGGAAAGAGCAGCAAAGACTGAAGAAGGGGGAGGCCCAGGCTGGTGTGGGGGGGAGTGCAGAGGAGGGACCCAGAGGGGGCAGAGGACAGAGGGGAGAGAGGGGAGAGTGGGCCTGAGGGCCTCTCCCGTATTCATGGTGAAGCTGGGGGTAATGATGATAAAAAAAAAGAGAGAATGATGAACTAAATTTTGAGCACTACTTATAAATCCTCATGTGGCAAAAAGAAATCAGTGGATAAGAAAGAATGAACTCAACTGAGTATCTTCCATTAGGCAAAATAGCAGCTCAGCATCAAAGACTAGATTTCAGTATCGAGCCAAAAGAAATGTCATTATTCTCATACCTATTTCTAAGTTGTCCATTGTATTCCTATAAAATCATGTGCTTGCTAAAATATTGTCTAAGTTTCTTGAAGGCTGAGACAAGGCCTGGTTTAGCTTACTATTAGAACACCATTCCCATTAGACAGTACCTTCTGCATCAATGCTTAAGAAAGGAACGAATGGCCCATCTTATCCTTAAAGCAAAGGCATACCTATGTAGGCATCATCTGCTCATTGGATAAATCCTCTTATGAGAGAGACATTTGGGGATTCAAAGAAGAAATGCGAAGTGGGCCTTAGATGGGTATAGTGATATGGGGTTGGCACTGGAAGAGAGGTTGAAATCTGACCTCTAGCTTCCTCCTATTCCTTTGGTATTCGAGTGTCCAATAAAAGAGAGATCCCTAATACATAGTAGCTAGGTATAAGTAGAGGGGAAAATACAAAATCAAGATAGCCTTAACAAAATAATGTTTCTTTGTCCATACCCACTTTGTGGGTCATTTAGCTCTTCACAAAGCTGTAGAGTACACGGTAATCATTATAAGCTATTAAATATTATTATTATATATTCATCTCCCCATCACTAGGTTCATTCCAAAAACATCTGAGGTTGGCCTGCACACATACAGTAAGATAACATTAAAAATAAAAGCAACAACCAAAATATACAAAAAAGAAGTCAAAGCCAATGCTGAGGATAAGGAAAGGAACATAAACTAAAACCAAATGAAGCATTTGTACACAAAGTGCAGAATATTGTAAATGGACTACAATACACTGAGCTTTCTTACACAAGCATTTGAACTCTGCAGGTACATTCTAATTTTCTTGGAAAATCCAAGTTCCTTAGAACCATGAGCAAAAAAGAGGTTCCTGAGGGAAATAAGGATATAGCAGTATTTCTTCAGGCATATTCTCAGATTTCCTTAGGCCAAATCCATGGTGCATTGCTGGTTTAAAAACTGTTACCTGAGATTTCAATTTCTGCAGAATGTTCCTTAAGTAAATTTTTACGTATATTTTATCTTGCCACTATCTCCCTCCTTCCTTCTTTTTTTCTTTCTCTTTTTCTCTCTCTTCCCCTCCCCCCCCCTTTTTTTTTCCTTATTTAATCTTGATGTTCATTTAAGGCATTTTTTTCAAAGGCTAGTCTTTGGCTCTGCTGGAACTGATGTTAAGAGATACCTAATTTGTTTACATAAAAAAAATAATAACAATGAAAAAGGAACTATATCCAGCCACTGAAAGTAATAAAAGTTGAAATGTAAAATAGCTGTACTTTACACTTTCATTTAAAAAGTTGGTAGCAGACTCTCTGTGAGCCATCTGGAATTCAGGAGACTAAGAGAGTGCACATTTTTGATCTAATAAAGACAGGCACAGGTGTGTTGAAAGGCACTCACTATAAAAATCATACTTCCAGGGCTAGAGAATAAAGCATGCTCCCTGGAGTACTGTTGTGGTTTTCTTTCCACTTTTTAAAAAATGATATTCTATTGAATGTAGTACTCATAAAAGTGTCAGACTGATAGTTTTGGAGTTCCAAATTTCTTCTCACAAAGCAAGAGCAACACAGGCAGGCATATCACAAATTTGCTGAAACATTTTTAGTAGTGGGACTTAATTGGGGCATTATAGGAACTTATAAGCATGCCACAATTTTTACATGAGTCAAGACAAACATCTGAAGGCTATGGGAGGAGATGAATGGATCAATTCATAAAAAGTACAGGTAGTTTTGCATGTCAGCTCAATTATTGCTCCTAGAAGCTTCGTTTTTAACTAGGTGCAAAGATTATTTAAATGGCCATTTGTGGCAGTAGACGACTTACCAGAAGATAATGGGATCTCTAATAGATTGTGTTCCTATGAATTAAGTCCAGCACTAGCTGGCCACAGCAGCAACCCCCTATCTTAGAAGAGCTTAGACTCAGGGGTGGACTTTAACTTCTAAAAACTACTTAAAAAACTGTATGGTTTTTAATTCAGATAGCCTTTTCCACAATTTACAAATTGCATTGCTATCACAGCTAGCATGGAGTTGGGAGGGTGGAGACTACAAAAGTCCTATTTTAATAGGTTAAGATTTGATGAAAATGCTTGATCAAATGAAACATTTTATCAATTCTAGAGGAAAGTGGAAAGGTAGAGCAATTTTTTATGCTCTCTTGAGAGCTAAGACAACAAGGCACTATAAAAGTGGAGAAAGGAGTCTTGGTTAATACCCTTTGATGAGAGATGGGTCACCAAGTGGATGTACTCTAGCAACGACAGACAATCAGAGTAGATAAGTCTTTAGGGGGCCTAAACCTTACCTTTGAGTCATCTCCAGATGAGGTAACTCCTGAATGCTAGTTCCTTCAGGAATCAGGCAGAAGCAAATATAATCCTTTCTAAAGGAAGCTACTAGCATCATCCTAGGCTTTCAATTATTTCTAAGTCATTTTGCAAATCAATGTCAGATAAGCAATAAAAGTATATAATCAGGTGCACAAAGAGACAGTATATGAATAAAATATAATAGAAATAGCACACAATAGAGAAACAGGAGCTTCAAATATGGACATTATCAAACACATATTCTAAATAACACCTATTATTTTCAAGGATATAAGAGAGAAGAATGAGAATTGCAATGGGTATTTAGAAACTAAAAACATAACCAAAATTATGTATGAATGGATGAGTTCATTAATATCTTGAACTCAGCTGTCAGGAAAAAATATCTAGAACAAAGCATAGGGAAATAAAAACATTGGTAATACATAATAAAGGTTAAAAAACAAGGAGGGCACAGTGATAAGGTCTAAGATATGTACAACTAGAATCCCAGAAAGGTAGAAAAGAGAAAGAAGAAGAAGCACTATTTACAGAGAGAATGTATGGAAACATTTCCAAATTGATAAAAAAAATATATTATGTCACAAATTCAAGACCACGTACAAACTGCAAGAGAAATAAATAAAAAGAAATCCTCACCTAAGTACATCATGGTGAAATTGGCTAAAAACCCAGAATAAAAGAAAATCTTAAGAGTAAGGGAGAGGGGGGATAGAAGTAAAATTACTTTTATAATAAATAAGAATAAATAAGAAACAAAATCCTATGCTCCTTCATAATAATAACACTGAAAAAGTGGGGGAATGGAAGTTAACTTTTTTTAACTGATAAAAGGCACTTATGACAACTGACAGGTAATATCCTATTTAAGGCTAAAATATCAGATACTCCCCCTTAAGATAATAAATAAGACATGGAAATTTGTTCTCACTATTTCTATTCAACATTATACTGAAGGCTTTAGTCAAAGCAATTAAGTAAAAGAAAAATAACAAAAGAAAGAGGAGGAAGCAAAGGAGACAGAGAAGGAAGAAGAGGGAGGAGCAATAGAGGGGAAGAGCAAGAGAGGAGGAGGAGGGGGGGAAGGAGGAGAACAAGAAGGAAAAGAGGAAGAAGAGGAAAAGAAAAAAAAGACAAAGTAAAAGATATTCAGATTTAAAATAAGAACTAAGGTTGTCTCTATTTGCAAATGACATGATCCTGTATACAGAAAATCCTAAGGAATCCACCAAGAGCAACAGCAAAAAACACCCCAAAACTATTAGAACTAATAACTGAGTTTCACAAGGCTGCAGGATACAAGATAAGTATACAAAAATTACTTAGTAATACACTCAAGAAAAGTAGTATAACATTTATAATCTGAAAACTACAAAACGTGGTTGAAAGAAACCAAAGAAGACTTGAATGGGAAGATATCCCATGTTCATGGATTAAAAGACTTGACATTCCCCAAATTTAAGCACAGATTCAGTGCAATCCCTAGGAAAACCTCAGCAGGCTCCTTTGTAGATATTGACAAGTTGGCTTCAAAATTCAAAAGGAAGGCAGCCCCAGTGGCCCAGCGGTTTAGCGCTGCCTTCAGCCAAGGGCATGATCCTGGACCCAGTCCTATGTCAGGCTCCCTGCAGGGAGCCTGCTTCTCCCTCTACCTGTGTCTCTGCCTCTCTCTCTCTCTGTGACTCTCATGAATAAATAAATAAAATCTTAAAATAAAATAAAATAAAATAAAATTCAAAAGGAAATTCAAGGGACCCAGGATAGCTTAAAAAAATCTTTAAAAAAGAACAAATTTGGAAAACTCACAATTCCCAATTTCAAAACTTCCTACAAATCTATAATAGTGAAAATAGTGTAGTAGTGACCTAAGAAAAACATGTAGATCAATGGACTAAAACTGAAAGTCCAAAAATAAACCCTCATATTCATGGTCAATTCACTTTTGACAAGGATCTCAAGACAATTCAATGAAAAAAATTAGTCTTTTCAATAAATGATAATGGAAAAAAATGGATATACAAATATAGAAGAAAAAAGTTGGGCTCCTTTCTCACATCATATATAAAAATGTATCATAGACTTAAATATAAAAGCAAGAACTTTATAACTCTTAGAATAAAATATAAGAGTATATCTTTGAGACCCTGGTCCTCTTAGCTATGACACCAAAAGCATATGTATCAAAGGAAAAAAACTGGACTTTATTAAAATTAAAAACTTTGTGATTCCAGGGCATCATCAAAAAAGGAAAAAGACATCCACAAAATGGAAGAAAATATTTGCAAGTCACAAATATAACAAACTTGAATGTAGAACATGTAAAGAATTTTTATAACTCAATAATAAAAGACAAATAATTCAAAAGTGGGGAAAGGATCTGACATTTCGCCAAAGAAGTTATATAAATGGCCAATAAGCACATAAGGATGTTCAACATCATTAACTCTCTGGAAAATGCAAATTCAAAATCATAATGAGGTATTATGTGGCACTCACTAGAATGGCTATACTGAAAAGACTGATAATAACAAGTGGTAATGAGAATGGGGAAAAACAAAACAAAACAAAAACAAACAAGAAAAGAGAATGAGGAAAAACTGGAACTCTTATACATTGTTGGTATGAAGATAAAATGGTACAGAGTCTGGAAAATATTCTGGCAGTTCTTTAAGTGACTAAACATGGAACAATCATACATCTCTGTAGTTACAAAGAGAAACAAAAAACCTGTACACAAATGTTCATTGTGGCACTTTTCACAATAGCCAAAAAGTGGAAAAAAAATCCAAATATCAATCAACTGATTAATGGATAGACAAAATATACATACATATGGTGGAACATTATTCCTCAATAAAAAAGGAATGGAGTACTGATACATGCCACGAAATTCATGAACCTTGAAAACTTATGCTAAGTGAATGAGCCAATCATAAAAGACCACATTTTGTATGATTCATTTTATATGAAATGTCCAGAATAAGAAACTCTATAGAGACAGAAGATAGATGAGTGATTACTTGGGTTGCATTGGTAAAATGAAGAGCATTTTAATGAGCAAGGTTTCTTTCTGGGGTGATAAAAGTATTTTAAAATTGATTGTAATGTTGGCCGCACAAATCTGCGTATATATGAAAAGACATTGAATTGTACCTTGAAGTGATGAATTGTATGGTATAATAATATAGTTGTTATATGTAGAAAAGTAAAGGTAAAATAAAAACATTTCAAACAAACAAAACAGATAATTAATCACCAGTAGACTCATTAGAAGAAATTGTAGATTAAAGTTTGATTTCAGAAAGAATAAAGACCAACAATAAGGTAAGCATATGAGTAAAAACAAATGAGTATTGACTGTGTCAAATAATGTTAATGATATATTATGAAGTCACAATATACATATACAAGACAGGCAGAGATTCATATGTAAAACAGTGACATAAAAGTTGAGAGAAAGGTAAATAGAGATAAAGTATTCTAAGATCCTTGCACTGCCTGGAAAGTTGGTTAAATTAAACAAATGTATTTTGGTTAATCAAGGATATATGTTGTAATCTCTGATAGAATCATTGAATGAATAGTAAAAATGTACATTACTTCCAACTTAAAAAACAGGGAAAGAGATGGCATACTCAAGGTAGGTCACTTTAAGAGACCTTAATAAAGGAGCTCTTTATAAAGATGTGAACAAGTTTAAACAAAACAGAATACAACAAAAGGAGATAGTGTAGAACTCTATTGTGTCAGGAACTGTGAAGGGTCTGAGATTTTACTTGACTGACTTGCAAGCTGAAAAATTATTCTACTGTAGTTTCAAGGGCTCTGGCTGAAGACACAAGATTCCTGGGTCCGAGATAAGGGACAATTTGTCACTCACAGCAACAGCAGTAACCAGAGTATCAGCATTTGTGCAGTTCTCCCAGCCTGAAATTTCCACATAGTCCTATGAGGAGGGTCAAGTAACGCCTACACAAGCAGTGGACTGTGCAACTTGGCAGATAGTGGAAAAGGGAATAGATATCCCAACTTCATACTCTCCTCACTGTTTAATCTCCTGCTGGTGGCTTCCTTTGAACAAAACCAACCAGATATCAGAGAGCAAGGAATTACTTTTATGTCATCCATAAAATTGACCTTCCTATAGCCCAGGGCAGGTGGAAAAGGATGGAAAGTGGATCTGATGGGACAAATGGATAAACAGAGGGGTAAATATGAACTAATATGAAATAGTCCAAAAGAAGATAAGTAAAAAGGATTAAAGGCACACAGAAATAGATAAGGAGAGAGCAGTCAATGGGACAGAGATTTAACCCAAAATGTTTAAATGTTTCAATTAAGAGCAATGATCATGTGATTGGATAAAAATCAAATGAGCAAAAAGCCCTAATCAAATGTTATTCACAAAAGACACTTTTAAACATGAAGTTAAAGAAAAATGACACAAAGTATGGGGAAAAAAGTACCATAAAACATCAACCAAACCGTATTAACATCAGACAAATGTTGAAGATGTTTGAAGGCAGAAAAGATACTTGAAGTAAAGGAGGCCATTTAAACATATTAATTGCTTCAATTTACCATGAAGACCCAATCATTCTAACATGCCACAACATGTTTTGCATGTAACACATTAAACTAACCTCTAAAAATACAGCCTTAAAACACAGCAACAATAGGACACACAGAGTGAAAATAAATTTAGAAATTCACAGAGTGGGAGATTGTAGTAGAACATCTCTCAGAAAATGATACAACAAACAAAAAATCAGTACAAAAACAGAGAATGTAAACAACGTGGTTGACATGTTTGAGCTAATGGACATATTATATATAACAGTAAACCCAAGGACTGCAAAAACGCCTTATTTTCCAGCACACATATAATATTATAAATATTGACCATATGTTGGGTCATAAAGCAAGTTTCAACAAATTTCAAAGGACTGAAATCATATAGATTATATTCTGTAACAACAAAGTGATTAAGCTATCTATTAGAAAAAGAACAAAATATAAAGACAGCTAGGAAAAACACCACCACAATGGGAATATAAACATTTTGGACTGAATAGTAATGAAAATATAACTGATTAAAACTTCAGGGATACAGCTATGGTCATACCTAGAAGGAAATATATGTTTGGAAATGTGAATATTAAAAAAATATGAAAAGCTAAATATCAAAGAGCTAAACACTGCAATGTAAAAAATTTAGAGAAAAAAAGAAGAGCAAATAAAACCAAAGAAAATAGAGGAAAATAGGAAAGATAAAAAAAGAAAGAGGAAAATAGGAAAGATAAAAATAGAAAGAGGAAAATAGGAAAGATAAAAATAGAAGTAAACAATTGTATTGTTTATATTGCTTATTTTTATTCTATATTATTTATATAACAGAAACAATAAGATCATTCCTGGAAAGCTTTGGAATTGATAAATTCTGGTGAATATAATCAAGAAAAAAAGAGAAGGCATAAATATTCAATGTTAGGAATAAAGAGTAGGGCAAAACAATAAAACCTTTATGTATTAAAAATGTAAAAGGAAAATACGAATAGTTTTCTGCTAAAATATTTGAAAATTTAGATGAACAAGATAGATTCCTAGAAAATACTACTTGTCAAAATCAACATGAGAAGTAATAAGAATTAAGAATAGTCCTATAACTATTAAAGACATTAAATCATTTATTATACATTTTCCCACAAAGGAAACCACAGGGTCATATGGCTTTCAAGTAAATTATATCAATAATTAAGGAACAATAACACCAATGTTATATATACCCTTAGAGGAAAGAAAAACAAAAACCACTTTCTATCTCTGGGCCATCATAACCCTATATGAACACTTCATAAGAATATTATGAGAGGGGCATGCCTGGGTGGCTCAGTGGGTTAAGCATCTGACTTCAGCTTAGGTCATGATCTCAAGGTCCTGGCACCAAGCTCTGAGTTTGCTTGGCACTCAGTGGTGAGTCTGCTTATTCCTATTTCTGGCCCTCCCCCTGCTCTCTTTTCCTCTCTCTCTCAAAAAAAGTAAAATCTTAAAAAAACTTATTATATATTTAATATAAAATATTTAATATACTTTATTAAATATATTATATATTTAGTAAAACATATTTTTATATTTATTTTATATGCATTTTATATATAAATGAATATATTTCTTCTTTATGAGAAAACTGCAGACCATTTGACTCATGAACATAGTTTCAAAAACTTTAAACATCAAAAATATATAAGCAAGAATAAGTAGGGTTTATACTGTTAATGTAAGTTTAGTTTACCATTTAAAAAGTCAACATTATTCATTGGTTTACTAGAACCAAGGGGGAAAACCATCAACTCAGTAGATGCAGAAAAGCAGCTTAATAATATTCAATATCCACTCCTGATTAACAATTATTAGCAGGGGGTGCCTGGGTGGCTCAGTTGGTTAAATGGCCAACTCTTGATTTCAGCTCAAGTCATGATCTCAGGGTTGTGAAATCAAGCCCCAAGTCAGGCTCCTTGCTTAGCAGGGAGTCTGCTTGAAATTCTCTCTCCCCCTCTCTCTCTGCCCCTTCCCACCCCCAAACTTTTTTTAGCAAAAAGCAATATGAAGGAGCCCTCCTCCCTTATCTGATAAAGGATATCTATGACAAATGTATGACAATATTTTATTTAATATCTACTCCTTTGAGATCAACAATAAAACTAAAATCTGTGCTATCCTCACTCGTATTCAACATTGTACTCAAATTCCTAAGCAGTGTGGTAAAGCTAGAAAAACATAAAAGATATGAAAATTAGAAAGACATAAATAAAACTGTCATTATTATGCATAAATAATATATGGTCATTCATGTATATTGAAAACCTAAAAATGTTTTCAGTTAAATTTTTAAAATTAATGTATGGAAGTAATGATGTGGATAAAAAGATCATAGAAAATCAAATTTTAAAAAGGTACCCAAATAAATATATCATATATCCAAGAGCATGTTTAGTAATACGTGCAAAGTATCTATGCAGAAAACTATAAAATATCATTGCAACAAATTAAAGATACACCAAATGGAAAGACACAGCAATTTCTTGGATTGAGAATGTTGTTTTTTTTAAATATTATTTTTCTCTGAACTGATTTATAGATGTATTGCAAGCCAATAAAAAAATCCCAGCAGCTCTTTGTAAAACTCGTGAAGCTAATTCTAAAATTAATAAATTGAAGAACAAAATAAAATGCATTGCTTTACTGAATATTAAGAATTTTTATACATCGTAATTAAGGCAATACAATTTTGGTATAAATACTGATAAGTAAACCAATGGAGTAGAAGAGAGGGCCCAGAAAACGTCCTGGACAGGTGGACTATTAAATGATAACAAAAGAGTCACTGGAAAGTTGTAAGGAAAGGAAAATCCTTTCAATGAATGAAGCTGTAAAAATTACCTATTTATATGGGGGAAAAAAATATCTTTACACCCTCACACCTTCACACTTTTCCTACCCTGGGATAAAAATATCCTTCTTGTTGGATGACAGATTTAACTGTGGAAGGCAAAACAATAAACTTCTGGAATAGATATAGAAAATTTCTAACAGGATATAAACTAATAGCTATAAAAAATAACTTTGGCTATGTAATACTTAAAAGAACCTCTATTTGTCAAAAGATACCATTAAGAGTTACAAGATGGAAGACATAGAATGGAGGAATACACTTACCAAATCTAACTAACAAAGATCTGGTAACTAGAATATATGAAGAACTCCTATAAAAGAATTAAAAAAAGGCAACATAAAAATGGGCGGAGACTTGAATCGGTACTTAACGAAAGAGGATGTCCAAATGGCAAATAATCACCTGAAAAAGTACTCGACCTCATTATTCATCAGGAAAGGTCTGAAATAAGGCTACATACTCAACCAGAATGTCTATTGTGAAAATTTGAGTAATATTCCAATCCTCAAGGATGTGAAGAGCTGTAGAAACTTATGCTGCTGGGGGGTGAAATTGGTACAATTCACTTGAGAAATTAGCAGATTTACCAAAGCTGAACATATGTGTACCATGACCTCACAGTGCCACTCATATATACCATCCAGAAATATATACACATGTGCATCAAAAGACATATACAAAATGTTCCTCGCAGCAGCATTAATAATAGTAAGAAGCTGGAAATAGTCCAGATGCTTACCAACAGTAGAGTGGATAAACTGTGGTAGTCACATACAATAGAAGAATGAAAGAGCTACAGCTACTTGAAAAAGAATATTGTAAATAAAACCTTAAGGGAATCAAGTCGAGCCAATTACCATGAACATCTGGATTGGAGGGAGGGGCTTTTAGAGGCTGACTGCAATTCATGACCTGCCATCAGTGTTTGTCTAGTGATAAGTCATCATACAATTTTGTCTGTGAACTTCTTTTCTGGATGTATGTCATCTTTCTCAACAAAAAGGGTTCAGAAATTTGAACTGATGAGTAAAGGAAGGGAGAGTAGTAGAGCAGGGAAGTCACCTTTTCCTTGAAGGGTAGAAAGGCTAGGATCCCTAGGGAGAGAGAGGAAGGGAAGGAGCAAAGGGGCAGACAGTGGGAGAGGGGTCAGAAGGCAAACTGCTTCCTTTGCCATTTTACAGGTTCAAGTCAAAAAGGACAACAGGGGGGATCCGGTCTTTGGTCCCAAGATACCTGCCTTGGTGCTTCAGAAATCATGGTGCCAAGATATCTTAATGTTTCAGAAATCTTGGTACCAAGATACCGTAGTGTTACAGAAATCTTGGCCTCAACATATCTGCCTCATGGTTTCAGAAATCTTTTTTAGTTATGGGAAGGAAAATCTCCCGTTACAACTTCCTTTTTGATGAAAAAATGCCTCTGTATCCTTCTAGACTGTACCAGGTCTCATAGTATTCTTTTAGATTGCATAGTTGTTTGTTTAGAATTATTAATTTTTTTTTAAGATTTTATTTATTAATTCAGGAGAGACACACAGAAAGAGGCAGAGACATAGGCAGAGGGAGAGGCAGGCTTCGTGCGGGGAGCCTGATGTGGGACTCATCCCGGGACCCCAGGATCATGCCCTGAGCCTAAGGCAGTCCTTCAACCCCTGAGCCACCCGGGCGTCCCTAGAATTATTTTTTTGTAAACCTCTTAGGGAGAAAAACTAGTTCTTTTGTTGGCTTGCTTCAGAAATGTGAATGAGCTAATTCTAGTAGTTCTTGGTACAGAGCCTCAAGGTCTCTAGATGCAAGTTCAATATTTAACACCAGTCTACAAGACACAACTATTTAAGTTCCCATCCCTCAGAGACTGGTTCGTTTTGCTTTCGTCCCTGATGACTTCAGGCATTATAATTTTTGCCATGGGGGTTATAGAAGGAGCATAAAGCCTGCAAATGGATACTCCTTGCATGTTCACTAAATGAGAAAAATGCCTGGAGAGGGGAGACACGATTGAGATCTCATTCCAACAAATGAATACTCTTTCTTGAGGTTAAACATTTATCCTGGGAAGTAGAGCAGGACACACTATTGGGAAATAGTACTCCAGTGATTCCGAAGATATAAACAGTTTTCTTTTTTTTTTAATTTTTATTTATTTATGATAGTCACACAGAGAGAGAGAGAGAGAGAGAGAGAGGGAGGCAGAGACACAGGAGAGGGAGAAGCAGGCTCCATGCACTGGGAGCCTGACGTGGGATTTGATCCCGGGTCTCCAGGATCGCGCCCTGGGCCAAAGGCAGGTGCTAAACCGCTGCGCCACCCAGGGTTCCCTCAACCACCCTTTTCTGCGACAAAAAAGACAGCCTGCTCTTTGTGTGTGTGTGTGTGTGTGTGTGTGTGTGAGAGAGAGAGAAAGAGAGAGAGAGAGAGAGAGAGAGAGAGAGTTGCCGGGAGCAGGGTGGGCACAAACTTGAACCACGGATTCCCCTTCCTGTTAGATGCCCAGAGTATACCGTTTTAGAGGGGGAAGGAGGAGGAGTTATGTCTTTAGTTCAAGTTCTCTGCAAATATATAACCTCTTTTCTAGTTTGCTGGAGTGGCCTCAATATAACTGCATGCTTTTACATGAAACTCTTAAAGCTCACATGTGGAATCCAGACCATATTCAGGGACCCGGATGGGAGCCAGGGCTTTGCCTGGCTCACAGCATCCATACGTGTTAACTTCTGTCACGATGAGTACTATGAATGGTATCCCTCAGGAGGACCACCCTTCTGTCCTTGGGTGGCTACTGCACCGTTCCTTGAATGTCTCCTGGAGACATACCCACCGTGGGACCCAGACCGATACTGCTCTTTACTGGGTCCCAATTCTGACGTCAGAAGAATGAAGAACTTGGATTCCACGAGCTCTTGGACTTGAAGATCTCCCTTCTGTGGCGTAGCCCGGTGTCCTCAGGAGCTGGGTGTTCGTGAGCCCTGGTTTTTAGCCGTGGCTGCTGCTGCTGCGGTGTCTGTGGCTGGAAGAGAGGGTTCCGCTCGCCTCTCCAGGAGGCACTGCCGGTCCTTCCCTGGGCAGGGGTTGCGGAGGTTACCAAAACCTGGCGAACCGGATGGCAGGGACAGATGTTACCTAATTTGGTCCAAGAACAAAGAGGGTGTGAAACATTTGGAAATCCTCCACAGCGCACCGGGATGGGGGAGCTTGGGGGAGGAGAAGACACAGAGCAGCACCCAGGGTTTCCGAGGGAGCCTGCTGCAGCCCCGGGGGTGAGCATGGTGTAATCACCGTAGTCCACCCTTACGCGCAGAAATACATTTCGAGGCCCCTCGGTGGGTACCTGGAGTCCTGGATAATAGCAGACGGCGCCGCCTACGCGGATCACGTATATACTACGTGTGTGTTTTCCCTGTACATACATACCTGTGATGAATTTTAATTCACAAATTAGGCGCAGTAAGAGATGGGCGATCGTCGCTAATAATTAGAGCAATTATAACAATATACTGTAATCAAGGTAACGTCAGTGTGGTCTCTCTCAGCATACCTCCCGGACCGGACTTACCCATGGCGCGGTGCTGACGTAAGGCGCTGAAGTGCCTACCTGATGAGAGGTGTGCCCCGAGCGGCAGCTACCGGTGTGCCCTGAGGGGGAGCCACCGCAGCCCTTGGTGCTAAGGCACTGAAGTGCCTACCTGCTGAGAGGTGTGCCCTGAGGGGGGGCCACCGCCACCCTTGGCGTGGTGCTGACTGAGGCGCTGAAGTGCCTACCTGCTGAGAGGTGTGCCCCGAGGGGCAGCTACCGGTGTGCCCTGAGGGGGGGCCACCGCTGCCCTTGGTGTGGTGCTGATGTAAAGTGCTGAAGTGCCTACCTGCAGAGAGGTGTGCCCTGAGGGGGGGGCCACGCCGCCCTTGGTGTGGTGCTGACGTAAGGCGCTGAAGTGCCTACCTGCAGAGGGGTGTGCCCTGAGGGGGGGGCCACGCCGCCCTTGGTGTGGTGCTGACTGAGGCGCTGAAGTGCCTACCTGCTGAGAGGTGTGCCCCGAGGGGCAGCTACCGGTGTGCCCTGAGGGGGGGCCTCCGCTGCCCTTGGTGTGGTGCTGACGTAAGGCGCTGAAGTGCCTACCTGCAGAGAGGTGTGCCCTGAGGGGGGGCCTCCGTTGCCCTTGGCGTGGTGCTGACGTAAGGCGCTGAAGTGCCTACCTGCCGAGGGGCAGAGAGGGCCGAGGTGTGCCCCGAGGAGCAGCTACCGCCGACTCGACTCGACCTCAGAGGGCGGCTCGCGTCCTCCAGCGGGGGGTGCCCGCAGGTGAGCCAAGCGGGGGAAGCCCGGGGGCGGCACCGCCGCACCATTCCCAGCAGCCTGCGTTTCCGAGCAGGGATCTCGTGAGTCGGCGGCGCCGCACCGACGGCTGGGGGCAGGTCGGGCAAGCTCGCGAGCCCCGTCCTCCCCGCCGGTATGACGGGGCCCGCACCTGACCCGCGAGGCTGTCGCCGGGGCGCAGCGTGGGCGCCTCGCGTTAGAAGTGCAGTCCTGTGTGTCCTACGCGCCCGGGCGCCCTCGGGTGACCCCCGCCTCGCGGAGCATCCCCACATCCCGGGACCCCCCAGGTGCCTCCGGCGCAGGGACGGTCCTGCGCGCTCCCGCGGCCGCCCGGCCTGAGGCTGCGGGCGGGAGGCGGCGCGCGGCGCGTGGGGGGCGCCGGGCCGAGCCGCGGGGCCTGTCATGGCGGCCCCGCCGCTGGGGCGGTGTCGCGGCCGCGGCAGGAAGGGTCTGGGGTCCGCGCCCCGCCCGCCAGGCCCCGCGGGGGCGCCCGCCTCCCGCGCCGCGGGCCCGCCCTGCCCCAGGCTCGGCCTCGCGTCGGGCGCCCCCCCGGGGCGGCGGCGGCGGCGGCGGCGGCGGGACCCGGGCCTCGCGCGACCTCCGCCGGCGCCCCCGCGCGTCCCGGGCCGGCGGCGGGGCCCGCCCGGCGCCCTCCCCGCCCCCGCCCGCCGCGCCCCGCCGCCCGCCGCCCGCCGCCCGCGGCCCCCACCCACCGGCCGCTCCTCCCCTCTCCCCACCCTCCTCCTCCGCCCCCTCCCCTCCCCCGCCGCCTCGCCGACTGCTCGGCCGCGCGGCTCCGGCGCCCGGGCCCGGAGCGCAGGCGGCGAGGCCACCGCACCTGCAGCGCGCTCGGCGGCCGAGCCGGCGCCTCGCCTCCCGCCGCCGGCCTCGCCCCCCGCCCCGCCCGCCCGCGCCGGCGCCCCCGCGGCCCGCGCCCCGCGCCCCCGGCCGACGACGATGACCACTTCCCTGCAGGACGGGCAGGGCGCCGCGGGGCGGGCGGCCGCCCAGGACTCGCCGCTGGCCGCCCAGGTGTGCGGCGCTGCCCGGGGGAGGGGCGACGCCCGCGGCCCGGCGCCCGCGCCCGCGCCCGCGCCCGCGCCCGCTCCCTGGGGGCCCGCGCGGGCGCTCCTGCCCCCTCCGGCCGGGGCCCGCGGCCGCGCCGCAGACAGGTAGGCAGCCCTCGGAGGGCGCGGGGGAGTGGCCGGCGGGCGGCCGGCGGGGGCTGCGGAGGCGGGCCCGGGGGCGAGCCATGTGCCGAGCGGGGCCAAGTTTGTGAAAGTCTCTGAAGACGATTCCCCTGGAGCTGGCTCCCGCCGGCGCGGCAGGACATTGCGATCTCCCGGCGCCTTATAAATAGCATCGCCGTTTCAATGGGAGCTCCCGGGGGCTCCCGCCTCTGCCCGTCGCGTGCGCCGCGAGGCCGGGTGACCCCCACCCCACCCCCTCGTGGCCCTGCACTGAAAGAAAGAAAGAAAGAAAGAAAGAAAGAAAGAAAGAAAGAAAGAAAACCAAAAAAAAAAAAAAAAAAATCCCACCAAAACCCAACCCCCCTCCCCAACCCGAATCCTTTTTATTTTATATATTACAAAAATCGTGGCATAAATGAGTTCACCTCCCACATAGAGTCTTGCAGCGACCCTGGGGAGGCAAAGCACGGATTGACATCGGAGCAGCCCTGCTTTGCTGTTCGGTAGGAAAGAATAGAGGCTTTACAAGGTTTCCCAATCTCCATAGCGTTCAGCACCAAGTGCTTTTAGAGTTCACAATTCTGCACAGACTTTAAGAAGGAAAAAGACTGCAACAATACAAAAAAAAAAAAATCTGTAGTCTTTTATATTCATACATTGAAATGGTACTCCCCCTCCTCCTCCCCTCCCCCCCCCCCCCCCCAGATTTTCAAAGTGCTTCAACTTCACTAAAGTTAAAATTACTCTGCAGTGGACTAGAGTACATTTATACTAGCAAGTTCTATTCACTTACCTCTTCAAAAACACTGCCTTGCGGTTTAGTATCTATAAGCACTTGAAAAATCAACAGACTGTGTGTGGGCAACATTGTGAATGAAATTTGAAGTGAGATGAGCCACAGCTATAATTAATAAGCCATAACTTCCAAAGTGATTAGTGAAATAGCATAGGGACGGATTCGCTAAATGTTTGTAGACTTTGTCGATTTAATAGATCCATAAGAATGTCTAACTTCTCAGGTTGGTTTTTTGCATCAGTGATTACAGAGTCTGTGTTTCAGCTTCAGGAAAATGATCAAAAATGCTGGAATTGGAGTTAACAATGCCTAGTGATTTTTTTTTTTTTCAAAAGGCCTCCAAAAAAGAAGATAGGACTACTATAGAAAATTGGTTTATACCAATGAACGTGTTTTATTGTGACCCACATACAGTACATCACAGACCTTTGCTGTATACTTCATATAATATTAGTGTTGTCACAGAGTGGCACATGTTGGCCGTAACTTCTTAATCCTGTCAGCAATTATATTTTACATTCCGCTTTATGTAAATTACATCCTATGTTCTCTTGGTGTAGGAGAAAAAAGAAAGATCTTGATGTTCTGGAAATGCCATCTATTCCAAACCCTTTTCCTGAGCTATGCTGTTCTCCATTTACATCTGTGTTGTCAGCAGGCCTGTTTCCCAAAGCAAATTCAAGGAAAAAGCAGGTATGCATTTTAAAATTTCCTAATTCAAAAATCTTAGGAGTTCTAAATCCATATGGTTTTTAAGATACTCAGTAATTTATAAAAGTAACAAAGGGTTAATATGGCCTAGTTTAAATGACTATTGGCTGACAAAGTTTTCGGTATCATTCTCCTTTGAGGCCTCAGTTTTCACAGCTGTATAATGGGAATGGTAAAACTTACCGACCAGGCTTTCGGGATGGGTTAAATGAGAGAGTATATGTAAAGTACGGAGTCTGGGAGTTATTGTTGTTTCCAGGGTAGGTGGGAGAGTTACATGTGATAATTATCAATTTTAGTCAGAAGGAGGGCAGTGGTATTGGGGTGAGAAAGAGGTTGTCTGATTTCTTTAAATATTTTTTAATTTCTATTTATTTATGATAGTCACAGAGAGAGAGAGAGAGAGAGAGAGGCAGAGACACAGGCAGAGGGAGAAGCAGGCTCCATGCACCGGGAGCCTGACGTGGGATTCGATCCTGGGTCTCCAGGATCACGCCCTGGGCCAAAGGCAGGCGCCAAACCGCTGCGGCACCCAGGGATCCCTCTGATTTCTTTAATACCTTCTTTAATCTTCCACATTTGCAACCCAAGCCAACCTCACTTACTGAAGGGAAGTGGTATATAATGAATCTGTGGCAAAAGGTAATTGGAATTGAGAACTTGACATGTCTTCTTTGCCAGTGAATTCCTCAGTTTGGAGGCTTCTGGCTATAAAGAAGGGAGATGACTTCTTAGTGATAATTAGAAGATGGACTTTCTTTTTATGATTTTTTGCTTTCTTTCTCAGTTTCTGGTTTGAGATTGACTTAGGCAAATTAGATTTCAAGGACCCAGCAACTATGAGGAGATCCACCATGATTATACATTTTGGAAAAAAAAGAAAAATCAGTGTATCCTAGAATAATCCCATCTTTTCTTAATATACTCCCTCCCAATTTTGAATCAGCAAAACAAAGAGAGGCTTCACTAGGCAAAATGTACCTTATTCTTGCAAGGATAGAAGCAATAAATTTAAACAGTCAGATGCTTGCAGTGAGGAGAGGGATAATGAGCGGAGAGAAGACAGTTGATCCTTTTTTCACATCTATTGTTCTCTCTCCCTTTTTCTGCACTTTGACTACCTATGATGGGTTCAATAATGTGTTTATGGTTTTAGGAATGAAGGAGATACCCTAGGGAATAGATGAGTTCTTCATAACATAATAAAGACAGTAGGAAAGCTTTCCATGGACTGTTGGGTTTTGATAGAAGTCTGGTATAACAAGGCATATATATATATGTTTGAGGGGGGCGGTTTGAAGTTTAATTGGTGCATGTGCTTTTTGGAAAAGGACTGGAGAAAGTGGGAGTAAATATTCCCAGAGCAGAGGTATGTTCTCAATTAGAGATTTTGATGGGGGAGGCAAGTCCTTAAGTGGGCGGGACTGTGACTTTGGATGAGGAAATGAACAAGGAGGAGATTCTTGAGAGCTGTATTATCAGGATGAGTTTTAAAGTCAGAGCCCAAGCAAAAAACAGCCCTGTTTTTGTCTGGACTTTTGAAGAGCTTGGGTTTTGGGTTAGTATATAAGATGGGAATATGGATGATAGATATGATGGTGGAAAAATTGATGATTGCCCTTGAGATCCAGAATGGGAAAAGGAAATGTCTGATGATGACATAATAGTCGGCTGGGGAATTTAGCAGATTGTTTCCCTGTTTATGGAGGGCCTGCTGTGTTCCTTGCACCATCCTAGGCTCTGGGGCCCTGAGCTAAGCAAAAATGCCATACAGAGGGTGCTTATCACAATGGGGCTTTGATTTGGAGTTGGTTTATGACTTAGGAGTTGGACGATAGAAGAGGAGCAGAGAGGGAGAGATCTAGATGAACACTGGGAGAATGCCTGTGTCTAGGAGAGGTCAGCGGGGCAAGGTTTGATTTGAATAGAGAGAAAATATGTTCTTAGAAGAAGAAAAAAAAGAGAGGGTGGGCACAGGTGTCAGGGTTAATTCAGGGCATGCCCTAACGGTACATGGTCATCATCCTAGTGTAAGACTTTTTTTTTTTTTAATATTTAATTTATTTATTCGTTAGAGACAGAGAGAGAAGCAGAGACACAGGCAGAGAGAGAAGCAGGCTCCTCACAGGGAACCTAATGTGGGGCTCTATCCCAGGACCCCGGGATCATGCTCTGAGCCAAAGGCAGACACTCAACCTCCTGAGCCACTAGGCATCCCACAGTAAGACTTCTTATCCTGGGGAATGATAGCATTTCTTTGGATCAGGTTTAGCAAATTGGCAAAATGGGCAAAGGGTGCTGTGTTACCATTGGCTCGGCCGGTTTCCTGCTCTGGCCTTGTGTCCTATTTCTACAGTCACTTTCTTAGAGCACTGCACCCACACAGACGGCAGTGCTGTTTCATGAGCAGAGAGTTCTGGCCCGCCTCCTAGAGACCAGTCCCAGAGGGGTGTTCCCACCCGAAAAGGGCCCTTCACAGTGGGTGATCTCTTCGCCTGCCCAAGGGTTGGGATCTCTATGAAGAGAAGGATGTCCCAGAGTTAGGGAAGAGGAGGGTTCCTTTTTACATTCTTTTATGTTTCCCACCTACACTTTGCATTTAGAACTGATCCTTTGTTTTTATTCCTTTATGTATGCTCTGTTCTTTGGACTGAGTGATGCTTTGGGAACAGCTGACTCTATGTCAGTAATTTCCTAAGCTCAGTATCTTTGTGACACAGATGACCCTTTTGCAAGATGGTATTTCTGGCCTGATTATCCCTGACCTTCACTTGAGATGATGTAAATGACTGGATGTGATAGATTTCTATTGACTATTATTTATGGCTGACACCTTACAGGAGGCTGATGTCTCTTTTCTTTATATTTTCTCTTTCACTTGTTTTGATTAACCATTCCAGGCATTTTAACAATTCTTTTCTCCCTGTAGAAAAAGTGAAGAATTGTGCTTGTTATTTACGAATAATTGACCAGAAAGTTTGAAAGAATCCAGACTAGACATGTTAAATTTCATGTGCCCTTTCAAAAACATAGTCAAAAATCGTTTTACAGGCTATATATATTTTTTTTCTAAAAATTTTTTTTTAAGAAATTGAGCTATCTACATAATGCGTGAGTGGTAAAGTGCACTGAAGCCACAAATAGGATATGCCTTATCTCTGTTTGAAAATACAGTGACTTGCTATAGGCTTTCAGTATTTTCTTTTAAAGTAGGAGCTAGAATGAGATAGAATGTGGATTCTTTATTCTCTCTCCTTCTTGTTATAATACTGGCCAGATATATTTCCTAGGCATATTTCCTTGTGTTTACCAATAGAGCAGATTTAAAGCAGATTTCTTTACGTACTTGGTCCAAAAAAATTCCTTGCAATTTAAACTTTTTATTAAAAGTGGCTTAATTTATGAATTTAGGTCTCTTTCTTTTTCTTTTTGTGATTGAAATTTACCAGGAAATCATCCCTTAGTACTTACTATTTGAAGAAAGGGAAGGAGTAAGAGATCCTTGGCCCTTGCAGAAGAATCAGTTCTTGTCTTGAGTTTGTCTACCCTCAGGTATTTTTTGTGCTGGGACTCAGCTTGTCCTGTAGGTCTGGTTAATTGCTTCCCAGGACTTTGTAGTACAACTTATTCGAAATGACGTATCTGAGTTTTTTTTTTTTTTTTTGTATTTTTTTAAAAGATTTTATTTATTGATTCATGAGAAACACACAGAGAGAGGCAGAGGCACAGGCAGAGGGAGAAGCAGGCTCCATGCAGGGAGCCCGATGTGGGACTCGATCCCAGGACTCCGGGATTGTGCCCTGAGCCAAAGGCAGATGCTCAACTGCTGAGCCACCCAGGAGTCCCAAAATAACATATCTGAAGATTTTAAAGATAAAAAGACAGCTATGAAAAACTATGTTATAAATGTTTGAGGTGGAGGAGAACTTTGAGGTCATCTAGTTGAATGCTGTTTTACAGATCAGTAAACTGAGGCTAAGAAATGCCACGTGGCTGACTGTGGCACAGCGAGGATCTGAAATCTGCATTTCTTGAGCCTTAAAGAGTCTTTTTTTTAGGAAGGTCCAGTTTCCGCAGAAGTCGAGAATTGTAAGGGTAGTACAAGGAAAAAACATGCCAGGGTTGTTCATTATAACTGCTCATAATGCCAGAGCAGGGGTGACAGTACCATTAGTTAATACTCATTTAAGAACCTAGATCAAAAAAATACTATGTCTGAATGTGTTTTGCACCTTACCACACTGTTTCTGATCTATTCTGTATTGAATTAAACCTTTTCGTATATCTCAGAAAAACACAAAATATCTTTCAAATAATTAAGAAATTACTTTTCCATATGCTTTGCCTTTGAGTTCTTTTTTCTCTCACATATCAGAAACTACGAAAAGACAAGTTCATCTCTCCCCAAATTAATGGGCCACTGATGTCATTCCTTTGTGATGCTAGTAATTAACCCAATTTACCCAGTCCTGTAGGAATTTTGCATGGCTGCTACATTAACCAAACTCTCGTATACTCATTTTTCCAATATTCACAGAAGTAGAAAGCAATCAATTATAGTCTCATATTCCCATTTTCCAGATTCAATAATTAGCAAGATTTTGCTTCATTTACTTCATCTGTTCCTTTTTGAAATTTTTCTTGTCTTTGTTGAAGTATTTTAAAATCCTGAACATCTTCTCATTGCATGCCAACCTAGTTTTGTATGCATCTCTGAAAAATATATTTTCTCATATAACCAAAATACCAGTATTTAGACAATAATAAATAACAAAAATAACAATAATTCCTTGGTATCATTTAAAACCATCTATAATCACATTGCCTCAGTTTGGAATGATACATGAAATCCTCAAATTATAAACTGGTTTTATTTCAAAGGTCTTTAAATTAGCTCTTTGGAAATTTAAATTCATTTTCAGATGGAAACAGCATCATAAGTTGCATTTAGGCTCCCCCAGGCCATTTTACAAAATCCCATTTAATGTGAAATGAAATGCAAATATCTTATATATGCAGAAAAAAATAATAGAAACAATACTTGCTCCTATTAGGGTTTCAAACAAATATGTCTTTCCAACAGCAATTTGCTACTTCTGAATGTTGGCACTTGATGAATATCATTTTTCTTGGGAGGAATTTGAAAGTACACAGATCTTTGTAGCAATATTGAAGCAGGCTTTAGAGCAGTACTCCTCAAAGGGTGGTCATTGGACCACCTTTCTCAGAATCAGCAGGGATGCTTGTTAAAAATGTTGATATGCAAGGCCTCTTGCAACACCCACTGAATAACAATGTCCTCATGAAGGGCATAGGAATTGGACTTATTTTTTTTTCTCTTTGATTTAGGTGGAAAATCAGGGATATTCTTATTCCCTGTCACTTTTAGACTCTGATCTTTCAACATTGTGGACAGTATCATTTAGTTGAAAAAAGGTAAGAATAGTACAAATGGACTTTAGTTGGTATTTTATCCAAGTGTTGATTGTTTGGAGGAAACAGAGCCTTACATGAACTGGCCTGAAAGGTTATGTTATAGTATCTGAAAGCCAAAAAGTTCACTGATCGCATGAGAGATCAGAAAAGGGGGAGTAGAAAGTCAGCCAGAATCAAGGTAGCCACTTTCTCCATTCTGCCACAAGCACAGCATATAATCTCTTCTTCTCTTTCTATGTCCATTTTGTTCTCACATTTGTCTTCAGTCTTGCTTGTCTTGATTGCACATCAGTGCACCTGGCCCCTAATGGCCACCGCATGGGAACACATCTTTCCTCCTAGTTGTGGTTCAGCACTTGGTAAGTGATGGGAGTCCACATCTGGAGATACCTGTTAGCTCAGTGTGTCCAGGTGTTTGTCAGTCACCTGTGGCCAAAGGGGCACGAGGGCCTGGACCACTGCTCGGCGAAGTTTGTGCGAACAAATTCTGTGAGCAGGAACTCCAACTTCAATGGGTATGGCATTTGGAGGTGGGGAACAAATGATGGACGATGACTCGTGTCCCCAGAAAAAAAAGATCTCAAACAAAAAACAGTGGACACAAAATCAAATCCTTATTATGTACTTATGATATATGGTGATTTACCAGTTAGTTTGGCTGATTGGCCTAGACAGTTCAAAGTCTCTACTTCCTTTGCTTCAATTCACTTAATTCAACTTATTTGACAGTGGTTTGAGTTAATACCACCCTTCAATGGTGGCTACCTCTCTTGGCCATTGTCTTGAGCTTGCATCTTAGTGATGTCCCTTAGCCTCTGATGACAGGAGCTACCAACTCAGGATTCTCCTTACTTCATGCTCGTTACTTTCACTTGTAAGAGAAGACAGCTGTCTCTTCCTATTTTAAAACTTAAATCTCCTAGCGGATCTGCTTGTCAAGGTTTTATTTCCAGTTTGAAGGTTGCCTCTAATTTTTGGTTAATTTGCAGGGTACATTTGCAATCCAACCTTTATCTGCAATATGGGTTTTATTTTTCACTTCTCCTGAAAGCTCAGCTTCTGGTTTGTTTTTCCCTAAGGGCATATATTATGTTCTTTCACCAGAGGGAAAATTGGAGCCATTCATGTTTCAATATAAATGTGGATCTTAATTAATATAAAAAAAATCTTTCTGTAGTCCTATGGACGTGGCTTTTAAACATGTCAGCTTATATAGAATAGTAAGAAATTCCATATGTAAGAATACCCTGATGTGTATTTGAGCAGGGATAGGCAGACTCGGCCATTGTCCTTCTGGCACTCTAGGTAAGGGATAGCTCAGTGGAAAACCTAGGGAGTGGCCACAAGTCTTTGCCAAGGCAGGGGAGCCAAAGGGAATCAATTTAGGAGAGAAATGGGAGAGCTGATATAGGGAGAGCATCCTTTACTTCTTGTACTTCTCTTTGGTTCTGCTCATTCCACGTTTTTCAAAGCTCCAGAGAAAATAAACAGAAATGAGAGGATTAATATTCTCTCTCTTTTTTTAAAGATTTTATTTTGAAGTAATCGTTACTCCCAATGTGGAGCTCAAACTCACAACCCCAAGATTAAGAGTCACATGCTCTACAAGCTGAGCCAGCCAGGTGCCCCAAGTACCTATTCCAAAAGAGCATTTATAAGCGGACTGTTTATTCACATACACTTGTCCATAGACGTAACGTGACATGTGGTGGTTCGGGTGTCTGGGAGGTCTTTTTGGTCCCACTGGCCCTAGAAGTTTCCTCTCACCCTTTGTTCAGATCCTCCAACACAGTCGCCACACTTTCTGTGATAAAGGGCACATTTAGGTGTCATGGGACAAGGAGCATAGGAGCCAGCTTTATGGAGATGATAGGGGCAGGAGGGGCTAGTTAAACTAGAACTTGCGCATCTACATCAAGGTATAGAGAGTCAGAAAAGGTGTCATATCTCAGAGGTGCCAGGTTAGTGGTGAAGTTATATTTAACCTTTGAAATAAGGATGTAATACTAGATGTGAAACATTGGAGGCTGACATATAAGTCCAGTGCATGGTGGTTCTGCTTGGCTTAAAGGGTGGAGGTGGTCATAACCTCTAAGTCCTTCTCCAGATTCCTCTTGCTCCACCCTTGAGTAATCCATTTGGTTGCTCTAGCCAAAATCCAAGGAGACTTCTTTTTGGTCTTTTAAGTACTGCCATACCTCTCATGGCAATATCCTTGAATTCGTGAATGTCTTTCCATCTCCATGGCTACCATCCCAACTTCAGCCACTACCTTCTCACGTACAAGAGGCTCATACATGGCCTTCTTCTAACATTAGCCTATTTTGGTCCATTCTCCATACACTTGTTAGAAACGAACTCTTAGAAAGGTAGATCACACCCGTCACTGCCTGGTTGAAAACTTTTTGATAGATTAGCATGAAGTTCAACTTTGTACCTTGGCCTAAGGGTTCTACATGATTTGGCATCTCTCTCATAACCACATCTGCATTCTACTGTTTGTTGATTATATTCCAGCCACAGTGCAGGAGCAGTCCTACCTGTTTACGAACTTGGCATCTTTTGTTCTACCTTAGAGCCTTTGTTGTCTCCTCTTGGAACCTCTTTTCCTTGCTCTTTATAGCTGACTCCTCTTTATTCTTTTTTTTTTTTTTTAAGATTTTACTTATTTATTTATTCATGAGAGAGAGGCTGAGACACAGGCAGAGGGAGAAGCAGGCTCCATGAAGGGAGCCTGATGTGGGACTCGATCCCAGGACTCAAGGATCACGCCCTGGGCTGAAGGCGACACTAAACCGCTGAGCCACCCAGGGATCCCCATCCTCTTTATTCTTTAGGTAGGTCTCAGTGTAAGATGATTTGTCAAGGAGGCCTTTTTGACTAGACTGCCTGAAGTATCCCTCCACACTTGTTTTTTTTTTATCTTGTTTTCCTCTACTCCATCACCTTTTCCTGTGCATTTCTTTGGCAGTACTTAACATAAAATGAATTGTTGCATTTATCTATTTGGTCTAAATATTTATTGCTTTTCTCTCCAGCTAGAGTATATTGTGTTCCTTGTTTTTCATTTAAAAAAGAATGAAAATGGGGCACCTTGGTTGCTCAGTTGGTTAAATGTCTGCCTTCGGCTCCAAGTGAAGATCTCAGGGTCCTGGGATTGAGTCCCACATAGGGCTCCCTGCTCAGCGGGGAGCCAGTTTCTTCCTCTGCCCCTCCCCTCCCACTCATGCATGCTCGCTCGCGCTCTCTCTCTCTCTCTCTCTCAAATAAATAAGTAAAATCTTAAAAAAAGAAAGACAGAAGGGCAGCCCCGGTGACTCAGTGGTTTAGTGCCACCTTCCGCCCAGGGCCTGATCCTGGAGACCCGGGATCGAGTCCCACATCAGGCTCCCTGCATGGAGCCTGCTTCTCCCTCTGCCTGTGTCTCTGTGTCTCTCTCTCTCTCTGTGTTTCTCATGAATAAATAAGTAAAATCTTTAAAAAGGAAAAAAAAAGAAAAAAGAATTAATCAGTGGATTATTGATAAATAGTTCAAATAAATTTAACAAATTGTATTTTGACATTTATTGTAATCATCAGTTATCTTCTTCATCAAATTAAAAAGTATTTTTAATTCTATTACCAGTTTTATTAACAAAAATAAAATTGCATGCTAGGATCCTGGACCAGTAGGATTTTTAACAGTATATATCTTTGCTTTTATTACACACATAGGATATTTTGGTCATGTATAACAAAATTAATGGATATATTTCTGATTTTGTACATTATAGATATAATGTATATAATGTACATTTTGCACATTATTCTTATTTAATGAGATTATAAGTAAAAAAGTGTTTGGTGGAGTGCTATACTTCCTTGCAGCTTACTGTAGGATAAAAATTCTCATGTTAGAAAGAGTCAAGTGGATATATCAATTGGGTTCATAATAGGAATCTCTCAGAGCAAAGGGTAATAGGTGTTAGCAAACGTTTTAATTATTAACTATTAATATCATTGGTGAATGACTTGGGCCAGTGCTTATGATGTAGAAATGCAGAGATATGAGGTGTGCAAACTTACAGTTTTCAGATCCTGCTCTTCCACAGGTACTTTATCTTAAAACTAACCTTTCTGAGAATCCACCTATGCTCATAATAACGTTCTCACCTGGTACATCACCCTGGGGCATGTAAACCTCCAGGGCATCACACACAGGGAAAACTTCCTTTAATGATTAATCGAAGCACCACAAATCAGAAGGAATTCCTGTCTTATTATGCCTTAAATAAGTTTCTGTTAAGGAGAGACATGATGAGAAGTGAGAAATTTGGTTAGTGTTGAAATGTTCTAAAATCAGGTATAGGATTGTGTGATGGGACTGATAAAAATTTTTACTGTTTATTTTTCTGTTTTTTTAAAGATTTTATTTATGAGAGAGAGAGAGAGAGAGAGAGAGAGAGAGAGGCTGAGACACAGGCAGAGGGAGAAGCAGGCTCCATGTAGGGAGCCTGCTTCGGGACTCAATCCTGGCTCTCCAGGATCAGGCCCTGGGCTGAAGGCAGTGCTAAACCACTGAGCCACCCAGGCTGCCCTATTTTTCTGGTTTTTTTTTTTTTTTTCTGGTTTTAAAAAAGATTTTATTTATTTATTCATGAGAGACACAGAGAGGCAGAGATATAGGCAGAGGGAGAAGCATACTCCCTCTGGGGAGCCTGATGCGGGACTCGATCCCAGGATCCCAGGATCATGACCTGAGCCAAAGGCAGATAGATACTCAACTACTGAGCCACCCAGACGCCCCTATTTTTCAGTTTTTAATTATTGACTTTAGTTTCTCGCTCTCCTGACTCTTGTCACAGAATATATAACCTTTGAGGGAAAGTTTCCTAAGAACAAAGTAAATAGTGCATCAGCATGAAATATTGAAATAATCTTTTGTCAAGTACTTAAATGCATTTTCTGCTATTTTCAATACTTGGGATAAACCAGTAGCTGAAAGAAAATGTGCCTGTGAGTACCTGATGTGCTTGCTGTAGGTTAGTGCTGCCGGTGAGTTCCCTGGGAGACCAACTTGGAGCACACGTTTGCCTGCAGGGCATTTACTGGACAGAACTCTTGAAAACTGTCCATGGGAATGGACAGAGGGATAAGCTGGGCCTCTGTGCAGCCACAGCACAGGCCTCAGTTGATCCCATAGTAGCTCTGGGGCTGCGTGGGCCTTAGAGTTGTTCAGAATTGGAGCAGAGGGGGTGGGTTCCCTGGGAAGGACCTGACCATGGCAGCTCTCTTGGGCTGAGTGCAGTGGCTGGAAGGGAACTTGGCTTAGAGGACTTGGTGGCTGGTGCTAGCAGATGGGAGAATGAGTACTTTAGTCCTGAAGCGGCCAGGTCTGGACAGTGTGCCACAGCATCTACAGTAGCTAGTAATTCTGATTCTTCTAAATGTGACAAATCCTTTCTGAGGCTACCAGATTATTGAAGGTAAATTGGATAAACCTGAGGTTATATCTTGTAACCTTATATAATCTGTAAACAATTTTCAGTATTTTTAAATATATTTTTTCTCAGAATGCATACCTTTATTTGAATTGAAAAGTAAAGTTGGACCTTACCTGATAGAATATAAGTCTCATCTGGCTGACTGATTTGAGAGTGAGGACTAACTTTTCCAATTATATGGTTGACATTTTCCTTAGATCGAATAAACTAAATTTATAGCCCTAAACTTTTGATGAAAATATACTTAAAGCACATTATAAGACAATGGCATTTTATTAAAAAAAAAATGGGAAGAAGTCATGCAGAAACCTCACTTTTGTGTTGGTTTGGCCAAGGTATGATAAAATTAACTTTACCCCCTAATTTTTTCTGAGTGTATCATTTTGAACAAACTGTATTTAAATAAGAGAGTAACATATCATTAACAGTAAAGCCTCATTGATAAACTGTCCAGAAATTGAGAAGGTGAATGAATCTGATTGGTAACAAATCTTTTTCCATCTCAGATGGTTTCCAATTCATTGTTTTTAGTTACATTATAAGAGGCCCTAACTGATTTATTGGATGATGGATCATTAAAAATGAATTTTGGCTCAGATGGACTTTGAAGATCGACATTGCTTTCTTCCACACCCACACTGTCTTTTCTCCCTTACTCAGCTTAATTTTTCTCTCTGGCATATAACATCTGGCATATTATATGTTCACATATATATGTGGTAATTCTCTGGCCTTTCCCACTAGAACATAAGCCCTGTAAAGACAGGGACTTTGTTTTATATACTGCTCACCTCCAGCTGATAGAGCAATGCCTGGCACTTAATAGGCTCTCAATAAATTTTGCTGAATCAAAAAATAAATTAATGAATTAATGAGTGGAAGAGGACCAGAAGAAGTGAAATATTGAGGGAATATTTGGGAATGTATCCTAATACAAGAGATAAAGAGTTTGCAAGAAAACTTAGAAAAGTGAACTTTAGTTTAGTTACTGGGAGGGGTTTGATATTGTTAAATGTTAGAGATCCGAGTCAGGATAAACTTTGAGTATTGATTTACCACTATTAGCACATTCTAAATTTGGATTACTCTTACTCAGAATAAGTTCTGTTCTTTGTCTCTTTGGTCCCCTTGGAAGCGTTTTCAGTCTCACCAGGCCATGTGTGCCAGTTAAAAAGCATGTATGCTTTATGGAGTTGAGTCCAATAAAAGCTTTTCAATCAACCCACATTCATAGTGGAAGATTACTTTCATTCTTGGGAAGGGTGACATATGCGTGTGAAGCCCAGTATTCAGATGAAAGGAGTACTTTGGTATTATTTAACTGTGTATTGGCAAGACCTGAGCCAGTATCTAGTTTCTCTTTAGAGACATTTTGCATTATATTACAGTACTCTTACTGTGCTGTGCCAGGGAAATTAAGATCAGCTGGAACACTCTGTAGGTCATTGGCTTGGAATCTCAGGGCACTGGGAACTTGATGTTTTGTTTTAATGACCTCATTTAGGCTGAACCTGTCTTTGTCTCAAAGGCATAAGAGCCTCTTTACAAAACCACGTCTGCACCTTGGGAAATACATGGGAAAGGTTTAGAGAAAAGTGACTAAATATTTGAAGGGATTGGGTCAACCTCCATGTACAGAGTACTTGATAAATGATGACTCGTTAGGTAAGGAAGATGAAGAGGCATATGCTTCAAGTCCCTTGTAGCCATCAAATTCCATCATTGTAGCCATCAAATTCCATGACGTCTGAAACATACTTTGAAGGTTGAAGAGGGGGTATTTTTAAGGAAAATGAAAGGACGAGGTGTTTACAGGTCATGTAGCCGTTCATGGGACTTGGGTTCTGGCAGATGCTCGCAGAGATTGCCAGAGGATGTCACTCTTGTGGAATGAAGCACTCCTCCATATTGCTCAAAGTGGGAGTATATGATGCGTGTATGCATATGGGGTGTGTGAGGATGGTGGGAGGGCCATATGGGAAGTTGCGTGATAAACATGGAACACCTTTCTGGAACAATCATTTTAGTTGAAAATGGGGGAAAATATTTCTATATTAAAATAAACACCCCTGTCTTTATGAGCGTCATGCACAAGTTACATGGATTTTTAAGAACAAATTTCATACCTTAGTGTCATTGCCCACCTGGAGGTGGCAAGCTCTGTGTAAGTTACTTTCTTTTGCATTTTCAGTAGTCCTGGTGGAAAAATTTGAGAAACACTAGTGTTGTTTTCAGTATTGTGGGAAGTGGTTTTTTTGTAATCCTTGGGAGGATTGGTTATCAACTTTTTTTTTCCTTCCCAGCTTTTCTCTAGCCAAAATTCTTTCTCTCTAAAGTTCCACTGATTTTGAGGCACCTGGGAGCACAGTGGTTGAGCGTCTGCCTTTGGCTCTGGTTGTGATCCTGGGTTCTTGGGATCCAGTGTCACATCAGGCTCCCCGGAGGGAGCCTGCTTCTCGCTCTGCCTGGGTCTCTGCCTCTCTCTGTCTCATGAATAAGTGAATAAAATCTAAATAAATAAATAAATAAATAAAGCTTCCCTGATTTTATTGGCGTCTATATCATTTAATATTGAGGATATCGGGTCCTTACACCTTTGAGGTGTTTTTTTCGGCTCTGTTTTCTTCAGCTCGGCAGGAAGTGGCCCTCACTGAAGCTTTGGAAAACCACTTTATTTTGAAGACCTACTTAAGGGCTTATTTTGATACCTCAGCAGTTTGGGGCATTTTTGACCTACTCTTCCTTTTTTGACATCTATCACTTATAGGCCTCTGTCATAGGATCTCAGTGTTGGCTTCCTTAGGGTTTCATCCTAGAACTTTTTTTCACCTTAGTTTCCTTTTATTGCTCTGGTGATCTCATCTACCCCCATGGCCTCAACTGCAATATACATAGAAGTCTAGACTAGTCATACTAGACAGTCTGCTACATATCTTCACTTATACTGTCTATTGGCATATCAAATTTGGTGTATTCCAAATTGAATTAATCCTTTTCCTCTTCCACTTGTTCTTTCTGCTTTCCCTTCCTTAGGAGTGGCATACTCTACCTATGCTAGAAATAAAAAATCCTAGTTCTTAGTTCCCTCACGTTTCCTCTCTCTCCTCATCTGATTGGTTACAAAGTCCTCTTGGAAAAAACACTTGACTTTATCCATTCTGCGTTAGGTGTCCTGCTCTGAGATAATCTACCAGGTCCGGTCTGTTGCTTTATCAGTGTGTTTGCTTATCAGTGTTCTGTGATCCAGGAAGCTCACCAGTGGCAGCAAGAGCCAAGTCTGCCTTGGACATCAGTGCGCTTCCAGATCTTAGCATTGTGCCTGGCACATCGTAGGTCCTCTGTAAATACTTGCTGAATGAACAGATGGTTCAGATAGCACTTTTACCCAGAGTAGGATTCATTTCTAAAATATCTGATAGATGACCATCCATATGGTCTCCTTGAGCATTTTCAATGATAATAAGTTCATTTTGCCTTGTGATCAACAAAATCTCTATATAAATGCCTTCTTAGGAACTGCATGAAAACCAAGGGTGTATATCATTTGTTTAATTGCTTAATTTTTTATAGGATTTTTACCTTTCCCTATTTAAACCTTAGTTTTGATCTGCTATCCCAGCATGTCAGGATATTATTGAATTATATTCTTTTATTACAGTAATTGTTGCTCCCAGCTTTGCTTCATATGCACATAGGAGGAAATGGCATTAATGTCTTCATTCATGAAGGAAAGACAAAGCTTGCCATGTTAGCCTGCACTCAGGATTGGTGGATTAGTCAATGCTAAGTTTTCTCAACATGTTGCTAATTCATTTAACCACTATTATTGAGTGCCTTCTTTGTACTGATCCTTGTGTTTACATGTGTCCCTTGAACAACACATGTGGGCCCACTTATCCAAGGATTTTTTTGGATAATACTATAAATGTATTTTGTTTGACTTGCGAACTTGACTTCTTCACCATATTTTCTTTTCTCTAGCTTACTTTGATAATATAATATAACACATAATAATATAGCACATAATACATATAACATCCAAACATGTTTGGCTCTGTTACTGGTAAATCATCTGGTTAACAGTAGGCTTAGTAGTAGCTAAGCTTTTTTTGGGAGTCAAAAGTTATATGTGGATTTTTGACTGTGTGGGGGATTGGTGTCCCTAATCCCTGCATCATTCAAGGGTCAACTGTATAATTATGTTATCATACTGGTCTTACTCCATCTTGTCCATCAGCAGCATCATGAGGCATTCCTCAGGTATTCTTTAGAAATCAAGATATCTTCAATTCTAGATATTCCTTTGACCTATCAGTATAGAGGCTTACTTAAATAGTTATAATTTAGCAATTATTATTATTATTATCAGTAATAGTTTTTCAGTTCTTACAGTGCACCAGGTGCTGTACTAAGAAGATAATAAGTTTTATAACATCCTTTTTTCCCAATACATCAATGAGGTAGACACTATCACCATATCCATCTTAAAGTGGAGGACATTTAGGTTTAAGAAATATTACATTATTTGATCAAAATTACACAATTGGGAAGTGATAGAGGCAGGATCTAAATTCAGACTGCCCTGTATCCATTAAGATTTATAGATTCCTGTTAACTTTCATTCTTCCTTCCTCCCTTCTTTTCTTTTTTTTTTTTTAACTTTCAAAAACATCTTTAGAACCAAAAAGGAATATTTTTAATAGATCCATACTACGAGTAGTATTTGAAGGGAACGTAGTTCTAGAGGTAGGCATTCCTGAGATGTCACTCTTTTAATGTGGTATAACCAATGTGCCTGTAGGAACAGAACCAGTTTTAGATTATTCTAAAGGTTCCTTTCACTCAACATTAGCTTAGACTTGATTATCTTATTTCTAAATATATAAAATTATAGTAATCACACAAAATTTAAATATAAAAATGCTCTTTCCTTCTTTGAGAAAGGTGATTCATCAAAACTATGAAGACTATATCCTGGATTGTGGAGGTCTGTACAGTTGTAGAGGAGTCTGACTTCTTTTTTCTTACACTGGTTTCTAAGGTGGCATATATCCTTCCTTGATATTAGTGATGATATAATTTGTAAGATACTTTCAAACATGTTATAGCTTTTGTCCTTTTAATATATGCCTGTTGCCAGTGTATGAGTTAGTTTTATTCAGTTTTATAGATGAGAAGAGATAGTGTCAAAGATCAAGAGTTAAATCCTATTGTATTGCATGACAGAGACAGGACTTGAACCCAGATTTTCAGATTTCAGTTCTAGCCCTGAGTACCTAATACAAATTTGATAGGTAGCATTCTGTTTAAAAACTGTGTATAAAATACCCACTTTGTGTTTTCAATTATCACAAATTTTATGCAGTGAAACATGGTCTGTGCCAGTTAGTAAAGAGTTGTCTTTTAGACTGCATGTGAAACCCAACTTTAATATATTCTGATCTCCTTTACCTCTAGTGTTTTTCTTGTGGCATTGGTATACTGCTTTCAGGAAATATCAAAAATGCTTTTTATTATTGTTTCAGGAAATGTCAGAAATCCTTATTATTTTTAATTTGTAGGATTTTGAATGATTTTTTGAAACTACCAGGGAAACTGGATCATTCTCAAATAAGGATGCATTCTGATGAAAGAGTTTAGCTGTACTCTGGGGTGTTAAATTAATTTTCATTGACAGACACTTGCTTGGGATTTAATTGAGATTTAAGTTGTAAAAACCCTGCCTTGTGGCCTAGAGAACAATTGGGCAAAGTAGATAAAGTGGAGGGGAAAGTATTTTCTCAATCTTTTTTCCCCTTGGACAGAACCCAGGTCACTTGCAGAGATTTGGAAGCGGACCTGTCCTGCCACTACCTGGTCACCATTAGCTAGTCAGACATGCATCATTAGAATAAATGCAAGGCTATAAATATCAGTGCAGAGATTACTGGTTTTTAAAGCATGGGATTAAAAAAAAGATTCAAATACTTAGAGATTGAATTAAATTCTATTTAATAAAAAGAAGCTAAGGAAAAGAGGAAAGAAAAGCCAATCCTTCAGAGCAGGCACTCTTTAGATGGCTCCAAACTTGCGGAGAAGGTTGAAACCGCGCAGCCGCTGTGGATAACGTTAGCGCTGCAGAAGCAGAAGGGATATGATTACGATTATAGCGATATGATTACCCTTTAACTTTAGAAAAATTTTTTCTATGTATAATGCTTTAGGGTGTCTAATTCTCAAGCTTCAGTAGGAATGACACATACCTAGAGTATTTGATATAAGTGCAGTTTCCTGGGCCTCAACCCTGATGAGTCTGTTTCTATAGGTCTAGATTTATTTTTAGCTTGAATTTGAACTTGAGTTACCTTTAAAAATAGAGTATTTCTAATACAAAAAGATATAAACACTATATTTATTGTAGCATTATTTACAATAGCCAAGATATGGAAGTCACCTGTATGTCCATTAATAGATGAATGGAGGGGATCCCTGGGTGGCTCAGCAGCTTAGTGCCTGCCTTCAGCCCAGGGTGTGATCCTGGTGTTTCAGGATCGAGTCCCACATCAGGCTCCCTGCATGGAGCCTGCTTCTCCCTCTGCCTGTGTCTCTCTCTCTCTCTCTCTCTCTCTCTCTGTGTGTGTCTTATGAATAAATAGATAAAATCTTAAAAAAAACAATACATGAATGGATAAAATAGATATGTTGCACACACACACAGTGGAGTATTATGCAGCCATGAAAAGTGGATGAGAGCTTGTCATTAGTGACACGGATAGACCTACAGGATATAATGCTAAATAAGACTGTGAAAGACAAATATGATATGATTTTACTCATGTAGAATCTAAAAAAACAAAACAAAATAAATGAATAAACAAACAAAAAGCAGAATCAGACTTATAAACACAGAACAAATTAATGATCGCCAGAGGGAAAGAATATGGCAAATATATTGTAACCTGTAAAGATATTGAATCACTATGTCATACACCTGAAACTAACACAACATTGTATGTGGACTAAAATAAAAAAATAATTTAAGGTTTATTTGTTGTTTAATAAAGAACTTATATGGTAATGGGAATTGTCAGGGGCATAGGACTGCAAAAGTGGTTGTTGAAGTAGACCACACTCGGGGGCGCTCTTGAAATATGTTTTTGTCTGTGGTTAGTTCCAAATACAGACAGCAGAGGGGGCATGCTTTAGATGACCCAAAGAACCTGTGGACCTGATTGTTTTGGTATGAGTTATTCTGCATTGCATTGTTAATTTATTTCATTTAGACTATTAGAGAAATATTATTTGTTGAAACAAATGATCTGTTTTATTTTTTTTTTTATTTTTTATTTTTTTTACAAATGATCTGTTTTAGAAGAGACCATGTGATTGGAAGTTTTTATAGGTTAATTATTTGAAGAAAAACATTTTAATTTTATATTTAGAGAATTCTGATTTCTTTTCACATTTTCTTTTTTTTTTTCAATTTTTATTTATTTATGATAGTCATAGAGAGAGAGAGAGAGAGAGAGAGAGAGAGAGGGCTGAGACAGAGGCAGAGGGAGAAGCAGGCTCCATGCACCGGGAACCCGATGTGGGGTTCGATCCCAGGTCTTCCGGATCGCGCCCTGGGCCAAAGGCAGACGCCAAACCGCTGCGCCACCCAGGGATCCCTCTTTTCACATTTTCATATTATATATGAACAATGGGTCTCACTAGTATCTCTTATAGGTCGGGTTTTTATTTTTAGTTGTAAGAATTAAGAATCTGATACACTAAAGGGTTAGTTGATTATAAAACTAGAATTGACAGATGTCTCCTACCGATTGTTGTATAAAGTTCCATAATATTTTGCCTAAGAATTGAAGATATATGTCATTCAGTCCATCTTATATCATTAAAAATGGGAAATGAATCTTATATCCTAAAACTTTTTTCTCTTTCCTTCCAGATGTTATGTATATATACTTTTGTTTATAATTTGGTATTCTTTTTTCCGTGACATTTTTCCATATATGCTTTTATCGTTTAACACTCTATTAGTAACAATAGAATAAATCAACTTGAATTAGGTTAAGCATAAATGGAATGCCTCCTTTGCCATTATTTTTGTCAAATTGTGACCTGTTTTGAAGGCAGATACTGTTCTTTTTTATCTCTTCAGTTTCTACTGTGCAACATTGAACAGAGTAATGAGTGGCACCGTTGGTGTCAATTCCTAGATACAGGCTATGATGGATTAAAGCTGGCTATAGTTTCTTTGCTATGCTTCACATTCCTGTCTTGTTCTCTAGAATCTTGGAGGGATCTGATTATTCGATTTATAATATAATGGAGGTGACACTGTGACAGTTCCTGGTCCAAAGCTTTAAGCAACTGGCAGCTTCCTTTTCTTTCTTTTTTCCCCCCCAAAGATTTCATTTATTTGGGAGAGAGAGAGAGAGAACGTGCAAGTGGAGAGGGAGGTAGAGGGAGACGGAGAAGGAGGCTCCTCACTGAGCAGGGAACCTTATGTGGGCTTGATCCCAGGACCTGGGGATCATGGTCTGAGCCATAGGCAGATGCTTAACCGACTGAGCTATCCAGGTGCCCAGGGACTGGCAGCTTCCATTTCCTGTTTCCTGGAGTGCTGTCTTTGGAAAACCTAAGCTTATGTGAGCCTTGTATGACTGTATTGAGACCTTCATGCTGGAGAGACCACGTGAAATCTTTCTGATCAGTAGTCTCAGTCAAGCTCATCTATTGAGCCATCCCTGCCAAGATGCTGGACATGAGAGTGAGATGGTCTTGAATCCTCCAGACCAGCCCATCCACCAGCCGAATACCTTGACACCAATGTAGACCTGCAGAATTATTTAGTGAAGCCCTGCCCTCCTGATCCACAAAAGCATGAAATACAGTAAAACGATTGTTTTAAGTCACCATGTTTTGGGACAGGTTGTTATGCAGCAATAGGATAACCAGAACAAAGGCTTAGCGCCTGAGAGAATAATAGATGGTGGAAACTGGAAGGGAACCTCAGAGAATATCCCACTTAACTATTCCTCTTTGTGGGGAAAAACTACATTCCAGAGAGAGAGGAAGTGACATTTTCACTTCAAGGTCATCCAGACAATTATGGTCCCAGTCAGTATTCTCACCTGTCTTTGTTGCTCTTGCCTCTGGAGGACCCTATATGCTCATTAGTTTTGCACTTCAGAAATGGTAAGTAAAGACCTATAGATAGAACTTTGAGATCATCTAAAGAACTATTACCATGATAGAAAGAATTTTTGCGACCTCAAAAAGGACCTGACCCCAAAACAGTATTTGTTCCAGAAATACTCAGTCCAGCTATTTTTTTATTATTCAACTGTTGTGATAAAAAGTTATGTTCTAGTATAAGTGTTTTACTTAATACTCAAATATAGTAAATAATATACTAGAAAAATAAGCATGCACATAAATAATGATTGCTCATTTCGTGTACAGGCAATCTCAACATTTATTTATGCAATTTGTATTTCAAAAATTCATTGGTAATTTTGGAAACTTTGAATGCATTTTTCCATAGAAGCAATTATTTAAAAAATTTAATATGTAATTTGCCCAGTGTTTAATCACCTTGTTTATCAATTTTCCATGGAATAATGCTTTCCAAATTTCAGCTTGGTATCTGTGAACCCAGCAGTCCAACCTCCCCCTCTACTTGTCTTTGGCAGAGGAACTGGATTCTGCACTTTCTGTGAGCAGTGGGAGTGAGCGCTCACCTTGCTCTCAGCACCAGCTGGTGGCAGATGTCTTCTTCTGACTAAGGATGAAGGGGAAAACATTCTGGGGACTCCGTGGAGTTGGAGAGTGTGCTCTACTTAGTGATGAGGAGAAGAGCAAAGGGAACATGGTTCAGGACTTCTTGTTGGTTAAATTTCTTAGTTCAGGTCAGCCCCTGCTGTTTTCCCTCCACTCTTTCAAGTATCCTAGAGATTATATGTATTTGCTTTCATTTTCATCCTTCTCAATAGCTTCCTCCTTTCGAGGTATCAATTCTTGAACTCACTAGACAACAAAAGGAAATCTTTTCGTTTTTCTATAGGTTTCTATTTGTATTTTTTTAAGGATTTTATTTATTTGTTCATGAGAGATACAGAGAGAGAGAGACAGAGACATAGGCAGAGAGAGAAGCAGGCTCCATGCAGGGAGCCTGATGTGGGACTCGATTCCACGACTCCAGGACCATGCCCTGGGCTGAAGGCAGGCACCCAACTGCTGAGACACCCAGACGTCCCTATGTTTCTGTTTCTAAAGATGAATAGTGATTTTCTTTAATTTCATTTCTTTTTCTTTCTTTCTTTCTTCTTTCTTTCTTTCTTTCTTTCTTTCTTTCTTTCTTTCTTTTTCTTTCTTTCTCTTTCTTCTTTCTTTCTTTCTTTCTTTCTTTCTTTCTTTCTTTCTTTCTTTCTTTCTTTCCTTCCTTCCTTCCTTCCTTCCTTCCTTCCTTCCTTCCTTCCTTCCTTCCTTCCTTCCTTCCTTCCTTTTGGAGAGAGAGAGCATGTGCACATGCACAAGGTGGGGTGAGGAGAGTGAGGGTAGACGGACAGAGGGAGACGGAAAGAGAGAATGCCAAACAGGCTCCATGACCAGCGCAGAGCCAGACATAGAGTCTGATCCCCTGACTCTGAGACCATGACCAGAGCCAAAACCATGAGTCACATGCTCAACTGGCTGAGCCACCCAGGTGGCCCTCTTTGATTTTCTTTTCCTTTCTCTTGTCTTCTCTCTCTTCTTTCTCTTCCCTCCCTCCCTGACCCACCCACCCATCCATCTATACTTCCTTCTTCCTTCCATCTTTTCTTCTTTCCATCCATCTACCCACTCACCTTTCCATCCTTCCTCTCCACCCGTTGTCTTATTTCTCTTAAAATCAACCTAATTTCTTTTATCCTTGGGAGTTGTTAGTTAGTATAGTTAATTAAATCCTTCAGTTTATTTTTGGATTCAGGGAAAGTGAGTGGCACTTTTACTGCTTATATAACTAAGGCAAGTTATGGGTACTTCTCCTAGATTGTAAGCCCTTGGTAGGAGGGATTATAGCTAATTTTTCTCTATAATCCCTTTTCACATATTTTTGAAATACTTAGCAATATTTATTGTGTAAATGAATAAAAATGAAAGATCACAGTTATGGCCTGTCTTTATGATTCTGTATCTGTGCTATGAGGGTGAAACGCACTGATGAAGATTATTTTAAAAGCCTCTAAATGTATGTATGTTATCCACATTTCTAGCCAGTGTGTTTAATGCAAGTATATATGAGAGTCAAAATCTGCCTCTGGTTTTCCCTTTTGCCTGTTATTTTTCACCTTCATTGATAGTCTAGTAATAGCGTTTGGCTTTCTTGTTATGATACCACCCAGCAGTGGAGCTGTGTAAAGCCATAGATGTGGCGTAATTAATTCACTGATAATAAGGGGGAATATCTGACAATACTTCCATTCCTTAGAGTAAGATTAAGTAAATCAAGGTTTGTAGTGTATTTCGAGGATTAAAGACTAGATCTAGGAAACATTTTTTTTTCAACAGTGTTTTTGATGACGAGTGAACTCTAGTTCTTTACTTGAGCAGAATAATTTGTACTGTGACAGTTCCAACTTTCCTCAGGATTAAACAAAAATTGTTCTGAAAAGTTCAAGGTAATTTTTGTGTTTTATGTTTCCTTGAGCCTGATTTGAAGTGTAAAAATAAGATGCCAAAAGTCCCAACTTGAAGAACATATTATTCTACCAAATGTTGTCTTTGTGTATTTATCAGTTTTTTTGCTCCAGCCATTCTAAACTATTTGCTATTTTTATCTTCTTAGGCCAAATGTACTTTAAATAATTCCTCAAGTAATCGAGAAGAAATACATAACAATGAGAGAATCCCAAATAGTAATTTTAAGAGAAACTTAGAATAATATAAAAGGAAACTTTTTATTAAGGGTTTTGGTTAATTCTCAGTACTTTCTTTTTTTTTTCCCTTAAAGAAAGCTGGCATTTTAATCATTTGAGAGGCATTAATTACCTTTTTGTGTTAGGGTTCAGGATTCTTCAGACTTTTGTTGGGGTACAAATTCATTTAGAAAATCAGTGTTTCAAAAGATGAAATAATGCTATTTGTTTTACTAAAACATATTAATATTAGAGATTTTATTAAAAGTGTAACTTCTGTTACAGTTTAATCACTCATGTTTGGGAAAAAATTATTTGTAATTGTGGATAGAGTGGAGTACATACAGTATACTTCAAGTTGGAAGTTTATATGTGGATATCAAATACCGAATGCAGGGGCATCTGGGTGGTTCATTGGTTGAGCATCTGCCTTTGGCTCAGCGCGTGATCCCAGGGTCCTGGAATCGAGTTCTGCATCGGGCTCCCCATAGGGAGCGTGCTTCTCCTTTTGCCTATGCTGCTGCCTTTCTGTGTCTCTCGTTAATAAACAAATAAAATCTTTAAAAAATATATAGAATGCAGCTTTTGTTTAAATTTTCTACTCAGCTTATTCTTATTAGACTCCTGATCTTGTTTTGTACTATTGCAGTAGTCTATAAAGGTCATCAGCTGGTCTCCCAGGTCAGACTCTTCTTTTCTTTTTCTGTTACTGCTAGACCACTCCTTCTAAAAACCTAAATCCAAACATGACATTCTTCTATGTTAATTCTTGAGTGGCTGTCCACTACCTATAAAACAGCCTAAGCTCTTTGCTATTGTTTTGCCTCAGTGATCTGTCTTCTGACAAGGTTGCCCTTGAGTGCTGTCTCCTCTCACTCCACATCTTGGAGGGAGGACTCCTGAGTTTAAAGACCCGTTATACAGACTTACAAACTGTGACCTTTTCTTTTTTAATATTTAGTAATACCTCCTCTGTACGTGGCTTCTATTTCTAATTTCTGAGTATTTCAGCATTTGTAGGACATATTGGATTGCTTATCATTGCTTCTGCCCCTCAGGTTTGACCTCCCTCCATTCACCTAAGTCATCTATCACTCTTCTTTCTAGTCATTTTATGTTTTCATGTAATAAAGTTCGTGGTTGAATTTGCTTCCTGGTCTCTGTAGATGGCCTTAGTGTTTGTCATTGTTGTTGTTTGGGGCGGGGGGAATTTGAAAAGGAAGAGAGAGTGCATTAGAAGACTATAGTCTTAAAGCTTTAAATACATTGAAAATACTTTTATTAATTCATTTATTCATTTAATTTGTAATCCTATTGCCTTGAGTAGGTATAACATGTAGTTCACAATATAAAAATACATTAAAATTACTCATTGAAAAGTCTTGCTCCATTCTTGAATCCATTGGCTCATAATGTCTCCCCCAATCCCTATAGGAATCCACTTTTATCAATGTCTTTTGTATATTCCCTTATATTCATTTATTTAAATATTAACTATGCATAGTTATCTATATAGTTACTATAGTTAAACACACACACGTCCTATTCACTTTGCTTTTTGGCTTAACTGTTTCTTTGGATATCTTTACAGTAAAGTGCTTTAAAGGTACAGGCTACTATATAACATAAAATAACTTGTATTAATTTGTGATTTAGAGTGGGTTCTTGCATAGTTGCAATGACATTTATATAAAACTCAAGGCTTATCACCAGGAAATGCAAATGACTGGAGAATAACAGATCAAGGACAAGTGTGGAGGCAGAGATGAAATGTGATGAGAGAAGCAGCTCGATGCTGAAAGGGAGTAAGAAAAGAGAGGCGGGAATTTAGGCCAACTTTCATAAACTGAGGAATATTTTCACATATGGAAAAAAAAAGGTCATAGAGCACAATGCTCAGCCACATACAAAATACTTACAAAGTAAGCAGAGAGAGTCTTACCCTGTGCCTCCCCAAATATTTGTAGTGACTAGCAAAGTTGCATAAGAAACTTCTGTCACTTCCAAAAGAGAATACATCTCTGTGTACACATCTGGAAAAATTTTGATAGATTTGAGACTATGAAAAGTTTCTATGACTTTTGGCTTATTAGTGTATATTCAGCAATGAATATGTATTCAGTGATTCAAAATGAGAATGATGCGTTCAAGTGAATTATTTTCCCAGCATCTGTAACTACATTCTACAAAAACAATTACACAAAGACTTTTCTGGTTGGACTTGAGTTAATGATGCCAAATACATGGTTCCATCAGGCTTTGTGTATATGTAAATTAGAAAGTTCTATTAAAATACATAATACAAAAAAGTTTGGTGCTCTAGAAGATTCTTACCTGAGTGATCTTACACATCAGTCTTTAATTGGAAAATAATTTATATATATATATGTATGAAATTTTCCAAAATTAATTGGGAAATCTACTTTTATTTTATATTTTAAATTTTAAATAGATGTTTACATTTAAATAATGTATGTAAATAAACTTAAATGTTATGAAAATCTAGGGGATACTTGAGTGGCTTAGTCGGTTAAGCATCTTGCCTTCAGCTAATGTCAGGGTTCTGGGGTCTAGCTCTGAGTTGAGCTCCCTTCTCAGTGGGGAGCCTACTTTTCTCTCTCCTGCTCCCCGTCCCCCCTGCTCATGCTCACTCTCTCTCAAATAAATAAATAAAATCTTTTAAAAATATGTGCTTTAAAAAAATAAATATTATGGAAAACTAGAAATTATGTGCAAACAAAAGATAGAGGTAAAACCCCTGAATAAAAATTAAAAGCAGAATCCCATTGCTTAGAAATAACTCTTGCTAACATCTTGGGTACCTCATCTTTTTCTAACTTTTTAATGCATCTGAACATAATTTAAAAAATTTTTGATCACATATTGTACATTGATCTAAACTTTTAACAGTAAATGTTCCTATTAATGATTTGTTTTCTTGTTTTACAAATGTAGAGACCGAGACCCAAGAGAATTAAATTGCTTGCCAGTACTTGGCCATAATCCTTTATTGAGTGGAATAGAGGCAAGAATAGAACTCAAGTTTTCTCATCTTTCTACAGTGTCACTGAATGCAGGACCCACTCTTTAATTTCTCAGATCGTTAACAGGTTGCTCTGTACACCAATTCCAGCCTGTGAAGATGAATGCTGCATGAACACAGTGTGCCTAGTGGCTGGTGCCAGCCACCTGCTTGGATTCATTGGCGGTGGCCAAGGGCAGGATCTCCAAGTGAGAGCTGGCTTGTTCAGCATTGGGTCCCAAAGGTCTCATTGAGATCAGTAGCCTATGAAACAGAGTCTCTGGGCCAAGCTTATCAAGCATGTCTGCTTAGTTGCCCAGAATACTGGATGCTGCTTTGGAGAAGGCAGGGGGGATCAGGAAGTAGTTTCTGAGGATTAGTGACAAATGATAGGGAATTAAACTGCCCTGAGGCGTTTGGAAATCTCTGGCCCTCAGACCAGCAATACAGAGAGGATTGGAAGATACTAGGCCTTCATATATCTTGATTCTTTGAAAATTAACAAAATCAAAGTATGGGTGTTACAGGACCCAGTTGGAGCTGGGCAAAGTAACCTTGTCTCTTTCCTTCTTTTATTGAAAAATGTAAGTACTGTTAAGATACCCTGAGCCCAAAGCTCTGCTTGCGGATATTACTGATGTCAGGGTTGGGGGGAGTAATAATTATTTTATTTATTAATATGTATATTTACTTATATGTGTATATTTATTTATTTATTTGGTGGGGAAGGGGCAGAGGCAGAGGAGGAAAGAGAATCTTAAGCAGGCTCCTTGCCCAGCACAAAGCTGATCTCACAACCCTGTGACCGTGACCTGCACTGAAATCAAGAGTCAGACACTGAGCCACCCAGGTGGCCCTATTTATTTATTTATTTTAAATTAATTAATTAATTAATTTGTTTGTTTGTTTTAGTCTTGAAGGATTCCAAGACTTTTGTCACTCTGTAGATACTTTCAATGCAGTTCTTTGGTCAAAACCTTTTACTTCGAGGAGTAGAAGGCACCTCATTGAGTTGTAAATGCCAGGGTAATCTCCCTGTGCACTCTTTTTCCATCCCTAGTTTTAGATAGTCTACATTTACACAGAAGACTGGTGTGGAAGAGTATTTTAAGTGCCAATTTATCTCATTAGCCACTGGGTTTGAGAGGAACTCTCAATTAAATACACAGAAATTTCTATGTATTATCTCTAATCAGCTTAATATTAGAGCTGAAAGCAATTTCTTAGGACTGATAGAAATTTTATTAGGCCAAATAATTTTACTAGGCTAACAAACTGCATGATTGATATAGGATTCCAGCCAAGCGTTGCCATGTGATTACATGTATGATGGAGCTGTTCACAAAATAAATCAAGGAGTGGTTTTGCAAATGTGGATTAGAATAGAACCAGTGCAGTTATGTATTTAGAACACTTTTACAGCAAATAATGGAGTTAATATTTTCTTTTCATTATAGTGAAGAATGTAATTGTGTCTTGTTTGTGAAATTTTTAAAAAGCGAAGCTACTTCTACAAAGCATAATCTGATGAAACTGCTGTTAAAGACACATGTCAGTCTTTAGTGTCAAGGTGCTACGTGTTGTATGTAGAGAGCATAAGTTAAATGTCAATTTGCACTAGTTTATAACCTCAGTAATAGTATTGTTGCTTTCCCCTCCCCCCGCCCCTTCCTAAACTATCGGATTTAGTTTCACTTGGGCATTTTTTTTTTTAAAGTCAGGCAGTTGATTTATTCCAGAATTGATATATCTGAAAGAGTACAGTCACATTCAGTTTACTGGGAGGCAACATGTTTCTGGTGGTGTTGTTACTGCTCAATAGTGTTAGAACAACTAACTTGTTCTTAGAAATTGATAACCATCTTTTAAGCCTTCCCATTGGTGACTGATCTTAATTCCTTGTGACTATCTGATTTTGAGAAAGAGTATAAAGTTGTTTCAGGCCAATTCTAGAGAATGACATGAGCACCCACACTAGGAAATCTAGGAAGTTAATGAGGCTCTGAGTTTCTTGCTGGACTTGAGAACTTAGTATTCCCGAGCAAGAATATAAAAATTGCTTGTGGACAGGAACATTGTTAGAATAAGGACATAAGATGTCTGAAAACTTTTTCTGTGACATATTCTGTGGAACTGCAAAGTAGAATATTTTAACTAGCATAGTATTTTTTCCAAGGGCAAGGTATTATTATAGCTGTAATTTGAACTAAATACATCCTAGTAGGATAGTTTTGTGAAAGCAAAAACAACAATAACCACAAATCATTATAAATAGCATTTGAGTACAGTCTTATATTCCAGCTCCTGTAAAATGTCTGTAAATATATGCGTTGATTCCAGGAAAGGCTTCTATGTACTATATATGTGTGTGCATTCAGCATACACAGAATGTATTTCTACCTTATTAATTTTGTCTTGCAACTGAGATGTACCTTTCAGTGAATGCTATCCATACAAAATTTCTGGAATGATTTATCTGAATTGGGACTTTTAATAAAGGTGTCTGAGAGGTTTAAAGAGAAACCATATTTTTCTCAAAATAGCTTTCCCTGCAGCAAGCTGAATATTCAAAACTCCTGCTTTGACTTTAGAACCATGTTTCTTAAAATAGCTTGCAACTCCTCCTATTTATGCCAGAAAATAATGGTCTCTCATTTGTTAATAAACTGTCAAATGGATAGAGGTGGCTGAAGATAGAAATGCAGGTTTATTGTAAACAATTTGGAATGAAGCTCCACGTGATGAGGTTTACCCGAATAATTCCTAAGACAGTCTCTTTTAAAGGATCTCACCCATTTGCTGCATCTATATATTCTGCTATTTTTGTTAAATCAGTATCATTATCACATAGTCACTTCACATAAATATTTGAACTTGTGGTCAGAAAATGCATATTCTCCCACAATTACAGTTAAGAATACTTTTCTCTCTCCACCTACATACAGCTCTATAATGATGTCCACATTTGCTTTCTCAAAGTTTCTGCTGTGACCACTGGCAGAAACAGCATAGCAGACCAGATGGTTCGTTGATTTGAGTAGAAAAATTCTTTGGCCTTTATTTAATTCAGTAGTTGTACTCAATCTGCTCAGGAGAGTCTAATGAGAGAACATAAGGATGCTGCTGTTAAGCTGAGGTACGTTGGCAACATTTCTGCATTTCTTGCCTACCCTTGGCTGGGCATTGTCAGTAGTTTTCTTGTCTTTATAAAACCATCAAATGGATCATTTAAACAATAAAAGCATTTTTCCACATGGCATAATATTTTTTAAAAGTGGCTTGAGGTTTAACTCTTCTTACTGAGAGCATTTGTGAAGATTGGAAACGCAGATTTGTCTGTTAACTGATGAGAAGCTGACCATCTCATTTGGCTTAAGAAATATTTTGGTAACCACTGTGGTTCTAAGGTGGAAGGATCAGAATGAGTAGGAGTGAAGCCCTACACAAATGCTGGGACTGTCTTTGGAACTGGATGTGTATATCACAAGTAGCTGTGGCAAACACAGTATTTGGAAAGACCCTTTGAGTGCTCACCACCTTCCAGTGTTGTCTGCAGTGATTCCACGTCACTTCCTATCTGGTGCAGTACTTTTACAAATGTGAGAAAATTTTTATGTCAGGAGCACTTTTCTTTAGGAAAAAAAGATAATTCCAAATGTTGGTTTATGATTGGTAAGGTTAGCAGACTTTGAACTAGGGAAAATAAAAGTGAGTCAGGATCTTTGCCTTGAGGTATTTGTTAGAGTTTCAACTCACTGACTGTCCAATTGACTCCTTTCTTCCTTTCTTTTATTATCAGTAATGTTTTTTGTTAGTCTGTGGTATGAGAGTTGGTAATATAAACAATATTACATTATTATGTCAATTCCAGTAGTAGAAATACTTCATCCATAAAAATATTTGCGTTAGCATGTTCAGGGAATAAAGTGTCCTAGTAAACTAACACTAAAAGACAACTTTTTTTTGTGGAGAAAAACTGCCTTGAACAGAGTAGTGCACCTGAGATAATGAATGCCTAGCACCATACCTGAAACAGAAAGGGTCTTCATCCATAATTACTAGAGAAAAGGGCTCTATTTTTAAGGATATCTTCCCTTAGCACTCAGTCTTTTTTTTTTTTTTTTTAATAATTTGGCTAGCTATAGCATTTTAGGTTCAAAATAATTTTACTCTCAGAACTTGGAAAATACTAATCCACTATCACTCAGCATCAAGTTTTGAAGATAAAAAAGCTTGTTGCCGATCTGATTCCTATTTATTTGTAAGAAAGACTTTGTGTTTTGATTTGTTTATTGTTTTTATCTTCTCTCTGGAAGCTTTGCAGTTTTTCCTCTTACTGTTGGGATTATGATATTCCATTAAAATATGTTAAAAATTGTCTTTAAAAAACACACTGTTTTGCTTTGTACTTGGTAGGCTCATTTAATCTCAGGCCTACAGTCTTTTATTCAGCTAAGAGAACATTATGTGTTTCATTATTTTCTCTCTTCTGTTTTCCCCTTCTGGGTCCAAATTTTGCCAAGCATTATGTCAGCCTTGTGGTTTTGAGCGAGTTAACCTCTAACATCTTTGATCATCAATTGCATTATTATAAAGTGGAAATTATAATCCCCAGGAGGCCCGTACCCAATATGGTAATTATTCTTTCTCCTTCAGATGGCTTGCTCCCCTAAGCTTATCGTTTTGATCAAGGCACTTGAATCTAAATATAGACTTCTGGCTCTTAAAGTGATGTCTGGGCTGTTTTTAGCATGAAGGTTATTGGACATGACTCTGGTCTTCCTCAAGGTAGCACTGGTTCATTTCTGAAGGTTTCTTTGAATACTGTAGCACATGTTGTATGGCAAATACAGAGGGCTGCACAAAGAGAAGGGTCAAAGTATATATGGAAATTAGAACAGGATGTTAAATAGAAGGTGACATGTAGAGTCTGTTAGAAGATAGAAGTCTGTAAAAGAAAACAGGGGACCTACACTATTTCCATATGAGTTCATCTGATGAACGGCTGCCACATTAGTCTTCCCAGAAGAACAGCTCTGGTCATGTCACACTCCTTAAAAACCTTCACTGGATTCTGTTGCCTATAAAATTAACATAAGACTCGTCTATTCAAGTTGTCGCCTAAAAGATTGGCTCCAGAGAAACTTTCCAATCTTATAACATGCTATTCTCTATATATTCCTTCAGTCTAATAAAAATATATTACTCTTTCCCATATCTATCTTGTGCTGTTTCTCTGTGTGGCCCAACACACATGATTCATGCATCCCTTATAGCATCTGATCCACTGCATTGAAGTGATTTTAGGTGGGAGCTATGTAATACTCATCTGTGATCTGCTGAGGCCTAACAGTGCTTCATTCAGTTACCAAATTGTGCTTTGTTGACCATTGTAATTAGAAGTTTTTATATTATCTGTATGACCACTTTTTGATTTTTCTCAATAGCTGTAAGCACTTTGCTAATGAAACAGGAATACTGTCAGATATTTGGGACATACTTACTTAGTTTATAGTCCTGTACTTTTAATTTATAGGAAGAAAAGTGAAAATCAAATATAATACAGCAGTGACTGAAAATCTTATACATTTTAATGAAATTTCTTATGCCATCTAACTTATTTTGCCCGTGGAAATGGTTTGAAAATAAACTGACTTGCTACTTGGGATCAATGGTAATAAATCCACTGTGAGTTAAGGTGTCTTTCAAAATACGAATGTATTTGAATGCAGAATACGAATGTATTCTCTTCTGCTTCTTTTCCACTGATGAAATTGAAGATGGTGAAATGTCTCATTCTTTAACTTGGAGCTTTCCCTATAAGGAAATGGGTAACTTTTTAAAGGTATTAGCAGTTTCTTGATGGATATGAGGAAGAGGAATAGGCAAAACATCATATGGTAGTTTGTTAAGTGTGCTTTATATTTGGGAGAAGAGCAGCTTTAATTTTGTGCCTTCAATCATCAGGGTGACATTGATTTGTGGCAAGTCAGTGTATTCCTTTGTATTTTTGCAGTAATAATGATAAAAGAAAAATACTGAAGACTCCTGAAAAGGATTTTTATATTGTAGAGGTTTAATTCTAGTCATTGCTCTGAGAAATATTTTAGTTTCTTTCAGGAAATGAGTGTTTTCAAGTTTGTATTAATGTTTTCCGCCTTATAAATGGAAAAATACTTAAAGTCCATTTTGTAAAAATGTATTTTGCAGAGAGGAAAAGATGCTCTGAGAGTTGGTAGAGGACAAGGGATGAAAACTCAAGTCTTCCAACATAATACCAACAATATTAACAACATATAATGATACTAGCAGCTAATATGTATAATGCATATTTATTTACACGTACTATTGCTATAAGGAGACTGAGCATGGGAAGTACCTCAAGTACTTTATTTGAGGTCACACCATCATTAAGCAGGCTCAAATACAATGTATTTCAGTATCACCCAAAGATGTAATCTGTGGTTTCATTTTTCATTATTGATTGATTAATTGTAGATCTAATTGGCTTTATTATACAGTTCATGATCAGGCCTCATCACATCTAGTAAGTACAGGTGGTTTCACTCTTTTAACAAAGCTTTTGAGGAGATACAACTTCTCTAACAAAATAAGGATAAATAATTTTAAACCTGACATCAAAACATTAATATTAGTGCTGGTCTTTTAAATGTTCTTTTGTTTCTTTGCAGAGCATATATATGTCATGATCATAAAGATAGAATCAAACTCTGTTGTTGGGCCAAATAAAAACTTCCTATTTAAAATAAAAATATAGGGACACCTGGGTGGCTCAGCAGTTGGGCGTCTGCCTTTGGTTCAGGATGTGATCCTGGGGTCCAGGATCGAGTCCTGCATCAGGCCCCTTGCGGGGAGCCTGCTTCTCCCTCTGCCTGTCTGCCTCTCTCTCTCTTTCTCTCTCTGTGTCTCTCATGAATAAACAAATAGAATCTTCAAAAAATAAAAATATGAGAATAGAAATCTTTTGTAGTTTATGAATTGAAATATGATTTAATGCTTAAGTGCAAATGAGGTCAACTAATTGTGTTAGTTTAAGTGCAATGAGGTCAACTAATTGTGTTAGGTTCACAGTAAGACAAAACAAGTGTGATTTTCAGCACCAATAAAAGAGAAACCCTCAAATAAGAAAAACTCCACTTCATTAAACTTACCTAGAATGTTTTTACAATTAGAAAATCTACGAAGAAATTATTGCAACTTTAATCTGAAAATGAGTACAATGTTTTACAACTTCAAATGGTTTATTGTATACCTTCACTATTTACCAGTTTTATGTTACTCATTTTTCCTTTTCTGCTTTCTTTTGTACTTATCAAGTACTTTTTATGTTATGTAACTGTTTCACTCTGTTATCTTATAGTTTCACGGTATTTTGCAATTCCTTTGGTGACTGTCTTTGACTTTATAACATGCATCTTTGACTTTACCCAAGGGGTACTGTCACCACTACTCAGATCACTTAGTTCTTCTATTACTGTCCTTCCATCCTTTGTGCTCGTGTTGTCAGATATTTTAATTATATATTTATTTTAAATTTCATAAGATAGTGATATGTTCACTCAAAATTCATTTTGAATTACCAATATACTCTTCTCATTGCTCTTCTTTGTGTCCTGCAATTAAAATAAATCTGGAATCAATTTCTTTTTGCCTGAAAAATTCTCTTTAATATTTATTTTAATGCAATTCTGCCGGTAAAAAATGATCTCTGATTTACTTTGCCTAGAAATGTCTTTATTTTGAAGGATATTTTTACTGTAGATAAACTTCTGGCATTATTTTCTATTAATATTTCATAGGTATCTTTTCATCGTCCTCTGACTCCTATCATTTTTGTTAAGAAATTAGCTGTGAGTCTTGCCATTGGATTTTCAAAGATTTCACTCCTCTCCACGCTGCTTTTAAGATTTTCCCTTGTCTTTCCTTGAGCATAATTACTGTTTTTAGATATTTATCTGCTTAACATGCATAATGCTTCTTAATTCTTTGACTTGATGGCTCTCCTCAGTTTTGGAGTATCTTGACCAAATGAAGAAAGTTCTTTAAATATTGTTTTTCTAGTTCTTTCTCAGCTGCCATTAAGATCTTATTTTAATTGCCTCATACATACCTTATGTTCTTTTTTTTTTTCCCTCTACTTTGCTCTTCTTTTATCAGTCTGAATGTTTTTACTGCAATATTCCAGTTCAGCAATCTTTTTAGCTATATCCAACCACTGTTAAGACCATTTTGAGTTTTTATTATTAATGATTATTTATTTATTTACGAGAGAGAGAGAGAAAGAGAGGGAGTGAGCATGAGCTGGAGGGGAGGGCCAGAGGGAGAGAGAGAGAAGCAGATTCCTTACTGAGTGCAGAGCCTGATGCAGAGCTTGACCCCAGGACCCTGAGATCATGACCTGAGCTGAAGGCAGATGCTTAACTGACTGAGCCACGCAGGCACCCCAATTTTGAGTTTTTAATGCCATTTTTGTCTTTTTCAATAATATTTAAAAAATATCCATGTTTTAAGATAAATGTTTAAAATGTTTTAAAATATCTATTTCATTCATTTTTATAGATTTGAGTTCTTATGAATTCTCCATTTTGCCTTCCATTTTCTTGAACATAGTGGTTGCAATTATTTTGAAGTCTGTATCTGGGAACTTCAATATCTAGATCTTTTTCCATGGTCTGTTTCCCTCCTGCCCCACCCTGCCTCTGTTACTTTGGATGCCAGTGTATTTCTTATCAAATGTTGGACTTGTGTATGAGAAATTGAAGCAGTTCTAGATGAAGTCATGTTTTTCCTAAGGATATTCACTCTGTTCTCTGACCTGATGGATAGCCTTAATCCATTCATGAGAGTAGCTCAGATGATCAAAGATAACTGCTATCAGGAAGAATAGTGGGTGGTATAATTTAATGATAGAAGATTTAATGGTAGGCAAATTTAGAAAAGAAGAAAGGAGATCTGTTTAAAAAAGAGCAATGAGGAATAAGAAGAATTTCTGCCCACCTCTGGGTCCAGGGCCATTGAGTATGGAACAGTGATCTTCATTGATAATCAAGGTTGTCAGAATTAAGAAGTTGAGAGAAGTGGTTGCATTTTGTGGGGTTTTGTTCATGATTAACTGTGAGATCCAGAGGCATAGTAAATCCATAGATTTCAGTAGTTGGGGAAGTATGGATAAGGTGAGAGGTACATTTCCTAAGCAGAGAGTTGGAGCTCAAGAATGGATGACTTGGGAGTTTAAGGCCTGGAGTGACTGACAAACAGGGAAAAGGGCATAAAGAGATTAGTTTTGAGGGACTCAGGTAGATAATCATGATGAAACTGTAAGTAGGAGGAATCTTTCCATAAGCATCCAAAATTGTGTGTTCTCCTGTTAGCTATTTTAGTGACCATGGGAAGGGGAGATGAGTGGTCATGGAAATCAGAAGCTTCCACTTCATTCCTAGAGTGTGTCATAAGAGATAAAAATAAGTAAATTGATTTTAAAGATATTTAGGATGTATAATTAGCAAGACTTGGTGAAAAAATGGATGTAGGATGTGAAAAGTGGGGCATATTAGAATTACTATGAAATTTCAGGCTTATACAACTGAATGAATGGTGACGCCATTCACTTAGCTGGAAACACTGAAAGAGGACCACGTTTGGGTGATAAACAGTGACATCATGAGGATAATTTAGACTTTTTTGAGTTCAAGGTGTATTTGAGTCATTCAATTGGAGATATCACACAGCCAATTAAATATAGGGATATACTGCTTCACAGAGATGTCTGAGCAAGAAATGTAAATTAGTGAGTATCTGCCTATAATGTGGTAATTGAAATCTCTGGTTTGAATAAGTGGCCAAAGGAGAGTCAACTGGGAGAAGCTAGTTAAGACTGTGCACGTGATATTGAAGAGTAGATAGAATGCAGTATGAAAACTGTCCATTTTCTGTAGCTTCAAGGAGATCATTGGTGACAGGGTGGATTAAGACCTTCAGAGAAGAGCATTTAGATTAGATTTAGAGAAGTTTGTTGGTGAAAGAAAGAAAAGATAGATGTTTTAGCTGGAAGGAAACTTTAGCATCCTTTGTTTTTAAACCTAAGGGCTTCAGTATGTTTAAAAGCCAATTGGAGGAATTCAGTTGAGAAAAGCTTAAATACTAGAGGAGAAAAGAGAATATAAAATAAGGCTCCTAAGAAGGTAGGAGGGGAAGAGGGATGTATTACTTTCCTATTGTTGCTGTAACAAATTATAACAAATTTAGTAGCTTCAAACAACACATTTTTATTCTCTTACAACTTAGAAATGTGAAGCCAAGTTGTCAGCAGGGCCTTACTTTTTCTGGGGGCTCCATTTGCTTTCTAGTGTCTGGAGGCCACCTGCAATCTTTGGCTCTTGGTCTCACGTCATTCTGACCCCTGCTTCTGCTTTATTTTGTGTGCTTCCACTGGCACACAGCCTTCCCTGACTCTTACCCTTCTGCTTCCCTCTTATAAGGACCCTTTGAATACCTTGGGATCACCTGGATAACTAGGATAGTCTTCTCTTATCAACTTAATCACATCTGCAAAACTCTTTTCACCATGTAAGATAACATATACACATCTTCCAGGGATTAAACTGTGGACTTTTGGTGGCGGTGAGGGGCATTACTCAGTGTGCCACAGGAGACAAAAGGATAGTCTTTAGAAAATAGAAGGAAACAGTTTCTAATTTAATTAGAAAGATAAAAGGTAGAACATGTGCAAGATATATGTGGTATGTATATCTGGTAGTGGAAATATATTTTATGGCTGATACTTTTCTCTCTCTCTTTTTAAAGATTTTTATTTATTTATTCATGAGAGATACAGAGAGGCAGAGACATAGGCAGAGGGAGAGGCAGGCTCCCTACAGGGAGCATGAGGCGGGACTCGATCCCAGGACCCCAGGATCACGACTCAAGCCAAAGGCAGATGCTCAACCACTGAGCCACCCAGGTGCCCCCACACTATTCCCTCTTTAAAACCCTGCTTGTTTCAGCTGGAGGGCAGAGGCACAGACAGCAGATCTGTACCTGAAGAGATCTGAATCAGAAGAGAATACTACCCTAAAAACTAGAGCACTTCATTTAGCTAATGGTTAGTCACCTGCTGGGAGCCCCTTGGGTACAGGGGTATGAAGATACAAGACACAGTGGTTATTGTCTTTCGTAGTTGGAGGTTTCCAAGGTGTGCTGAATGATCATTGGACCAGAGCAGTTTATTATTTTTATTTTTATTTTTTAAAAAGATTTTATTTATTTATTCATGAGAGACAGAGAGAGGCAGAGACACAGGCAGAGGGAAAAGCAGGCTCCATGCAGGGAGCCTGACGTGGGACTTGATCCTTGGACTCCAGGATCATGCCCTGAGCGGAAGGCAGACGCTCAACCGCTGAGCAACCAGGCATCCCAGACCAGAGTAGTTTAGAAAGGATTCCTGGTTATTAAGTTACACAAGATGACCTCATAGACAATTCTAATATTTGCTGGTTGTATAAGTAATATGTATTTCTTAAATATAAAATATTTTGAAGAAATGGATAATATGTCATAGAATGCATTAAATGTTGATACCAGAGATAATTGCTCAAAAGTAAAGAATACAATAAAGATTCTTAAGGGGCTATTGTCAATATTTGAGCAGTCAGAGCTCATGGCACACTACTTTTATTAACTACTTGACCTTTAACTTAGTAGTCTTTTTTTTTTTTAACTTGAGTAGTCTTACAGCTTTTTATATTTTAATTTTACAGAAATAGTAAATAATATGAAATTATAAAAATAAAAGCATTGAAAATAACCACTTCAAATTCATATCTCTCCTCAGTTTCACTTTCCTCACTTGAGATCGGATTGTTAAAAATTTGGTATGAATTCCTCTGGGTCTTTTTTATCACTTACCTACAGTTAATGTGGATATATATAAAAGTATAGGTGTTTTCTTTGTTTTTACACAAATGGGGTCATACTAAATTATTCTGTAATTTAAAAAATTCAACAGTATGGTTTTGTAATCTTTTTTGTTAATCCATACCTTAGTACTATCATTTGCTACCCAACATTCCATAGTCTGAATGCAATGTATGTTTTTAATATGCAAACATATTTAACATATCAGTTTCTAATTTTTTTCTGGTAAATAGTGATGCAGTGAACATTGCTTCTAGATGCTCTTATATATATTTATGCTACTTAGTTGGTAGAGAACAAGGAATGGAATAGTTCTGTCAAAAAAAGTGGATTCTTAGGATCTTTTTTTTTTTAAGAATTTATTTATTTATTTGAGAGAAAAACAGAGGAGGGATAGAGGGAGAAGGAGTAGCGGACTCCTCACTAAGCAGGGAGCTTAGACATGGGCCTCAATCCAAAGACCCTTGGATCATGACCTGAGCCAAAGGCAGATAGATGCTTAACCAGGTGAGCCACCCAGGTGCCCTTATCTTCTTGGCATTTTTATAGATACTGCTGAGTTGCCTTTCTTAAAGTCTGTTGCCATTTGTCCTACTTTAATCAGTACTTGAGAGTATCACTCTTTTCCTAACACTAGTGACATTATTTGACATTGTCCATCTTATATTTTTGTCCAGTACTGAAAATACCTTATTCTCCACAATCTTTCTTATTACTAGGAATATCTTTTTAAGCTTTTATATTCTAGATGTTTATGTAAGATGTTTATGTGTTTATGAATTGTATGTGCATTTCTGCCCTTTCTTCGTTGGGGGGGGTATTTTTTTTTCTGTGAATTTTTAGGAACTCTTTATATATTCTGTATATTAGTCCTTTCTTAAGTATGTTGCACATACTTAGTCTTAATCTGTGCCTTGCACTTGAGCTTTATGTATAGAGTCTTTTATGCTATAAATATTACAAATATTTATGACTTAAATGTGTTGACTTTGTTTATGACTTGTAGGGCTTACTTAGCAAGACTTTTCTCACCACAAGATTTGTTAAACCATTTTTTTGGTTATTCTAAGATATTTATAAATTAGTTAAGTTTTAGAAATTCTCTTTAGCGTTCTATTTTGGAGTCCAATTTAGGATATCATGTTAGGTAAAGAATCTGTATCCTTGGGACACCTGGGTGGCTCAGCGGTTTAGTGCCTGCTTTTGGGCCAGAACATGACCCTGGAGTCCCAGGATTGAGTCCCACATTGAGCTCCCCACAGGGAGTCTGCTTCCCCCTCTGCCTATGTCTCTGCCTCTTTCTCTCTGTGTCTCTCATGAATAAATAAATAAAATCTTAAAAAAAGAAAAAATAATCTGTATCCTTAGTTTACTCAGATGGGTACAGTCAATGTATTTTGACTATATCATCCTTTCTCCATTGATATTTTAGTACCAACTGTTGCATATACACATGAATGTATTAATACCTTTGTAAAAAAATGAGGGACTATAGTTTGTATTATATTAGGTATATCAGATATGGAAAGACACTCCTCACTGATCTTGTTCTAACTTTCTCGGCTACAACTGCACATTTTCTTTACTCTGAAACAGTTTGAGTAGCACAGAAATGATCTGTTTGTTAAAGGTTACACAGAAGTTATCTGAAACTGTCTTAGAACGGGCTCACCTTTTTGGGATGGTAGCTCTTTGACAGCTTTCTCTATGGTGATTGGCGTCTTTGAATTTTCTGTTTTTTGGATTCACTATATATATAGAGAGAATATATAGAGAATTAGAGAATTTTAATCTAGAGAAGTAATCATTTAATCATGTTTTATTTTTTCTTTTGTATATTGGTACTTTCTGTTTTTTATCTCCTAGATTTTTTTGCCCTATTTTATTTTTTGTCCCCAGAGAACAGGTCTTACTAATTGGTTCTACCATTTTGCTTTTTTCCAAGTTTTAATTCCTACTTTTGCCCTTATTAGTTTATTCCTTCTGCTTTGCTCAGGTTTAATTTAATGATATTTTCTAATTTTTGGATGCTAATGAATTTATTTCCATTTTTATATATTAATAGATATGTTGTTTAAGGCTGTAATTATGAGAACTGTTTTAGCATAAGAGATGTGATTTATAGTGTTTTCATTATATCCATTATTATTATTACATACATTTTCTGCACTTTCAACTTTTGTTTTTTCTTTGGTGGAAGAGTTGCATGAAGAGTCTTAAAATTTTTAATTCCTTCCTAACCCCAGATTTAGTAGTAATTTTCATTTTGTTGTATTGTGATCACAAACTGTTGTTTGTACTCCTTCCAATATTAGAATTTTGGGGGGTTTTAACTGTGACCTAAAATGTGATTTTTATTTAAATCACTTTCTTAAAGATAAGTTATAATCTCTGCTCTAACCTGAGAATTCAGTTAAATCTTTTATTAACTATATTAGCCTACTTATATTTTTTATATTTATAGCAACTTTTTAGTCAGCTTTCTTCAGGGTGCCTGGTTAGCTCAGTTGACAGAACCTGTGATTCTTGGTCTCGGGGTCATGAATTCAAGCCCAATGTTGGGTGTGGAGCATACTTAAAAAAAAATCCTGCTTCTTCCTCATGATTTGAGAGGGTTGTTGGTTAGTAATGTTTCTATGAGATTATTTTCCTTGTATCTCCTAAAATGTATGCTTTACAAATGCATATTATATGATACCTCGATATTTGTAGTCAGCTTTTATTGTGATTCACATTATTCACCATTATAAAGTTCATTGCTTGTTCAGTGCACTTCTGTCCTGAGTTCAGTCTCCTATGATCTGACCACTGCATTCTTTCCTTTCTTCCCTGTCAGCTTCTCCATTCTTTTTCCACCACTCTTTTCCTTCATTTTCTCCTTTCTCACCACCTGTTCTTTTGTTTTAAACTTTCTTACTTAGAGTGATCTCTTTCCCACAGAATAGATTGGAATCTGCTGTATAATTTAAGTACAGAGATTTTTTTTTCCTTTCAGTATGAGATAACATAAAAGTTTGGTAAGAATACTGCTATTTTACTTTATATTATATTTCTTATAGGTTTTGGAAAAATATTCACGATGTGTTCTGCCTTTTTAGTGTTGTGTTCTTTTAATTGGAAAAGTTTGCTCCTGTTGTCATGACTACAATACAAAAATCTTTAATCCTCTTATTTGTTTAAGGATTATTTATTAATCTCCTCTAAGGAGCAATAATAAAATTAATATTTTCCTCTTAATTCTCCCTTTTCTACTAGCTGATTTTAGGATTATAAAATAATTTACTTTAATTCTTTCATGATTTGTAGTTTTAAATAATATCTTTTGATCTGAGGACCTTTCCTCCTTTAACTTTCATCTTTTTTTTGTTTGTTTTATCATTTCTGCATTGTTAAGGCTTATGCTACTTATATTTTATTATAGCAACATAATGACATAGTGAATTAGTCCCATAAGTAGTTTTGGTATTTATTATAGTGCTTCTACTCTGATTTTTCCAGCCATCTCTTGGATGACTACAGTTTATCTTCTAGTAAATTCCTCAAGACAATCCCATGGGAACGAGATTTTATGTGTTTGCATATGTTCAAAACTTTTGAACTTTGGCTGTTGCCTTTATAATTAATGAGTTTGGCTAGATCAAAAACTCTCATTTATATTTCTTTCCTCAAGAATTTCATGGGCATTACTCCATCCAGTGGCGTTACCAAAGACAAGGGAGGGGCGGGGGGGGGGGTCGCTCCTAAGCCTGTGGTTGGATGTTGTTGTGGAGAAGTACTGCAACTGATGGATTCAACCCCTTAATGCTACTAGAGCTTTTTTGTCTTGATGCCCAAGAATCTCTAAATTTAAAGTCCAGGGATGCCTGGGTGGCTCAGTCAGTTAAATGTCTGCCTTCAGCTCAGGCTGTGATATCGGGTCCTGTGATGGAGCCCTGCATTGGGCTCTGAGCTCAGAGGGGAGCCTGCTAGTCCCTCTCCTTCTGCCCCTCCCTCCCACTTAATAAATAAATAAATAAAATCTTTAAAAAATAAATTTGAAGTCCAGTAACTTTCCTGAAGTATCTTACTGTTGACTGTTAAAATTAGTTTCTCTGGGGAAGTGTGCCCTTTCCATAGGTAGTTTATTGCACAAAAATTTCTTTTATTTTGTCTTAACACATGTATTCTTTTCCATTATTTTGATTTTCTTCTGTGGAGATTCCACTTACAGGTGTAGAGATCTCCTTACTTTTGTCTCTTTTTCTAATGCTTCTTAAATTTAAAATGGTTTTTCTTCTCTCTTTGACTGCTTTTCTTGTCTCTCTCATTTGTTTACCTTAACTCTGATTTCAATGATTTTCATACACACAGCAATTAGATCTGGAGCTCTGTCGGCTGATGTTTCATCTCCTCTTCTGTCTTGTTTCTTCCATAATGTTTTTAACTTTCTGGGTGAACATACATGATTTTGCTTCATTAATTCTTTTTTTATTATTGGTTTAATGTATGGTCTTAAATTTTATCTGATCTTTGGCAGAACTTTTCTCCCAAGTAGTTCTCTTCTGTCATTTGTTTCTCCTGTACCTTTACTCCTTTCTTTCCATTGTTAGTACGTTTGTATGAATTCAGTGATGGCTTGGTTTTATTATTTATTTTCAAGGGGGGAGGTTCTTAGATTGTATTTATAAGAGTTTCATGAGGAAGAGAGTCAAAGTCCAAATACTAAATAAGGAAGGCTTTTCATTTTTGTGTTTGAATTTTTTTCAGTCTTTCTGTGATCCTTTTATTTTTTTTTAAGATGTTTATTTATTCATGAGAGACACAGAGAGAGAGAGAGAGACAGAGACATAGGCAGAGAGAGAAACAGGCTCCCTGTGAGGAGCCTGATGCAGGACTTGATCCCAGGACCCCAGGATCATGCCCTGAGCCAAAGGCCGATGCAACCAGTGAGCCACCCAGGTGCCCCAGTATTTCTGTGTTAAAGGAAATGGGAAAGTGTGAAGTTTTCTTAATATAATAATGACTTCTGGGGTATGATGTTTCTTGCAAAGATGGATTTCTGACTTCCTTTGGTTCCTATTAATTTTTTCTCTGCTTTTAAAAAAATTTTTTATATATTTGTTTTTTAAGTGATCTCTACCCTGATGTGGGGTTTGAATTAACGACTCTGAGATCAAGAGTTGCACTCTACCAATGAAGCCAGCCAGGCACCCCTGGTTTTTATTACTTTTTTGGGGAGTTTTGCGCTTATGTTCATGGAGAATGTTAATGAGAAATGAGATTATATTTTGATACCAGTCTGATTCTGAAGTGTTATCTTTTCTCTTTGAAGTTGTCCCATTTGCCACTATTTGTCTAGCATGATTCTTTTTTCATTCAAATTACTTAACCATCTATGGGCCTCTTTAATTTAATAGTTTGTAATTTTCATTAGCTCAGGGATCTTCTCTTCTGCCTTTTCTTATTTCTTTTACTTTCTTTTTTTATTCTTTCTATGACTCATATTTTATGTGTTGATTTTTCTGGATTGTTCTTCCAAGTGTTTTTTTTTTTTTTTCTTTTCATTTTTCTTCATTTCTTTGAACTTTACATTAAAGGAAGCCTCATTCATCTTTATCTTCCATATTGCTTATTAGCTTTTATTTTTATTATAATAACATATTATTACATTTCCATACTATTTATAATATCCAAGAATGGTCTGTGGTTCTTTATTTGCTCCTGTTACATGGTATTCTATTTTGTCAATGCTATAGCACCTTGAATCTTCACCTGATCTGAGGAGTCTGATTAGACATTATAAGATCCTAATTTTCTTTTGAATTATCTCTGATATTTTAGGAGGGGGATATATTTTTTGTTCATATTTATGTCCTTTTTCCTGTTTTCTTCTAATGTTTAGTAATCCTTGGTTTGCTAAAAGATTTATTAATGTGGAACTACTTTTTAGGATTTGTCCCCCCCCCCCTTTTTTTTGGCTTTTTTGGGGAAGTTTTGGGTTGCCTCAGCTTTGCATTTCTTTACTCTTAAAGAATGGTATTTATAATGAGCTTCTATTTTTTTAAATTTACTTTCTTTTAATCTACTGTCAGCAGCATTTCTCTTTTACATAAATTCCTACTATAATTGCATGTGTTCTTATCAGCCTAATCCCAATGACTTTCTAGCTTCTAGAAATTCTTTTAGTGTATGGTCAGAGAGAGAGGATTTCTTCTTTCTTACCAAGGAAATTACTTCTTTTTTTTTTTCCTGCTCCACTCCCTTCTTTTTGTTTTCAATTTAAGTTTTTCAGAGCTTGAAGAAAAGTAGGTGCTTCTTTTCTGTCTGTTCTCTTGATCTTATCTTTCATAGACTATTTTTCCTAAGAAAACCTTAAACTATATGAAATATGAAGAGTGTAGACAAGGTGTTTGTCTTTTAATAGTCTATGCTTTTGTTAATTATAACTTATGTTATAAGCTCACATTTAGGAAACAAAAAAATTGACTTTTGTGTGTATTTGGCCTCTTGATCCTGTTGTTTCTACCTCCTTGTTATCTTTGGAATCTTGACTTTCTAATTTGGTAACTTCCATTTCTCTTGGACTCATTTAGGTCCCTTTCCCTGTTTTTATTCGTTTTAGTTACCATTCTCAGAAACAACCCACTTCATCTTCCACACTGAGATAAAATTCATATCTTATCAAATATTGCTACCTTCAAGGATGAGAGTCAAACTGCTCAGTGTGACATAGAATCACCATTTTTGCCTGGCTCTCCCCTCCCTATTTTTCCAGATTCATCTTTGTATATGTTTTCTTTATCTGGATATACCTTCATTCTTTTTTTTTTTTTTTAAAGATTTATTTATTTATTTGAGAGAGAGAGAGAACACACTATGGGGGCGGGGAGAGTAGAGGGAGAGAATCTTAAGGAGGCTCCCTGTTGAGCTCAGAGCCCAACATGGGGCTTGATCTCATGGCCCTGAGCTTATGACCTGAACTGAAATCAAGAGTCACCCACTTAACCGACTGGGCCACCCAGGTGCACCAGAATTATCTTCATTCTTGAATATTTTTTTCACTTAGGAAACGTGTTTCCTCTCTCATGGTGAAGTTAGCTCTTTTTTTTTTTTTCTTGATTTGGCACTTTATACTGGTTTATAGAACTTAACACTTTGTCATAATTAATTTTTAAGTGTCCATCTGCCCTACTGTAGATAGTAGTTCCTTGGTAGGCAGGCATAATGCTCCTAGAAAATTAATTCAGGTGTAGAATACACAGGTACTTTTTAAATACTTGAATGAACTGTGGATTGCTAATATTTATCATCACAAGGCCTTATAAGTCATTCAGTAATTTTTTGAAGAAAGAAATTTTCTATTAGACTTTGAATTGGTAAAAAAAAAAAAATATATATATATATATAGCCATATATAATATATATATATATATATATATATATATTATAGCCTATATATAAAGAATTAACTGCCAGAGTGGAGAAGGAAATAGGGTAGAGGTAGGTCAGACCAGGCTTATCAAGGGAGAAGCCTAATGCCATGTCACATACATAGGAGAGCAAAGTGCCTTAGTAGAATAAGATGAGCTGGTTAGAACTAGACGTACTGAGTTTATGTCTAAAGATCTAGACTGTTAATTGCCATAATAAAATATTTTAAGGTTTTTCTGAAATCAGTGTTCTTAGGACAACAGTTAAATTTAGTGTTTACATTGCTAACCATTGGTAGAAATATGTCAAATAGTAAAAGAATATCCAAATGCTTCTGTGAAGAAGACTGTATGCTTTTGTTCAGAATAAATCATAAGGCAAGCAATTGTTAAGATGAGAAAGGAGGCTTGTCTGCTATGTAACCAGAGCGACTAGTCTTTCCACAATGATTATGAATGAACATAATGCCTACGGTGTACAGGAAGCAACTGCTAGGTATTCTGGGAGCAGTGGAGGAAATAAGAGAGTGGGTCCCATCCTTAAGGACTGTATTTTCATTAGGCAGGAAACCAGGACCTAGGAAGGTTTATTAAAACAATGTATTAGTACGTACAGAGCAGGACATGAGCAATACAAAAGTTTAAAAATGTGCAAATAAAGAATGGTATAATATAGATGAGGAATGACTTGGAGGGGTAAATATTGATAGGAGTTTTTAAAATTTTTTTTTTATTTATTCATGAGAGAGAGAGAGAGAGGCAGAGACACAGGGAGATGGAGAAGCAGGCTCCATGCAGGAAGCCCAACATGGGACTCGGTCCCGGGTCTCCAGGATCACGTCCTGGGCTGAAGGAGGCGCTAAACCACTGAGCAACCCGGGCTGTCCTTGATATGAGTTTTTAAGGGAGTTGATGAACCTGGATGGGTAATGAGCTGCCCCAGAATGGGTACCGTGTATACAGTGCCTCAGTATACAGGGGGAAGAGAGAGGGGCAGAATGAGTATAAGGCAGATTGGTCGATTGGTTGCCAAAGAAGAATTTATAGAACTTATTAATCAGGAACCATTCATCCACCTTATAGCACTTGTTTTTTTGGTATAAAGCCACTGAGTAAGACAGCATGATGCTTAAAAGAAATTAGACCTATCTTTACCTTTAAGGAGCCTACATTCTAAATGATAGAAAGTACACATATATAGGAAACAATAGCTTGACTAAATTAGTATATGACAAAGGGTAGAGAGGCAGCATGAAAAAGATGGATATGTTTAGAATCTGTGAAACAGGATTAAACAATACTTGCTTGGAGCACCTGGGTGGCTCAGTGGTTGGGTGTCTGCCTTTTTTTTTGGCTCAGGCCATGATCCCCAGGTCCTTGGATCGGGAGCCTACTTTTCCCTCTGCCTTTGTCTCTGCCTCCCTCTCTGTGTCTTTCATGAAAAATAAAATCTATTTAACAAAAATAATACTTGCTTTACAGGGTTATCAGAATAAAATGAAGTAATATATAGAAAGTGCATAACCTTAACAGGCAACTTATGTATGTGTATTGTCTCTCCCTTCCTTTTTTTTTTTTTTTTAAGATTTTATTTATTTATTCATGAGAGACACAGAGAGGCAGAGACATTGGCAGAGGGAGAATCAGGCCCCCCACAGGGAGCCCGACATGAGACTTGATCCCAGGACCCCAGGATCACGCCCTGAGCCAAAGATAGACATTCAGCCGCTGAGCCACCCAGGCATCCCTTGACTCTCCCTTCTTCCTTCTCCACCTGTCAATTCTAAGGTAAACTTGTGCCCCCCCCCACAAAAAAAAAGAAAAAAAAAGAGGTATTTGAAGGAAGCATAATCAGTGACACTTTCAGAAGGGGTGTGCTTTGTCTTGGGCCTTGAAAGTTAGGTAGAATTTAGCTAGTGAACGTTAGCAACAAAGATGTAGACATATGGAATGTGCTTCTGGTAACTATAAGAAGCTTTTGTTAATGTTGAGTGGAAGAAGAGGTTTGAAAGGCAGGCTTGGAACCTAGAGGTTGGCTGGTACCCATGTAGCATTCTCTTCTGCTTGGATCCTATTTTGTACACTACTTTGACTAATTGTTTACATGTCTTCATGGGTCAGTTCCTTTGGTGAATAGGAATCAGGAGCTATCAGCTTTGAATTCCCCACAGCAAAAAGCATAGGGCTTTACACGTAGTAGGGTGCTCAATACATATTTATTGAATCAGAAGAACTAACAAATGCTTGGGTACATCAGAAGTAAGTGCTGTATGATGACATTTTATGCTAATATTATATCAAATTATATAGTACAATGTGAGAGAGAATATTGTAGAGTAAATAGTGGGGTGTCGTAGAAAGGGTTGGATCTGATTTTCACCATGGCTCACTGACTTATGCACATTGGGAACCTGGGCAGATTCTTTTGCAGAATGTACTTCTATCTGAGACCATTTTTTAGCTGTCTGTTCTTCTGGCCTTTGTTCCTCATCTACAGAATAGCTAATACCTCCCTCATAGTGTTGTGGTAAAAACTCAGTGAAAACTAGCTCAGTGCCTGGCTCATATTGAGTGCTCACATAAATATTATTAATAGTCATTATAATGGTTATTTTTTGTTATTCTTAATTCACACCAAAACCTCGATGTGCATGTTTTTAGTGGCAAAATGCACTTTCAATCAAAATACCGAGCAAGAACCAAAATAATGTACAATGCTATCCTATATATTTCATTGTTGATCCTGCTGTATGAAACTCAAAACCTTATTTTATCAAATTTAGGTTTTGGAAAGAATGACCTGTGACACAGCCTAAGGAGAATGCATCCTAGGCCCCATTCTCTCCAGTAGCAGGGCTTTTCAGGCCCTGCCTTGGTCCCTTACAAGCCCTATACAAACTTGAGTTCCCTGACCCTCATAACAGTTTGAAAATTGTTGGCCATGGCTTTTTATCCTCATTTTGCAGAAGCTGAAGAAATTAAGGATCAAGTGACAAGGTTAGTGAGTGTGAAAGTCATTTATAATAATGGTAAAAAAAAAAAACATAGGCTAAAGTTAAATTTTGAATCAGTGTCTACAGTAAGTGGGAGGTAAGATAAAGCACAGTCAATATGAACACTTGGAAAGATCACTGAAAAATGAGACTGCCTGTCGTAAGTGTGAATGTCATCTCATTAGTCTTTCAGCCTATTGACTAGGAAAAGTGTATGCAAGTCTCATTTTTCAAAGACAATGACCTTTTGGCAACATAGAGTCACAAAATACCACATTTTGCTCTTCATGGTTTTCACTGAAAATTTATAAACTTCAACTTTCAGGTATTCCAAAGAGATGACCTATCACACTAGTTGTCTGTCAAGCGTTTTTTAAAGCCCTTATAGGGCAGGTGTATTGCACTGTAATAAATATAGAGGCTGAACATCATTTTGACTTTAAGGATTCATTTTCATGTGTAAAAAGTCTATAGTGTAAAGTAAAACAGTGTTTGACTTTGCGCTCGTCTAGACCTCAAAATGTGGAATCAGCTTTGGGAACCTCGTTTTATCTCCCCATCAGGCATCAAGCTCTGCATATTCTTTTCTCCTAGTCACTTTTCAAAGAAAATGTTTCCTCCTTGAAGTGGTGATCTCACCTGTGATGTATAGTTTCATCTATCTTGGTGCATCCCTGGTAGTTGAAGTTTAATCACTATTAGACTCACATAACCTACTACTAAGTGTGATTTTTTTAAAATTTAAAAATGAATTCTCTCTGTCCTACTTTAGATAGTGACCATATCTTTATTCAATAGTATGTTCCTACCACTGAACACATAGTGGGTACTTTGCCTCATTATTTAATTAAATGAATTGCTTTGATTATGGTGCAACCTGTTGTTTGAGACCAGAGATCACACTTCTTTGTAATATTCAAAAACTAAATTGAGAAAAGAAGAAAGAAAAAGCCAAATATTGTAGATAATAATCTAGAAATGACGTAGTTACTGTGGGCTTTGTTATTGTTAGTCAGCCAAAAGAGTGATTTAAGGTTAAACTAGAATCTTCCACTTTACAAATGGTAACTCCCATCCCAGTACCAGTGGATTTTTACTGATATTTTTATTTTAAAAGGCCACAGTAAACCTATTTGGATAAGTATGAAATGAAAGCCCTCACACTAGATCAATCTGTGACTTTTTATATTAAGTGAATTCTACCCTCCCCCCAGCTACCATTGTGAGGGATTAATGTAGGTTTTGAAATTCAATGTAGGGAACCCTAGAATTTGTAGTGTCTCTTTTCCTTTTGAGAAATAGGAGATCATCATGCATATAAAACACACCCAAAAGCGTTAAGTATAAAGCAGTAAAGGGAGCCCTGCTTAGTAGCAATCTAGGTAATAAAATGGAAAGTTTGTGTCTCAGTTGCCTAGAATCTTCCATTTTGCCTTGTTACTACAACAACCACCTTGTATGCTAGAAATTAAAGGAGTTTCCCTCATACTGATCGCAGTGGGTCATTCCATGTGTCGTGGTTGAAGAGCACGGGGTAGATCCTTGTGAAGTCATCGGTCCAGCAGGGATCTTACCATAATAACTCAGATTAGTTTTAATATTGCTATAGTTTTTATCATGTTGAATGTTTCTTTTACTCTTTATTTAGACTTCATTGGAAATTTTCTTGTTAGCCACCCTCCTCCAACTCTGCCCCCAAAGTATTAGAATACAGTTTTCACTTATTGTAAGAAAAAAGGCAAAGTGGTTGTTAACATTTTGAATTTGCTTTGAGCAATGATTATTGTTCAAATGCTTTTGATTGAGTGAAAGATGCTAAGTTACAGAGATCTGTGCTTTTTATAAACATTTGAAATTCATATATTGTTGTTTAATGCACCCTTTATAGTTAGCATTATTATTTTTAGGTCAATTGTTAAGGTAATATTTAACAGGAATACTTAAGTGTATAACCTTAAGGATAGCTGAAAGGTCTATAATACAAAAATTTTAGCTGTTTAAGAAATGAAATACATAAAAAAATGCATCAATGAATATTAAAAACCTTTATTGTAATACATAAATTAATACTTTGATACCAATTCTAACCTCAGGATTATTTTTTGCACCTTATATAATATTTTCCAATCGACCCATTTATCAAATTTATGAGTTACATAAGTAAATTTAGCTCATCTGCATATTTGTATACTTTAAATAGACCCATGTAAACAGTTTCTTATCTGCCATATGTTGAAATGTTTTAGTAAACTAAAGACATAGCTGCTTAGTCAACAAAGATGGCATTAAATTGCACTGTTTTGGAAAAAAAAGTTAAGTGAACTAGATGCCTGTTAATCTGGTTCTTTAAATATCATAAACAAAAGTATCAGAATGTGTTTCCAAGGACAAAGGCGGGGTTTTCCTGGCTTTGATTGGTTGCTGCCTTGTCCTGTCCCACAGCCATCCTTAATTGGCTTTGGGTAGATTGGAATCACATAAGCAGAGTGACATTTATTACTTTCCTAGTTTTCTGTGCACCGAGCCCTGAGATTCCCAAGGAGTAACTGTAAGAGATTTCTTTCATTTCGTCCATGATCTATGAGAGGGGATCCTTCTACGAAGAGCAGGCATGAGTTTGAGTGCGAGAAGAGTGACTCTGCCCACAATAACGCCAATAGTCCTACAGAAAAGGGTATGTGACTCCTTCTGCCTTCTTCTTTCCTTTTTCTTGCCGTTTTTCTTTCTTCCTGTGACTGTGTGTTTATAAATATGTTGGAAACTCTAGTTACATATCCTGAGAGAGACTGTCATTCATTGAGGCTAGAGGTAATTAAAGGGTATATTAGTGGAATTAGACAAAGAGGGAAAATGCTGTGCTAGAGTATCTCTGTGGCAAAAAAGCTCCATGTAAAAGCAGTTTAGTCTCGATTTCAGGGCATTGTGATTTAGAGAGTATATTGAAGCTTTGCTTTTTTTTTTTTTCCTTCTGTAACTTCAGGCCTCTTTGCCTTTAGTTCAATAGGAAATCTGCTAGCTATTATGTTTTATATTTGTTTACTGAGAAGCAGTTTCTTTGTTTCAGTATAATTCATAATACATCCATCTTCATTGTTGAATGGACTATATAATTGTTTTTCTGTTTAAACATATGGCACCAGTTTATTAGCCTCTGGTTTCTACCAATTTCTATTGAGTTGCTGCCTATTTGCTTAAGAGAAACTTTCCATTATATTCCCTTGTGAAAGAGCTTTCTGTTAATTATTAATGCAATCAATCCTGTGTATGAAAATATTGTATCTGTTAGTTTTCTGTAAAGTTTATTTCCATGTTTTACTGGCAACGTCATATTTTTTTTAACGTCATATTTTATAAGATAATCGTATATATGCCATGCAATGTAGCATTTAAGTAAAACTGAATATACTAAACTTTTCTTGGAAATACACCAAATAAGAACAATGTATTGACTTCCTTAAAGAATCAAATCTCTGGTATAGAAAAAGAAGGCACTAAAACACATCTTTGTCAATCTGCTTTCTGAATGGTTTTGGTAACACTAGAAACTGGAATGTTTATTTCCGTACCTGACTTTTAATAGTTAACTGTTAGTTAACTATTAGTGTATTCCATAAGTCAAAGGTCATGGTTTAATTTGTTTGAAAATGACAAATGCAACAATTAGGGTGTTTTTTTTTTTTAAGAAGTATCTCTTTTTAATTGTTTTTAATTTTTATGTTTTCAGTTTATTTTCTTATTCAGGCAACCACTCATTCACTAGGGACACTTTTACTTGGCATTGGATTCATATATGGTAATTTTGCCAACATTTGTTCTTTATCTTTCTTGATGCCTTTCTCTCATCTGAAGCAAATTTAATTAAAAATATTTTGCTTTGAGCTTGAATCCTTATTTTGATTTAGACTTAGCATTAATAATGACTGTATAGATTACTTGACTCACTGGAATGTGAAAAGGTATACTAATATATATCAAATGTGTGTTCTTAGGTCTGAGTTCTTTATCCAATCAATAATTGCAGTTTAGGATAACCGAGAAGCTTTCATCATGTCCTTTTGGATGACATGTCGGTGTGGTAGGAAGCATACCACCTGGACTTTCTGTTTACTAGCGGTGTGACCTTGGGCAAGTCACTTAAACTTGCGGTCTTTACTTTCTCACCTGTAACGTAAGAACTGAGAGATGTTCATTAAATGCTTTCTATGGCCATATTTGGTGTCTGTAATTCTGTGATTCAAATAATATATTTTGTGTTTTCATAGTTAAAATCTTTAAACCATTTCTTATTTTCTTAGAGTGTAAAACATTAGAAAGAAATGCTATCGTTTTCAAGGACTTTGGGCACTTAGTCCAGGGGTAGTTGGTTTGAGTAAAACTCGGCTAGAAAATCCAGCACTGACTGGTAAGTAGCAGAATGAGAATACTCTGGAAAGCTGTGATTATAGTTGGTGTTAAGTCTGAGCTGCCGATGGTCACATCATTGTGATTTCTCTTGGTCTTTTATAATCTGCTTGTCAAGTCTTTTTATTACAATAATTACATAAGTCAAAATTTTCCTTTCCAGTGCTATTCTTTTCCAGTGAGTACACATATTAAATTTCTGTATAATTTAGGACATCACCATTTGCTGAAAGTACTTACGCTATTTCTTTATCCTGACATTTTTAACTCCCAAATGACCCCTTATCTAGAAGACTATTCTTAAAATCTTAATATCTCTTATAGGAATTGGATAGTTTTCTGACTAAAAAATATCCATCTGCTCTGGTCACACTGTGACTTCTTTTCCGAGGTAGAAAATTATTCCATACTTGTAATTAACTTGTCATTTTCTATATGCACCATAATTTAAGATGATTTGACAAATTAGCACAAGCATTTCTTAGAGTATTTCAGGAGCAGCTTCTCATTTTCCTAAGAAGGCAGCAGGTGCTTTTTCTGTAAGTTTGGCATAATCTTTGCTCATCCTCAATGAGTGGCGTTAAAAAATAATTTGTCAGCTGGAATCCTAATCATTTGAAAGGCTGAGGGCATTTCTGAAAATGCTTAATAGCATTAGGGAGTAATTTTCTTATCAACCTGTATATCTGATCTAAATGGCCATGAGATTCTCCTGAGAGTGACTAGGAATTTGAACTTTAAACATGGCCCCTTAACACAGTATGGGTCTTTTTTGTAGAAGATCAAATACACTTTGATCTTTGAGGAACAGGGATTTTTGGTAGATTCTTTATCAAGTAAATTTTTAGGAAAAAATTATTGGTTTCCTCCAATTCTAGTAGGGTCTAATTTCTTTGATTCTGGTTAATCATGGTTCTAGTGAAATTTCATCATATGTCTCACACATGGTTGCATCCCCACCTAATGTTCTGAATGAATCTTTTACCTTATAGCATTTTTCTCAGATAACTCCTAGGTTATATCATTTTTTTTTTTTTTTTATGAGAGAAGTCTGAGTCTCTTGGGTGTTGAGTGACTTATGCAAGGTCACCCAGAAGGTCAATGGCAAAGCTAGAAATAGAATCTAGGTCTTGTGACTTCCAGTGTGTTTCTCCTAGATATGTGTTAGCTCCTGAAATTAATATGTTAATGAAATTGCCTTATGGGGTGTATAATTGCCATTCAACTTCTAGTCTGGAATTAGCTTAGGCAAATCCTTTCATCTCCCTCTGCACCTCCACCAACTCCCATATGTTCTAGTGTAGAAAACATTTTATTCAGAAAGCAATTGTAAGCAGCAAAGTGTGTGTGTGTGTGTGTGTGTGTGTGTGTGAGAGAGAGAGAGAGAGAGAGAGAGAGAAAGAGAAAGAGAATTTATACCCAGAAGTCTAGATTGGTACATTACATCAAGAAACTATTTTAAGATCCCAGAGAATTAACAAAAGATTCAAGGATTGTAAAGTATACATTAAGTGTAATATAAAATTCATATAGAAAGCCTTCAAGATCAGAAGGCCAGATGTCCATATTCTGGTTCTGTGAGTAGGCATGTTTCATGCCTCTATCAAATTTACATTATTTTGCAAATTACGTTTACAAGCATTTCTGCATTTTTTAATCCATACTACAATTATGAGAGATATTCATAAGCACACAGGATCCTGAAGCATCTTCTGAAATCTCAGAGAAGAAAAAAGGGATAATTTCTTGAATATATTTTCCTTAAGATTCAAATCCTTTTGCAAATCTGAAATTCATGAGTATAATATGGAGCAGTGCCATTTATCAGAAGATTCAATTCTCTGTCTATACAAGAGAATAGTTTATGTTATATTCATTTCCTTCCTCATACAGTTAGAATCATTGCGATGACATCCTAAAAATAATTTTGTAAAGAATGAAAGAATACAGATTATCATATCACTATTTTGCCCAGAAACTTTTAAATACGTACAAATTCAGTCCAAATGTATGTAGCATCCCCTGTGCTTTGGGGCCTGTGTGGACCGTGGCTTCCCCAGCTTCATGGGAAACCTCCGCTCAGTACGTGGCTTTTTCTCCTTGGGCTCTAAACACTGTTTGATGTTTGTCCCTCCATACTTTTGTGTCCCTCCATACATTTGTCTTTATGGCCTATAGACAACTCGAAGATTCTCTTTGCTTTCCCAAAGGCTGCCTATTGTCTGTGTGCCAGCCAAGCTGCGGGACCATTCTGAAGCTTCTTAAGACTTTCTCCACACAAGTTTCTTAGTAATGCCTTGATTCAGTATCACTGGACATGCCTTTGTCACTTATTTCCTAATTCAGTAGGTAGGTACCACCATATGACATCAGTTTTATTCTTAGCGTTTATGATACTGAAGTCTCATTAGCCTTCCACAGTTGTAGATCATAATTGTGTTTTCTGACTATTCAGGTTTGACTTTTAGGCTTTTCTGTGTGTCTTGTTTTGCGTTTGTTTTTGTTTTAATAAATCGTGTACTATTTGGTCTTCAAAAGTTGTCTTTTTTTGTCTTACATCTAGATTTTTAAAAAATTTAAGAGGCTCCTTAAATAAAGTGCTTTGTCAGTTACGAGCTGAATTTTTCTTTCAAGTACCCAGAAATCTGAAATGACAGTGCATTAAACAGGGAGATTTATTTTTCTTTCACTTTACCAGAAGCCTCCATCCAAAACTAATGCAGCAGCCCGACAATGTCCTTAGGCACCAAGCTCCTTCTTGCTTTCTGTTGTATGTTCCTTAGTGTGGGGCTCTTTTCCTTTTATGGAAAGATAAATGCAAATCTCCAGTCATCCTGTTCACATTCCTGGCATACAGAATGGGAAGCACCAAGGGCATGCCGGCTTGCTCTGTCAGATGTTAACATGCCACCCTGAGGTAACCCGGAGCTTTTGCTTACATTTTACTGGCTGGGATCCTGTCATGTGGTCGACCCTGGAGACAGAGGAAGGCAGGAAATGGAGGCCTTGAGCTCCCCACACCGTCCTTCTCATCAGAGTTGGGATTCATCAGGGAGTGGGGGCACAGCTATTCTTGGTGGGCACCTCACCCTCCCTTTACAAGTGCTTCTAGCATATTAGGCGTTCAGTAAATATTTGTCCCCTGAGATTTTTATTTGTTTCCAGATGCAAAATATGGTTAAGCTTTTTCAACAAAATGTATTCCTTTACTTATATGATGATAGGCAAAGATACAGTAAGTGGGGAGAGGGTAGAGCTCCTGAGGAGAGGCAAGTGATGGAGACCACAGATGGCTGGCCTGCTTGGAAGGTGTTTGTGATGTAGTAAGGAATATGAGGGTCCCTGGGTGGCGCAGCGGTTTAGCGCCTGCCTTTGGCCCAGGGCGCGATCCTGGAGACCCGGGATCGAATCCCACGTCGGGCTCCCGGTGCATGGAGCCTGCTTCTCCCTCTGCCTGTGTCTCTGCCTCTCTCTCTCTCTCTCTCTCTGTGTGACTATTGTAAAAAAAAAAAAAAAAAAAAAAAAAGGAATATGATTATTGTTGTTTACCCAGAGTTCTCATGCTTGCTAATCCTTGATCTTTCTTCTGCCCTTTTAATTGTTTACAGGGTAACTTCAAGGCGTATCCATCTAGGAAGCGTACCACACAGACAAATGGATTCTGTGTTTTCACAAAGTATTTCTTTTCCCGAGAAGTGAATCTTGAGGAAATGTGATTTAGTAGAGATCGTTGGTGTGTTTTAGGGTCAGGAGGCTCTGCGTTTGAGCTCAGCTCTGTCACTGACCAGTGGTATGACTTTGGATGCCTTCTTTTAAACTTTTCTGAGAATCAGTTTCTCTGTCTTGGGGATAATGACACTTCCTCACAGAACAGTCATGAGGATTAAATAGGAGAAATATTTAGAAGTACTTGGCACATAGTAGAAGCTCAACAAACGCAAGTTCCCTTTTTCCCCCCTTCATCTATGAAATGGCATGTTTTACTAGTTTCATAAGGGTTAAAAATCTCCCTATTAGTACAAATATAAATTTTTTTGTGCCCTATCCTATTAAGGTAGTTATCTAAAAATTCCCTTGTAACAAATGAATCGAACAAAAAGTAGTTGACCTTGATGTAATGCAGCCAGGGAGAGAAAGACAATGTGCCTTTCATTGTTTTTAAAAAAGATTTTATTTATTTATTCATAAGAGACACACAGAGAGAGGAAGAGACACAGGCAGAGGAGAAGCAGACTCCATGCAGGGAGCCTGATGTGGCACTCGATCCTGGGACCCCCAGGATCACGCCCTGAGCAAAGGCAGATGCTCAACTGCTGAGCCACCCAGGCACCCCACAGTGTGCCTTTCAAATGCTGGTTCCCTCAGCTTTCTGTAACTTTAGGTGGGCTCTAATGGAATTAAAGAAATTAATCCAACTATTATATTGGTGATTTTTTTTTTTTAAATCTGGAAACGTAGATTTAGCTATAATAAAATAGGTTAGCTTATTTTTCTTTTCACTGTACTGGGAAGGATCAGACAGGGACATTGGAGTTATGTATTTGAAACAGGTAAAATTGTGCCCAATATTAAGACATTGTTTGAGTAGACAAAGGTGACATTACTGAAATGTTAACTATATGACAGCAGAGGCTGCGTCACTTGATCATCACCGGACTCAAGTGCCCAATGTAGGGAAGGTACAAGGTTGGTATATAATTACTATTAGCTGATATATTTGTCTCCCTGTTGCATTCACTTCATTCTCACCTGTTTTCACACCTGTGGTGAAAAGCCATGCACTTAGGGGCCAGGTCAGCCGGTCCACCCTGCCTCTTCATTACATTTTTCCAGCTCCAGTTTGCTACTGTGGACAACTTGGTATCTTCACTGCCCTAGGTACACACCTATAAAATAAAAACAGCTCTAATGTGTTCAGCACTGATGACACCTTCCCTTAAGTCCTCGTGAGAACTCAAACCCAGTTTTGTATGAGGAATGTAAGGCTCGGGGGGGGGGGGGTGGGGGGCTGGCGGCCAAATGTCCTGCTCAAAGCACATGTCTGGTCTGTGACCAGGCCGGCCTGAGCTCCAGGTCAGTGCCGTGCCTGCAGCAGGCCGCCTCTCCCACCACATGGGCGTGCATGCTGCACTTGGCCTCCTCCCGCAGTCCTCTTGTGGTACCAATCTCACCTTCCTGCTGATCTTCCTTTTTCCTCTTGTCATTTTTCTTGTTGTGCACTCAATCTTGCCTCAAAGACAAAGCGATGAAACTGTATGTCAGAGTTCCTTAGAGCTCGGTGGGACTGTACGAGTCTCTTGAGGTTCACTAAAAGCCTGTTTGCTTTCAAAACTGATAGTAGGGGGAATCCCTGGGTGGTTCAGCGGTTTGGCGCCTGCCTTCGGCCCAGGGCATGGTCCTGGAGACCTGGGATCGAGTCTCATGTCAGGCTCCTTACATGGAGCCTGCTTCTCCCTCTGCCTGTGTCTCTGCCTCTCTGTGTGTGTTGTGTGTTTCTCATGAATAAATAAATAACATTTAAAAAAAATGATAGTAGGGACATGTGGGTGGCTTGGCAGTTGAGCGTCTGCCTTCAGCTCAGGGTGTGATCCCGAGTCCAGGGATCAAGTCCCACGTCAGGGGCTCCCTGCAAGGAGGAGCCTGTTTCTCCCTCTTTCTATGTTTCTGCCTCTCTCTCTGTGTCTCTCATGAATAAATAAAATCCTTAAAAAATGTTTAGTAAAAATTACTTATATTAAAAAAAAAAAATTATATTAAAAAAAAAAATTATATTAATTGAGTCCTACCAGTTTGCCAGCAGTTTGCCCATTCTATAGTATGAAGAATGTAGGACTCAATACTAGTGACCCGGTGGTTTAGGATCTGATCACAGAGTGGACTCCAAAGCCCCCGTCACCATGAGCCCCTGGACTGAACCTCCATATGAATGAGAGCCATGACTCATGTTGTTTTATAAACCACAATGCCTGGTCCGCATTTGGCAGTGAAGGCAGATTAAAAATCCTTGGGCTCAGACTCTTGCTTGGGGGCAGTCTTGGGACTGGCTCTCCTGGCCGTGCCCCAGCACCCCAAGTCAAATCTAGAAAATAATAATCTCTTTTTGGCAGAAGAAAGAAGCAAGCCTTTTGGTAATTTCAGGCATTAAACCCTCTGAGAGGGTAGGGTAGAGGTTTTCTACCCTTGAAGGTTATTAAAAATACTCGCTCCTCAGACAGTTCCTAAAGAGGAATTCAAAAGTCATTTTTGGTAGAAACACCACTGTCAGAAAGTGATTGTAAACGCTTCCTGATTGGCTGTGCGTGTTTGGACATCTACATTCAGTTGTGCTTGTGAAAATACCAGGAACTTCATTTTGTATAAAGTTTCAGAAGTCAAATCCGTTTACATAGTTCTAGTTCTGTCAAGATTCAAAGAAGTATTTTAACATCACTTTCCTAAATGCCAGGGAGAACCTCCAGCTTGAGTTCCAGGAAAGACTGTTACTGAGGTGACTTTATACACAGTGTGTGTATAAAACGTAGCCAAAAAAATCCTTATTGAAGTTAAGATGTACACATGGTTTACCTGAAAAATTCAAATTGTTAAGAGTATTTTAAAATGGCTTTAAATTTTTTAAGAGCTTGTAATTATAATGGGACCTCTGTAGGGTTAACGATGTTAAAGTTGCAATTTTCATACCATTGTATTTTCTCTATTTGTGCTCACTGAGAAGTAAAGACTCCCTCTGCTGGCTGTTTCGGAACATGCACTTTTTCTGGCTAGTGAATGCTGCAAAAAGGGAAACCCCCAAAACAACCTGTCTTGACATTCAGAAAGCTAGGTACTTGGGGACACGTGTTCATTTTTATTTTTATGTTGTGGTTTTTAGTTATCTAATACCTTTATCCGAGATGCCATATAGATGCAGCGGCCTAAAGCAGCGTGAAAGTTGGGAGATGCTGAGTGGGAAACACAGGGTCAGGTGGGAGCCCGGAGAGATTCCTGGGCTGGCTCCGCCAGTGAATAGCTGGGCATCCCCACACAAGTCAGCCCCTCTTCAGGATCGGCTTCTTTGTTTGTAAAATGAGAGGATTTCAGTGGGTGTTCTCTATGAGACCTTTGACCTTTAGTATTTTGTGTTTCGAACAGTATTGATCACATTTCTCTTACAGGAATGTACTCCATATGTGTTTTGCACTGATATCAAATAAATATTTAGGAAAACGAAGGAAAAGTAAAATTACAAAAATGGTTATAAATCACTTGCTCCTGGTACTGTCACACCATGGGAATGTTAGGTCTAGAAAGCGGTATTTTGTACGCTATTATAAGTTTATACTGTATATATACTATGATAATACCTCCCAAATGTCCCAGAAAGACTAAACACAGCATATTTCGCTGCTCCTATGGCACCTTAAATTACAAGAAGTGTCATTATTTTGCACTTCTCCAATTAAATCTGACATACCACTTATGGTAAGTTACATCCAAGTTTCAGAGAAGTTAAATGTGAGGAAATGTACTTTTAAAACTTAGTAAAATAAGGTTGTTCCTAAAAGTGCTTCAATTGATGCCAGGCAGCCTAAGAATTGCAGTAAAAAGTCCGATGTGTCCTGGGCACTAATAAATATTCTCCTTCCTCTCTTCCTGTTTGCCCCTCCCTAACTTGTCCTTCTCACTGTGGGACACTGTTTTTAACTCTTTTGCTTAGACATGTTGTATGGATATTCTGGGAATAAATGATCGCTTAAAGCCTGAAACGAGATACTGGAATAACATTGTGTCCAACATAAGCATGACCAATGGTTTTCTGCTTTAAATATGAATAAGCATTAGCACTTGTGAAGGTTTTTTTACTTCAAAGATGAATTAGTCAGCACTGGCATCTTCACAGGAATTACATGAGTTTTAAAAACACTGAGGTTCAGAGAACACTCCTTTGATGAAGTCATTGGAAACATTAGTGTGGGATTTGGGATTTGACCCTCTTTATTCATATTGGATTTAAGTCCTAAAATAACACACACACATACACACACACATATGTAGACGTGTCTGTGCGTGGTTTAGGGTATCTTTAGACTTCGTTTTTAATGTTCGCCTTCTTTTATAATGAAATTGGAGCTGTTTCTTTTGCCTTTTATTTCCCCTACCACATAACAGAGCACACTGAAAGGGCTTACGATGATTTCTTCTTTGCAAAAAACCCCCATCTAAGTCTCTTTTGCTATCCTGGAGGGAGAAAGGACCAACAAGGAAGGAGCAGCCTGTAGGGCCCTTGGCCTGAGAAAGAGGCAGAAAAGGTCAAGAGCAGAGTTGGAGACTCAGATAAAGCAGAGGGGCATCCAGGAGACTTTCTGCAGCCCCCTTGACCTGCAGACTGGCTTTCTTCTCCTGGTTGGAAGCCTGGCCAGGCCCTGGTTTGGCAGTGTTGCTCTTCCAAGCTGCTCTTCCAAGCTTTCAGTGATAAATCCCCTGCCATGCCAGCTTTGGGGCATTTCCACACTGGGACCCTTTGGCTTAATGCTGAGTGGGAAACAAATTAATACATTCTAAATCTCCATCCTTATATTTTGAATTTATATCCAGAACTTCTGGAAGTTCTGCATGGATCTCCAGTGATAGAGGTCCTTCAACTCTGGATTCATTTATCTGTATATCCAGGCATGCCCTGTGATTTTCCTGTTGAGATGAAATAACATACAAAGGTACACGCATTCAGAGTTTTTACAGAGATTGCTGTGGGGATGACCCAGCTTGTGACCCTAAAGACTGCAGGCTAATGGAAAGAGCCTGGCTCTTTCGTTGGTGACTGGATGGACCTACCTCACCCAACTCAGTGCTGTCTTCATCTGGTTTTGAATGTGAGAGAAAAATTAACCTCAGCTTGGTTAATTAAGCCATTGTAGGGTAGATTTTTCTGTTACTTATAGAACCTGCTTCTAAATGGTTAGATCCTCCTGTGGTTATTTATCGTATTCTCTTACCACTTTGTAGTCATATTCTTGTAAAAGTATCATTTAAAACTTAATTCTGTTATTTCCAACCACTGAAAAAAGTCAGTCGTGTATCTAAAAAATGATCCCATCTGTGGTGGCCGCCTCACTGGTTTGTGCTGATTGGTGAGGACCCTCTTTCTGCAGGCCTCCTGGCCCTGGCGCTTCCTCACCTGCTCTGCATGACTTAGTCCCTCTGATCTTGGCAAAGTGGTCTGGCTGCCGTTGTAGGCATATTTTTGCTTCTTTAGACCTTGGTGTGTCTCTGCCAATAAATATTTGTCCTGCCCGGGTGTCCTTGGACCGTGTGTGTGTGTGTGTGTGTGTGTGTGTGTGTGTGTGTATCTGTCTATCTGTCTGCGTATCCGTGTATTCACACAGAGTACCAGAATTGAAATGGACCGGAGAAATCACCTTATCCACCTTTGTTCAGTTCACAGATTTCATGAAAACTTGTGTATGTTTTCTCTTCGGTCTCAATGTATTTTTTTCTCCCCTGGAGATTTTCAAACCCTATGAAGTTTCAGAACTACTGTTTTAAAATCCCTAATGTTGTCTTCTACAGGGCTATACATGATAGGTTCATTCATCACTAAAAGAATAGTTTTGGTTATCAGCTGTGTTCCAGGCACCTTACTAACTGTTGGGACACAATGGGAAGCAAACATTGATATCATTCCTGCTGTCATGCAGCATTTTCAGCAGTGGAGGCTGATGGATAGTAATTACATGGTTTTGGACATACCTACATGGAACAAAGGGCCTGGACCTAAACTGGAAGGGCCATTGAAACTCCCTGCAGAAATAATAGTTCGTCTCAGGGATGAAAAGTAGAAGGTGGGGAGACAGTGTAAAAAGCAGCTCTAGTAGTGTATGCAAAGGCCCTGTGTCAGGAAGGAGCATGGCTGTTTCAAGAAACTGAGAAAAAATAGTATGTTTGGTGTTAGAGAATAAGGAAAGGATTATAAGGCATCAATTTGAAAGGAGCTATGTGGAATAGACCTGTTTGTACCAGTCAATTTCTGTAGTTCTGATATTGGTGACAGTATCTGTTTTGAGTTAGTATCTTATAACTAATTGAATATGTATTCTTCATGCTTAAATAAAATGTATTCTTGAAATCTTTTTTTTTTTTTAATTTTTTTTTAATTTTATTTATTTATGATAGTCATACAGAGAGAAAGAGAGAGAGGCAGAGACACAGGCAGAGGGAGAAGCAGGCTCCATGCGCCGGGAGCCTGATGTGGGATTCGATCCCGGGTCTCCAGGATCGCGCCCTGGGCCAAAGGCAGGCGCCAAACCGCTGCGCCACCCAGGGATCCCTGAAATCTTTTTTAATGGAGAGAATTTAAGATATCCTACAACGTGGTTTCTCTAAACTATGTACTATTTTGCTCTTAATAAATATTTGACAGCTAGAAAAATAACACAAGGTGGCAATAAAGAAGCAGTAGCTTTTCATGAGCTATTAGGGCCTTTTGGAACAGGTTTTGTTTTTAAAATATACCATTTTTTTTAGAGATTTGGAATAAGTAATAATGAATATATTATTTTCCATTTCCTTCAAGGGAACACACTGAGTTGCTTAATTCAAAATATTCAAGAATGTCTTCTTTTATCTCAGGACACTGCATTCCTTATTTAGAAGAATGTAAAAATCCAGGGCTGCTCTGACCTTGATATAAAAATATTTCTCATGATTTAGGTACATTCCCTATCTGTTAAAAATAATAGAGGGAAAAAAACCTGAAACATTGAAAGATAGCTTTATAATCTTTTTTTTTTTTATGATAGTCACAGAGAGAGAGAGAGAGAGAGAGAGAGAGGCAGAGACACAGGCAGAGGGAGAAGCAGGCTCCACGCAGGGAGCCGGACCCAGGATTCCATCCCAGGTCTCCAGGATCACACCCTGGGCTGAAGGTGGCGCTAAACCGTTGAGCCACCCAGGCTGCCCACTTGGATAACATTTAAAGAGCTTTTAAAGAGCTGTAGAAATAAGCTTTACTTCACACCTCTGTGGGCCTTATTTATTGCTTCCTATTAACGGTATGTAAACAACATATATAATTAATAGATACAATAAAAGAATTAATGTTTCATTTTAGAAGTTAGATACTTTTCATTATAGTAAGGTCTTGGTAGTTAAACATGCTGTTTAAATTATTTTAAATTAAATAGTAATTCATAAGAATCAATGTTTAATTACATATTAAATGTAATATTTGAATGTCATTAATTTAAAAATTAAATTTAAATTTTCCCAAAGTAGAAGCTTTGACACAGGAGATAACCATGTCCCAGTGATCTTTTTTCTCTTCTTTTGCTCTTTCTTTCTTTTTCTCCTTTTCTTCTTCCTTCTTTTCTTTTAGTTTTTCTCACTTCATTTTGTGGATTCTTGGTCATATATTTATGCTTAAACAATGCTCATTTTTTTACCTGCTGAATGATTATTCCTCCTTCCTCCTTCTTTAAAAAAAAATGATAAGGGGGGGAAAGCTACCCTGTAGTTAATTACTTATCAAGGGGTTACTGCCCCCTTTACTCTGTGACATTGCCACATGACTGATGACAACTCTGAGTTCATTCCACATATTCCAGGATGGATCCAGGTTGGGAAGGAACTAGCTATACCATGCCATCACATTCCTGGGGTCTGCAGGGAGGAAGACAAAGGCTGGCCATTTGGTCATTGCCCAGTGCTTTCCTAAGTTTTTGAATAATCTGTTCTGAGAATCAGAACAGTGATTGTAGCAGATGGTGATTGTAGCAGATGAATACTATGCGTGCTTTGGGGGCAAGATGATATGTATTGGAGTGACTTTCAAATTTGATCTCGGGGATCCCTGGGTGGCTCAGCGGTTTGGCACCTGCCTTTGGCTCAGGGCGCGATCCTGGAGTCCTGGGATCGAGTCCCACATCAGGCTCCCGGCATGGGGCCTGCTTCTCCATCTGCCTGTGTCTCTGCCTCTCTCTCTGTGTGTCTATCATGGATAAATAAATAAAATCTTTTAAAAAAAATTTGATCTCTTTGTTTTTCAGAAATGGCCGTTGTCTTATATTTTAAATATATTATCTTTTAGTCTCAAGGCTTTAGGGGCCCCAAACTTTCTTCTAAAAAGTTAACCATTTCTTGCCACTTCTGTATATTTGAATGTTGTTGTGTCTACTGCTTTGAAAATGGGTTTTTAATCTCTTGCTGCCACTTTTGTGGAGGGCAGTCTAAAGGACTTGAAGTATAAAGTGTATAAACTGCCTTGATAAGGATGTCAGCCAAAACAGAGGTCTGCTCTGCTCACATTCCAGCATATCCCCTGCAGGGGTTACTGTGTCTGTGCAGAACGTTTTCACTGCTAGATGCCATATACTCCCAGAGCAGTTTTTGAAGCTGTAAACCACTCCAAAGGCCAAGGTTGCCCTGACTGTCAGGATTACAGTGACACGGAAGGGTTGCCTAAACACAGCCTGTGTGTACATGGTTGGCTGTCCTTGGGCGCTCTGTTTATGCTGCAGGGATGTTATAGACAGACCTTATCGTGCATGTCTTTCTTGCTGGTCAAGTATCTATTCATTGATGAAACAAAGAAAGCTCCTATTCTTTAGTGTCAGGCAGGATTTCTTCCTGCTGGCATATCATTTCAGATGATCAGTTGGTATGCATAATATTTTCCTCCCCCTATTTTTTTCATGTTATAAAGGAAAGCTGGGAATTTGGACCGCCGAACTGGAAATTATAATATCCCTTTATTAAGTAGCGTAATTATATGATCTTAAAATCTCTTCTTTACCGTTCAGTATGTAGAAGAAACAGGATACCACTATTTTGCCCTAATGAGTCTTAAGAACAGCCCTGCTATTGTTTTTTTTACTTGATCACAAACATTTTTAATCTAGTTTTATTTTTTAAGATTTATTTATTTATTCATGAGAGACACAGAGAGAGAGGCAGAGACATAGGCAGAGGGAGAAGCAGGCTCCATGCAGGGAGCTTGATGCGGGACTCCATCCCGGGAGTCCAGGATCAGGATCTGAGCCAAAGGCAGACACTCAACCGCTGAGCTACCCAGGCGTCCCTTTAACCTAGTTTTAATCCATCCTAGTCATGGAGGTTTTCAGATGACTTGACTTCCTCTCTTAAATAGGACGGTTTTGTGGAGTAATACTTTTGGCAAGGGACATATTCAACTCTACTAGAGAGTATAGGCTTAGATTATCTTTCCCTTTTTCATAGATTTCAAGGAGAAATAAATAGTAATAAAATGAGACTCTGACAAGGCACCCTTTTGTAGAATAAGGAACTTTTCACATTTATTGAGTAGATTTCAGAGATGACAGGGATTTTCCGCTGCTTTCATATCAATTAAAATACAATTTTAATGGATCCCTGGGTGGCTCAGTAGTTTAGACCTGCCTTCGGCCCAGGGAGTGATCCTGGAATTCTGGGATCGAGTCCCACATCAGGCTCCTTGCCCTGCATGGAGCCTGCTTCTCCCTCTGCCTCTCTCTCTGCCTCTCTCTCTCTCATGAATAAATAAAATATTTAAAAAATATATAATTTTATCATTCTTAGATAAATGTGTATTTGGGGATAAATGTCAAAATTAAATAAAAGTTTAAAAATACGAGTTTGAAACTGAGCTCAAAAGAAAATATTAAGCTTTACTTCCAGCAGGTGTTACTCATTTTAAAATGAGTACATGTACCTATTCCAAACATTGAATTGGCCTAGTCCTTCTAAATATATGTCTTTTGATTCTTGACAACCTGTGTCTTTCAAATTTGCAGTGACATAGTCTGAAAAAAATAATTGGCATTTCCTAATTGGGTAGATACCTTTTTCATTTTCCCTAGATTTACCTCCTGTTCAATTCTTGCCCACTTCTTGAATTTGGCTTAGGCTTCAGAAGGTCTCCAGTTTAGTTTTGCTTTTTTTTTCTTTTAAATTTCTCAGTTCCTCTGATATAAAAGAGGCATACTTCTGTTAGCCCAGGTGATGGGAGTTCACTGGAAAGAAACATGGGTAGCCAGGAATTACTGGGAACCTTCTCAGTGGCCACCATGACATTCTCCCCCACCCCACCCCCATCTCAGGCATGGGATTTTCCAGGTGGCTTCTGAGGGAATTGAGACAGTGGCTCATGGTTGTGCCACGTGAAGGAGCAGCCACAGGGTCAGATCCTCTTTTCCCCTCAGGAGTGGACATCTTCAAATGGCTTTTGTCAGGAGCATGCACCAGCACCTGATCCAGTTGGTGGTAGCCACAGCACATGGAGATACAGTGGACAGCGTCCCTTAGAATCCTACCAATTATCTAACCTGGATACAAATCCTCAAGACACATGCTAAAGAGCATTAACCTCCTGCATGCCATCATGGGAAACACTGAGATTCCAAACGGACCTTGGGATCTTAGTGAACCACATGTATTAATGAACGAGAAAATGAATCAATTGAAGTGAAAGCTCAAACAAGTGCACCTGATTTTGACTGTGTATTTTCATATACCACTTTATATAGCAACCTCAGTGATTTCACAACTCAGAACTGCCCACAAACAGCGATACTAAGTCAATTCTTACCTAGAACTATTTATCAGAAAACTTGTTTCTTTCTTGATTATTGAAAAGAATTTTAATTTACCGAGCTTATTCACATACTTTGTGACAAAATATTTTTAAAGTTTATAAATATGTATTGAGTCCCTCCTATGTCAAAAACACTTTGATTGGCACTACAGGGGTACAAAGTTCATTTGTTCCAAAGATCTTTATTAAACCATACACTGCCTTGGGCTAGGTACCTTAAGTATGATGTCAAATGATAAATAGATCCTTGAAGGGATTTATTAGTACAGTTGAGGAAAAAGACATGCAAATAGAAAATTACAAAATAAGAGCATGTAAAAAGGGCACTATAAATTACAAAGCCTTGGGCAGTCAGGGAGGACTTTCTGAAGGCAGTGCCATGGAAGCTGGGGCCAAATGATAAGGTAGGAATTTGCCAAATAAAGCATGTTATTGGTGGTTGAAGCATTGATTCCAAGTAGAGGATAACTCACATGCAACCAAGAACAGGTTGCAAGTACTTGTCACATTTGGCTAGGATCACAGAATGATCTGTTGTGTAGGTTGGTTTCCTGGAGGGTGTGCATGTCGTGTGCATGCTAGAGTTTGGGCTTTATTGCATGGGTTCCCTGATTCTCTTTTTACTCCTCTTGATCTTTGAGACTTTCTTGCCTCTAAGTCAACATTACATATTGGTATTTCTCAGGGTTTGGTCCTAGATTGTCTTTTCTTTTGTTCTTCCTTTTCTCCCTCACCAGATGTATCCATGTCTATGTGTTTGTTTACTACTTAAAAGCTCGATGGTTCTGATGTCAGTTCTGAACTTAGGACCATGCATCCCTGTTACCACCATCCTGCCCATCACTTTGGTTTCCTTAGGAACAGGCTACCTGTTGGCTGCCCCTGTCATCCCTCACTTCTCTTAGTCCTTAGAACCTGCCAGATTCCTTCTGGCAGGTTATGTCTCTCCTAACCCCATTTTATGGTTAGTAATATACAGCATTTTTATGCCCTAGTTTGTAATTATTTTTTTAATACTGCTTTCCCTACTAGACTTTAAGCTCTCTGAAGGAAACAACAGTCACTCTCTGTGACAGCCTTGTACTAAAACACTTAGTGAAGGATGTGCACCTTATAAGAGATCTTAGTAAACATGATGAGCTGCTTGAGTTAGGACGATGAGGAGCCACTGAAGAATTTCATTAGCAGAATGACCCGATTGGATTGACAATTAGCAAGTTTATTCTGCTAGCAGTATGGAGACTGAACTGGAGGGAGTCCACGGCTAGAGCAAGGGAGATAAGTAGGTGGGTGTTACCACTAGACACTTAGAGCCTCACAGCACATATGTGATAAAAACACAGAGAAATCCAATTCAGCTGATCCAGGAGCTCAGAGATACTCTCAGGACTCTATCTCTTAGCGTGGCTCATTCCATGGGGTCCTCATTTTCCCAGTCTTTACTTTTGTGGATGCTATCTGCTTCATCCTATGTCTGCCTACTGGAAAAGAGAGTCCACTCTATAGTTATGTGAATAGATTCTCAGATTGGCTCTGACTGGCTCTGGTTAGGTCTTATGCTCTTCTCTGAAATAATTACTGTTGGCAAAGGGATTCTGGGTGCTGGTTGATCAGTCTGGATAATATCTATCAGGATCTGAGGCAGTGGCCCACTGGTAAGCTGGCCCTAAAAATATGTTGTTTTTTTTTTTTTTTTTTTTAAGGAAGACCTTATTTGTAGCAATTGCCAATTTCTTTAGTATACATGCTCACACCATGGCTGATTTCAAGGTGGATGCCTGGCTTGCAGTTCCTGAACATTTAACAACTGGCTCTTTTTTAAGCAAACAAGCCCCCTCCCCATGGCTGAGCTGATGGTAGAGTTTACAGAACTACAAAGACTGATGGTGGGGGAGGGAGTGTGCTCTCGAAGGCAATAAGAATTTTGTTAGAAGAAGATAGGTGCCTGGTAGCCAGTCCAACAAGGAAGTTTGCACTGTACCATGCAAAGTATGCTTTGGTGTCATGATTTTATTTTACCTAAGAATTTTTTAAAGTTCTTGTATCATTTCCTTGAATAACATTGTTAAGCTCTATATAATATTCCATTCTAGGAAAGTACTGTCAGTTATCATTCTTTCATTGTTGAATATTTAGATTGATAGAATTATATGTAATGCTTTGTTGGATATGTCTATGCCTGAAGCCATTTTTCACATTTAGGACAGAGTTGCTGAGATAGTTTAACTATGTGAAATTACTGAATCAAAGGAATGGACCATTAATACTTTACAACAGGTGTACAAAATAATTTTACCAATTCATATCACTCCTGTCACTGTAAGAGAGGAAGTGTTTCATCACACTGTTATTAAGGGTAATTTAAAAAATTGGTAGGACAGAATTGGTACATCATTTTAATTTGCACTTGCTTGAATTACTAAAAATGTCCATATTTTCATAACAAGTGTTTTCTTATAGTGAATTTTCTTACCATTTCTCACTTGTGTAATGTGCATATGTTGATCTTACTATACTATTATCATAGGTATTTATCTTCTTATAATTAATTTACTATATAACATACCATAATTAATAGCAGAAATTCTAGCACATAGCACTACTTGGTAAATGTTGAGGGGACTATCGTATATGAAATTCTCTCTAATTCTGTGTAATTTAGGGTGACATTAGCTCCTGTAATAGATAAATACAAATTCATAGTAAGTGAACACAATAAAAGTTTATTTCTTGCTTATGTCAAAGTTACATATGGGTATTCTTAATTGGCTCATGTGGTCATGAAGGGGCAAAAGCTCCTTCTGTCCCATGACTTTTCTTCCCTCTTGGTCCTTGTCATTACCATTCAGTGCGAGGGTGGTATAATTGGTATATTGGGGGGCAATATATGGGAGGTTTTTATGGCCTAGGCCTGATAGTGCAACATTGAATGTACTTATACTCCATTGACTAACACTCAATCCCACGGTCACAACTAATTGCAAGGGAAAAAAGAAAAGGATTTGATATACATCTAGCCAGTCTACCAAAATCTCCATAACCTGAAATAGAGAAATCTTTTCATAAAGGCTGATTCTACTTATTGCTTTTACTACCTATATGTATCTGGAAATAAATTACCCATGCTACTTGGATAATTTACAGGATATAAATATGGAATGGAAATATTATTAAGAGATATGAGGCTTTTTAATAGACCAGAGTGGTAGAGAAATGACATTAAATGGTCATTCAGTGTCCTCTTGTAGACACTGAAGAGAGTGGAAGTTGTCAGACCAAGTGGTTTTGACAGATTATAAACAAGTCTTGGATAGGCAACATTCATTCAGTGTTTTAGGAAATTAAATGTACAAGAATCCATATAAGGACTTTGTAATCAGCACAACCAGTAAGTTTTTTTTATGACTTATTAGAATGATATTTTTAATAGGATATGTTAGCTCATTTTCTTGTTTCTACCTACACAGGTAATTAAAGTATACAGTGAAGATGAAACCAGCAGGGCTTTAGAGGTACCCAGTGACATAACTGCCCGAGATGTTTGCCAGCTGTTGATCCTGAAGAATCATTACATTGATGACCACAGCTGGACCCTTTTTGAGCATCTGCCTCACATAGGACTAGGTAAGGATGCAGAACCATAGTCCACATCATTGCATTTCTGTTCATTTCAATCATATGGCAAAGATTTTCTTCAGACAGAAAGAAAAGAGAATTATGAATAGTCCTTTTCTTTATTTTTGGTGTTGGTGGTTGGGAGACAAAGAATGTATCACAAAGTGAAAGTAAGGGTAGAAATATTACACATTTCCTACACTTCTTTTTTTTAATATTTTATTTATTTATTCATGAGAGGCACAGAGAGAGAGAGAGAGAGAGAGAGAGAGGCAGAGACACAGGCAGAAGGAGGAGCAGGCTCCATGCTGGGAACCCGATGTGGGACTTGATCCTGAAACTCCAGGATCACACCCTGGGCTGAAGGTGGTGCTAAACTGCTGAGCCACCTGGGCTGCCCCATTTCCTACACTTCTTTGTTTAAATAGCAATCGATGGGAATTTGGGAGCCAAAACATAAGGTACAAATTGATAGATAAATTTCTTTCTTGTTTTCAAGATTTTATTTGTTTATTCAAGAGAGACACAGAGAGAGGCAGAGACACAGATGGAGAGAGAAGCAGGCTCCCTGTGGGGAGCTGATGTGGGACTCAATCCCATGACCCTGGGATCATGACCTGAGCCACAGGCAGTTGCTTAACCACTGAGCCACCCAGGTGCCCGATAGACGAATTTCATAATAATCTTCGGTAGCACAATGAACAGTTTTTGAGAAGTTAATAAAATAAACTGTTTTTTGAATTGTCACACAGACATGGGAAGTATCAATAGTGGTAGTTCTGGCACCTTAACTTTTTCTTGAAGAATTAAGTAACTTCTTTACCTTTTAAAGTCACAAACATAAAGAACAATTGTTAAAAAAATATATTTTTAATTTGAAGTGCATCTCTGTGTTGTAAAATGTAGAGGGTTTTTCCCCCTAATTTTTAAGAATAAATTATAGAAGATTTTCATTCTTCTGCTAGAGGGAGACAAAATTTGGCAACAGTACTATTTTACCTTTTCTTATTTTTACAGATATTAGTGTTAAAAAAACCATGTTCCCATAATAAGTAGTGAAAAAGAAGTAAGTTTGCTATGATAATGTCATTCGATTCTTTGAATTCCATATGAGTTTCCTGTGGCTGCTGTAACAAATGACCGTAAACCTGGTGGCTTATAACAACCAAAATTTATTTTCTCACAGTTCTGGAGGCCAGAAGTCTGAAATCAGTATCACTGACTTGAAATCAAGGTATTGTCAGGGACACACTTCCTCTGGAGGTTCTAGGAGAGAATCTGTTCCTTGCCTCTTCCAGCTTCTGGTGGCTGCTGGCATTCCTTGGCTCTGGCTGCATCACTTCAATCTCTGTCTCTGTGGTCACAATGGAGCTTCCTCTTCTGTCTGTCAAGTCATCCTCTGCCTCTCTCTTACAAAAATGGTACTGTTTAGAGTTTACCCAGATAATCATCCAGGATAATCTCTTCATTTCAAGATCCTTTAATTATATCTGCAAAATCCTTCCCCCCAACCCCCCTCCATATCAGATAACATTCACAGAAAACCTGAATTCTGAAGGTATGTCATACTGGCCAGTATGACATGCTGTCTCGCCTTCTTAGAGCAGAAAAAGTTCAACATATATTTTCTGCATTGTTGTTTGTAACTAATTTAACTTCTATTCATGACCATGAATCTCCTAAAAGTATAGTTTTAACTCTCAATAGATACTCGCCATATTCTAAACTACTTTTATATGTGTTTGTGAGAATACAGCTTTTTTTTTTTTTTTTAAAGATTTTATTTATTTATTCGAGAGAGAGAGAGAGGCAGAGACACAGGCAGAGGGAAAAGCAGGCTCCATGCAGGGAGCCAGATGTGGGACTTGATTCCGGGTCTCCAGGATCAGGCCCTGGACTGAAGGCGGCGCTAAACCACTGAGCCACCCAGGCTGCCCAAGAATACAGCTCTTAATTAGCTTACTATGTAATTACAATATTTTATACTCTTAATTTTTTCTTTTGGAGCAACTTTAAAAACTTTTTTTTTTTTTTTTTGGTTATAGTCACTACAATTAATCCCTAAAAAATAGCTTGATGTTTAATGATAAAAATCTACTCTTTAAATCAAGCATCAGTTTTCACTGAAACCACACAGAAAATTATATTAAGGAATAAAATGCACAGGTCTTTTAATGTAGAGGCTTAAAATGGAACATTGAGAATTAATTTGAGTTACATACTAAATTTAAACTTTTAGGCATCAAATAGAAATGTATTTATCCATTACTCTATTTTCTGGAAATGCTGAAATAAAATCAAAGATGTGAGAATAGTGTCTCATGGCTTCATCAACCATGCATTAGACCAAAGATTATGAGAAAGAAATTGTTTCACAGCTTTCTTGTGTTCTTTTTCTTTCCTTTTGTTTTCACTTAGATTATATCTTTTAAAAAAAAGATTTGATTTATATATTTGACAGAGAACATGAGCCTGTGCACACACAAGGCAGGGGAAGAACAGAAGCAGCCTCTGCACTAAGCATGGGGCACAAGGTGGGCTCAGTCCCAGCGCTGCTCAACTGACTGAGCCACCCAGGCACCCCACTCAGGTTGTATCTTTAAACAGAAAAATGCCAATATAATGCTGCCCCAATACTAACGCGTATTAGATTTACCAGCTTCTTTTTCTTTCTTTTATTGGTTTATTTATTAGCTGCTTTAGTTCTGTAAGGATGCACTGAAACATTAGATGATAGCTAATGAAAATCTCTATTTTCTTTCTTTCTTTCTTTCTTTCTTTCTTTCTTTCTTTCTTTCTTTCTTTCTTTCTTTCTTTCTTTTTTCTCCGTTTTAACATAATCTGTGTTTCCTTTTGTGGACTACTTTCTTTTTGTGTATGTGTGTGCACCTAAAAATTCATCTTATTTTTTTTTTTCTTTTCACTTTACAGATTTCAAAAAACTAGGAACTCTCCCTGCCTTTTCCTGTTGACTTACTCAAACAGCTTAAATATCTATTTATTGACTATTTTATGCCAAGCCTATTTTGTGTGTAGATCTTGGGGAGTAGATTATGAACATAACAGACAAAAGATACTGCCCTTACGAGTTTGCATTCTCATGGGAAGAGAAAGTAAGAGACATATGGCTAAAATTTGTAATCCCTTAGGTGATGATAAGTATAGGTTTCTCCTGCTATCTGTAAGTAGAGCACTCCTGTGAATACTTTTGTAAGCTGAAATGGTATAGAGCAAAGAAGTATTTACTGTTAATTTATATGGGAAAACATTTGAGCATTCCCAGATCCCAGAAATAACCTCTCTTAGCATTTTCTGATATCTTAGGACACATCTTGCCAACAGATGCACAAAATAAAACAAGATAAAGCACAGATGCTCCCAGACAAAGTTCAAAGCTATGAGGGCTTGCTTGATGCTGAGATGCTGAGTGTAGTTCCCTGGAAGGAGCTTGGCAGGACCGCTCTCCCTGCTGCTCCGTGGAGCCTGCTGCCTTTATAAGGGCTCATTGCAAAGCGCACGCTGAATGGTATTTTCACTTTTCACCTTTTTTGTAAAAGCAAAAATCCTCCTTGGATTTCTGTTGGTTGGCATAAACAGGTACTAATGTAGGTCTTTTTTTTGTAAAAGCAAAGGGGTGAAATGTGAACTTTTAAAAACCTCGAGTTGCCTGTGCTGGGGAAAAGAGGAAAAGGCAAGGAAGAAGGAAAGAGCATCTTGGCGGAGGAGGGGGAGTGGGCGACACAGTTTAAATAGAGGGATCAGTGAAGGTGTCCCTGAAGTATGATGTTGAGGAGAATATTTGTGGCAGTGTGCTTGTGTTCAGGCAGCGGCCAGAGGCCAGTGCTTTTGGAGCAAGAGTGCAGAGTGATGGAGTGGATTTCGGTAGGGTTGCTGCAGAGCCAGCTCATATAGGGTCTTATATTCCACGGAGGGGCTTGGCTTTTACACCGAGTGAGAAAATAAAGTGACTGGAGGTCTTTGAGTCAGAGAGCAATATGATCCTGATTTAGTTTTGAAAGTACAGTTGACCCTTGAATAACATGGGTTTGAACTCTGTGGATCCACTTATATGTGTTTTTTTCCCCCAATAAATCCTGTTCAGTACTGTAAATTTATTTTCTCTTTCTTATGATTTTCTTGATAACATTTCTTTTCTCTAGCTTACTTTTGTGTGAGAATACAGTATATAGTACATGTAATGTCAGAATATGTATTAATCGACTGCTTATATCATCAGTAAGCCTTCCAGATTTTTGACTGCAAGGGGAGGTCTGTACCCCTATCCTCCACATTGTTCAAGGGTCAACTGTATACTACCAAGAAGGCCAGAATTCAACCGTCTAGAGGCTAATAAGCAACTTTGTTTTGCTTCTACATCAAACTACCTATGGCTTCCTGGATCAATAAATCCTGGCCTATCTGTCATTTCTGTCATTTCTCCTTGTACCATCTTCACAGTATAGTCTACACTGGTATGAGATGTGATACTTTTGAGACTCTGAAGCTTTAGAGGTGAGAACATGGTGACTTGTGGGATAGGTGAGAGAGAGTTAAGGGTTTTCTGTACTTGAGGTCACTTTAATGACCAAGAGGAGCTTAGGAAAGGGTCAGAGACATTTTATATTGTTAATAAATATGCTACTATTGTTGCTTTTGATATGTTAAAACACATCACAAATTCTAAAGTCAGATGGAAGAGCACTTAACGTTCAAAATATGATAGATTTATGGAATTGAAAGTGTTTTCAGAGAGACATTTTCTATGGCAAAGGAAACTTCAGTTTTAGTAGTAGTTTTTTTATTTTATTTTATTTTATTATTTTATTTTATAGTAGTTTTAATATGAATGCATATGTGTGATAGCTGCTATTAATGTGCATCGTATACATGCAAGGCACAGAATGAGAGGTTTAACGTTTAATGTTCTCATTACTTAGCCTCATTGCAACCCTGCAAGATGTGTTTTCTCATCTCCCTTTGACATATAGGAATACAGAGACTCAGTGATGAAATTCCTTGCCTAGAATCAAACATGGCTCACATGTGGGTCCTTTCAGATTCTAAAGTCTACGCATTTTCCACTGAAGTGAGTTTGTTTCTCTTCACGTTCCTAGGATTCCATGGTTGGTTTGTCTCTTTCTCACTCTCCATCTTTGTCTCTCATGCGTGGTTTGAGTAAAAGTTAAAATTTTGAACGCTCAAGAAAATTTTCAGATAAATTTTTCTTAACAAGGTAGTATTGAAATTACTGTGGTCCACCTCATCTAACCCAGTTCACTTCATAGCAGAGCAAACTATTTCTCTTGACTGAGCAAGAGGATCGTGTTGGAAATTACTTATCCTTGAATTGGTTTATAACATAAACGGTAATATGACATTTGGAACTCTGAATACAATATCAATATTTCATCTCCTCTGGCAGTAATTATTTAACGTATGCTGCTGGGATTTTTAATAGGCAGAGTAAATCATGGAAGGCAGCTAAATATCCTAATTTTGTTACAAATCTCTGATTTGCCTGATTTGTGATCATGTTATGATGAGGTTCTAGTTTCACACAGTTTCATAGACACTGAATTTGAAATATCAGTACATCAACAAATATTTGCCCTGCTCACATACGTAACATTTTGTAACTGGTATGTTTTAGTTCATGGCCACTGGATGTCACTGTCGATCCCCAGATGGAGCCCTCTGCTTTTATAATCAGCATCAGAGGATTCAGGGGGGGAGTGGGGTGGGGACAGAAACTTCAGTTTTAAGTCCTCTGGAACTTAATGGGATCCATGTTTGTCTTGCTCCCATTTTGATTCCTAATTGAAGCCATGGTATGAAGCAGTGGCAATTAACACAGTACCTCAAGCGCATACCTATAGACTCCTCGGGAAGAAGAATTAATTGTATTTTAGTGTCATTGCTAGGGACAGCTGAGAGTTCCATTGTGAATATCATTGTGGAGTGGCTTTAATAAGCAAAATGAATGACTGGAGGCTTTTAATGAAACCATTTTTATGTGTGCAGCTATACCCACGTGATCTCTCTTAAGACAGAAACAGTGCACAGCAACGACGAGTTAACGCCTCACAGCTGCCTGCTTTGAAGCTGCTCCTTCACTTTTTTTCTCTTTTACAAAAGAGTCACAAGTGTTTTTCCTGTTGTCTGGAGCTGATACGTAGTTGTACTTTCAGTGCTGTTTGTAACCTACAGAGTTGTGACCACCCTTATCACCAGCACAAATAATTGTGACGCCTTTAGGGTATGTGGCATCAGGCTTCCTTCTCTCCTTAGACTGACCTGAGCTTTGAGGAGGCACCATGTCCTGGTGGCACATGAAGGCTAGAGGCAGAGAATATGAACCCAAGAAGAGTGCTTATAGCTAAATCTGCCTCCTGGTCCAGCTGATCTTTCCTCCTCAGTGTTCATGTAGCCCGAGTTCGGGTCTTACCATCTCTCTCCTCAGGTTTATATTAGCCTTGTATTTGGTCCCCTTGCCTCTGCTCATACCAGCTCATGTGAACGCAGACCTGATTCTTCATGCGTTAGGGTCCAAGGTCCTTTGTGGGGCTTGTAGCACCTGTGACCTAACTATCCCTCCTATCTCCAGCCTTCTGTCTCCCCCACTCCTCCACTTTAAGTTTATACATTAAAGAAGTGCCTATACTTGCCCACATTCACTACAGTTTCTACTCCTTCGTTTTCTTGCTCACGCCATTAGGGCCCTCAGCGAGTCCTTTCTCACCCATCCTTACCTGGCTATACCTCTTCCAAAGCTTACTTGGAATTTTGGTCAAAAATGGTAGCAAAGGGGCAGCCCGGTGGCTCAGCCGTTTAGTGCCACCTTCAGCCCAGGGCTTGATCCTGGAGACCCCGGGATCGAGTCCCACGTTGGGCTCCCTGCATGGAGCCTGCTTCTCCCCCTGCCTCTCTCTCTCTGTGTTTCTCATGAATAAATAAATAAAATCCTTAAAAATAAAAAAATTAAAAAAAATGGTAGCAAAGGATAACTGCTAGCCATTTCCCGAAAATATCATAAAAATAAAGTAAGGTCAAAACCCTCAGCTGTCCAAGCTGACAGCCGGCGAACCTAGTGCCACAGTCTTAGAGGAGAAGAAAAAAGCAGTTGGTGGCACCCTAATGCTCAACCTTATGAAGTAGATTTGCCCCTTCTATCAGAGAGTAGGTAGGGAGACAGAGCTGTCTGTTCTGTGTTCCAAGCAGCTGTTCCTTGAGACAATTAGGATGCTTGCTGGAACTACCATTTCTCATACATCCTTTAGGAAATTGCAAATCCTGAACATAACAGAAGCACTGGGAGTAACTGATGAATTGTGTCCTGAGGTAGAGACATTTCCACAAGTACATGCTAGACTGGGGTGTGGAAAACAACCAAATTTTGCCAAGAAATAAATATAAGGTTGTTCAGGCAGTATTAATTAGAGAAATAAAACCTAATGATATAATAATAGAGGGATGTAATAAATTACAATACATCCATAGGATATAAATCATGTAGCTTTTGATTACGTTTTTGGAGTTTTTTCTTTGAAGTCTGATGTGGACAGGTATAAGATTTTAAAGATGATTGGTTGACCGAATGAGTACATATAAACATATGTATGGTATTTCCTAAATTTTGTGAAAAATATATAGACATACATTCATATGGACCCAGAGGAAAAACAAGAAGGGAATATACTGAAATGTTCAGTGCTAATTCCTGATTGAGAGGTTAAAGATGGATGGTGATTGTCTGCTGGCCATTGTTTTCAAATTTTCAATAATGGAAATGTATTATTTTAGAAATCAGAAAAAACCCACAATTTTAAAAACTTAAGAGGTTTATAAAGATTTAGACATTTTCCTGAAGCTCCAAGTTGCCCAAGTACCTATCTTCTGACCTGCTGTTAACATTTTCTGCAACTATCATAACAGTGATCATATTATTAAAAGTCGACAGTAATTCCATAAGGGCTGGAACTCTGTGTATTTCTTTGTAACCGAGCATCTAGGACACATAAGTGGTTATTGAACTAAACTGTACTAAACTGTAAGGTACTTATATAAAGCAGTTCAAAGGATGGATTACAACATACATAGAAAGAAGAGACTTGCAAAAGAAACCAAAGAAGTCACATGCCGTGCCCAGGTGGAAATTTGCTCTATCTTTAAAGGATGCATTTGGTAACTTAGAATTTATGGAAGTTATTTCTTTTTTTCTTTTTTTTTTTTTTTTTATGGAAGTTATTTCTAAACTCTCCAGGTGTTTACCGGTCAGCTTGAGGTGATGTGTATGCAGATACTTGGCGGAAAAGTAAGGATTTCTATGAATACAAGTTGTGATCAGTGAGTCAGGGATAATATGAAGAATATTTCAGTTTGTTGAAGAATGATCCACAAGGCCTTTATTATACCCATCAAGCTTAAGTGTCAAGATTTTTCTATTAATTGTGCTTGGCGGGCTGAATACGGTGGTAGCAATTTTTCCAGAGGAGCTCCTTGGTATTAAATAGTTTTCTTAGATTAAGAAAGCTTTCAGCATTGAGCCCTATTGTATTCTTTGCTTCTCCAGTTTTTGTTTTGCTTGGTCAGAGGCTGTTCATTTTTATCTGAAAATAAGATTGACAAAATGTATGTAGTTTCTGCCTAGCCCAGAGAAGTACAAGGACCATTTGTCTCCTGGAGTTTCCTGTAACAAAGGTATACAAAGAATTGTTTTCTGGGCGAATTAGAGGTAAAAGCCACTTTTGTTTCTTCTCTTATCAAGTGATGAGAAGAGTAGAGACTCAGGTTTCTATTTGAGCCTCACGCTGTACTTTCAGTAGATTCAGCGAAGAAATCCAGGCAGAAGGTCACAGGTGAACACTTTCCATTCTGGGAGGATTGAGGGTTTTTAAAAGACTTTGAAGTGAAATCAACAGTTTCAGAAGAAACTTCTTTTACTCTTTTTCTTTTTTTTTTTTTTAAAGAAAAAGTTTCTGAAAATCAAATAGAAAACAATTATATGTTGCTATTATTTGGCAATATTTTGTTGCATTGCCATGACACTTCACACTGGTCTGTCGGAAACAAAGATAAAATTTAAAGTGATTTGAAGCTTTTGTTTTAGTTTTAAGAAAGCATTTCTTTGCTCTTTAGTAGGCGTTTTTTCTCTTTTTTGGATGTTGTTTTGAAGTGATTTAAGAGGGCTTCTCTCCTATTTTTCTACCTACATAGAAGTGGTATTCAGTCATTGTCATTCACTTTCTAATGCCTGAAAAATACTGCAGAACGTTTCAAAGTGGATTTGTATCTATAAAGTTTTAATAGTATATTTTAATATAGCATTTTAGATGGATTTATGAAGTTTTAAAAATAAGGTCTTTAAAAGAATCATGATGAATTTTTGAGACAGTTACCTAGGGTCATTTATCACATGGTAATCCACAAAGTATCTGAATTCAGTTTGAGTGACAGTTCCTAGTATCAGTGTTTTTGAGTATTGCAGCACAGAGTCCCTAGTTACAGAATTAATCTGTTTCTTTTTGATATTTAAAATATATAAGTTACTTAGTAGAATCATTCAGTTGGTTAAAATCCAGTTAGTTTTAGAATGACTTTAAAGAGGAGGAGTCAATAGAAAGTTAATTAGGTGCCATCAGCAACTTTTCGCCTCCTCTTTAGCATTCTTCTTTTCCTCTCAGTTATCCATCCAAGCATCTTGTATCTTCATGCTGACCTCCTCTCTACTAAGGTCTGTGTTTAGTTAGGTGTCTGCCTTTAAAAAAAGAAACCAGGAAGTTTCTGCAATATGTGATTAACTGATAATCAAACATCCCTTTTAGGGTTATTCGGATTATTGTAATATTAATCCTTTAACATAATGAGACTTAATTGGAGGATGGTGTATGATGGTGCATTCAAATTGGGATGGGAATGTATAAATTTAAAAAGATTATTAATATAATTTTCAGAAAAGCCAGATTCTATCATAAGAAAATTTTATTTCTGTTACTAGAGGAGGATATAAGGTGAGAACTCATAGCTGCATCTGATCCTCTGGACTTTGTTTATTTGCTTTTTTATATGTTATCTGAAGTTTCAATAGAATATCCAGAAATCATCTTTGAAGGAATCAAAAGTATGTCTTCTGTTTTCTCACGTACTCTAGTCTAGCTTTATTTGAAGAATTTCTTCTTAAGATTACCAGAATATTTTACTATTGCAGTCATGTGTTAGACATTTGGTATTATAGTTCTGTGAAATTTTCTGTGAATATTGTATGTTATTTTTCCTTTATACCTTGGTAGGGTGGGCTTTTCTTGCATGTAAATTACTGCTTGGTTGGTGATCACAGATATTACCCAAAGTGCTTTTTGTTAGCATTTGTCATAACTGTTCAAATAGTTTGGCTTTTCTACCCTTGTTGTTTTATTTCCTTTTTTGGGACGATCCAAATTCAAATGATTTTGTTACTTTCATGTGAGGTTAAGATTGATATAATTTAAAATAATGCCCATTATTTTCATTCCCCTTACACTCAAAATGTGGTTATTTTCACTTAATTACCAAATATGTATTGAACACATTTCAAAATAAAAGAATTTGAGGCAGTTGAAATATGAGGGCTGCAGGAACATGAGAGAGGATTTTAGTGGATCTGGACAAAATGAACAGGGCATAAGTAGGCTCAGCAGAGGCAGCAGGGGATGCTCCTCCAGTGGGAGCTGTAGGAGGAGGCAGAGGCAGTGCTTGCAGAGGAAGAGCATCAACTTCGGATCAGGCATGTGGCTGCTCTTCAAATCCTGAGATGTTCACTATTCTGAACTTCAGGTTCCTTTTCTGAAAGATGGAAATATAATTTGTTCGATTAGACGGTGATATTACTTTATCACAAGCCTGGTGGCTTCAAACAACAGGAATGCAATTTGTAACAGTTCTGGAAGTGAGAAGTCCACAACTAATGTCACTGGGCTGAACTCAAGATGATGGCAGACTCTTTCTGGGTCATTAGAGGGAATCCTTCCCTTCCTTCTCCCAGCTTCTGGTGGTTGACATCATTCCTTGGCTTGTGTCCCTGTCACTTGAATCTGCCTCTGTGGTCACATTGCCCTTTCCTCTTCTCTCTGGGTCATATCTCTTTCTGTCTTATAAAGGTCTCCTTGTAATTGGATTTCAAGACGACTTGGATAATTCAGGATAATCTTGGTCTCTTTAAGTTAATGACATCTGCAAAGACTTTGCCATATAAGGCAACATTTATAGGCTCCAGATATTGTTGGGGCCACTATTCAGCCTACTGAAAATATTATAAATGAGTTACATACAGATTTAAAATATTCTCAATTGAAGATTCAGACCTACTCTCATTTCTGCAACATGCTGATGAGGCATTAAGTCCTAGGACAGGTGTTTGTTTAACTCTTGTCCAGCTTTTCATATTCTGGAAACTCTAGTTCCTCTCCAGTTTATTGACTCTACCATAAAGCCACTTAAGTTCATGGTCTTCTCTTAGCTCTTGGATGTGCCTGATGGGTTGGGGGGGTGGAACTGTTGCCATGTTCTTTCTCCGTAGTGAGATGTTATGAACTCATCTGTCTCATGTTGTCCTCAGCTATGGCTTTTCCACCATGCTAGGTATAGGGTATCTGTTGGAAGCTAGATGTCTCCTAAGGCTGCCCTCTGGTTTGGGCCACATGCCACCATTAAATATATCTGCTGTTTTATCACCATCACCTCATCACTATGGAAGTGTTCTCGTTCTGGAAGGACACAGGATACAGGGTCACTTGGGACCTACACTGTCCACTTTTATCTAGCTCAGTCTATCCTTTCCTCCACCAGCCTCTTAACTGCAGCTCTTCTCAGAAGACAGAAGGTGGGTTCCTGTATTAGGCAATCGAGAATTATCTAGGCATGATTCTCTCCAAGCACTTATATTTGTCAAAGATTGATAAGGTCTATTGTGAACTCAAAAGTAAAGAGAATGCACTTCTGTAACTTTTTCCCTCTGCTCCGCACAGTGTATCTTGAGGGCAGAACATAGGATTCTTTTTTTTTTTTTTTTTAATTTTATTTATTTATGATAGGCACACAGTGAGAGAGAGAGAAGCAGAGACACAGGCAGAGGGAGAAGCAGGCTCCATGCACCGGGAGCCTGACATGGGACTCGATCCCGGGTCTCCAGGATCGCGCCCCGGGCCAAAGGCAGGCGCCAAACCGCTGCGCCACCCAGGGATCCCAGAACATAGGATTCTTTAGTGATAGAGGTGATCAGTACCAAGAAGCATAGGTTGATAAAACAAGCAAATATCTTGCTCACTACCTTGAAATTTTCTTCCTCTGCAGTTGCAAAAAAATATGGATATCATGCTTAACATTTAGTATGTTTAATGTGAACCTATGTTTCGTAAGCCTGAAATACCAGCTGGTTTGTGTAAGAAGTAGACAAAACTAAGACTAGAGAAGTTGTTAGGGATACGATTCCCCACTGGATATCTCAGTGCCACTGACTCTCCCCAACCTACTTCTCTTACAGTTTTTCAGACTCATTAATAGCAACACAATCCTTCCAACCATTTGGGTGGAGAACTTAGTGTTTTCCCTAACCACCCTCTCTTCATGTCCGATTTGTAAGCAACTCCTGTTGGCTTTACCGTCAGCATATATCCAGAGTCTGCCTGTTTCGTACATTTCCACTGCTACTGCTCTAATCCAAGCCATATCATCTGTCCTCTCATTAATTGCAGTATTCTACACCAAATGGTCTTGCGTCTACCCTTAAGCCTTTTAAAATCAGCTCTCCTCCATAGCCAGTGCAATCCAATGAAAATATAAGTTCATGTTATTTCTCTGTTCAAAATGCCTTCTCATCTGACTCCAAGGCAAAGCCAGAACTCCACTATGAACTGTAAGGCTTTATCCAGTCTTCCCAGCTCATCACCATTGCTTCTCTAACCTCTTCTCCTCATACTTGGCCCTTTGGTCACTCAGCTTCGGCTACATTAACCTCCTTGCAGTATTTCAAACATAGAGCCTTGCTCTTGCCTCAGAAGCTTTGTTTTGGTTCTTCCTATGGGTGTCTGTTTCGCTCATGCCCCCTTCTCCTTTGGGTCTTGTTCAAACATTACCTTCTCAATGAGACCTATTCTGGCAAGCTTTTGAAAATGCATTCTTTTCTCCTAAGGCCTCCTCTCTCCTAAAGCCCTGCTCTATTTTTCTTTGTAGTGTTTATCACTGTCTTTTAAGATTTACATTTCATTTATAGTCTGTCTTCCATTAGAATGAAAGCTTCAGGAGGCAGTGGTTTTTAACTGTATGCATTACTAAATTCTAAACCCCAAGATGAATGATGCGTGGTAGGCCTTCAATAAATATTTGTCAAATGGATAAACGAATGGTATAGCTGCCAGACTACATGGATGTATCCCACAGCAAGTAGGAAGTGGACAAGCTTTTTGAACAAGGGTCACATTGACACACATGTTTTATGAGGTTTGCTATGGTATCAGTGTCCAGGTTGGATTGGAAGAATGAGAAACCAGAAGTTTGGGGATTAGTTAAGGAAAGGTGAAAGTCTGGGATGCCTGGGTGGCTCAGTGGTTGAGCGTCTGCCTTCAGCTCAGGGTGTGATCCTGCGGTCCCAGAACCCAGTCCTGTATCGGGCTCCCTGCATGGAGCCTGCTTCTCCCTCTGCCTCTGTCTCTGCCTCTCTCTCTGTCTCTCTCTCTCTCTGTGTTTCTCATGCATAAATAAATAAAATCTTTTTTTTTTAAAGGAAAGGTGAAGGTCTAAATTGGGATTGTGACAGTGGGAATGAGTGAGGGGTTGTCGAGAGACATTTGAAGGAAAAATCCCTGGTATCTGGGAATAGCAGAAGTGGAAGGGTATAGGAGTGGGTATAAAAATGCAATGGAGAAAGGAGAATTTAGGAAAAAGAGAAAAAGGAAGATAACTTTTCAAGTTTATTTTTTATTTTGATAAAATGTACATCACGTAACATTTACCATTTTAAGGGTATAGTTCGTTGGCATTATGTACATTCATATTGTACAACCATCACCACTACCCATCTGCAGAACATTTTTATCTTCTCATAGTGAAACTCTGAACCCATTAAACAATAACTCCTTGCTCCCCAGTTCCTGCAACCACCATTTTATTTTTTGTGTCTACGAATTTCTTCCAGGTATCACACATACATGGAATCATACAATATCTGTACTTAGGTCTTCTTATATATATAGTATCTTTGAGGTCCATCCATGTTGTAGCATGTTTCAGAATTTCATTCCTTTTTAAGGCTGTTACTTTGAATTCCATTGTATGTACTACATGTTGTTTGTCCGTTCATCTGTTGGTGGACATGAAGGTGTTTCTACCCATTAAATGATGCTACTATGAACAGTGGTGTACAAACATCTGTTCTAGTCACTGCTTTCATTTCTTTTTGTGATATGCTAAGAATTGGCATTGCTGGCATCGATGTTTTAGGGGAACCACCGTACTGACTTTAGATTTAGACAAAGTCTTGAGGTGGTGGAAAGTCTAACTGTTGAGACTAGAGCATGAATAAAAGCACCTGTAGCCTTTGATTTCATCTCAAGGACCTTGATAGATGGGATGGCTGAAGGTAGGGTGAATTAGTTGAAGAAAGGGAAAGAAAAGATTTGAGCCCAGAATTGCATCTTAGAAGAGAGGAGGAGCTATTGGAGCTTGTCAGTGAGACTGAAAAACAGCAATTGGAGTTAGGAACAGAACCCAGAGTGTTCATGCACACTTAGCTCAAACTCATCCATATTCATGGAGAATTCTTACAAGAACTTCTTTCAGATGAATAAGCTTCTATTTAAGTATGACATTACTTTCAAGGGTTTGGGTGTTGTAGGCAACAGATCACTACTGAGTGTTGAATGTTTGAGACACAGATACTTTTCAAAAAGATCCTAGAAGCACCTAAAAAAGGCAGAGCATTCCTATCTATATCCCTTTGTTGGCTGCTCTTCACTTCCTGTTTTGCATTAGTAATTTCACAGTAAATTTTCTTTAACCTTTTACTGAAATATGATATACCATAAGAAAAGTGAACAAGCCATATGTGGACAACCTCAGTGAACTCTCAGATGTTGCAGAAACTTGGATATCCAACACCCAGAACAAACAGTATCTCCCACACCCAGTAGTTCCCTCGTGCCTGTGCTCCCTCATCCACTATCCCCATTATCCTGATTTCTAGCACCACAGATTGATTTTACCTGTGTTGAACTTTATTTAAGTGTCACTTTATTTAAGTACTCTCTGTATCTGGCTCCTTTCATTTAATACCATGTTTGTAAAATTCACCCATACAGTTGTGTGTTGTTGTAGTATGTGTTTTCCATTATTTCCACTGTTTATTTATTCTCATGGTGATAGGCATTTGGGTAGTTTCCAGTGTGGGGCTATTATGAATAACACTGCTATGGACATCAAGTTTCTTATTAAAATAGGAGTCGTGCATGTAACGTTTCCCTCTGTAAAGTTGTTTTTGCTTATTTCATTTAAGTACCTTTCCTCCTAAGTGCCTTCCCACCCTACCCAAAGTATATTTGCTTGAACATTAGTTCTGAAAGCATAAAGTACCGCAAGAAATTAGATTTCTTAAAAATTGTATGTTCTTGCATTAAAATTTTTCCTTCTAAAGCATTTATTTTAACTTTTCTCAACGATCCAGACTATGTATCTTAAGTGCATTTTGAACCTGTCAAAATTTTTCATCTCTTAATGGGGTGAATTGTTCAACCTTGAGGCAAATATTTTAATTTTGGCATCACGACGAATGAGAGAAAAAAGAATAGCTCCTGCATTCTTAATGCAGATTTATTATCAAACGTAATTATCATTTACATAGCAATAAAGGGAATTGAAAATTAGCAAAAAGTGCATTGTGATATTTTGTCATTTTTCTCCTCAGGTTACAATCTGCTTTGGTATAAAAAATCAACATTACTAATTCAAAATTGCACAAAATACTATCAATCTAGCTAGTCTAGAATTGAGTTAAAATTTGCTATATTTAATAAAGATACTTACATATGTCTTATATATTTGTATAGATAAATGTGTCCATATTTCTTTCTTTCTACCTATTTGTCTTTCTATCTATTCATTCATTTGTCCATCCATCCATTCATCCATCTATCCATCCATCTATTAACATACTCACGTAAACATTCCTTACAGAAAGAACAATGGAAGATCATGAGCTGGTGATTGAAGTGCTATCTAACTGGGGAATGGAAGAAGAAAATAAACTATACTTTAGAAAAAATTATGCCAAATATGAATTCTTTAAAAACCCAATGGTAAGTGAAATCCCGATTAATAGTTATGGGAAATAAATGAATTTGTTAAATGTTATGTTATTTGATATTATGTGAAGAAAAGAGTGACTATAAATCAAATGCAATTCCCTATTTGGTAAATTGTAGATAAAAATTATGTTCCATGAACATCACATCAAGTTTCTTCTTACTCTAACAGTGATTAGTCAGCATTATCACAGAAGTTCAGGTGAACCCTTTTGGGGAGCTATTTCTTCATTTTCTTGCTTTTTAAGAAAACTATTATATATTTAATTTTGGTTGAATAAATTATTAAATATCCTTAAGCAGCTCCAAAATATTATAGTGTAACACTTTTCACAAAATTTAGGAAATTTAAATAAGAACATTTCTAAAGTGAAAACAGATTGCTGATTGTTGAGAGTGCTATAGTTTGGCCAAAAATTTAATATTGACATGAATCTTGCTGTTCCAAAATATATTTTTTCAGTGCAGTAATTACTGAGCTAAGTAGAAATGAGATAAAGACCAGAGCATTATCTAATAAGTACTACTTTCATTATAATTCTCTTTAAAAGAAAATAAATGTGTGTCACATTCTAGTGAAGACTGGGGATCTGGAGAAGTCAGAATAGCCTCTGGGCTCATTATTTTAAATTGTTTTTGTCTCTGCAGCTGTAGCATATTTTTACATGAAGTTTTGGATAATTGGATTGAAAGGATCTTTTATGAAAAATATATGATACACACTATAATAGAATATTTTCAAACCCTGAAAGACCTCTTATGTTCTCTTTTACTTGAACCTATTAATAAAAACATAATGGGATGATCTTTGACAGAGAAAATAAAAGAGTCCTAATAAAAATTAAATAGAATTAGAATTTGAAGGGAAACTATTTTCTTGTTGTGAATCTTTGTTAAAAGCAGGAATTTAGAAGTATAGTTGAAGGCATATGGTTTTAGTGCTTGGTTTTGGCTATATCTTCTTCTTATTATTTGAACAAGGCTGTGCACTCATTTTGTGGACCTAAAGTCCACAAGAAGTGATTCTCAACTGGGGGCAATCTGACAATGTCTGGAGACATTTTTGCTTGTTTTATGAGGGTGGAGGGACAGAAGGTCTCAAAGTACGTAGAGCCCAGGAATGCTGTAACTAATACTGACCACAGTATTAGACCAAATATTAATAGAACTGTTGTAAAACCCTGTCCTTGGAGGAAGTATTGTAGTCTGTATTTTCCTGAACTTGTCTGATCATAAAATTTACCTGGGGTAGGAGAGAGTACACAGGACCCAGGACCTACCCAGACCTACTGAATCAGACACTCTCCAGGAATGAGACTGGGAATTCCTACTTTAAAACAAACTGCCTAGGGAAAATTTTACAATTGAACATGGTTGGAAACAGAGTAGATTGAAAGGACTGGACTTTTAGCCTCCTGGCCCTACTATAAGTCTTCGCTCTTCTGCATTGGCTGTGACCTTACATATACCTTTTACTTCTATGAGCCTTGAGTTTGTGACATGGATTGATAGTTCTTTAATACCTGCCAGAGTGGCCCCAGGACTCAGGGGAGAGATACAGGAACAAGCACGCTGTCCTCCTGAAGGCAGTGTTTTGTAATTTGACGAATGTGGTTCTTTCTGCATCCACATTGTTTGAGGTTGTTTGCTGATCTTTGGGCCCTACTCCTACCTTCTCATTGCGATACCTGGAAGTAGAATCCAAGGATTGGCATTTTAAAGAAGCATTTTTGGTGAATTTTCAGCACTCCGATAAAAAGAATTTTTGCTCTAGCTTACAATATTGGTCATAACTGAATCTTTTCTAGCATGGCTTTTGAGATAATGTAACCTGTATCTTTTCGTCAGTATTTTTTTCCAGAGCATATGGTGTCTTTTGCAACTGAAACCAATGGTGAAATATCCCCCACACAGATTTTGCAGGTAAAATAGATTTCCATTAAAGTACGTAAGTAACCGTGTCATAAAGGGAAACTTTAAGGTCCATATTTTTACATGCCCAGATTTTGAAATGTTATACCCCAACTGATTAATTTTTGCTGGAGGTGAAGATAAAAGGGAAAGAAAGAATAGGAAAAAAAAAGAACAAAACCTGAAAAAAGAAGTCCCTAAATCAAGAAAGCCTCCTAACACCATTATTCTTTCTGGTTTCAGCCAATTGTCAAAGGATTTTTAATGTTTTTTAAAAAAATGTGTATCATGAAATGAAACTCACAGAATTTTGTGCTGTGATGTGTTTAAAGATTATGTTAGTCTTTTTGAAAAATCAAAATCCCAGTAAATCGTGGATATTTTGCTAATGGATATTTAGTACTAAGTTTTATAATAAATATCCCCAATCCTATTTGTGATAAAATATTTAGCAATTAATCGAAAGGAGGAAAAAAGATATAAAAAATGTATAATTTATACACTGACATGTGTCATAGCTATGTTGGACACTTGAACAGAACTCTAAAATGTCTTAGCTGAATTAAGAATACTAGTTATTTAATTATAAATCTTCGTTTTACATCTTTGGGGCTCATTGCATCTAAACTGACAGTGTCTTTATGTGATCGTTTTTAAAAGATATTTTCATTATAATAAGGTAAGGATTTTAATTCTTTTATTTTTTGTAGATCAGTAGATTTCACATCAGAAGCTCTGCAGCTGTTAACAGGTTAATGTTGAGCAATGTCTTTATAATGGTAGCTGTTTGGTCTAAGCCTCCAAGCATCCTCAAACCTACTCAGTATTCTCTGATCTTTAAAGAAGACAACTTTTAATATTTCTAATATAGATACTACTGTGAATATATCGGCATTTAAATATATTGGTAAATATATTGGGTGAAATCTGTTTCCTATGGGCTTTTTAAGAAGTCATATTTCATTTTTGTTCTTCATAATATTTTAGAAATACAATTAGTCTCAAGAGATTTTCTTAAAAGCTGCTTATATTTGCCGCCAGGTTTCACAGACACCCCCTCAGAATATCAGGCTGAATGGCAGCTGTGCCTACAGACCCCCCAGCTCCCAGGCCCTCTCAGTGCTTCACTATTGGATTATGACAGGGTGGTGGGTTGGAGTTTTTATTCCATCTCCTTTCCCCAATTCTCCTATAATATAGTTATATTACTTTAATGTGAAATTACAAAAACCAGAAAAATCATAGCTTTGGAATCAGATAGTCCTGCATGTGCCTCTGACCTTTTTCTCTCCACTGAGGCAATGTTTCCACTTTTTAAAACGTTTCTTCTCTTTCTAGTATGACCTCTTTGACTTCCTTTTTAAATTTTAATTGGTTTGGTTTAATAACTTGGAAAGCACTCAAACTAAAAAACCTACTTGCCTGTTTTGCATGTCAATTAATTAATAACTGTGGTTCATTAAATTAAAAAAATTTTAATAATTTACTTAAAAACATACATATCTATTCTCAGCATTTCCCTGAGTAGCCTTTTAAAATATGTCACATCGTTTTAGCTAGTAATTTCTCTTACTTCCAGTTTTTCCATTTTCCATTTGTTTATTCATAGAGATTTCTGTTTTCTTCTTTTAATGAGATGCTAATTCATTTCCACTGTCTCATTAAGGATGCTGAGCACAACCATTCATATAGAGCTATTCCTTTTCATTCTCATTTTCCTGACCAGCACGTGCCTACTGTCTCAGTTCATTATTACTGTGAAACAAACTATTCCAAACCTTAATGGCTTAAGTACTCACTCACATTTTGCCAACAATTTTGTGGGTCAGGAATTTGGAAGGGGTTTAGCTGGGTGGGTCATCTCTGAGGCACATTGACTCTGGGGGTTGAGGATCCCCTTCTAAGATGGCTTTTTACTATGTGTCCCTGCCACCCCTTGGCGCCCCTCCTCTCTCCTCATGGGGTCTCCATCCTTAAGGGCTTTCCCAGTGCATTGGGCTTCTGACAGCAGAGCTCTCTCAGGGTGCTCACATTTCTTAGTGACCACTAGCTTCTAAGAATTAAGTAGAACTAGCTATCACTTCTACTATATTCCATTGGTCAAAGCAGTCATAATAAGCCTTGCCCAGATTCATGGGGGTAGAGAAATAGACTCCAGCTCTTCATGGTTGAGCGGTACAATCACTTTGCAGAAGAGCATGTGGGATGGAAGATAGTATTGTAGTTCTCTTTGGAAAACACAGTGTGTTATAGCCACCCACTACTGAGCACGAGAGACGATAAAGAAAAGATTGTTTGCTTTATCTCATCAAGCAGGTGGACTCAGCTCAACTTTCTCAACAACTGAATAATTGAAGTCAAGACTGTGGTCTTTACTTATAGTGTAATGAAGTTGGTAGATTCTCAGGGAAAAATAATAGAAAATGATGAAAAGTATCAGGATGAAATATAGCTTTTCAAATAGACAATCAAATAACTTACCTTTTGGTATCTGGCTAAGTACTAACAGCTTAGAGTGTATATTTTGTGAACAGATTTTCATTTAGAACTTGCCTCAGGTTGTCAAAAGACTGACATCTTTCCTGCCCTATTTATATCACCATTTCTATAATGGTATGTGTAAGTGGTATTAGATTTTATGTGTTTATGTTTAAAATCTTAACATGGTTGCTATAAAGCTACCATGTCTTCAATTGAGAGACAATATGAGAATGTCTAACTTTTCTTCCAGATGTTTCTGAGTTCAAGCACATATCCTGAAATCCATGGCTTCTTACATGCAAAAGAACAGGGAAAGAAGTCCTGGAAAAAGATTTACTTCCTTCTAAGAAGATCTGGTTTATATTTTTCTACTAAAGGGACATCAAAGGTAATTGAAATGTCAATGTTGTGTTACAAATTATAAGTTAAAGTAGGGATCCCTGGATGGCTCAGCAGTTTAGTGCCTGCTTTCAGCCCAGGGCATGGTCCTGGAGTCTCGGGATCGAGTCCCACATCAGGCTCCCTGTATGGAGCCTGCTTCTCTCTATGCCTATGTCTCTGCGTGTCTCTCTCTCTCTCTCTCTCTCATGAATAAATAAAATCTTAAAAAAATTAAAGTGGGTTTTCCTTTGTTTTTATTAATTTATTACTTGATATGAAGAGTTGGTAAATTTATTTTAGATCCCAAACATTTGCCATAATCTGTTTAAAAACTGGCTATTTAACTTTGTTTCCCACTAATTTCAACATACATCCTGGGATGGAATCTAGATGCTCTTATTTCGGTACCACGTACTATGCTCATTTCTTCTCCATCCCGAATTCAACAACCCCTTCGTCCTTACCCTAGGCTGCAGGTTTTGAGATCCTACACAGTTCACGTCTCTTCTTTTCACCCCAGGTCATCCCTCTGATCTTGCCCACTTCTGAACTTCTGTTTCTGTTGATGCAGTTAGTAACACTCAGCTGAGTCTGTGATAGGTCCTAATTTCCTTTTGTGTGTGTGTTAGCTTTGTTTAGCTTTTGTGTGTGTGTTAGCTTTGTTTTATAGCTTCCTGTTTCCTACAGGAAGTTATATTATGATCAGGGGTGGATATATGCATTCATTTGTGTGCTTGTGTGCATACACCTGTGCATACAGTCACATAGACCCACTTGTGCAGATGCGCCTACACACACCTGCACTCGTCCATGTAATTCTCACAATGTTCAGCACTGTGTTGTCTGTGTCTCTGTGTGTAGTGTAGTCAGTGTGATTTATTCTGTGTTTTATAAGTGCTGATGTTTTATGCAGTGCATTGATATCTTTTAAGTACAATGACTTTCGAGAGTTTTCATGGGTGGCTATTTTAATTCTGTTTTCATGCATCTCTTGTTGTCAGACAACATTGTTAACTCTTTGTGGGTAATCTGTCATTTTTCTCTGACCATTTTTCAAATATTATGAAAATCATTGGTGTTCAGTAATTTCCCTGACCATATGTTTTTATGCATTCAAATATATTCTGATAAATCTTATGTGATTCTCAACATATGCATTCAATCTGCAAATTTTTATTTTTCTTTATGCTGGAAACTTTCATCCATTATTTATTTCTTACTCTCATTATGTGATCCTTTAAATTTCCATAGGATTTTCTGTCTTGGCTTGTCATGGCTTCAGGCACCCATTTGCTTGTGGCAGCCTCCCTCCAGCCTCCCTGTCTTTACATGGCCGTCTCCTCTTTCTTTCTCTCTTATAAGGACACTTGTCATTTGATTTAGGACCCATGCAGATAGTCTGAGATGGTCTTGTCTTGAGATCTTTAACTTAATTACATCTGCAAAGACCCTCTCCAAATTGGGTTGTAATCACAGTTTCTTGGATAGGGGCATGGACATATCTTTGAGGGGTGGCTATCACTTTTGTAGGAAGCCTATGAAAAATTTTAAGCAGGAGAGTGAGATGATTACTATGGCTGTAGAAAGCTGAAAAAAATCAGGTGGATAGAGGGAGAGACAAAAAAAGAGAACAAGGAAAAGGGAGCAAAGGAGGCAGGGTGTCAGGGGACAGAGAGACAGAGAAATTGACTAGAGATACCAAAGCCAATTAGATGGTCATTCAGTAATCTGGAGTAGAGGTGATGGGATCTAACCTATGATGAGTGGTGGAGGGGGAAGAAAAGGGTGGATACAAGATTAAATGGCAAATGGCCAGGGTTTGTTGACTGATTGATGTGAAAGGAGAGGAAACACTTTAAATGTTCTCAGAGAAAGAAATAGGAAATGATTTAATAGAGTAAACAGGAATAGGAAGTTTGCTGTCACATTATCTTAGAAGTAGGATTATGGTCTTAGTTCTGGATATATTGTGTTGAGAGTGAGGCATCCAAATGGAAATGCCCAGAATACAGCTAATGACAGCTACCAGATATTCAGGTGGTATGGAGTCACAAGGAGTAAGAGTTGACTCTTCCATACTTTCCTCAGTTTTCCCTCATACACAGTTTCCTTTGTTGCTGCTCACATGTGTGCATGTGTACTTGTGTGTGTCTTCTTGAAGTATAAGTGATGGAATGGGGCTCTGCTAATTTAGTTTCACATTCCCTTATGGAAATCTTTTATTTTTAAGTATATATCATTTGACTACTAGTATAACTAATTTTTCTTGAACATTTTAGCCAGTTTTCAAATTTTGCTATCTGGAATAATGTAGGATACATACCTGTTCTGTACTTAAGGTTTTAGACTTTCTCTAGGCTAAATTTTAGTGCGTTTGCTCCTTTCCCTGTGTTCCTAAGTATGAAATTACATATGAAGGTGTTTCTAAAACAAATATTTGCTGGATTATCTTTTTACTTTTAACATCAGAGAAAAGTGGCTTCAAAATCCAGTAATGATGTTGATTTCACTCTTTCGAGTGAACCTTCACTGCAAGATGTGATAATGCTTCTTTAATTCCTAAGTTCTTATTTCTTCAACAGGTGTCTGATTAAAGTCAACTGCCCATTATATTTTTACTGCAGCCTTCATCTCCTCTTCCTGCCCGCCCATTATACAAAAGACAGCTCTGCATTCCTTCTACTGAATCCATACTTTTATCCTTGCAGTGGTCTTCCCCTTGGCCAGGCAGTATTACAAGCGTCAAACCTGTAGTCTCAGTCTACATCTTAGCTCTTTTCAACGTATTGTCTGACTTTGCTGTACTTCAGTACATAATATTCTTCTCCTTAGCCTGTGTCTAATGAGCTCATGTTCCACAGTCTATACATGAAAATGATTTTAAGTTTCTCTTAAAAAAAAAAAAAGAAATTCGAGGTATTAGGTAACCTCAAGGATTATGACCTTGATATAAATTATGCAGGTTATCTAATGTCTAATATGACATTTCTGCCTGGGAAGGAGACTATTTCCTGTCCTTTCTTTGTGAGAAGGTCTTGATTTATTATACTCTCTGAAGATCTGGGTTGCGTGGGGGTTAGTTAACCACTGCAGTAAGCCTTGGGGATGTGACTATGACTTTTATTTACAGAGAAGCATCTAAGCACGTCTCCCTCTGACTCTCCCCTTGTGTGCACGTGTGTATGTGTAGTCTTTGCTAACCATGCCTTCCCCAGCCTGTAGTCTTACAGTATCATAAGCCTTGATATATCTGCAGTAATGGAGCAAAAAGCCGTCAGGAGATGAAACTCATCAGGCCTCTGTAGCCTTCTAGGGTTTCTCAAGCTGCCTTTTTCTTACATCCAGATGACTCAGCTACATCGACTTCTACAGTCAGTAGACAGGGATGGTTTTATCTTTTCTTCATAGGAATCAGACATTTTTACTAGCAAATCAGTTTCTATCAAAAAATAGTTTTAAAGGCCATGACAGTAAGAGTACTTTTCTCCTTCCTCTTCCCTTGTTCCAAGGGCCCTAGGCTGGGTCTCTTTTAACAGTTTTCTTTTCTGCCTTATTCTCCCATGGAGACGGGAACTGTAGTCATTCATTAGATCAAAATGCCTAAGAACAGTGACACACAGAGGAACAGTGACATACACAGAAACTGTCGCTTTCCCAATCATCAGGGATGGAATAGCCTGCTGGTAAATGACTGAAATTTTTTGGATATGGATTTGAATGGGTTGCTGAATGTTCTGGGTTTTCTGTCCCTTCTGTTTAGTTTTGTTTTAGAGCGTTGCTTCTCAATTTTCAGTGCATATGATCACCTGGGATCTTGTTAAAAGGCAGATTTTGATTCAGTTGGTCTGTGGTGGGGCCACAGGTTTTGCATTTCTAATAAGTTCCCAGCTGATGCCCATGCCACTGGTCTGGGACCACACTAGTAGTAGCAAGGTTTTGAAGAACAAATGCATTCTGGTCAGTTCTGATTATACATTCAACCCCAGAATTAAGCACTTCTCCAAGTTATTAACCTATCACAGGATAATATGACCCAGTGATTTCCCATGACCAGCTTTAAATCTCATGGATTTCCCAGAGAAGAAATAGCTGTTCATGATTCCACTTTGCCTTGAAAATCAGACACATTCCACTGCCAGGTAATTTCCCTGAACTGATCTGTACAGGCTTCCTTCTTTTCGTAAAGAAGGAAGTCATGCTGCCTATTTCATTGCTTGCCGTGGTGTGCTAGGCAGTACCTAAACCTGCGGGGTGATCTTTTCTAAACGAAGCAGGCATCCTCGTCTCTTTCTCCTTTTTCTTCTCTAACTGCTGTGGAAGCTCAAACCACCGTTCTTGCCTTTGTTGAACTGCCATTATTTGAAACCTGGACAAGGAAAACATTTTCAAAAGCCATTCTTTTCTATCTTCTCTCCCTGAGATTCCTGAAATGGTGGTAAAAGAGAAAATTTTTAAAATAGGAAGATAAGTTTTTTTGTGTGTGTGCATCTTAGAAGTTAAATCGTAAACATCTTGTCACTTTTCAAATAATATTGTATCAAGTTCCTGGTTCTATAAGGACATAGTAACTTAATTTTTCTTCCTTTCTGTTTCTGTGACGTTTTTGGGAATAATTTTTGCCAAGTTATAAATTGTGTAATATAAGAGAAATACAAAAGAGTGTGTAAAACTGTGTATTCATTTCAACATTCAATATGTTTTTTTTTAAAGGAACCACGGCATTTGCAGTTTTTCAGCGAATTTGGCAATAGTGATATTTATGTGTCACTGGCAGGCAAAAAAAAACACGGAGCACCGACTAACTATGGATTCTGCTTTAAGGTACAGGCTTAATATTTTGATAGATGAATAAAGCAAGCCTCAGCCTTTTAGGTAAGCTTGAGTTTCTTTTAATTTCTTTTAAAAAGAGACAGCTTTCTCTTATATATAGGAGAATTTTAGTGGCTTTTATTTCAACAGGTGTTACCTTCAAGATATGCATTAACGATAAACAATGTGCTGTGGCCTTCTAGCCTAACAAAGCGGGAGGGCCCCGAGACCTGAAAATGCTCTGTGCAGAAGAAGAGCAGAGTAGGACATGCTGGGTGACTGCGATTAGATTGCTTAAGGTAATCTCACTGCAGGCGTGAATTTCTATTAAATGCTGTGAGTGCCATCAAAGTTTGAAAATATCTGTACTTCAGAATGCAAAGACTCACTATGAGTCCATGTACCCAAATGTATGATTTTTTTAAATCTAAAAGATAAACATTAGTAGAGTAAAATAGTCTAATGCATTTATCTTTTGTGTGGGGAGTAAATATTCCATTTTTAGAAATGCTCTGAATTTTATTTTTTCAAGAGTATTACATATATAGCTAGTATACCTGATTAAAACTTCTATACGTGACTCAGTCTGCATTTTTAAAATATTGCCATCAATCCAACATGACGCATATTTGAAAATGTGTCTGCCTAGGTATGTTTAGTGCAATTGTTTTACATTTATTTCATTTAAGTGTTATATAAATTGCTTTCTAGTTTACATAAAATTATTATGTAAATTTTACTGTAGATATACTATTAAAACAGCAACCTTTGTGCTAAGTGGAAATTCCAACTTAAGTATAATTTATCGGTGAGCATTTTGAAAGGAGTTAAGAATGTTCTAAAAAATGTGAGGAAGAGAGACATAGAATGATTTCTTCTAGAATGTACAGAAAACACATATTTCATTTCAAAACTTGTATGCTAGTATATTCAACACAACTTCATAATTATAAAAATTATCAACCATTTTCTTTTGAAGATCAAGGCAGAATCATCAGAATCAGAATTATTAGTTGTAATACCAGGTTGGGAAGACAGTTTTATCTTTTGTTCTTTTAATTTATTTAATTGAGATTCTCATAACATAAAATGAACTGAATTAGCTATTTTAATCAACTATGCTAATGTGATGAACGTATTTTTTTTTTTTTTTTTTTTATGAACGTATTTTTTTTTTTTTTTTTTTTATGAACGTATTTTTAACTGTGTTCACATTAACTATGTGAACAATACAGTGGCATTTAGTTCATTCAGAATATTGTGCACCCACCACCTCTGTCCAGCTTTTAGCATACAAAACATTTTTATCACCTCAAAGGAAACTGCATACCCAATAAGCAGTTACTCCCAACTCCTGGTAACCGTCCATTTCTGTGTCTGTCTCTATAGGATTTTACTCTTCGGACTTTTCTTAGAAATGGAATTATATAATATCTGACCTTTTGTGTCTGGCTTCTTTTATTTAGCTTACTGTTTTGTGTTTCATCCACCTTTTATCTGTACTATATCAGTACAGATTTATTATGGCTGAATAATATTCCATTGTATGTGTGTGCACATATATATATGTATATTAGATAAACAATTTGTTTACTCATTTACCCATTAATGGACATTTAGGTTGTTTGCATATTTTGACTATTATGAACAGTACTGCTGTGAACATATGTGTTCATGTATTTATTTGGATATCCGTTTTCAATTTGGAGGTTATATACCTAGGAGGCTGTATATCTAGAAGTAGAATTGCTGGGCATATGGTAATTCTCTTTAACCTTCTGAAGAATTGCCAAAATGTTTCCCACAGTGGCTAAGCTATTTAATGTTTCCACCTGTGATGTATGAGAATGCCAATTTCTCCATATCTTCACTGGCACTTGTTATTTTCCTTTTTTTATAAAAAAAAAATTATCCTGGTGGATGTGAAGTAGTATTGGCAGAAAAACTTTTAAATGGCTTAAAGGAAGCTTTTGGATAACTATGAAATTTGCTTCCTCTTGCTGTTATAGCAGATAGCCACTGAAGTTACCTTTTTAGAAGAGCTTTGTTTTTCAAATAGTCTACTGTTAAATGACTGTCATGATTTTGGTTTCAACAAAGCTTAGAAGTCTGGATTCTTTGACCCTCATGGTAAGTAATTGCTTCTATGTTGTTCTCATTGTCATAAAACGTAAAAAAGAAAAGAACTTTAGAGGGTGTTGGGAACCAACCAGTCAAGGAAGTAGTAACTAGCTAACCCGGGATGTGCATTGGAATCACCTGAGGAATGTTGTAAGTTCTGTGTGCCCAGCCCCATCCTTGGGGATCCTGATTTAGTGAATGAAGTCCATATGTTTGCCTGACTAAGAACCAGTGACCTCATCCAGGCCTCTCCTTTTACAGTTGAAGAGGCTGGCACTCTTTGAAATACTTGAACCCATCACAGTTATAGTAGAGAAAATACCTTGAGGTCTCTGGTTTTCTCTTTCCTTCCATCAGAACTCTGGAAATCAGGCTAGGCTGGTAAAGGAGATGGCTTTCCCACCTTGTTAGTCAAGCCTTCCTCCCTTCTAGTTTGATCTCAAGGTCAGACACCCAACTCTGAAGTGGATGGTAAGCACACTTCCTTTAATCATAAGTCTTTCTAACATGCCACTGATTTTACTAGAATAACACCATTATTTTTTGTATAAGTAGGAAGAAAAGAATCATGCCAATAAAATTATGATATGATGCTTTAATATTTCATATAATTTTTATTTTCATTTAGTTATTTTAGATTTATTTAGGACTATAGATACTGATTTTCATCATTTATTAATTTTGTATATACACACATGCACACATACATACTATATATGTGTAATAAATTATGTGAGGCATCTGTAAAACTTCATATTCTAAGTCTGGCTTTCGTGAATCATTTTTATCTCAGAGCCATGGGCTATCCTGCTGTGTGCCGTCAAGAGCTTTGGGAAAGCAGAACTTCTCAGACAAGTGCTCTGCCATGGTCTCTGGAGTTGTCTTTCTAGCCAGCGTCATCCCTTTTGCAAGACTTGATGCAAATGATATCTTGATCTCACTAAACATTTTAGGCAGTGACAAGTCACTTGGTGACAGTGAGTAGAAGGTGCTATAGTTAAGGCAAATTGATGAATGTTAAAATTTGAAAAGAAGCGTGTGTCCAAAAATTGATGTAATATACTAAAAGGTTTTTTTCTTATTATTGTTTTGTTTTGTTTTGTATTATCCTGCCATATCCAGAATGCTTAGTTTCTGGAAGATTGTCCGCTTCTTACTTTTTTTCTCATTTGATTCTTTTTAAAGCCTCTTTTAGGGCACAAATGTCCAATTTACATTTGCTCTGTTGTATTATATATTTCTATGGATGTTGTAACAAATGACCACCACCTTAGTGACTTAAAACAACACTGATTTATTATCCTACACCACTGTCATTCAGGAAGTCTGAATTGGGTCTTACTGGCTGAAAAGCAAGGTGTCCAAGGGCCTGCATTCCTTTCTGGAGACTCTGGGGGAGATTCCATTTTTCATGCCCTTTCTGGACTTTAAAGGCTGCCCAGATTCCTTGGCTCATGGTCTCTTTCTCTACCCTCAAAGTCAGCAATATTGAACTAAGACCTCTTCCTGCTATGATTTGGTTTTCTTCTGTGCCTCCACTTCCATTTATTAAGGACCCTTGTTATTATATTGGATCCACCTAGATAATCCAAAATAATCACCCAATTTCAGTGTCAGCTGATTAGCACCCTTCATGGTATCTGCAACATTAATTCCTCTTTGCCAGGTAACCTAACATATTCACAGGGTCTAGGAATTAGGATGTAGACATATGGGGGCCATTGTTCTGTCTACCACATCCATGTTCCCTGTATTTTTTTTTTCTTTTTTAATTGTGGTAAGCTTTTACAGGTGAGGTCAAGAGCAAGGCAAGCATCAGTGAGAACCTTTATCCTGGAGACAAAGATAAACCACCAAATAATTTCAACTGGGAAAATAATGTGATCTGCTTTACACTTTAAAATATCCAGATACATGAAGCCAGGGCTTACCAGCACAAATCTGAAAGACTCTAATGGGGGAGTCAGTTGGTTTCTGCTGGCAGCCTGTCATCAGTGGGGCACCGCTTCATCCCCAGGTAGCCGGTGCACCTGGACTCACATGCTGTTAGAGGTGATTTTTCTCCTCTGGTTGTCTATTGTATTTCCAGTTTATCATTGTACTTAGTTGGAGGAGCAGGGGAGACAAGGCTGTTAGGGTGATTGGACTGAAAGGGCCCTGGATTTTCTTTCCATGCTACTTACTAGATCCTGCCTCCTCCAAGAATTTGGCTTCTTGTGTTATTTGTATTTCCTTTTCTTTTTCATACACACATGTAAACTGTTCATGTAGTAGCGGAGGAAGATCCTCTTGTTCTCTTTGGAGAAATTCCAGTATTATAGGTTCATAGAAAATCTGAGAATTGCTCATGTACCATGTCCTAGTTATGTGTTGTCTTCCCTTCCCTTTGACTAGAACTCTGCTAGCTTCTTACATATTTTGGTCCCTTATCTGTCCCTCCGTAGGGCAGGGACATGTTAAGGTAACTCATACCCTACCCCTCCGCCAGAGTAAAATGCCTACTAAAGACCACCAACACCACAGAAACAATTGCCTGACACTACAGGTACCAGGGACAATACAATAAGAAACAGTCTTATTAGTAGGTAGCTGGCTTTTCACTGCAGATAAATAAAAGGCAACCAAATAGCCTGCCTGTACCTTGTGAAAGTATTGGTGAGAAGTTAGTGTATAGTTTCCAAAATGAACTTGACTAGGAATTAAGCTCCTATGTCTTCTTTTTATGGTTATGGTAGGCTTAGAGTTGATTTAAAGGAAATTTCATTAGGTCCCATTAATGTCAATCACACTGTAAATTAAAAAATAATTTTTATAAGTTGGGAAATAATTGGATAAAGAAATAAACATAGAGAATTTTAAATGGGTGTGGGTTTGTATTCATCTTAAAAGCAAACTCTTGGAAACAGAGAGACTCTCCATGCCGCCCTCTGTTTTTTTTTTTTTTTTTTTTGCCTAATTACCAAATAGATCCACTTTGCTGGAATTGCTTTTAAGGAAATAGTCTTGTAGAGAAACAGGTCTGTTGGAATATTTAAATGGAATTCATCCTAAGGGTGAGATTGTAGTCCATGGTGTCTCCTCAATCTCTTTTATATAGGACCTACTTCCAAGTTCATTGTGGCTCTGTGAAATAGAATTGTTGACGGTAGCCAGAAAAAAGAAAAGACAAGAAATGTAAAGACCTCTCTGTCTCACTACAGTTTTGCTTTGTTTTCTTTTTCTTTTTGTTCTTTTAAACAAAGTAACTTAAATCTAACTGGAGTACCTTCTAGCTTCTGATGGTGAGCCCTCCAAAATAAGTTTGGTTCTGGCAGTCAGCATTCTTAATTTTTTCAAACTTGGTAACCCACTTACAGTCCAGACCCACTTTCCAATTGAAAGCCTGAAAGCCTGGCAGCCGAGTCTTGCGATGCTACCTCCTGAAAATAAAGATGCTGTGGTTTTTTTCTATTGCTGTTTACGTTGTATTTTGTGATCCTTTCTGTGAGATCAGCCTGATTCCCTACCATTTTGATTTCCTTGAATTTAAAGCCAAAACTTAAACAATATGGTAAGAGTATTGTTAGTAGAGGATGCTGCAGTGTCAAGAATCTTTAACATAGGATCAAGTATATGGATTTGCCAAAGAGACGGTATAAGTCAACAATTGGTCATTGAAGAATTGTGGTGACTTTTACCGTGCTTTGCTTAAGATACATACAGAGTTTTCCGTCTTTGTTCCATGAAGTCTGGCATCCTTCCCAAGTGAGCTGTCTTATCACTAGATGCTATACCACTCCAAATGGTGTTGATGCTAAGAACAAGTAGAAATGTCCGCTACAGGTCTTTATACTGGTGAGCTAGACCTTAAGTGTGGGCTCAAGTAAAAAGTACTGTCTTTTTAAATGTATCTTTGTAGGCCACTAAAAGCTTACCTTTCAAAATTAACAATACCATTTGTTTTAAGGAAAGCTTCTAATTTTTATTTTTTTATATTATGATACATAACTAATTAAAATATTGGTTTTTTTCATAAATTACCTGTGTAGTAAAAGTGATGGGAATGTGTTTTTATTTATTTGTTTTTATTTATTAGTATGGCATGCAGCTGTACCAGAATTACATGCATCCATATCAAGGTAGAAGTGGCTGCAGTTCTCAGAGTATATCACCCATGGTAAGGACCATATTTATTAATCTATATATTTTATATTTACATCATATTAATTTGCAATAATAGTGCATTATAAGTGTACATTACAGTACATTTACATTCTTTTGGTCAAGTAAAGTATTCTTTGACACCATCCTAACATGTTATTGAATTATTTATTCTTGGATTTCACATGATTGCAGCCTGTGTGATCAGATCACAGCAGTAGAGTATTGTGAAGTATTCGATTAAAATAGATAATGTTATATATATTTTTTTAATATTTATTCATGATAGTCAGAGAGAGAGAAAGAGAGGGAGAGAGGCAGAGACACAGGCAGAGGGAGAAGCAGGCTCCATGCACCGGGAGCCCGACGTGGGACTCGATCCCGGGTCTCTAGGATCATGCCCTGGGCCAAAGGCAGGCGCCAAACTGCTGTGCCACCCAGGGATCCCGATAATGCTATATATTAAAGAAAATTTGTAAATATTTGAAAGAGTTATGTGAATCTTTGTGTCATTACAACATTTGAAATTTAATTTTGATATGATTTTTAGAGTAACTTCCTTGGGATTGTAGGTGTTTCCTTTGATTGTGGGTTTATTTATTTATTTTAATATTAATTCTGGAATTTTCGTAGCCTCGTATAAAACTGTTTGGAATTTTAAAAGCTGCACTATACACGGGTGAGCTCTTTTGCATTCTGGGTTTCTAACAATAAAATGTTTTAAGGTCTGGGTCCTAGAAAAGCAAACTGCTCTTCAGGAAGCCCAAAAACTGCAAGCCAAAATATAGGTTGCACATTAAGTCTAACACCACTTCTCAGATTCATACTAAATGCAACTTGAATATTTATTTGCAGATACACACAGACATATCTTTTCCCTTCTTTAGGATCTAATTTTAATTTATTGTGAATTAACACAAGAAATGTATTTATGAACTTAAAAGTTTATGTTCTGTTATTTTTGCTCTTGCTCCTTAATATTGAGTCTATTAGGAGTTTGGGTGTATGCGTCTGTGTTGCAAATCAGCTGACGTGCTGCATTTCCACTTAGGTTAAAAACATGCTCCTCATGGCTGTGACCAAGGAAGGCGATTTCCCCACATGTAATGTAGCAGATGAAATGCTCAGTTCTAGGAATGAGGCATGAAATAATGTTGATTACAAAGTCTGATAGACTAATATGGAAAAAATAACTCCAATTCTGTAGTTATGTTGCTTTATGTTATGGAAGAGTAACTTTTCATCTTTGTATCATATTACTTTTAAGCCCTAAAATAAGAAACTAAAGACTGGAAAGAATTTTTATAAAAGCAATTGCTTTAGGTGAGTTTTTTATAATTTGTCAGCTTACCTTTATCTTTCAATCCACATGTATATAAAGAATAATGGATTTTATTATCTTAATCCTTTTCTAAATCCTTCTAAATTTCTCTTAGAGTCTAATGTTATTAGGATGAGCATGTTAATAGTAGCCATACATTTGGAGGCAGTTGTCTAGAGTTCTCTTAATCATAGGAAAAAAATTGTCATAAACAAAGTACTTTCTAGTCTCATCACTGTCATTAGCATATGAGCATGGTATTATCCTTGCCACTTTCCACTGAAAGTGGTCCTATTGTTGATCAATATCATGGTGTTGGTTAGTGTAACTGCTCGTTCAACACCATGTATAGGGAAAGACACTTGAGTGAATCTGGATGGAAGTAGGGATTTTGTAGGGGGCCTGTGTAGTGAGGACCTGGCTGTCCGGTATGGCAGTTGTCAAGATCAAACAGAACAGCACTTGAGAATTATATCTCCACTCTTCTTAACTTACATGAAGGAAACTGAGATGTTTTGGGAGGTGTTTGTGTTTACTTTGATGTCTACACAGAATCCCACCTTTCTAGGTTATCACGGAAGAATCAGTGACCTATATAATGGATGCCAGTGCTCCTCAACTGCCTCTGCTGGTTTTCTTCCAACCACTATCTTCAGTGAGAATCATAGAAAACTGAGTATACTTTAGTTATATTTTTAAAGGAACAATATTCGTAACTCCTCCAGGGATACATTTTGAGAAGGGAAAGAAGAAAAAAAGTTTTTCCCTTACCATATTGCACATCATAGTTAGGCACAGCACATCATGGCCACCCCTATCTGCCTTTGAAATAAGAATCATAAACAGATATTTCAGGAAGCCAAATATCTGGTCCTTTTCAGCACAAAGGATTGTCTGTTAGGATGGCTGGGATGACTAGAGCATTGGGATGTGGAAAACTGCACTTTCTTCCTGTACCTCCTACTCTGTGGTACATAAAAAACCTTAGAGAGGGTCTGCGACTGCTTTTACCATAAGCTACCTGTGTGACCTTGGTTCAGTCACAGGTAAAACAAGTGCAGTGTAAAACAAGGTGGACAGTTGCTTACATCCGGGAATTGATTACATCTCTAAAGTCCTGTGACTCTGTATGAAGCAGATATCAGGAACTCCTGTGCCCTCTTGCTAAGGACTGTGCTGCAGGCTTATCTACATCTTTCCAATAGGGTGACAGAGAGTGTGTGGCTACTAGTCATCACCAACCTAAACTGCCGGGAAAACATTTTTATGTCCAAAGCTCACTAGGAGTGACTGGATCTGATCTCATAGTGTGGCTTGGATAATCCAAGGTGTAGCCAGACCTCTTCTTTCTTGAAAAAAGAGATGTGTTATTAAAATCATGGACCCTTTTTCAGGGCTTGCCCTGTTTATTCCACCAGAAGAAAGAGCTAGAAAAAGGGACCAATATTTGAGAAATACACTGATTCTGAATGTTATCAACATCACTTTCTTACGTGAAAGAAATTGAGCTGAAAATGACCTTTTGAGTTCAAGTCAGATTCTGCTTCACTTCTATTTCTTTGTCCACCAAAGGTAAACTATTAATTTTTCATCCACCACCTGCTATTCAATAGAAAACATTTGCTATATTCCCGTGTTTTCCCTAGTGTTGTTAATGTAGCAAATGAAAATATTTATTTGTACTATAGACTCCCTACTAATGTCAAGTAATTAGGGAACACGGGAACTTGTTTTACATTCTATCCTGTTGTAGGAAAACAAAAACAAAAACAACTGGCTATGTTTATTTTTCTTTCCTAACAGTGTTTTTGTGTTATCAGGACCTTGTGATTAGAGCACCCATCTTGGCATGTGAAGTAGAGATATTATAAGGATAAAGCTATCATTATGATTGAGATTAGTTACTCTGTGGTTTGGGCAGGTGGAGGCTTTTCATTAATGTCGGCAAAGCAGAAGTGTACCCGACTGGTCTACAGCCCGGCACAGAAGATCATGGGGTGAGAAGGGCAAACTAAGGTGTGACAGCAGATAGAGATTACAGAGACAGCATCTGTCTGGAAAGAGCAGCTGTCAGTTACAAAGGCTTCTGTAACAAATGAAAGATTGCATGCCGGATCGCTAGAAATAAAGATGAACCGTAATAAGATTGTGGACCACTACAGCAGGGTTTGAAGAGGAAATAGCAAATGCTAACGATGGAGGACGTATGATGCAGTGATAAGTGAGCCCCTGATTTTTTGCATAGACAAGGTTTTCTTTCAAGCGTACATTTGACTACAGGGTTTTAGACCAAGCTAGGAAGGGCTGAAACCACGTGGAGAGCTGTAAAACAGTCTTAAGCTGTGAGTCTCCAGGGGCACACTGGCTCTTCCTTTACCATTAGAACTCCATTTTTTTGTTTCGCTCCCCTGTTAATGAGTAGAGAGTAAGTGTTGAACATTGTCCATGCTGTTTTTGAATGTTTTTTTTTTTTTTTCCTTTGGGAGAGTGCTAATTCTTACAAACTGACTGAGGCTCTTGACGGGAGATTTGAAAATGTTTTCTTTTTTAGGATGCATGACTGGGAATGGCACTCTTTTTTAAAAGATGCTTGCAAAGCAGAGCCCTAAACAAAAAAATAAAGTCTAGGTTTGGATATATTCACCTTCAGAGAAGACAAAAAGTAATGGCAAAGGGAAGACTGTATTACCTGTCTAAATTATCTTTGTTTGGTGATGTCAGTTCTTTTTCTATCAGATTTATTTTTGTAGCTCTCAGTTTTTCTTTTTTTTTTTTTTTTAAGATTGTACTTATTTATTCATGAGAGACACAGAAAGAGAGAGAGAGAGTTAGAGAGGTAGAGACACAGGCAGAGGGAGAAGCAGGCTCCATGCAGGGAGCCTGACGTGGGACTCCATCCCAGGTCTCCAGGATCATGCCCTGGGCTGAAGGTGGCACTAAACCGCTGAGCCACCCAGGCTGCCCAGCTCTCAGTTTTTCCATGTGTGTCCTCACAAGATGAAAAGAATACTCAGATTATTAGATCATAGAATTTTTAATATTATGGAATTAGCAGAGTCATTATTTCACTAAATTTTCTTTTTTTTAAAAAAGGATTTATTTGTTCAAGAGAGAGGGAGAGAGAGAATGCATACACATGCATATGTGCATGAGCTGGGGGAGGGGCAGGGGGAATCTTAAGCAGCCCCCCCCCACTCCGTGGATTGTGGAGCCCCCACACAGGGCTTCATCTCACAAACCTGACTTCATGACTTGAGCTGAAATCAAGAGTCGGAGCTCAGCTGACTGAGCCACCCAGGCACCCGTAAATTATATTGTCTAAGTAAGATGAACATTGATGTGATACAGTTTTAAAATACATACTGTAGTTTGTTCCATTATGAAATATGAATACTATTTCTTAAGTGATGTAAGTCAATCTGTTAAAGCTTTTGTCTGTCTTGAGTCTTATGAAACAGCTGCTTCATCAGTAAATAGAGTTGACATTTTTTAAAAATTGTATTTATTTATTTGAGAGAGAGAGAGATAAAGAGTAAGAGAGCATGAGTGGGGGCAAGGGAGAGGGAGAAGCAGACTCCCCGCTGAGCAAGAACCTGACATTGGGGCTCCATCCCAGGACCTGAGCAGAAGGCAGATGCTTAACCAATTGAGCCACCCAGGTGCCCCCACAGTTGACATTTAAATGATAATGGATGAATCGCAATCATAGTAGAGACTAGTTCAGAAGTGGTGGGTCTTTTATCCACAGGAAGAGTTATTTCTTTCTAATTTGGCGTGTTCCCATTTTACTAGAGAATATGAAAAGATAGGGTTCTTCTAAGAGAAAGACATACTAACTTTGAAAGCTTTTAGTCTCTTTTCTCAACCACTTAATTCAATGACCTTGACAAATAACTATGTAACTTATTTAACCAAAATATTTCATAGCACCTTTTTTATCTTAAATATGTACTTTTGATTTTTTAAATTTCCTGCCAGCCACCTTTGGAATCACATTCTATAGTGGAAATGCATTGCCAGCAGAACACTAAGAGATAATTTTCAAAGACATTTTCATAGTAAAAACATGTGTTTTTTTTTCCAGAGAAGTATATCAGAGAATTCTCTCGTAGCAATGGACTTCTCAGGACAGAAAAGCAGAGTTATAGAAAATCCCACAGAAGCCCTTTCAGTTGCTGTTGAAGAAGGACTCGCTTGGAGGGTACAAATAACTTCACATTCTTCAAAATATTTATTTATTTTTATTTATTTTTTTTTTATGAACAAAATATTTATGATATGAGTTTGTCTCACCCCAAAAATTAAAATTTGCTTCCCCTTTCTTTGTGCAGAAAAAAGGATGTTTACGCCTGGCCACCCACGGTAGCCCAACTGCCTCTTCCCAAAGCTCTGCCACAAACATGGGTATGTCAGTGCCTGTTCACGGGGACTGGATGTCTGGATGGATGGGCACTTTGGTATGGTGACTGGGTGGCTCTGGTGGAAAGTATATGTAATTAAATTGTGAGCATTTCAAACAGAGTTCTGTATTCCTCCACTTTATTTCTTCAGCCATCCACCGGTCCCAGCCATGGTTTCACCACAAAATTTCTAGAGAAGAAGCTCAGCGATTGATTATTCAGCAAGGACTTGTGGATGGGTAAGTTTGATTTTGAATGGTAGTGATTTTGAGTTCTTTTAGAATCAGTAATTATTTAGTTAATACACATAGTTTTGACTTTAGCTTATGATAACGGAAGTGACTTTGTTCTATATGGGAGCTTACCATTGTATCCTAGCAATACCTACATAATACCTATTACATCCTGTGTGCTTAGTAGTTGTGCATAAACGAACAGATAACTGAATAGGACACTCTGCTGTTAACCAAAAATCACTAATATTGCCCATTCTGTGCCAATGGTAGTATCTCAGCTAAAACTGAACTTGTTTTGAGGTATCCACATTTTGATTTGAACATGTGATTCCAAAGTGTAGTTTGTGTCATGGCATAATCTTACATGTTCTGTATAGTTTTAAGTTTGATACAGAGTGCATTCAGTTTAAAACTTTTATGTATATTTTGACTGCTTGCTTTTTTTCTCTCTTACATTCCTATGTTCTCTAAATTTTAACAGCTTAAAGTAGTGTAACTATGAAGAGTACTTGAGTGTTTCTCTGTCATCTTTTAGTGCGGTACCATCGGAGATATAAGAGAAATGTCAATTGTTTTATGAAATATTTACAATCTAAAGAATTTTCTTTTTCTCCAATTACTCAGTATTTCAAATACTTCCTATAATACTGGCTAAATTCACTTTTCAAATGCAGTACAAATCAAGGAGGTTGTATTGAGGTTTGGATGAGAAATGAAACCAGCATCAATTTAAACAAGTGGTGATGGGATCTTTTATCTTCAAGGGTTGGCTTAAGATGATGACAAGATTTCAAGGTGATTTAATACTGACATTTGGATAAAAATGCATCTTCACATGGAAGATTATTAATAGCAAGTCAGCATTTCACTAGACTCTAAATAAGAGAAGATTTTAATATACTTCTCTATGTGGAGCATAGTCTTTTTAGATATAAATTTGAACAATCAGCAGAATTACAATCTGATGAGACCAAGAAAAATAAATCACAAAGAATCGTTAAAATGTTTTGGAGGAGTATAATCTCCCTACTCTCAGAGCCTGGTTTTTATAAATAGAATAAAATAATTGCATAAAGGATGGTAACATCTTTATTTTTTTTAATTTTTTAATAAAAAATTTGAGGAGGGGGACAAGATCCTTTGGAAAGATGTGATGATGCCAGGCAGTCCACTAGATGGTGGTGGTGATCCGCTCGGGAATGGGGAGGGAATTACAGCTTGCCTTACCAGTGAAACTCCCTTTTGTCCCATCTCCCAGTGATGTAATGTAGGAATCTCACACGGTACAAATGAAATGAATAATCTCATCAGACATCTGTGATGGCTCAAATTCGGCTGCCTCTTTGCCCAGGCACAGTGAGATTAGTATTGGAGTCACCAGGAGGGATCGTTTGCACAATCTGTTTGCCAACAATTAACACAAAGCTGGTTTTGCACTCTATTGCCAGTAAATAAGAATCCACGCCTGGCAGCGTTTTTCCCTTAGGCCATCAGGCCATGTCTTATTTTGCTAGCCTGACATTATAGAGGGTTTTCTGCTTCATTCTTCAAGATTAAAATATATATTGTTTGGGGGTTTCTTTTACTTAAAATATTGTACTCAAACATTTAATAGGTGATTTCAGGATTGATTTTGTCGAATATATTCATTTCTCATTTTCTACTGGGTATGTAACAGGAACCAGAATCAAAAGAAAAAGGAGGATCGGTGTTGAAGAGGGAATTTTCTCTTTTCAGGGACTAACATAACCCAGAAGTTAAAGTAATGATATGCTCATGCCCCCCATTCTCTGCAGAAATGTGTTACATGTGAATACCCAATTCTCCAATGGAAAAAAAAAATAGCACTAATTATTGATGTCAGCATAGCATTATATTTCCTTATTCTGAGCGAACAGTCTGACAAATGGGCTGTTTATTTATTTTATTAAAATTTAATTAGCACTGATGACAGTTGTATAAGATTATATTATACCATATTGTTTACCATGTTGGACAATCCCATCATTGAATACACAATAAAGGGAAACTGTGGCTGCATTTATAAATATTTCCTGGATTTATTACATGCTATATTTTTTCTGAAATACATGAGTAAATATAGAAACATATATTGAAATTCCTTCTCTCTCTTTAGAGTTTTCTTGGTACGGGATAGTCAGAGTAACCCCAAAACTTTCGTACTGTCAATGAGTCATGGACAAAAAATAAAGCATTTTCAAATTATACCAGTAAGTAATTTGTGATTTCACATTCTTGTATTAGAGATGATCTTAATGCATAAGCTTTGGGAAACTTTGGTTTTCTTTGGATCTTTTATTAAATATAACTGGGGTGATTGTGCTTTGACTAGACTTCAGTTTGGCAGAAACGGTTTTATGAGCCTGAATTAATATAAGAAATACAGGAATTGTAAAAATTCAATTTCCCTTTTTCCATGAAATATGATTTACCAATATTGTATAGACCCCATGCCACCTATTGTTAAAAGGCCACTAAAGATACTTTCTGAATTCTACTACCAGTTCTTTAAAAACCATTATTTCAAACGCTGTCTTTTTTTTTTTAACAAATGACCTAAAATATTCAGTGAGAGACATTTTTTTAAAGATTTTATTTATGTATTTGAAAGAGAATGAGCAAGTGAGAGAGCAAGCACGAGCAGAGGGAGAAGCTGAGCAAGAAGCCTATCGCTGGGCTGGATCCCAGGACTCTGGGATCACAACCCGAGCCAAAGGCAGATGTTTACCAACTGAGCCACCCAGGCAACCCCTTTTCTCTTTTCTTATCCCAAACATGTTTTTTGTTGTTGTTGTTGTTTTTGTGGTTTTGTTTTTAATCATGGATATATACACAGGTGCTGCAGAACTGGAGAATATTTAAACTATTCTGAGCACATTTCAAAAATTTCTGTAATTCTGTTCCTGGCTAACGCAATGTGCTTTGGGATATCTGTTGCTTCTGCTGATGCTCTGTGTATGTGCACATGTGTGTGTGCATGTGATCTGTATATCGGAACCAGGTAGTGTGGAATAGAGATTCAGCCTACTTTCAGTTATATAAGATTGTGAAGTTGTTAGAGTTTCCTTTTGAATGGCCTCTTTTTGGAATTACCCAAAGTCCCTATGAAGTATCTTCCCGACCTCACTGAGTCTGTAAATAATGTCCCTGGGTGAGTATGAGTTGTTTAATGTCATAAGACCTCACTGACAAGAAAAACTTTTAAAAAACAAGAAGCTGTCATCCATTAACATAATGTTTGATTGCATCAGGATCAATTTACTGGTAGAAATTATATGACTGTTTGTTTCTAATATACTAAGAGGCTGTTAGATAAGACAGCATTCAAATATGGAAATTAATTTCTGTGGGAGCATTAAAATCTTTTGTTTACTTTTATACTGAATAGTGCAGATTTCTCACTGTTGATTCATAGTGTCATATTATTCTAACCACAGAACGTTTGGAGAATTTGAGGTAAAGAAAGTAGAGCCACACTAGGGTATGAATGACATTTCTTCTGTATACAAGTGAAGTTACAGAAAAGAAATGCACACATCATAGCATTCTTTTCCATCATCCTTTGGTTTCATCCACTTGTCCACTTTAGTGTATGAAGACACATCAGGCAATAGAATATGATGGTCCTTGTGGGTTGTTTGTCCTTCTTAACAGTTTGTTGTTCTCCTTCCTATAGGTGGAAGATGATGGTGAACTCTTCCACACCCTGGATGATGGCCACACGAGATTTACAGATCTAATCCAGCTGGTGGAGTTCTATCAACTCAATAAGGGTGTTCTTCCTTGCAAGTTGAAACATTATTGTGCTAGGATTGCTCTTTAGCCAAACCAGAAGTGACTTGTTCAACTGTTGAAGAAAAAGGACTCATGACAAAAAAAAAAAAAAAAAAGAAAGAAAAAGAAAAAAAGGAAAGGAAAAGAAAGACCACAAACAAGGGAGGAAACGTTGCCATGGTGAAAAGAATCTATTTCACCTACGAGTTACAAAAAATAGCTTGTGCATTGCAGATAAGCAAAGATTTGGATTGACATTACATTCATCATCTAAAATTCATTAGTTAAAATTAAACCTCAGAAAAAATGATTTGGTGTGTTCTTGTGTGATTTTACATGACTATAGTATTTTCGTCAACTATGCATATAAAACATCTCTCTATCCTCATATATTACAGTAGCATTTGAATTCTCAAACACAAAATATGAAAAAAAAAACTTGAGGGTTCAGGATGAATTATTTGCAGACTAAATTTCAATTACACTACTCTTTTTGTAACTTAAAAAGAATGATAAAAACTTGAGGCTATCCATTGAAAAAGCTACCCAGAACTTGTTAATAGGACTAAAAGGTATTTTGAATTCTATATTTTCTCAATTTATTGTAACCTTAAAATCCATATTTTTGAGTATCAGCTTAAAATTATTTTGAAATATGTTGGTTTTTTTCAGGATGACTGTTATTAGGTTCTTAAATTATTAACTATACTAAAATATTTACACTGGTATTATAACTATTAGTGGCACATTACTAATTGCATTTTATTTCATTCATTTAAAGACTACCTGGAACTATCTTTTCAAAGAAAATGATCAAAATATAGAGGGGATTTATATAATTTGCACATGCCTTCTTATGGCCTGTGATCTATGACAGTTGTCACCTTAATTTTTCACATTGACCCCCTGCTGTAACTTTCAGATTCTTTAGATCCTTTCATTACTCAATCATAAACCTGATCAAAATTGGTGAGATCAAAGATTCAAAATTATAAAGTTCCTAACAGGCAAATTTGTGCTATTCTCTTTGCCTAACCACTTTTCAGTTTCTTACCTTAGCAACATCAATTTGGAAACCAAAGATTTTAAAAACTCAAAATGCTTGCCTCCTTTCCGCTGAGACCATCTCAGAAGTTTTTGTTGGGATACTGTAACTCTTTTTATCCTACTTTTTGTGGGATGGCTATTCATTGTTCAAGAAAAGAGAAGAAAAACATCAAATTAAAATCATTCAAAATATGCCCATTTCCTCTAATTGGTCCTATAACAACACTGTGGGAAAGTTAGGGAGATTTAAAAAAAAAAAAACATTTCAAAAATGCATACTTTGGTTTTCCATAGAGGTTATACATTTTTGGCAACAAAGCATCTGAAAACATGAAGTGCTAATAAACCAGTTATTACTGAAAAAATATTGGTGGAATGTAAGCAATATTCAGTTCACTTTCAGCCAAGGCAAACCTAATTCTTGAAACACTGAAACTTAGAACATAAATTTGATGTTATAAAATATACATCCGGTATCCACGAGGGCTTGGAAGACACACAGGACCTCCATCTACATGGGAGGGCGCAAGGTAAACACACCGACCCTTTCAACCTTCAGAATAGCCCTGAGTATTTCTGACTTATTTCCAATTTATAAAAGTAGTTTGTGTTTTGAATTGAAATGCATTTTCTCATTTTGCACTCAGTTTAAATTGACAATATCAGAGAATGTCATATTTTAAATACTAGGCTCATAAATTGACCAATCGGTGCTGTCTTCGTTATTTGTGTCTCTGACTTCATTCACAATCTAAATTTATTATTGTGGAGACCAGATGTTGTATGTAATTGCTTACTTTGATCTTAAAGCATGAGTCAAGCAAAATTACTGAGGGAAGGTAGACATTATCCTTCATGATTCTTTCTGATAAATAGGGTTTTGAATGTGTATGTTTGTGTGTACATGTGTATAAGTCTAATATGAAATTAAATCTGAAAATATCAGACACATTCAAAGTTAGTACAGTATTAAAATGGATTTCCAAGAAAAATGTGAATTATCTTTGGATTATTTTTCATTTGATTTACCAAGTTCTACTATCTTGTACCATTTTGGATTAGGATTAGGTCATATCAGCTCTATTTTCTTCTTTTATCTTTTCATATATTGGAATTAGTATGCTTCACTCTCCTAGAAAGAAACTCTGCAGATTGTCTGGTCTATGTTTTATTTCCTTATGTGGAAGAATTAAGTAATTATTTTGAAAACACACAGGAAACCTGATCAAACAAGATGAAAAATTTTAGGAGCGTTTTGATTCAGAATAAGTGCTTGTTTCACGTGTATAATGGTGTAATCTCTGACTGATCTGAGGACATTAGATGGAGATTTTTGTGTCGATTTGTTTTAGGATGGTCAACAGCAGTGCATCAGTATCCCACACGGTGCCTAGCTTCTCATCACCAGCAATGCCAACTCTTTGTGGTAGTTGTATTATGACAATGACATTAGACTATTCCCTGGATTATGAATTCTCTGAAAAGGAAAGTTTGTCCTTGGTAGTGGTTACAACTTGGTGCTTTGAGGTGACATCTCTGTTTAAAAAAGTCCTCTCTATTGCCAGGCAATGGTTAAATTTTCTCGTGCCTTGGATCCATCTAGCAGCCTGATGAAATGTATGGACCCCCTACACAGAATGTCTTCTAATGCATATGATAAAATAAGTAGAATTTCAAAGCAAATGAATTATAGAAACATAATTTTATATGCGCCCCAATTGGAAACGCCACTATACTATACTATGACCTGCATTGTCTCCTGGCCTTGGTGACTATGGCTGGTATAAGGCCTCCAGTTTCCTGTCTCATACTCTCTAAAGAAACAGCAGGTGATTTTTGGTCAGTGTTGCCCACACGAATGGGGCACAGAATGGTTTGCTCAAGATGCAGGGTTCTTGTAATATTTACCGAGCACTCCGCCAAACTGTCATACCCACCTCTCATGGGATGGATCACCTCCTGCCAGCCCTGGCTCCCACAATTTTGCTATTTGTGACGTTGAGGCATGCTGGTAATCCAGGCACTGTTGGCGTTGTCTCTAATTGCATATACCACAAGCCACAAATTATAGATGTGAACCAGAGAAAAGCCAGACTTTTGGCTGAGCACATAACTATACTCACCCAGTTCATTGCAGAGATCCTCTGACTTGAGAAAGGTATCCAAGTGAATTTCAAACCAGCATAAATACTTCTTTCTGCAGCTGGGTGCCAGGTGGCTAGCCCTTTGCCTTGTCAATTTCCTATATAATTGTAAAAATTCACTACTTCCTAATTCAACCCCACATAATACATAAAGTATTAGAAACTAGAGTTAAGATTATAGCCATGAATTCATACTTGCTGGATTTGAATTCCAGCCCACTACATAGTAGCTACGTAGCCTTGGTTAAATCCATTTCTTCATTTCTATGAAAGGGACCACCATCCTCAGTGCCATCACTTCTTAAGTTATATCATTCATAGTTGTCTGATTCTGTCTAGAATCTTAATTGATCTATTTTTTTTATTACATTAGTGACTACTTTTAGGTACTCTGCCTCCCTGGAATATTATCCTTTCCACTACTGAGTGCCTTGCCACTCGTTTGTCCCTCCTGCCAAGAATGGTACAGTGCACATTACGTACTGTGCCTCTGCCCTCGTTTTAGTCCTCGTGAGACTGTGCTAATGGAAGTAGTGTGGTTAGAGTACAGTGGTGGGGGTGGAGCCCAGCCATTTCACGGGGACCTTGTGGATAGCTGTCCCTGCCTGCACCAGGATTCAAGGACTCATGCTTCCTTCAACTTGGCTGATTAAAAATAGAAAGTGAGATTTGGGATCCTTGTATCTTCCATCTCTTTCCTCCAAATAACAGATTGATATGATGGGAAATCTAGAAAATTGAAAACCCAGCTTTAGAGACCCTGCCTGAACAACACAGGAAATGGGCTAATGCGCAGCTGAGTGGAGGGAGATGAAAAAGACTCCTAGGTGATTGGTGCATCCCTGAGAAATTAATGAAGTTTCACTGAATGAATGTGTCCCTACTTGTACACTCGTGGATTCTGCTGTCCTCAGAAGCTCTTGTCATGTCAGCAATCTGATGAGCTGAAAACAGTGTTCTTACCTCGTGTGCTCGTCAAGTTCACTTCAGCATGTATTGAGTGCCTATTATGTGGAAGACACTTTTGAGATGCAAAATTGAATAGAGTATAGATAGACAAGTATCTGTCCTAGAGGCCAGGCTGGGTAAGTGTTACACTGTTAGGACAATAGGAGAGAGATACTGGTTATACTTGCTGAAAGATGGGAGGGCACCTTCAGGTGGGTGCTGAAGCCTGTAGGAGTTAACATTTACAGAACCTGTGAGCAAGAACCATGAGGGGCCAGCGAAGGGCAATGCCAGGCAGCATGACAAGGGCACAGATTGAATTTAAGAGTTGTTTTTTGCTTGTTTTTAAGATTTTAAGTAATCCCCATGCCCAATGTGAGGCTCAAACTCTCGACTCTGAGATCAAGAGTCCCCAGCTCTACCAACTGAGCCAGCTGGGTACCCCTGAATTTAAAAGTTTCTTGTTTGTTTTGTTTTGTTTTGTTTTGTTTTGTTTTAGCAAATGATAGCTTCATTGTAACTGAAGTGTACAGGGTATTGTGATAGAGAGGGAAGTCATGGCAAATAGGATGAGAAAGACAAACTCCTGCTGCATTAAGGGGGAGCTTCAGGGGGCTTGGCAAAGTGGTTTACATTTTAGTTATGGATATTCAGACACCTCAGTGTGTCACCCCATTTTTTTACTTGTTTGTAATCAGAAATGGGCTCCTTCATTCTTTTATCTTTTCCTCACATATTAGAAATTCCCAGAAAGGTCTATTAAATGAATGAGTGAAATAATTAGAGGGTAGAAGTACTCTGGTGTTGTCTGGATTACAGGGGCAACTGTGTTTAAGATGACTAAGGGTGGGGCAGGGAACCAAAGGTTGATGACCCATTGCAATGATCTTGCAATAATCAAGAAAACTTACTCTAGAGCTGTGGACACGAAAAGTTCATTTTATGGAGAGATAATCATCTGTGATATCAGTGATTGGATGAGAGGGATGGGGAAAAGGTAGAGAGGAGTCAAAAATGATGAGCAAGTTTAGGGCCAGGGAAACTAGGAAGATGGTGACAATTATGATACTGAAAATGTTACCATTTTATGAGGCACCTGGGTGGCTCAGGTGGTTAAGCATCTGCCTTTAGCTCAGATCATGATCCCGGGGTCCTGGGATGGAGCCCCACGTTGGGCTCCCTGCACAGCGCTCCCCTACCCCTACCCCCGCTTGTGCTCCCTCGTTCTTGTTCTCATTCTCTCTCAAATAAAAATAAAAAGTTTTTTTTTTTTAAGTTACAATTTTAACAGATGTCTTCAGAATTCTTAGAGAAAGACTTGTCTTTATTTAGAACATCTTTATAAGAAAAGAAGATGAGACCTGAAGACTCAATGCTGAAAGAAATCAGTAAGTACCAAGAGCCTCACTGGGTCTAGGAAGTTAAGAATTTAGGGGAGGAGAGGGTGGTGAGACAATGAATCCAGGGACCTAGTGAGACAGTGGGAGGCTGGAAGCTGTCCAGAGTCCAAGTGGCAAAAAAAACACTTAAGAACAGAGATAATGAGTACAAATGTTTTAGAATTTTGCTGTGTTTCTACAGTTTGACAACTTTCATCTTCCCAAACCTTACATGAAGTTTCCATACATACAAATGCTTCAGAAGAGTGTTGTAGAAAGTCTAGGGAAAGGACCGCGTTTACTCCCCTTTACTCCCACATCAAGGTTTAGGTGGCGTGTAAGGACAGACTACCACCAGTAAAATTTCAGCAGAAATGGAAAATTCAAACTATAGGACCATAAATCAGAAACTTTGAATTGGACATTGGCCTTTTGAGTGGATGTAGTTTGTTTTACAAAAACCAAGAAGCAGGCTGCCCTCAGCTAATAAATAATTTGCATTTTTATGTTCTTTTTTAAAGTCACCCTTTGGTTGCTTTGGCATGAACCCTAACTCACTTCGTGGCCTCATCCTCTATAATCCACCTTCTTGCACATCAGTATTTCTTCAGTCAAAATCCTTGACCTCCCTCTACCTCACTGAAGCACTGAGGCCACCTAAAAGGGAACTTTTTAGACCTTTCTTACTTGTTCTTTCACCAACATTGGTGCTGTTAACCACTCTCTCCTCGAATTACTCCCGTCTTTTGTTTTCCACGTCAACAGAATCCTCATATCCTTCTGGGTACCTGTTTTGGTCTTCTTTACAACTAATTTTCATTTTTGCTCATCCCTTCAATGTTGCTATGCCTAGCCTTGGCCCAGCTTTAATTCCCCTCCCTTCTTATTTTATCCCATCCATGTATCCCAGCCATGTAATGCCATGGCTTCACATACTAAATACCTTTAAAACCCGAGCCTCCTTTCTGAACTTGCAATCCATGTATTCAGCTACACATTCAACATCTCCATTTGTGCATCTTCTAGTTTTATAAAACTGCACATTTCCATGGATCTCTATGTCTTCCCCCAAGACATGGTCCCTATCAGAGCTTCACAGTTCAGTAAATGTGGTACCACCATTCAATTTCCCCAACAGTAACCTGGAAAGTATTGAGAGACTGTCACCTTCCATATCCAAAGAATACGAAGTGTTGTAAATGTCACTTGGATCCACATGCTTCTCTCCACTCCCATTGCCATTACACAAATTGAAGACATTTTCTTTCCTAGACTACCACAGCTGGCTTTTGAATGGCCTTTCTTCCTCTTATCTCTGCACATCTACTCTCCCTCTCCAACCTCATTCTACACTCTATAGTCAGTGATTTCTCAAAATGTATTGGTCATAGTACTCTACTACTTAAAAGCCTCGATGGCTTCCTATTGCCCTTGTATAAAGCATCTGAACATGGCCATGGGGCTTTTGTGTTTTTGCCTTTGTATTTCTGGCACAATCTTTAGCCACTTTGTCTTGCATTCAATTTTCCAACCAGTCCATTTCCTGGAATAAACTCTATTCTGAAGTGTTCTCTTTAACTTTGGGCTTTTGTAAATAGTGTTCCCTTTATCTTGAACAAGTTCTTGCATCTTCTCCAATTCAGCTAACTGTTTACCCCTTTTAGAGCTCAGGTAACAATATTACTTTCTTCAGGACAATTTTCTTGATGATGGATTAGATTAGGTTACCCAACTATATATTCTTTCAACTTGTCTTTTAAAATGCTCATCAGTCTCTGTTGAATTATTCATTAATTTTTGTTATTAAATGTAACTTCCTGGCAAGGAAGGACTATCTTGCTTTTGGTTGTAGCCTCAGAACTTAGCAAAGTGTCTAAGGCTGATACTAAGTGTTCAGTAGAGATTTGTTGATTTCTGAATGTACAGTGATGAGGAGGAATTGAATATGAGGTCGTTTTTCAAACTCTTAAATTCAGAGTTGCTGTGACACATTGTGAGGAAATTATTCTGGGCTTTTGGAAATATTATTTATATATATGTATATGTATATATATTTCTATATATATATAGAAATAAGATTATTATTTCTATTGTTTCTTTGTCTGGAAATATAAACATACAAGAATAGCCAGGAACACTTAGAAAGTGGTGAGGTGTTAGTTACTAAACAGATATTAAAATATAAAGTGTTTAAAATAATTTTTAAATAGACTGATGTGATCCTTGTGTAATTGAGCTAATTCAATTTGTTTTTGTCATTGAGAAGAAGATGAAAGCTGCTGTTTTTCCTATTATTAGTTCAGGAAGCAGAGAGCAGCGTTGTGAGTGTAAACATCTGAGCCTACTCTTCTTACACACTGCATCCTACACTTCTGAAAAAAAAAAAGCTGAAATCTTGACTATTGAGCAGTGGTAAAACTAGATTATCCAAAGAGGAGAAAAGGAATTTCTATGTTGCAAGAAATAGAAATGGCCTAACCAAAGGACAGAGAAATACAGGTAAGCCTAAACTGAGAAGCGGATGATTGGGTTTTCCTCAAGGAGCAGAAATGTGCTCCTCTTATAGCTCTATGTATGGGTGAGCGAATGGAGGACGCCAAGGACACTTAAGTATTTTACCTCTAACGGCAGAGATGAGGGCTTCTGGGGCAGAACCTGTAGTGGGGAATAGACTTCCCAGAGCACCAAGGGGCCTTGGATGGCAGAAGATCCATTTTACAGCAACATTTTTAGCTAAATTTTCAAATAGCACTAATCACCAGAGAAAGGAGCAAGACACGGCCCTCATTGCTTGCAACCATGCCTTGGGTTTCGGTAGAAATGAAGTTTGTTGCACACAAATATCATCGAACAAATTCATATTTCTTTAAAATAAAAAAAGGAGAGAGAAACCAGAAAAAGAATCAAGAATATGCACGGAATTAGAAACCAACGAGGGAACAGTTGATTTTTTTAGGTTAAATGGGGCAACTAGCATTTCATAGCTCTCTACTTCACTCTTTATGCCATAATAAATTTTAGATAGTTCAAAAACCTAAACATAAAATACGAAATCATAAAGAACTGGAAAAATGATGGGGGGATTTTTTTGTACAATTATGGTTGTATTTAATCATGATATTAAAGCCAGAAATAAAAGAAGCGCTGACACATATAATATTAGAATCTATGTAAAAGAAAAGGATACTACCATAAATAAGACTTAGAAAAATTGGATAAAATATTGATAATATTGTTAACAAGAAATAAGATTATTATTTCTAGTATACAAAATGCCTTCATATATCAATAAGCAAGATATGCATCCCAGTGGGAAAAAAAGCAAAGAAATGAACTGGTAATTTTAAAAATAGCCAATAAACATTTAAAAAGATGTTCAGTCTCATTAGCATTCAGCAACTAAAATTTAAATTTTGGTCAGTAATTTCTTTGCCTAATAGATTTGTATCAAGTATTGCCAAGGATGTAGGGAGGGAAATTAAACATCCCAAACATGTTACTGGTGGGAATTTCAAGTGCTCCATGCTTTGGTAGGCAATATATATATTTTTGCAATTAAAAATTGAGATATATTATTGATACATGGCATTGTGTTTTCAGTGTACAACATAGTGATTTGCTATCTGAATATTTTGAAATGATTACCATGATAAACTTAGTTAACATTTATCACCATATAGAGTTAACTTTTTTCTCTTGTGATGAGAACTCTTAAGATCTTTTAGTGTTAACTACAGTAATGCTGTATATTACATTCTCAGGACTTATATATATTTTATAACTCAAAGTTTGTACCTTTTTGGTCACCTTTATCCATGTCACTCATCTCTCACCCCCCATCTCTGGCAACCACTAATTTGTTCTCTGTATTGATCAGTTCAGCTTTTTGTTTTGACTTGTTTTATTTTTTAGATTCCACGTATATGTGAGATCATACAGTATTTGTCTTTCTTTGTCTAACTTATTTTGTTTAGCATAATGCCTTCAAGGTTCACACATGTTACTACAAATGCCAGGATTTCCTTCTTACTTATGGATGAGTAATACTTGGCAATATTTATATAAAATAGAAAATGTGAATTTCCCTTTATCTAGAAACTCGATTTCTAGAAACTTATTCTGAGGAGAAAATTTGTCAAATAATGCACTAACACATACTCATCAATTCATTTGTTCCTCTGTTCACTTATTCATTCATGCAACAGATCGATCCTTTGTTAGTGCCCACTATATGCTTGATTACAAACTGATGTACATGAAAGAAACAGCCACTGATCTTGTGGAGCTTATGTTCTGGTTGAGAATACAGACAAAATCCAAGAAAGCAAATTTAAAAAATGGTTTCAAGTTACTTGTAAGGGTCTATTAAGAGAACAAGAGAATGAGTAGTGTACATTAGATAAGACCGGCAGAGAAGACCTCTCTAGGGAAGTGTCATTTAAGGAGACACAAACAATCAAAAAGTAGCCATGTGAGAATCCTGTGGATGAAGAGCTTTCCAAGGAGTGAAAAGAACATGTGCAAAAGCCGGAGGCAAAATATAACACGTTTGAGGAACACAATGGTTGAACATGGTGTGTACAGGGAGAGTAGTACAGATAACAGAGAGACAGGTACCATTTAGACCATACAGGCCCTCTTAAGCCAAGGAGAAGGATTTGGATTTTATTCTAAGGGTATGTGGAAAAAAAAAAAAAGGTATGTGGATAATGGATTGGAAGTGGGAAAGAGTAACTGTTTACTGCAGCGTCATTTATAAATTGTGAAAAATCGTAAACAAGAAATACCTAGGAGGTTGGCCATAACAAATGATCATAAATCCGTATTCATTGATATGGGGAAAAAATCTCCATAATTTCTGAGAAAAAGCATATGTGTATGCATGTGTGTGTGTGTATATGCACACATGCTGGAAGGATGTTGACAGAACAATGGTAGAAATAGTTGCCCTGCTCTGACTATAATATGAAATTAGTGAGATTTTTAGGTGGCTTTATATTTGGCTTTATTTTTTTTCTTTACATTTTTTAATGAGTGGATATACTTTTTATAATAAGAAAAATAAATCTCTTTGTACTTTAGAGGGGAAAAAGAGACAGATTTATCTCCATGGGGGAAGTTATTTAAGTCAGTTTGTACTCTCTACTTTTTTAAGTTTGCCCCACTTCAATGGTTTCTCATTTCTTAATGTGAACTGGCATTCTTGTCTGGTAAGAAACACACGTGGATTATGGGTGTCTTGTCTGTCCAATCTAGTGTTTCAATCTGAGCACGTTATTCGTCTGCCAGAACATGTGCGTTCGTTATTTCCCATTAATTCTCAATGAACAAGGAACACACATCTTGGCAGATGCCTGCCAATTCCTTAAGGGAAGAAGAAAAATCTACATTTAGTCTCTCTCCCCAGGCTATGGCCTTTGTAATTCAAAGGCACTAGAGAATTTTCATTAAAAGAGACCTGTTTTTATCTTCTAAGTCTAGGCTAGCTTTCAGCTTTTATCCTGAAGACTACAAAATGGCTTTGGCATCAAACCACCCAGACCACTACCAGCAGCATTACCTAGATACACATGAATCCCACCCAGATCCTTGGGAGCCTGCAGGTGTTAGCATGTTTTCTGAAAGGACATTACTTTTTTTGGTCGCTGTACATTCAAACATCGTGACATTTTACTACAGTAAAAAGAAATAACTTAGCAGAAATTGCAAGCTCCCTGGTTAATTTTCAATCTCTTCCCCCAAATGGAAAACAATAGTTTCCTCCCCTTTAGCTAAATTCTAGGTGCTTTCTCTTCTGCTCTTAGCATTTTATAACTCTATCTCTATAATACCTTTTTCTTGCGTTTCATAGAAAATAGCTTAGCCTTAACCTTCTTGGTTCTTTTCAAAACTGTTCTTTACTCCAGGTCACAATTATTAACTTGAAGGTATTAAATCATAGCTTCCAAGGAAATACCCAAACTCTTTGAGCACTCAGTTTTAAGAACTCAATTCTTAAAATCATCCACAAAGCTTCTGGTTGATTGAAGGCTTAGTCATGGGATTGGGGAGAAGGGGGTGATGATGAAAATAATGATGATGGTTGATTAAATATCATCAGACTGCTGAAAGCACCACTGATTCCTCCCTGCACAACCATGATTTCCCCAGAACCTACAGGGTATGCTTCCCTAAATTTGAAAGAAATCACATAAATAATATGTCTTCATTAAAGAAAAATCAGACAAAAACTGGGGGTGGGGGGATGAAAAATCACCTGTAATTTTACTACCACTAATACAATAGTGCTAACACGTTGATATGTATAGTGAGAATAACTTATGTATTGTCTTTGAATGTTTCACACTAGCCACCCTTCACCCATTTAAACCCCCTTTTTTTTCTGGGCATCTGACTTTTATATGTATGTAATCATAAGTTATTTGCCTTACGTGCACTGCCTGAAGATTTGAAGAAATTTTTAGAAAGTTTAATGATCTGATGATGGCATTTGGAAAGAAACAACGCAAAATGATTATTTAAAGAATTTGTTCCACTGATAAAGTTGAACCTGTCAACTCAATGTTGTCACCGATAGGATGTCCAAAATAGTCCATGTTCTGCATTCTGTATGGAATTCCATCGATTCCATAGAGCATTCAGAATAAAAGAGTATATCTTTTAGTGCAGTGCTCCTCAAAGTGTGGTTTGTGAACAAAATGCACTAGAAAGTTCTCACAGATTTGGATGTGGCCCCAGAAATCTGCATCTGTTTTAAGCAACCCAGGTGATTCTGATGCTTACTAAACATGAGAGCCACTGTCTTAGTGCACTTGACCATTCCTGCCCAGTGCTAGTCTTTGTCAAATGTTCCACTGTTTTCAAAATTACAGCAGCAAGGCAATTTACCAAATTCTCTTTAGGATGAAATGACAATGTTGATATTTACCGATCATATGACCAGTGAAGATATTTTCTCCTCCCACTGTGTTTCAGTCTGTCTTCTTTCAAACTCACAGTGGGAAAGAGCTTCATTGGTCACTCTAACTCAGAATATACAGACTGATTCTCATGGATTATTGAATTTCAAGCTTTTAAAAATTAGAAACATGTTGTACTAAATGTAATGGATATATAGTTTAATCCAAATAATGTTAACATTAAAGAAAGGTATAACTAGGTAAAACCCACTGATTTTTATTTCCTGTGTTATATTAAAAATCCAAAGAATCTGGACGATGTCAAAGGACAGCCAGTGGATGTCACCAGTGCGCCATGGATTTGTAGAGCCAAGTCCCGTTTTTTGCTTTTACCTCTCAGAAATAACGGCAGCTGATGGTCTTATACCTTCATAACATCTAATATTTTTTTCTTTCCTTATAAATTATTGACTGATTCTGTACCAATTAGTTCTACCAGTTGGTAGGTTTGTTATCAAGTTAAGCTTCAAGACAAGAACCTGGACTCAAATGATTAAAAATTTAGAGGTAGTCGATTAAATATGCAGATAGTCTGTGAAGCTACTTCTTGAAACCATTATATTGTCTTTTAATACTAATGATTTGTATAATTAATAAAAAAACAAGCTTGAAAGCATTAAAGAAAGAAGTGAGACATTAAAGGGAGTTGGGTTAAGTGCCAAGAAGCAGGAATATAATTCGATCAGGACACATTTACCCTATAAGTTAGTTCTAGCTGTTTTGTTTTTATAATAAGGTTTCCTTTTTAGCAAAGACTATGTATGGAAGTGTACAATTGTTTTTGGAAATTATGTGTTGGATCAGTAAGTGGTCTGAGGGCTAATTAAATTCATTTTGCAAATTGTATACTTTTTCTTCCAATTAAAAATCTTAATTACTTCAGTGAATTTTCCGATTTGAAGGTTTGTTGTGAAGTATAAGCAGTGAAGCGTAGATGTCCAGATAAAATTGGGACTGCTGTTGAGATGCCCTGGCTTATAATAAAGCTATTTTTAGTTAATTATAAAATTATGAAATTGCCCTAGCAACTCTGACCCCTAAATTCATGTTTTTAAAATGCATTTTTCTCCAGATCATGGATTCTTCTTAGCTATGGACACAAATTTGGAGTCAGTCCGGGTCTTTTCATTGTGTGATAGCAGAAAAGACATTTAAACTCTTCAAACTTCTGTTTTCTTAGCTATATTGTAGGACATATCAAACAGTACCAGGAATAACTAAGTGTCAGGCACTACCACAGGCTCTTTGCATGGTCTACCTCATTTAAATCACTGAAAAAACCCAGATGGGTAGTTATGCTACTCTGCGGTCACAGAAGAGAAAGCAGAAGAGTAAAGTCCTGGAGCTTGCTTTCAAACCATAGAGTGTCTGACTCGAGGCTGAAGAGCTTTTCCAATAGAGCTCTTTTCCGCAGACGTTGCTGTCACCATGCTTTCTGAGGCCAGGGGTTGCCCAGGCATCGCACTGTGTTCCACAGGTTGGCTATAGGACTGGCAGTCTGAGGGCCACCGACCCTACTACAGGAACTACAATGTTCCTGGGCAGAAAATATCTGCGAAGCTTCTTCCAGTGCCCTGTGAAGGGGGCTTGGTCTGCGCCCCTATAGGATGGAATCTAGAGTCTTTAGACTTTATAGAGACTACAGAGTCAGAGCCATGTAGAACATTCCTGTTTATCGTTTAACTTTGGTGCATTATTGTAAAGGACTGGAAACTGAAGGAGAGATTTTCAGTCTTAAGTTAGAGATGGAAAAATCATGGGGAATACAAACCAGAGCCTCAAGACCATTTCAGGAGTGTGGAGTAAACTCTGGGATTGATTAGTTCTTCTTGTGGTAGCTGTGGTCGCCGCCTGTGTGAGGCTGATTACCAGTCCTCCCCCTGTTGGAGACAGTTTTCTGAAGATTACTTGCCTCACTCCAGTTTTCGCAGAGTTATGAGCTCTCACATCCTCCCAAACTCAGCGAAACACAATTGTATCTGTGGGTAAACACTAGAGGTGAATAAAATGGCAATTGTAAGATGATTCAAAATAGGTTAAATGATTAAGAAACTGAGGTTCTGGATTTGTAGATGTTTGGATGGATGGATGTGTGATTATGTTGGTGATATGATTTTTTTCCTGTCTCTTCATGCTTCAGGATTCTTTTATTTCATCCAAGATTTTGATAAAATTATTTCACTTTGCAGTTGGCCTTGTGGGTTGCTTCCTTGTTATTTATTGGTTATATCTATTGATCTCTATCGCTATCTCTCTATCTCTCTCTTTTGCATACCACACTGTAAGTCCTTTGTGTAGAGGATCCCTGTCACTGGATGTTGCGGTTGGAAGGGATCTTTGGGAGGCAGTATATACATGGGGTGGGGTAAGGGGTGGGGAATGAAAAGACCATATTTTTTGGCACAGAAAGACAGAAGGTTCAAGTCCGCTTAACTGCTCTGTGACTTTGGAACAAATAACTTCTCAGTACTTCACTTTCCTTTTATAGAAGGAATTATCATAAAGATTGAGATAAATATGTAAATCATAGGACCTGGCACAAAATAGTTCAATGAATACTTTCTTTCTTTCTTTCTTTCTTTCTTTCTTTCTTTCTTTCTTTCTTTCTTGAAAGCAAACAGGGCAGGGGCAGAAGGAGAGAAAGAGCAAGAGAGAGAGAGAATCTTAAGCAGCCTTCACACCCAGTGTGGAGCTGGACATGGGGCTGGATCTCACAACCCTGAGATCATGACCTAAGCTGAAATCAAGAGTCAGACACTTAAGCGACTGAGCCACTCAGGCACCCGTCAGTGAATACTATTTAAAAAAGAATACTGTTTCTAAAATCCTTTTCTTTCCCCTTTCTCAGTGTGAGCGTCACAATCATTCAATAAGGTATGGTTAAAAGGATACATGGCTGCTACTGTTTGAGTCACCTTGAAGCCCATTTCTTGATTATTATCTCATTCCCTATCATAATCTCTAATACCCTACCTTCCAAATTGTCTTAAATGTGGAACTATTGTCGCCAAAACCTCTCTGGGTTCTACTTTGGCTGATCATTGTCTGTTTGGGGCAAACTCTCATGATCTCCTTTTCATATTCACTTCCCTACAAGTAGACTTTTATTCTCACCCAAGGCCTCCTTCACTTATTCACAATCTTGCTATACTTCAAAGCACAACTTGAAATATGTCACTTCCATGAGCTCTTCCAAGAGAAAAACATTAGATTCTCACAGCACGCAGTTCTCTCAAAATTTTACATTTCTGAGGATATGTTGAATGGGCTTTGTAAAATTAGCATGCATTTGAAACAAACTATATAGTTCTCATGAGTAGGGAATGTATTTCATATATTACTTTCTATCATCTTGACATTACCTAGAAAGGTAGGCATTCAAATATTAGCTGATTTGAATAAGATATATTTCCAACCAAACCATATCAGAAAGAAAGCATATAATATAATCTTCCAGGATTTTAGAAAAAAAAATTTCTACCTCCATCTTCACCAGTACTTTTTTTTTAGAAATATGAAAATAATTTTAAATCAATTTGTATGTAAGGAAATTTCCAAAGTTGTCTTTTGGGCCATAATTATTTTCTCTCCCTTTGACTCATCTACCTAACATTTGCTGATCACCTCCCACATGTTAGATACTTTTCTTATTGCTCAGGAGATGAAACATAAAAAAAGAACAAGGTCATTGACCTCAAAGAATGCATGAAAAGTGAGAAGGACGAAGCAGTAACAAATAAATGTAAAGATATGGTTGATGCTGAGGCAGAACGCAGAGGTACTGTGGGAGCACCCCAAGGCAAATTCAACCTGCTTTTGGCTGTCATTCTTTTCAAAACAGAAGATTTTTATCCCACAGCATGCCCATGAAGATTTTTTTTTCCCATGAAAATTTGTTATGGGCCCACACTCCTTCTGTTATTGACATACCTCTCGTTCTTACTGCATTGAACACTTTCATATTCCATGTTGGAAATTACATGTGTTGTATAGGTTTATGTGGGTGTGTATGTGTACACATATATATTTCATTTGCAGGCCTTCTTCATTCTCTGCATAAAATTACTCTCTAGTAATTTTTCCTCTTATGGCAATATTGATAATATATAATATATTCCTATGGTATTGCTTCTTACCTTTCAAAATCATCAAGAATTTAGGCAAGATCTCTTCTGTCGACATCTGTAATGATAATGTCATAAAATATTTCTATATCATTTGACACTTTTCAAAGCATTTTTTTTCCAAAGCATTTTTTGTGGAGATCCGAGCCTTGGAAGAAATGTTCTCCAGCAAAAACATGCCATGTTCATAGCAGAGTACAGTGGATAGAATATTTGGCGAATGCCACATGTGGCAATTCTTTCCAATCAAAGGCAGTCCAAAATGTTTAAGTAATTCTTGTCATGTCAGAGAGTGCAAATGTTCTTCAGGTATGGTTGGTTGATTTTATAAATGAGTTTTTCCACTTTCCAAAGTTACGTCAACAGACATTTCATTAAATTATATTTAAAGATTTGACAAGACAGGTCCTGTGGAAAGCACGTTAGCTCTCGTCACACTATGATTGGTCTAAGTGTGGTAGAGCCTGAAAGGGTGGGCTTAATCAGCATGAACATTTGCAGAAAGTAATGAAATTTAATAATAAATAATTCCAAGAGGCCTCGTTAAGCTGGAACATTATTATCAAACTGAATATACATGTTGACAGCTATGCCAATAAATTTGAGAGCTGTGAACATTTACTACATAAAATAATGAAGGTCCTTTAAAAGGCTCTGCTGCTCTTGTTCTAGGAAAAGGATTACTGGCTGACTTTGTTTTCTTTCTTTGTCAAAAAGGGAAAATGAGGAGAAAAAACCTTCTGGGTTTGCTGTCAGAGACGTGCCTGCAAAAAATGCAGTGAGTCTAAATGAACTGTAAGAAAAAAAAATTCCTAGAGAAGTTTATTATATTATCTCTATATCAAAATTAAAACTACAGATCCAGCTGACCATAGCAATTTCCTTGAGGTTTTACATCTTATCAAATTGAGATAGTGCTTTTGGATTTTGGTTATGAATAGGAATATAAGAAGATTACTTAATCCCTAGATCTTGATTCTGAATGCAGAATTGAACACAAACTCATTATAGTTGCTGCATTGAACTTAATAATATTATGAGCCAATAATTAAATACTATGCTTGAGGAAGATTATGTTATTTTTGCAACTACCAATAGTTTTTACAAAAGATAAAGGAAGCAGACAAGCTCTGTTAGATTTGTTTAGAATTTCTTGTTACAGAACATGGATACATTTTGGCATTAAATTGCCTTGGACATAAAAATATCTAGTATGCAACTTCACATAGAGAACTGCCAGCGTAGATTATCACAATTTAATGATGGCCAGAAGAGAATCAAACATATTATGGAAGCTATAGTATAATAAATAAATTTGGTAAAGAGACTCATCCTAATGAGATTAATTTTAGGTATAATTGCACAAAGCTCTAGTATCATTGAAGATAATAAAATCCCCTTAAAAGATTTTTAAAAATTTGCACAAAGTGTTTCTGGAACATCAACAAATGTTCATTTTCTTGTAAGGAATCCAATCAACAGAAGTAAAAGAATGAGAATGAATTACTCTTCTTTGATTATTGTGTTTTCTCACAAACATATCAAATCACAGAAGACCTAGCACCTATATGTCAATTGTAGTCATCAGCAAAATAAATGGTATCTGGCTTGAATTGTCTTGAAAAATGAAAAAAAGTTCTCAATGTGTATATTCTGTGTTTCTGATTCAAGGCGTCTTGCACTTATGACGCTGAAGTCTACATTGAAAGCATCAGGCTGAAACTTTTTCTTCCAATTTCTGTAGGTCAACCAATTATTTGAATCTATTAAGGGATTAGATAGGGACTGGGAAGTCTGCTCCTCTGTACTTCTCACCCCTCTTTCCACCCTTGCATTGACTATCTTTTCTGTGTGTCCTCTCTAGCTCCCAGCTTTAACCGTAGCCTACACCTTGGCAAATATTACCAGTGGTCACCAATATTCAATTTTCTCCCCCTCCTAGCATGTGAAAGAAAAATACCTGGGGTTCCTGAACCCTGTGTGATAAAGATAAGCTTGTGTGCCTTTCTCATTTGTTATTGACCCACCAATGATACCAAAAAGTTTACATCTAGATAGTTAGTTAAGAAATGGTGAAGTCTCTATCACCAGAGTTCCTGGGTGAAAAAGAACCCTCCACCGACCTGCTTTGCATGTGTAACATGTGTGAGAAGGAAACATTTGCATTTAAACCAATTAGACTTTTGAAATTGTTTTGGAGTTGTTCTCTACTAAGCCAAACTTAGTCCAAACTGATAAGTGCTCTGACACGGGGTATTTCTCATTCCCATTCTTCCTGTCAAAACTTTCTGCATCTTAGCTGGTTGTCCCTTTAGATCAGTAAGGTGTTAAAAAAAAAAACACCAAGTATCTGAAAATATTAATTGCTACAGCTACCCCTTAATGGTAGGAAGGAAGGCAATGAGAGGACAAGCACAGGGTGATCAGAAGTTACTCAAGGAAATACCTTAATAGAATATCATAGCTCTGTGGCTGCTGGGAGGGAAGGAGAATTCGGGGAGAGAGCCCCTCCTGATTGCTGCCTGCAGCTCTACAAAAACCCTTTGTGCTTTAAGATCACTAAATCTTCCACACTAGTTCATGTCTATGTAAGCTCAGGAGACAGTTGCTTCTTAAACGTAGATATTTTAAGTTGTTCAAAGTAAAATTTATTCCAATACTAATGTGAAAAATAACCATAACTCAAGTTCAGGGAGGTAAACTTGTGTGAAACGAGATATGATGTTAACTCTTCGAGTGTGTAAGAAGCAGAAATATGCCATAGCCCCTCCTCACAGCTTTATTTTTCCATGGAAGACAGCATCACCATCCCAAATGAATAAATAATATTTTGTGATATTTGTCTCATACTATTTTTCGGAGAACTAAGACAGTATAGTTCCTCCCCTCTCTCCCCAAATGTGATTACGTTCACAAATTTTAAGTGTTTTTATACTTCACTACATACGTAACCATAAACAAGATATGCCATTTTCTGCCTATGTGTTTGAAAAAATTACATAATGCTATCAGCCTATACATATTGTTCTATAACTTGCTTAAAAAAAACACCCTGAACATTATATTTTGAGATTTATTCATGGTGATTTATCTATCAATCAATCAATCAATCAATCATTTTATACATCATTTTATCTAACTATGTGTGTGTATATTTCATTTTTGCTGCTTTTTAAGTTTATGCCAAAATTCATCCATTTCTCTATATGTTATTTTTGGATTGTTTCAAAGTTTGTACTATTACAGCCAATGCTGCAAAAAATAAGTTCTATTTCCTTATGAAAGCTTTGCTTGTGTTTATGTTGTTGTTAGATACATGCAGAGGAATTGAATTGTAGGATTTGAAATTTTGTACATTTTCTTTATTCCTAGGCACCGCCAAAATGCTTTCATAATTGATCCTAATGATTTATGCCCTTACTAGCAACTAATGAGTTACCTAAATCCTCACCAACGCTTAGTGTTACATACTTAATTTTTGTTTTTGTCACTCTGATTAGTACACATTAGTATTTTAATAATATTAATACATGTAAATATATTTCCAATGATTGTGTCTTCTTTGACATTTGTTTAAATATTTTACTATTTGGTTGTGTTTTTATCACATGTAAGAGTAACTTTCTTTTCTTTTTTTTTTTAAGTTTTCTTGATCCTAACGTCTTGGAATTATGTATTTCTAATGTCTTCTCCAAGCATGTGGTTTGTCTATATCCTTTGTCTATGGTCTCGTTAGTGCACAGAAATATTAATTTTGATCTGGCAAACTTAGTTCATCTATTCTTTTATAACTCCTGATTGTTTAGCATCCTAAGGCCACAAATATTCCTGTATCTTTATATGTAAGTTTAATTCTCTTGGAATTTATATCTGTGCATATTGTTTAGTGAAGCGTGTGATTTCATTTTTATTTTTATGATTTAATAAGTGAAGCTAATGTCTAGATGTCATTTTACGAATAGTCTTTTTGATGATGTGTTTTTAATGCCTATTTGACTATTTAATAAGTTCACCTATATGCACACTTCTGTTTCTGGGATTCTTATTCAGTTCCATTGGTCAATCTGCCCTTTCTACTCTATAATCACATTGTATGAATTACCACAGCTTTATATAAAAATCTTTATTTCTAGTGGAGCAAGACCCTTTTGTTCTTTGCTTCCAACCCCCCTCCCCCCTAACCCAAACATATTTGGCTGGTTTTAGAGCTTTATTCCTTTATATGGATTTAAAAATCAGTTTGTTAGAGTGTATGAAAAATCCTACTGTGTTTTTGATTGGAACTGCATTGAATCTATAGATGACCATGACATTTTGACTATGTCTGCATGATACTAATATATGAAAATAACGAATCGGTACCTACCCTAGCCTTTAATGCTGAGCCACAAATAGCATGTATACATCACTTCCAAATCTAATGGGACTCTCAAGAGATGTGAACCTGTTCTGGAGGTACTTTAGAAAAAAGAGCAGGTGGTGTTTAAAAATGGAAAAGAATTCGGAGAGGATTCAATTTTAAAAACAGAAATAGGGAATGGGAAAAAAAAAAGTAACCATGGCAGGGAATGAAATGACATCTTATCAGTTATGTGGATGGGGCGAAGGGGCTGCTGGGAGGAAATCACATGAGAGTGCTGGTTGCAGTGTTTGACTCCTCAATGTCCTGAAATTGGAAACTTTTCGAGTATGTTTCAAAGTGGTAACCCTTTCCCGCAAATAACAAATAAATTAGTTTCAAAAACCACTGCCAAGTTCAAGCTCCAGAATCTGCCAGTTTAAATGGTCTGTGCCAATGCATTCTTATACACCCCACTTCCCTCTGCCAGCTTCTTTGCTGATTGGATACTGATGGATGGCAATGCTCTATTCCACTGCAGCACTTTATAAATAACATAATGCTGTGATCTACAGCACAATGGCAATTCCTATTTTTGCAGCTATTCGACTGGCTAGAAACAAATGATTTCCCTAATAGCAGGCCTTTGGATAGATATTGTGCTCCGGATCCATCTCTAAAAATGTGTCAGGAAGGTATTAAAACAAGATGTACATGTTTTTATGGTTGTGAACATTTTAGGCACAAAGCATATTTACTATTTAAATACTTGTGCTACCGTAGGTGAAAAAAAATAAAATAAATTGATACCAGGGGAAATGTCAAGCACACTGCATATATTTGTTAGATAAATATTACCATGTAGCATTAACTAATATTAGTATTTTATGTCCCTAGTGTTTCTCTTTATTATTATTTCTGAGAAGTACTTATAATATGTTTCCACAGACTTGTTTAAAAGAAAGATTCTATGACAGGATTGATAATATCTAGGTGAAAAGTTTAACTTAATCCAAAATTTGATCAAAATACAAAAATTACAAAAAAATAAAAAATAAAAATAAAAATAAATACACAAATTACCAAAATTTCAGGATTGCCTATTTACAGGGATATGGGCAACACTAAACTTGATGACATTAAATGTAAGTCAAGAATTTGTATCAGCTGTTATAATGATGTCAGGTGGCTAGTAGACTCAAAAGACCCATGAATAAATCCCACAAGAACATTAAAATGGATATTGTAAGAATTGTAGACTTTGGTAATTATTACAGCTGCAATGGGTTGCATTTCGTCAAAGTCTTCCGTTTTATTTATTTATTTTTAAAAGATTTTATTTATTTATTCATGAGAAACCCAGAGATTGAGAGAGAGAGAGAAAGAGGGACAGAGACACAGGTTCCCTGCAGGGAGCCCGACATGGGACTCGATTCCAGGTCTCCAGGATCAGGCCCCTGGGCTGAAGGCGGTGTTAAACTGCTGAGCCACCTGGGCTGCCCCTTCCATTTTATTGATGAGAACCAAGTGTAGGTTCTTCTCTAATTCAAATATTACACGCAAGATCATTTTAATGTCATGGTGCATGCCTCCTTTCCTTATTGCGTGACGATACCTCCTTTCTGTATACATGGAAGCCCTAACTCCAACCTACAGAGGCCTCGAAATGCTTTGACTCTGCCACACCGCCTTGCTTATGGACTTTTGCAAGTGTTCTTTTAGTTGAACATGCTGTCTCTTCCACCACCTAATCCACACTGATAACCTCCTACATTTTCTGTAATAAAAATAAGAATTGGCAGCATTTATTGCAAGCTTATTATATGTCAAACACTGTTCTAAGCATATGGCATCACTTCACTCATTAAACTCTCCTATCGATCTAATAAAATAGGTAATCTTATCATACCCATTTGACAGATAGGAAAACTGAGACACTGAAGTCTTAAGTAACTTGAATAAGAACCCAAAATCAGATTAGCAGGTTAAAAGTCAGGCAATGTATTTCCAGGGCATGATATTATAATCTCTATGTTATTCTGGCACCACAGATTCAGTCACACTTCCATTACTCTTGAACCTCTACTTTGACCCAAGAACTCTCTTCTCCAAGTACCCACAGGACCACTACATATAGCACCTTCTAAGGTGAATATGAATAGATTTCATCCTGACCCACCTACTGGGAGCTGCTTAGAGGCACTAAATAGCATTACACGGGATTGAGAGTTTGGGCCTGGAATTGGACAGACCTGGAATTTTGAATCCCGGGTCTCTCACTTACTCAAAATGTGACATTGGCAAACTATTTACCTACTGGAACTCATTTTTTCTCATCAGTAAAATGGGGATAATAACAATTGCTTCATCATAATGATACACTAGAAAGATAAAGCATGTTAAGCACATAGTTGCTCAATAGAGATTAGCTGTTACAATAATTCTCTGGATCCTCTAAGCTTATTGCTATCATAGTAGTAGATGAAGATTTGTTGCATAAATAGGGCTATGAGGGCACAGACGATCCAGGCTGTATTCTGAATTTACCAACTTGAGACACACTTGTTTCATGAACTCTGGAGCTTACCCTTCAATATAGAGAACTATCCCTTCTTTAGCTAAGATATCTTCAGTTTAGGGTCCACTTTGGTAATGCATTTGTCATCTTATCTTCATTGACATATCAAATCAGGCTACCAAAGATATTTAGGGCACAGAAAATAGATATGTTTTTTAATGCACTGGTGTTTTCTGAGCCGAAGGAAGGAGGGACACAGAGAGATATGAGTCCTTTAAATAGATTCCTGAAGCAGAGGGAAGGAGCCAGTGTAGAGTGCTGATCTGAGCCACCGAGTTGCTACATGACCTTCAAGGTATTATTCTACTTTTGCCCTAGAAAAAAAGAAAACAAAACTACAAAACTCTTGGTTCCCTTCATCCATCACCCCTAGTGTGTCTGCGTGTGTGTGTGTGTGTGTGTGTGTGTGTGTGTGTGTGTGTGTGTGTTTTCGGGGACACAGCCCACGCATCATCTTTGTCAATAAGGTTGGGGAGGGCCAGCTTAGCACTACAGCAGGAGGTAGGAGTCACAGTTCTGCCTCTAAAAATATGACCTTTAGTGATAAAACTGGAACCTGTATAAACAAACATGCAAGCAAGCAAGCCAAGAAGGAATGACCTCCTTTCGACGGAATGAAGTTGTTCATGAGGAAACCCATTACCGATCCAGTGTCCACGCACAAGGACTCCCCAGTATTCCCAGCCTCAGTGTCCCAGTGTACGTAGAAGTCATGATGAGTGTAATGGTGAGATCAGATACCCTGATAAGTGAGGCACCCTCTGTGGAATTTTCTGAGAGCACCAACTGAGGTCCCGTTAGTTCCAGAAAGATTTTGTCAGAGGATATTAGCATGTGAAGGAGAGACACTTACAAAGGTCCACAACTGATCTGTTTTCCTAATATCAGTCCAAATAATCTTTTAAAATGAGGATACGGCCTATCACGCTTCTCTCTGAGCCCCTCCCACAGCTCTCCATGGTCCATGGCACCATGAAAGTTATTGCCATGACCTACAAGGTCTCCCATGATCCGGGTCCTGCCACCCTTTGCAATGTCATCCACTCCTCTCGTAAGCATGTTCCCAGGCCCAGGGGCCTCCGTCAGCTCTCAGCACACACGGACTCTTCCCACAACAGGGCCGCAGCACAGGCTCCACCCAGAACACTCTCCTCCAGATGTCTGCACGAGTGCTTTCTTCTCATCTTGAAGTCATCCTTTTAAACAGCCTCCCGGAGAGGCCTTCCCCACCATCTCCTCTGAGACACTGAACTCCAAGAGGGACCTTAATCTACCTTGTGGATCTGTGCAGCCAGTGCTTGGCTCACTGTCTAGAGCACAGTGTCGGGGTAGGTCTTCAACAGCACTTGTTGAATGAAGGATGAGTGAGTGAGTGAAGTCACCAGCTCTGCTCCAGGCTTGAAGAGATCTATGAGATCACGCAGTCACACAAATTGGAGCCCCGAACCAATAATTTCATATGTTTATCGGGATCTCTCAACTTAAGACTCGCTTTTTTCCTCCTTGCTGAGGCAAAATGGTGTTAGAAGTCAACTTGAAGAAGGCCTCCGAGGGGCAGTGTCTGAATTCTGGTGAAGGTGGGGACTAATCGAATGTTTAATGTGTATTTGAATATCTGGGGGATGTAAATTTGAGCCAGAAGTGATCTTTCACTGTCACACTTTACAGTGTAGGGTATGGGAGGTGGTCCTTTAATAGAGACTTCCAGTCTAAGTGCGGTAGACAGACAAGCACTGTGTGCAATTGTACTCCTGTGTGCTAAATGCTATGCAGAATATACGTAATAGGTGGCTTTTAAAAATAACACTTGGAAGGCAGTGATTCTACTGTCTTTCGATAGAATCACTTAACCTGTTCAGTACAAACAGTGGGCTCTATGTATCTGGTAGGTCTACACGCCATTGCCAAACTCTGGAGCGGGGATGGTAAATCCACCTGTCGGCTCTTCACTTATAGATTAAGTCAGGAAATGTTCTTTGATCTACAAAGAGGCAGGCACTGTGCCTAGTGCGCGGGCGCCAGGGATATTGCTTTGAATAAGAGAGACAAACTCCCTACTCTCACAAAGCCTTTGCATTCAGGGGAGAAAGACAGATGTTAAGGAGGAACGAGGATATCCGGTTTTGAAAAACATAATGATGGAAGGACAGTGATGAGATGTAGAACCACTGGGGTTTGGGGCCGGGGAGCTCCAGGTAGGCCGATGAGGAGAGGCTTCTCTAAGCCTGTGACATGTGACCTGGATGGAGGCTGGAGGAGAGACCATGAGCTGCCCACGGGAGAGCTGCAGGAAGAACCTTCCATTCAGGTGGGGCAGAGCTGTGTGCGTGAGACCAAGGGAAGCCAGCGTGGCGGGGCCCAGTGAGGTGGAGAGTGAGGGAAGGCCGCAAAGACAGATCATGTAGGGTCTGATGGGCCGTGCGTGTAAGAGTTTGAATTTCGTGCTAAGGAAGAGCAAGGGGAGTCATTGAAGTGTTGTTAAGTGCAGGATTGACGGGACCTGATTTCTATTTTCCAAGGGTTATTGCTGTAGAAAGAAGACATTGTAAAAGGGAGCATGAGTAGAATAAAAGCCTTAATGATCTCTGAGATCACTATTAGACGTATATTTCTGTTTACGACGACACAACTCAATCCTGCCAAAGTGTGTTGCCTGACCTCCACGTGCCAAGCACCGTGCAGAGGTAAAGGCCTGGCGTTCCTGCAATATTCCTGGGTTTCTCTATAGGGACACAACCGCCATATTTTTCAAACTTGATTTCTCCATTCATTTTCAATTTCCTTTTCTTGATTAGCTAAATCGAAAGCAAATGTTTGGGGTCCTTTTAACCTGCTCACCTCAAACCCTCTTTCTCTTTTTGAGCGGATCTGTAATTTCCCAAAGTAGTGCGTGGCTGTGGCATATAGTACTTATCCCAAAGAAGCAGGTTCTGCTGGGGGTTCAGGCTTGAGTCCATTTTTCTTATCTTTCTTAAATGGCCGAAGTTAACTGATTTGAAAGGGCCTCATTTTAAATTACATTCATTCAGTGAAAACAGAAATTAACACTTAGAGACATCTATATGCTAATGATTGTAGCTCAGGGAATTCACTTCTAACCTTTTCAAAAGGCACTGGTAAAGAGCCATTTCACTTGAAAGCAACTTAGTAAAACTGGTAGATTAATTAAATACCATAAAATTTCTTTAAAAATCTTTATTTCATTTATCATTTATGCCATTATTTTTTTTTCTTTTTTATGTGGGCTACCTTGGCTCAGATCGTGCCTTCTAGGACACATTATTTAGCAGATTATTTGACATGAATAATGCAAAATCCAGAGCAATAATGTAATGCCATGAGTTTGGAAGAGAGTAAAAGAACAAAAGACAAACAAAGGAAATCTGTTTATCAAGGCCACCCCTAACTCATGTTGCAACTTCGTGCAATTTTTTTTAAGGTTCCTCTTCCTCTGTCGGTGAAGCCCTGAGTGAGGACACAAGCCTAGTCCTGGCGAATGAAGTCGGGGTGCAAATCCCAGCTTACCTCTTCAGCCACATGCCCTTGTACAGTGAACAAATTGCACAGCTGTACGTGAAAACCTTTAGTGGTTCTAGGTCTCCTCTCTCTATCTCACTTATCTATATTTGCTCATGTCTACTTATCTTCATCCATGATTTCATCTATCTTTAAATTCTGTTATCGGGGAGAAGCAAGCTTTTCCCTAGTCTACCCCTGCCCTGAAGTGTCAACTCTACTAAGGATTTTGCAGTAAGATGTATTTTGTTGAACTCTATGAAGAAGAGATCATGAACTTGACCGAGGTATCCCCTTCAAACCATTAGGTTAATGAAGTCAAAATAACTCAGTGTTATTTTCACACCCAATGCTTTCCTCCTATCTTCTGAATAAGCAGCAACTTTTTAGGGCATGGGGTTTTATAGTCAGGCTTCCTTCTGAATCCTGGTTCCACCTAACATTTACTGTTTGTATGACTTTGAGCATGACTTTGAGTTTCCTCCTCTGTGGAAAGGGTACGATAACACCTGCTGGGAGGACTAAATGAGAAAAATGCATGTAAAGTGCTTGGTGAGATCTAAGTAGAAGGTAGGTAGTACTTGAAGTAGTGAGGATAAATTGAAGAAGGGCACTATTGGAAATATTGCTGCCTTCAAAGCCACACTTTCCAAATTAAGCTGAAATAAGGGACCTCAGATACCAAAATTGGCGATATCGTGTGACCTTTATGCTAAAGACTCTTTAGCCATGCTTCCTTCACACCCCACTTCTTGACCTATGTGTTCAAAAGTGGCACTCTATAATCAGTAAAGGCAATGAAGTCAATAAATTTGTTCATGGTGTATTTATTTTTATTGTCCCTCTGTTTTTTAACTACTGTCAAATTAGATACGTTCTGACATTTATTCACATTCACAAAATCTTCACCACAATCAAGATAATCAGCATATCCATCACCCTCAGAACTTTCCTTGTGCCCTTTTGTAGTTTCTCCCATTACCCTCCCACCCTCTACTCCATCCAAATTCCTCGCCATCCCCAAACTGCCACTGTTCCGCTGTTTGTCACTGTAGATTAATCTGCATTTTCTAGAATTTTATATAAATGGAATCATACAATATGTACTCTTTCTTTTTGGTGTTGTTTTGATCTGGCTTCTTTCACTCAACATGATTATTTTAAGTCTTATTTTCAAGGTAAGCATTTTGACCTCAATGAAGACATTTTTTTTCTCCCTGAATAACATCATGCTGTTCTATGTATCGATAATTTATTCTTTTTTTCTTGCTGAGTAAGTATTCTTTTTTATAGATATAACACAATTTTTAAAAATCCATTCACCTGTTGATGAATAATTAGATTGATTCCAGTTTGGGCTATTCCAAAGAGACTGGTTATAAACAATAAAATTTAAGTCTTTGGGTTTTCTTGAATTTTATTTAAATTCAACTTACTAACATAAAGTATAATACTCAGTGCTCATCTCATCAGTGCCCTCCTTAATGCCCCTCACCCAAACTATAAGTCTTATCCCCCCCACCCAAAATATAAGTCTTTGAACATATACTTTCATTTTTCTTGGGGAAATATGTAGAAGTGAAATGGCTAGATCACATAATCAGTGTATGTTTAACTTTTAAAGTAATTGCCAACTTGTTTTTCTAAGTGGTTGTGCCATTTATATCATCTTTTACAATGATGAGAATTCTAGTTGTTCCATTTTTACCAACACTGTGTATGATCAATCTTTTTTTCTTTCAGCCCTTGAAAGAGTGATATAATGGTATCTCATTCTGATTTCAAATTTTCTACTGTCATGACATCTTTGACATCCTATAATCTCTTTGGTGAAGTGGCTATTTAAATATTTTCCTATTTAAATATTTATATTAAATTGTTTTCTTATTGTTGAATCTGGAGAGTTATTTACATATTTTGGAAACAAATTTTGTATCCTAAATGTGATTTGCGGATATTGCCTCCCTCTCTGTGGCTGTCTTTTTATTCTCTTTATGGTGTCTTGAAGGGAAGTTCTTAATTTTAATGAAGCCCAGTTTATCAATTTTGTTTTTTATGGATCTTTGCCTAACTCAAGTTTACAAATTGTTCCCTATGCTTCCTTTTAGAAATTTTATAGGTTTAGGTTCTACCTTTAGGTCTATGATCCATTTTGAGTAAAAATTCTTATGTGGTACAAGATTCAGATCAATGTTCATCTTTCTGGATGTGAATGAATATTCAGTTGGCCCAGTACCATTTGTTGAAAACACTATTGTTTTCTGCACTGAAATGCCTTTGTGCCTTTGTCAAAAATCAATTGATCATATTATATGTGTGGATCTATTTCCGGACTCTCCATTCTGCTCCACTGATCCATTCATCTCTTTTTAAGGCCATGGTATATTTTGTAACCTTTTAATCTCTGAACAGTCTGCTGCGCACCATTCCATCAATCTCCCCTTCTTCCATGTAGTTCAACTGGACAACTCAGTTTAATTTTCTTTTAATGAAATTTAGCCAAAATGAATCTAGCTCATGATCTAAAATGGGTCTAAAGCCTCTCTCTGCCCTTTGCTAATTTTGTTTCCCAGTTTTCATTTTTATTTGGTTTGTGATTTTTTTAGGGTGTATGTGCATGTATGATGAAAACTTTGACAAACTGTTTCCTATTGCATACACACAAACCTATATAAATTAGCATAAACCATCAAACTGCTCATGGTGGGGTGGGGATCAGCACTGGAAAAATGAAATGAAGAGCCCAAAACAAACACCCAACTCTCTCTAAAGGATTCCTGCTAACGATTGTGTCCATTTCTAAATTATATCTAATTTTTCTCAGCTCTCTGCTGTATACACAGAGGGAAAATGTTCACTTTTTTTTTCTTGCCTTAGACCTGACATTAGGGGTTCTCGAAAGCAGAGGCAGGCTAGAAATCCCAGGGCAAGATCCATTTGAGCCTGCTTGAGAACAGGGCTTTCTCAGGTAGGATTCCACTTGTAAATCCCAGCTGTCAAACTGTGACGAACAGAGCCTCAGAAGAGGGAAGAGCCAAGCCTAGGGGAGGAGTGAGGAGAGCATGTGTGTTGCACACTGTGAGGCAGAGAAGGTGGTTATCAGCCCTTTCATAGGTCCAAGCTGATTGGCGAGCTCCTTGTTGATGCTAATGAAGCTATTTTTACACTGATAGCTATATTATTCCCAGCAATTGTCATGGTTACACGGACAAAAGGAGAAGGCGATGGCAAACTTTCTGAATAAGGGAGGCGACATGAAACTGGAATCATTTAATCATTTATTCTAACAACAAAAACAGGTCCTTTCTAAGATAAGTTAATGAACTCTGTTTTACCCCTGAGGCTATAATCCTCCACTAACATCAGTCTCCTCATCTGTTAAAATGAGGGGGTTGGACTGGATGGTCTCTGAGGTCCCTGCCAGCGCTGGGAATTCTGTGATTCTATGATTACTCCATCTATTTGTTTCTCAGTGACTGGAGGGTTTGCATTCACTATATGGAGGAACCAGGGGACTTTTCAGTTGGGAAATTTGAAATTGTATTTGTATCACGAGCTGGATTTCAAAACACAGAGTTTGAACGAAAGGAATTAATCTCTAATATATATTGGCCTACATAGAGTAACCGGCCCACTTGATGACGCATTGTTGGGGAGGCTGGCAGAAAAGCAGTAAAAAATCCTGCTGGCCCTGTGCAATTTCAGATTCATGATAAGTTTGTTCTTCTCCCAAGGAGAATGACCTGATATCTGTGGTAACTCCTATCCTCTTTCAAAATGGTTCTCAAATACAATTTGGCAGAGTGCATCAAGCTAAATGTGGTAGATGTGTTCTCACTTACCACTTGTCAAAGCTGGCCCTGATCAAACCAGGATGCTCATCTCCCGACTCGAGCAGACCCTATGGAGACATTGAAAGAATGCATCAGAGTTCTCTCAGACAAGAACCCTATGCAGATTACTAAAATGGTTATGTATCTGGGCCAAAAGGAGATAGGACTTTATTAACTCTATGGCTTTTCATAGCAGAGAATTCACAGAGAATGATCATAATGCTGGAATCAACTACCTGAAAGTGTTAGCTCATTAATCCCCAATTTTCGTTCAGAAAATTCCTTTCTTCTAGTCCACATACCTACTGTTTTAGGAAAAAGGCTCCAAACTTTTACAGCTTATGTATGCACACTATTAGCCTTAGCATGGAGAAACTTCTGTAGCCTCGTTCTCAAGGAATTTATAATCTACTCGGAGAGAGAGGATCTGGTTAGCGGTGAACAACTAGTGCCCTTGTGGAGGGCGTGGGCATAGGATAGGGAATGCTCATATGTCTGGGGCTTACTACGTACCAGTCACTGGGTGTAATTCTCACTGTGAGAAAGATCCTACTGTTCTATGGATTAAAACACTGCGCCTCATGGCATTAAAATAGATACCATGTTGGAATATCTAGGAAACTGCCCCTCCGAGGTTTGAATCCTGGTTCACCTGATGCAAGGCCTGTCCTATTTTCTCAGCACCAAGGACGGCAAATAAATTTCCTCTCACCTGCTGCTGCTGAGCAATTGATGGAGCTAATAGGAGTGTTGGAGAAAGTTTCCGAGAGGACCTCTGGGCTCAGAGGGAAGAAGTGCCTTAGTTTATTTATGCTGCAGCATGGATTCTCGAAATTTCCCGTAGTTGCCCTTGTACCTCCTGGGACGCACCTCAATTAACAGAGGAGTAGAAAGACAGGCAAACTCAGCCCAGGGTGCACATCCAGGGAAAGTGTCTTGGAGATCTGGGAGACCAGCTGGCCTTGATAGATGGGTAGAATTTGGACAAGTGGACAGAAAGCAAGCTCCTTCTGGAGCTTGAGATGTGAAGCAACAAGAGGGCGGATCTTTAAGGCAAAGAAGGGGTAATTTTTATGAGCCCCAGACACTTGCCTTCACGCCTATGTTGACCACGGGGCGATGGGACACAAGCAGATCATTTAAACGGGTTCAAAGCCATTTCGCATCTACCCTGCTTGAACAATCTCTCTGTGTTTCATTAGTTGCCAACAGGTTACCTCTTCGTTTCTGGGTTTGGTTTTAGAGATCCCATTGTCGGAATGATGAGAGCACAGGGAAACCATGTAATGACAGGGGGAAGCCTCGCTGGGGGAAAGGAAAACCACTTTGAAGCCGTGAGGCTCCCAGGCTGCGTCTGGGCACCATGCCAGCTTTTCTGCAGCTGAAGAACTTGCCATGGAAACAGCTGGCAACGGCTACCATTCACCTGTAATAAAGACAAGCAATACGGCCACTCGGCACACTAATCAATGATTTAATAATTGTGTCAATGAAACAGATGATTTGGTGGCTCTGGGGGATTCGAGGCCCCTCCGCAGTGACACGCTGCCGTTGAGAATGGTCTGCTCTTCGTCCACAGACTTAGACATTCCCCCCAGTACTTTTATTTGAAGACTCTTCTGCTTACAGCTTTTATACCAGAATATATTGGGGCATCATATACTCCTTGGACTGGTGTCTATTGACATTCATGGAAGTGTCAGGAAATTCCAGTGAGTGAATAGAGCCTTTTCCCGTCCAGTCTATCTAGGTTTTTAGAATCTGTCCCCGGTGGCAGTAGGGTACCCTTGGTGGTGGTGGTGGTGGGGTCATAGGACATCTCCTCTTCAAACAACCTGCTGCTTCTCAGGATGCTTCACAGTTGGGGCATCTGCCAGGAAGAGGATCTGTGAGGTTCCAGTGCATTGTGGTTTTTCTCTGTGATACCAGGAGTCGTTTCAAATCCAGATGAGGTGCTCTCCAATCATAAGCAGGGTTTCCGGCAGAGAATCTGGATAATCTTTCCCTCCCCACTTAACAGTAAGCAAATGAACAGATGCCATAAAAGGTAAGGACGTGGATTTTCCTGGAATGCACAGTTCTTTGCCCGCCGTGCGTGGGACAGTGGTCGTAGCCACTCTCATGAGCACTTTGCTGCCAGTTCCCCCTCATGGCGATTTCATAGTGTTTTTCCACCTTAGCTTCTTAATCTCATGCCAAATGATGTGATTGCTTATCATCTAAGCTCTCGCATGTTAGTTAAACTGAGTAGATTTTAGGAAACTGAGCATTAATGATACCCAGTCAGTTAGAATTAGGTCTTTGTTGGTGGTGAACCTATCAGGACATTGACTCTTATGAGAAAGACAAAGAGGGCCCACACCACTGTGCAAGTGGCTCATAAAACTTGTTGGTGGTTATGCAATATCTCAGACAAAGGTTTAAACAAAATCAGGACCTTCCCCCCACGAGCAAGGTGAACAGGCTTAACATTTTGTAAAGGATCTGCTCCGGGTCCCCCTCTGAAAGCCAAGTTCCAGTTTTTGATTAAGTGCACCAAACTCCTCAGTGTTGGGATCAGACTGCCTAGCCCCAATTGTTGGTGATTTCCTTTATAATTTGAGCATATATATATATTTTTTGTCTGTTATTTTGAACTGTGGACCCTAGTGCCCATTTGGAGGCACACAGAGAATCCCACTCAACATTCTGATATGTTTAATGGCCCCAGGCAAGTTTTCCATATCTCGAAATACATTTGTGTTGTATTATTTTAAAAACACCCCTCTACTGTCACTCTCCTTATCCCTGGTTTATCCTGAGCTCCATTAATTAAGGGCCTAATCTGTGAGAATATTGTGGCCCTTTTAAGAGCATATGCATTTTAATGGGTTTGCTTAAGGCCTGAAAAAGATTCAAGACACAAAGGACCCAGTCGATAATGGTGGGATTTCAGGCAGTATGACAAGCATTGAGAGATATACTTTTGGCCAGAGGCCCTGCCTGATTCCACTCAAATTTCACAAAATAGACAGTTGTCTCTCCATAAGCAAATGAACAATATCCCTTTCTTCCTTTTTCCCTTCATAATTTTGACATAAGCTCTGCAGTGGAAAGCAGGTACCGGCTGGTAGTATCCATTATGTATGGGGGCCAATTTTATTAAGGATCTAGGAAATCCCTCCCTTGGTGGCATATTTAGAAAGTACTATTGGCATCCCGTCCCTCTGTGTTACCAGTGAATGACATGTCAATGTCTTGATGCCTCATCTTAATTATTCACTCTCTGCCATTTCCAGAGCCCTGAGATGGTTTTCGTCTGTGCTGACACATGGAATATAGCAAAGAGCATTAGTGGATTCCAAATATGACTATGAGAACAGAGGAGAGAAATTATATACATGTATATATATATAATATATATACCACACACATATATACAGACATACCTGTGTACGTATGTATACATATTTGTGTATATCTATAGATAGCTATAGATGTATCTATAGCTGTGTAGAGACATAAAGGTTGATCCACAAAACCAATTTAGTGGCATCCAGCAAATATGATGAAAGCACCATCTCATTCATACATGTAAGAAACCATAGCAACTTTCCTTTCCTGACCATTCCCCAAAGAGCACACTGGAGTATTCAATGTCATCTATTAATATTTATGCAATATTTCCTATTATATAGTTTGTAGAACATTCCTTTGAGGATAAAATGAGACAATAGATATGAAAACCTTTTGAAGATCAGAAATTGTAAACTGAAAAATATATTTCATCATAATTACGACTATGTCTATTTTCACGTTACCATTTGGTTTCAAGTTTTGGATTCTAACTTCCTAGGTGGCATGGCTAACATCCGTTGATTTTCACTGTGACCGCCAGAAATGGCACAATTATCAAAAAGTTATAAACACAGTGAGTCAGAAGGAACAATGAATGCCAAGGAGATTGAGTTTTATTCCCAGCTTGCTGGTAACAAATCTTATGCCTTGGGCAAATTATTTACCCTCACCAAGTCTTTGCATCCTTATCTTTAAAAGGACGAAGTGGCTCAACCAATATCCCATCCAGATCCAATTTTCAGGGATCCTTGGGTAACCCTTTAAAAAAAAAAAAACAACATATGAAATCTCTTATCGGGGAAAGTTACAAAGTCTTTCCTTCCATCACAAAGACTAGCTTTGGTCCAGGTCCCGTAACATGCTAAGGTTGTAAGAATTTGGCAAAACTGGAATATTTTTCACAAATTGTTTGAATGCCAGCAGGCTGTTATCAGCTGTATTGCTGCCAGGACACTATAATGTGTGAGATGTAGTAGTAAAAAAAAAAAAAAAAAAAAAAAAAAAAAAAAACCCACACACAAACAAAAACAAAACCTTGGATAAGTTCTTTTGCTGCTCTTTGAATTTTTGGTGTGAGTTTGATTTGTCTGACTACAAAGAAGTATCAATGAAAAATTGTCTTCTTTTTTCCCCCTTCTTTTCCTTCTTTCCTTCAAGAACCATGTTCCATATAGAAAAAAAAGGGTCAATAGAATCAATGTTTGAAGCTAATTTGGATGGTATAAGCCATTTCAATTGGTTGTCAGTAACCTTTTGGGAACCCTTCTTAGGCATTCTCATCTTTTGTAGAAGATAAAGGGACAGGATAGAAAGAAATTACAGCGGAAACGCTTCTTCAGTGGTCTCCTGGCAGAAAGCCCCAGCATTCCTTTGTTGAGTGCCCATATTATGCACCCAAACTATGCCAGTGCTTGATTTTTCCCCTGATATGGTGATATTCTGTAAACAGTTTGCAATCTTTGTAATTTCTTCATTTTAATTTTAGTTGCCTTGATAAATTAACTGGATTAAACTAGTTGTAGAATAAGCAGATGTAAAGATCTTTCAAGGTCTTAATAGAACAGTGGTATTTGAACAGCGGTCTGAAGAAAGTGAAAGAGCAAGCTCCTGTTCACACCTGTGTTGGTGAAAAACAATCCTGGCTGAGGGACCAGTAAATGCAAAGGCCTCGGGGCATTTCTTGAGGCCGGAGAATGCTTGTTTGGAGAAAGAGCAAGAGTGCCAAAATGCCTGGTGACAGTGAGGGAGTGGAGAGGAGTGGATGTGAAAGGTGAGGAGAGGCAGGCAGATCCTGTAGGACTTGTTAGGCCATCCTAATGAAACGGGGCATGGAGGATGTGGGGAGAGGAATGACTTGAACCAAATGATGTTGAACAGAGTATCTCTGACAGTAAATAGTGCTCCTAGGAGGCGATTAGAATAATCTAGGTGATGGCTGAGGGTACCTTGGGATGGGTGGTAGTGGTGGAGATGGTGAACAATAGTCTGGATCTATTTTGACAGAAGAGCTGATATATTCTGTTGGTGTATAAAATAAGGGGTATGAGAGAAAGGGAGAAGTCCAGGATGACTCAGAGGTGATGGCCTGTGAAACTGAAACTATGGGATTGCTGTCAACTGAGGTGAAAAGATCAGGAATTTGTTTGCGGACAAAAGGTTTTGATGCCCATGTGAGAAAGAAATTTCTGTAGACCCCTGATCAGCATACTTGTGTTGGGTAGCTAGTTTCATTCATATTTCAATTCAAGAAGGAAGTTTAGGAAATGGGGGAAAAAAATCAGGATCAGCCCATTCACTTGGTTTCATCTATTCAATTCATTTATTTAATTAGTTGATATGTACTGTAATCTCTTACACATTTAAAGTTAGGAACTAAGTGCTGTGAGAGAGAGAAATATTTAAATGAGAATGATATCATCAGCATACGGAGAACGTAATCGAGCATGGAAGTATGTGTCACTGGCACAAGTAGGATGCCATGGTGTTTGGGCTTACGAAGTGATTATGAGGTGTTCACACATGAGACAGCCTTAAAAACTGGTTGGCCCTTTATGTTCCGGAAGCAAAGTCATTATATCATCAAAGCCAGAAAGACTATGGAAGAGGAAAAAAATTTTCTTATTTGGCTTTGTGAACTTCCTGCCGGTAATCTGGAAGAGCAATCTTGACCAGTCTTTCTTAAGAAGTCTTGAGAACTAAGCTCTAATGCTCATTGTGTGTAATTAGCTTGCTTACCTCGCATGCATCTAGAATGCAACTAGCTATGTACCATTGGTGGGAAAATTGAGAAAATTTTTCCATGGTTGAGAAAGGCTGATCTAGTCTAAATGGGTCCTAAACCCAAGGTTATATTTAATCAGTATAGGACATCTCAGCTTCTGGTCATACTTTTATATCTAACCCAGAAAGCAAATCAGATGAGTGGCACCCCTGATGTCTGCTGAGCTCGACATCAGGTATATAGGTAAGTGAAAATAGCAAAAGGAAGAAATTACTCTTACTCTTGAGGCTCACATAATCTAATTGGGAAGACAAACACAAGGACAGGTACACGAGAACAGCTCTACAGCACAGTCTAAATATTGACCAGTGATATCATAGTCTTTGAGTGTGGACAAAGGGTAGGGTGGTAATTTGTGTCAAAGAATAATCAAGGTTGGCTGGGTTGAAGCAGAGAGGACATCCTTGAGGGTCTGAATCTTAAGAAAATATTGGCAGGTCATTGATTAGTCAATTAAAAAACCTGACATTTGAGCATGGATTTTATGAGCTAAGCAACTGAGACTTTATAGGAATGCTGATATTCAGATGGCTTTCCTTGATTTTCGGAATAAATCTTCACGCACAAAAATCTTTGCTTCACTCATGTAGGTGCTTCTTGAGCCCTCTGGATTTTCCTCTCCTGAAGACTGACATCTGTCTAATACTTGGGTTGTGAAAAATGTCCCCTTTGATGGACTTTTTTGTTGACAGTTCTAAGATTCCCTTGTGGAGATCTGAGGGCTGCCTTGTCTAAATGAAGACTTGGGTGTGATGAAAACTTGGAGGGCAGTGCAGGCTCCCATAAAAAGGCAGATTCTCACCGCCCCCCTGCCCCCCGGTGTGTGGATAACTGAGTGGTAAAGGTTTCCCTCTTCGGATGGAAGGCTTGGTCAGGGATTTTGAGGCACCACAGGTTGGACTCATCAGGGTGCCTGACCCTCAGGGTGCTCCATGCAAGTCTAGCAAGAGCCTACCACACCGAGGACAGCAGGAAATCCCAGTGTATTTTCCCAGTCCCCCTCTGTGGAGTGTGTTGCCGAAACCAACAATTCATAATGGTAGCATCTTGGGGTGAGGTGCGAGAGGGCAGGTGGAGGAGGGGGGGTTGTTAGGCTCTGGAGGAGGGAGGCCCCAAGACCGTGACAGCGCCCAGCGCCACCTGCGCATGGAAATATCACATAAGTGATGCAGAGCATTTAATGAGTCGGGACTGAAAACTTTAATTAGCTTGTAGGGCTTTTTATTATTTTATTTTTTTGTTCATTATATTTTCTGCTCAGTCTCTGTGGATGTTCTGCATTTTCATCATCAAATGACTGGCTGGCTATTTTTGTCAAACAAGAAGCCTGAAACCATCAAGTCCGAGTGCGGAGACGGTGCGCCCGCTCTGTCAACAGGATGAAAGTGAGTCTCGGGCTTTTTTAATTACAAGGATAACATGTTCGCTCATCTAATAATGAAGATGGTTAGCAATTTTAAATTTTAATAATCAATTACTGAAAGTAATTCTCCATTAAACCACAAGAGAGCCATTAAATCTCAAAAGATGGAACATGCTGTATGTAACAGTAGCAAATTTTCTATTTTTAAATATCATTAGGGAATATCTGATTGTTTCATTTCTCTGCATTTCTTTTACCTTTTTCCTCATGCAGACCATCTCATTTTCCGCAGGAAGACAGCACATGATCTTATAAATAATAAAAGAAAACCCTTGCAAGACTTGATCCAGGGGTGTGAAATATGTGCTAAGAATGTAATTTATTTCAGTCTGGGATATTTTGACTGAATAATAAGGAAGGTGACTAATTAATATTATACTATGCTGTGGGCAAGGCCGCACAGTGGGCTAATCCACGCTCCCTTCACCTCTGGAGACCCGAATTCGAGCCTTCGAGGAGTCACAACGGTTTGGGGGATGGGAGGGGGAGGTGTCAGATGTCTTTTCCTGGCTGTGGAGACCCCTGTCCGTATTCTAAAACCACCCTGAACATCAGCCTCTGCTCTGAGGAGACAAGGGAAAGACAAATGATTGCTACTTGGCTGTGACAATTGGGCCGACCTGTATGTCGGGGGCTAGCTCGGTGACAGCCTCAGCAGGCCTGGGTTCGCCAGCTGCTGGCATCCCTGAAACACCTGGACGTAGATGGAGTGACAGAAAAGGGGTATGGGTGGGCGTGGGCGTGAGTGTGTTCAGGTGAGATATTAGATAGGAGTGGGGGCACAACAACGAGATGTCCCCAAATAGTGACTGGTTGGAATCAGACTCGCCTAGGCCTCCATTAGAGGCAGCTGACTGCATTTCCGCGGTATCCTGAGCTCAAGGGGCAAGCTACCCCCCTGCTGGACTTCCAAGGCATTTGATCAGCTTCCAGACAACGGGGAGGCCACTCAGACTCTAAGCAGTAGGCCCCCGACCCTGCGCCAGCACCCCCCTGCGGCCTGGGGAAGGCAGAGCGGTGGCCTGACCCCAGCACCAGAAGCCCCTCTGCCGAGGTGAGGTTCTTACTGTCTTGATCGCTTTTCCCACAGGAGCTTGATCTGTTTCCCTACTGCGCTGCCCTTTCCGGGGTGCTGACAGCCTGGGGCTCCCCTCAGAAGGGATAAAGCAGAAGCCCTGACAAGCCAGGGAAGTTGGGGGTGCGGAGGGGACATTTCATGGCATGGATCATTAAGATGAGGTTCCTTTGCACTTGTTCACCGGAAATTTCAGGTTTCTGGATATTGCGGGGCGGGGGGGGGGCCTCCTGTTTCGCTCTCATGCTGCCAACTGGACTTTAATCATCGTTAGAACCAGGAGCAGGGGAGGTTGGTTTGGTGGGTAGAGTGGGGTGTTGGTGCCCAAGCTCAGGAATTCCCCCGGTGACTCCAGCACTGGCCCCTGCACGTGGAGGACAAGGGAAGAAGGAAGAAAGAGCCAGGCCGCTCCAGATGGGTGGGTGGCACTTGTACTAAGTCAGCGGGCTGCCCACGAGGCCTGTCTTGGGCTGTGCTAAAGCGAGATCTCTGCCCCCCCACCCCACCTTGCAGAATCGTAATCTATAAAGAGGCTTTAGTGGGGTTCAGTCACATACGCAGTCCAGACAGTCCCCATAACACCGAACTCTCAAGGCTGTGCCCTGGTAGTGCTCCTAGTGTGGGAATGGTGGGTGCCACACATATTCCAAGGGTGCGGGAGGGGGCCAGGGATAGGAGCCACTCCTCTGATTACCTGGAGTCAGCTCAAGTATCAGCCAGGGGTTGTGTTCCCTCAGTGACCTCCTCCAGCAGGGAAATGTGATCCACACTGGATAATTTTTGTCTTTGCCACCAGGTCTGAGCAATGACTTAGAGAGAAGGATAAGAACCTGTTACTTAATGTTTAGGTTCTGATGTGAATCCCAATTATCTAGCTATGGTGACGAATCCATATTCTAGGTATCTACTGTTGGTATATATAATGGGATGTAAGACTGATACTATTCTTTTTTTTTAAAAAGATTTTATTTGTTTATTTGAGAGAAAGAGAGAGAGAGAGAGAGCAAACAGGGGGAGGGGCAATGGGAAGCAGCCTCATTGTTGGGCAGGGAGGCCAATGAGGGGCTTGATCCTAGGACCCTGGGATCATGACCTGAGCGGAGGGCTGATGCTTAACCAACTAAGACACCCAGGTGCCCCAAGAGTGATAATATTTTAACTTTGAGACATCTGTTTACTTTCCCAGATCACCAGCCATGGGTTATCATGAGTGGCCTATTATGAACCATTATGATTATTAGGAGTGACTACATTGCATATTTCTTTGCAAAAGCTTAGGACTATTGAGTGACTGTGGCATCCAATGGAGAACTTCAATCTTCAGTCATGGAGTTAAGAGCTCCTGGTTTCACAGCCCCCAAAGCCCTCTGTAGGATGATCTACATTTGTTTAAACTGGGGCGGAAAGACCCCTCACCTCTGTGTGACATAGGCAGATTTTGAGAACCAGAAATCCTCTTGGCAGTCACATCTTTAAGTGCTGTGGAATGAACTCCACTTTCGGGGGTAGTTCTGGTTGATACCCTAGTATATTCTTATGATTTCTTCCAGGTCTCATTTTCTGAAGAAACAAATCTGGCCCTTCAAAAGGGCACATAATAGGAAGAGTTGTTTCTTGTATTTCAAATCTATATTTAGAGACAAATTACAGATCCTGATACTGTGGTGTAGTGAAGCTGCTATTTTGGGGGCGTGTGTGTTACTTCCACGATGGGTGTAAAAATACAATGACCCAAGGCTGGAGAATCTAGCTTCATGCTGCCTGCTAGCTCTGTTGGGCCTGTTTTAGATCGGCCCCTGGGGTGCGTGCAGGTAAGTGAGCAAGTACATTGGGTCTTCAGCAATTTGGTTTGGAGGGCAGGCTGCAGATTCCCTCCCCTAGGAATCTTTACTACTTCAGAGTGGAAGACAGTCAACTCTTTGTGGCTTCCCTAAGGAATGTCTGATACTCCACAGACAGTTGGAGGGAAAAGGCAATGTGGAATCCTGCTTACCTCCCCAGTGGTGTTGGGGTCATTCGTAGGAGTAGAAAAAGTCATCCATGGCATCAGTGGAGGCAGGATTCTATCGACAGAGAAGATGGCCAAGTCAGCAGGGGGTCACTCCAGGGAATTCTGATTGCTGAGAAGCAGGGAACAGAGTTAAGGGCAAAGCCTAAGGGAGGCTAATCTAACACCCAGTGGAGAGATAGGTAATCAGGTCACCTTGCTAGAAGGCTCAGGGCTAGAATCGTAGAAAGTTAGGGGAAACATTTAGGAAAACTCTAGATGTGGGCTCCCAGATTATGGATAAGAATTGGACTGACTGGTGAAGAAGATTGAAGAGGTAGAGAGCAGCCTTCCTTCCACCAAACCAAGGGCCTCTGATGCAAAGCGCTAGGTTTGCTGCACTGTGAGATTGTGTGCAACGAGGCACATGATTTTCTAATGAGCGACAATGCAGCAAGAGTGTGACGTGATGGTGAGGGTGTGGGTTTTGGTGTCAAGCCGTGCCGGGTTGGGGTCCCACCCCAGTTACTTATTGGCTTTATGACCTTTGGCATTTCATTTAACCTCTTCAAGACTCCTTTTTCTCATCCGTCATAAGGAGGTAAAAGTAGAGCAGGGTTTCTCAACTTTGGCACTATCGACCTGCAGACTGGATAATTCTTTGTTGTGGGGTCTGTCGTGCACTGAAGGCCGCTTAGCAGTGCTCCCGGCCTCTACCCACTAGATGCAAATATCACAACCGCTCTCCTTCAAGTTCTGACAACCAAAACCAACTGCAGAGGTTGCAAAATGTCGCATGGGGTCAAAATTAGTTCTAGTTGAGAACCACTGCAAGAGTGTAATAGTGGGAATAATGGAGTTCTAGGTAGAGCACTCGGCATTGGTATCTGGCACGTAATAATTAATTACTCAATAGATATTAGGTATTATTTTTACCCATTGATACAAATGTGGGCAGTATTTTTATTAGATATTAAATAATACCGTTATTAGGGGATACCATTTACTCTCTCAGACCATGTGTGAATGTTCTTAGTCCAGAGTTTCAACTGGCCTTGCTGTTGTTGCTTCGAACAAAGGAAAGAGGGTTTTTTTTTTTTTTTTTAAAAAAAAAGGCTTTTTTTTTTTTTTTTTTCTGTGTTCACATTCTTAGTTCATGTACACTATGCAGAAACACTCACGGCTCACCTGGTCGAGGCTTTGCAAAACTGTAGCTGCATGATTAATTGATTAAACATTGCAGTGTTCATAGCATATTCTGAGGGAACAATTACAAGTTCCCCAATGTAATACACTTCTCGATGTTGAGTAGCTGCCCACAGTATTCTTATTTGGAAAGACATTCGTGACAGTTATACGTAGGTTTCTATTAAAAATGCGTTTATATTGTTTCTGAACCATGGAATATTCACTTGTTTTGTTGACATAATCTAAAGAAGAAGGATTATATTCATTTCATTCTATCTCGTTTGGCTATTATTTGATAGCATGTACAACAATATGATCAGTCAAAATGAAATTCTAGCTACTTCTTGAATTCGGTGATTAAAAACAAACCCTACAGCATGATCCACTGAGTCTTGGTTTCACATCAAACTCCCACCATTTTCTCAGCAAAAGCAGACTTTGGTCAGCTAATAAGAATAGACATGACTAACCAAGGTAATTTCTTCCTGCATGAATCTTAAACTCTTCAAAAGTCATCAGGGTTTTATTTCTTTGGCTCCAGACTGAATTGTTGAATTCTGCAGAAGGCATTACAAGTTACACAAGGGAGAGTAAATTGAAACAAAAGATATGCAGTTGCCATAAAGACATTAAAAAGGGGCAGAGGAAAATCTAAAGTATATATATGTCTGTAGATTTTTTTTTAAAGAAAATTAGAAGCTAGGAATGACCACTTTTCAACTTGCCTTGGAAATATTTGAGTTTGATTTTCTCATGTAATGCGTTTCGAGTGAAACTCATAGACTAACTTAGGGAACAGGGATTTGACAGATACTTTAGGCAAACACTTTGGACAAAGAGTATATTAGAATTAGCTTTTTGTTTTTCAAATTTCAAAAGCAATGTGAAGAACCAGTCAAAACAAAGTTGTTTTTATTTTCATTTAAATCTGTGTTGCATGATCTTTGAGACCATCTGTCAAACACCCTCCCTGAACTTTCTGGCTCTTGTTTCTACTACAACTTTATCAGCCTCCAATATATATTCTCATGCTTTCCTATGTTTTTCTCTTTGGACATCCATCTTCATCACTTCTTTGATGTTCTAGGTCAAATCCTTTCAATTGTGTTTTCTAGTTACAGCTGGGTATACTGATCATGCCTTTATTCCACATCTCTTCATTACTTATGTGCATGATTTTTACTATATTATTTTTGCACTGGTTTGTATATGGCTTAGCAATTTTGTGCTGATTACCTGTGTTTCATACCTTTCCAAGTAGACTGTTACATCATGGAAAACATTGATTGACTTTGATTTTTATTTTTCTCAAACTACCACCACGTCATTTTCTTTAAAGATTTTTAAAATTTATTTATTCATGAGAGACACACACACAGAGAGAGAGAGAGAGAGAGAGAAAGGCAGAGACATAGGCAGAGGGAGAAGCAGGCTCCCTGTGGGGAGCCCGATGCAGGACTGGATCCCAGGACCCCAAGACCCCAGGACCCCGGGATCACAACCTGAACAGAAAGCAGAGGCTCAACCACTGGGCCACCCAAGCGCCACCAAGATGTTCTGAATGTATAACAAGTATGTGTTGGATGAATTAATGAATACTGTACTGAACTATTTAAAAGTGAGTTTTTATGGAGGGGCTCCTATTTAAAGCTTAACATTGTATGATGAATCTATTTAATAACCAGTAACAACATCAAAAATATCACTTAATCAGAATGATGTACTGGTTTAATCTAGTCTAAGTCTCATTTTACTGAAGGGAAAACTGAATGGATAGACGACTCAATTGGTATAAACTCAATGATCAAGCCAGAAGTATAGTCCTACCCATGGCCTCCAGTTTTCACTCTTGGTGCCAGCTCCCCCAGTTTCAGTTAAAAGTGAAAAAAGACACTGATCTAAAATAAATATAATGGAGGGCTCCTGGGGGGCTCAATCAGTTAAGCATCCCACTCTTGATTTCTACTCAGGTCATGGTGTCAGGGTCCTGGGATGGAGCCCCGTGCCCAGCTCCATGCTCAGCAAGAAGTCTGCTTGAATATTTGTCTCCCTCTCCCTCTGTCCCTTCAACTGCTCTTGTGTATTCTCTCTCTCTTTCTCTCTCAAATAAGTAAGTAAATCTTAAAAAAATATATAATGGAGTCAGGTGACCTTGCCCTTTGCTAACGGGAAATATACAGCATGCTGCAGTTAAGCTCACGCTTGAGAAACGCACAGGCTGTAGATCAAGGGCTGGCTTTGCCATTCATCAGCCCAAAGAAGTCAGTTGAGTAACTTAAACTCCCAAGCTTGTTTATTCATCTGTAAAATGGGACTAATATTGTATTTACCGCAAAGTACCTAACACATCTGATATATTTTACATGGCATATAAAAAGCTGTTAGTGATTGTTACCTATAATTATTAATACTTTAGGGCTATATAGTTTAAAAAGAATGTCCAACTACATTCGTTTAAGATACTTTATAGATTTACACATGGATATCAATCCATATGTTTTATAGTTTCAGAAATGCATATCTTTCTATACTGCTTTGTCAATATCTCCAGGAAAATTTCTCCCAATTATAGTTTTCTCTAAATTACATTGAGAAAGAAATTCTTTTGAGTTTTCAGTTTAGTCATTTTGATGTTATAGGTACTTTTGTTTTCATTTTTAGGAGAACTCTCATGATCTTCATTTTAAAAATAGCTGTCAACATTCTTAAATTACTTAATAGTTTTAGTCATATATCTCCTTAAAGACTACCTTCTTTTTTTAAAAAGTGAAATGATGTAAAATAATACTGAGATAAATTGCTTATTTTAGTTTTATGTAGTGCAATATTTTATAGCTACTTCTTTTAAAACTATAGGTTGAATATAAAATTCACATGAAAAAAAATAAAATTCACATGAGGACAAAACTGTACATTTCTTTTATTAATTTCATATCTTATCTGTTTTAATTTCAACCCACATCTCTTTTCTCAGATGATTGGAAAAAATAACTTTCTGGAAAATGTGTTACATACTATTAATTTTTTAAAGCATTTGCTATTATCTAAAATCAAACTAGCACAAATGTCTTTTCTTGGTCACAAGCAGATTTGAAGTATGGCTGTACCAGGGCAAACTCCAAGTACCTACTCTACATAAATTGATCTCCCAAAGGAAAATGCATTATGCTTATAATTGAAGTTATCATTTCTAATACCACCATTAATGCTGATTGAATCTTGAATTTGTGTTGGGATCATTTATTTGAAGACACTATATCTCTTAAAAATTCATGTCAAGTACACCCTATAAAGGTTAATCTACAGTCTTGGAGCTATTTCTTAGGCTTTGGCAACCTGGAGAAGGTCAGATTATGAATCTATGCAAAAATAGGAGCCTATTTTTTTAATGGGATGGGAGCGATATCTATTTTACAGAAAGATAGGGATTGGTAAATTAGATTAAGGTTTTAGTTTTTAAATATAAAGATTGGTAGATCTGCTCACAATGTCATTCTTTTTAAAATTCATTTTACTTTGTTAAAATTAGAATTTTTATTTTAAAGTCATCTCTTCTACTGCATGTACGGTGAGTTCTGGGAATAGGTAAACTCTTGCAAGGAGTCTGTTTCCTTGTCTCTCTCTTCCTGTTTTGTTCACCTCTTTTCCTAGATTCGTGGGTATGCCATCACTATCTACCCAGTTGCTATATTTTGAAACTTTGGGGGAGGGTCCCTCTTGATGCCTCTTTTCTCTCCTTTTGTCATATCCAATCAATCTTCGAAGGCTGAATATATCTTCTCAAAAGTAGCTACAGAAGATAAGGAAAGCATTGACAGCTTTTATTCTCCCTCTAATTGCTTTGATACAAGTAATAACTGCCTAACCACTAGGCTGAACCATATCAAATTGGCATTTTTGTCAGACAAAAAACAAACCCTTTATATATTCATAATTCATGTATTTCAACCTAAGTAATTTTCCTTTATTTTTTTCTAACTCATTGTTTTCCACTGCAGTAAGATACATCTTTCAGAAACACAACTCTGATCATACATCACTCTTGTTAACCCCCTTGAATGGTTTTCTATTGTCCTCATGATAATATCCAAATTCTTTTCCATGGCTTACAATGTCCTGCACGAGCCAGTCTCCATTGATTTCTTTAGCATCATTTTTTGCAACTTTCCACCCCTTGCAATTTTGCTTATCTCTGGTCTTGTGTACATATCAGTTCTTTTACAGGGGCTGTCTTCACTGCCTCTTTAGTTGGCTGAATCCAGTTCGTATTTTAGATTTCAAAGTATCCACCAGTTTACCCCCTGGATCTGCATTAGAAGCTCTCTTAGGGGTTTTTGTGGCACTCACCATGCTGTATTTAATTTCATATTTGTTTTTTTTAAATCTCCTTTACACAATAGCTCCATGAAGGAGAGGGCACATCTTCTGGTTGATACCTGGGCTTCTAGTGCTAATGTATTGCAGGCATTCAATACATTCTTGGGCAAGTTACTTATTCTCTCAAGGTAGTCTCAGTGTTCATGTATCAAAGATGAGGCTAACTTTGTAGGGAGGTGTTGAGGACTGCCTGGTGATATGTGTGTAAGAGGACTTTGTGGCAGGCTCTTCTTATTTTACTGTAGTTCCCTTCCCCCATTTACTTCCCTAGTATTTATTTATTTCCTTTCATTTGGGAGCTTTATTTACTCACTGGTAAAGGAAAGATTTGGTGTGGGATATCCGGAGGATAGAGAAAGGTGGGAAACCAATAGAATCACATTTCTAATCTTGCCAACTCACATACCTGGGACTGGGTTTAGGAAGCTCAATAGAGAGAAGCAGAAGTGGTGGGACTCTTCCGGGCTGTGTTGTTTTTAGGTAACAAAGTGGACACAGAGTTTAGAAGGAGACACTTACACTCTCTTGCACGGGACCTGGTATTTTGTGACTCTCAAGAGGATTGGGACATTGAGTTTGCCAGGCTCAGGCTATAGGGATTTATCGTGAGTCTACACCTGGCAGTAAGGAAGACAGCATTTATCTCATGGGAATAGAGAACAGTAAACATGACATGCCAACCTTTGCAGAGTCTAGAACTAGATTCAAAAGTCTCCAAGGAACCTTTGTTTTATGGATCTGCACTTTTGTGTTCTTCTTTTAATGGCACTCCCAAGACATCTCCAGGGGTGTTTTCGTTTTTTCTTCTCCCTTCTCCCCTTGCTGCTAGCTGTTTTACTTATCCTCTACTCTGTATGTCCTTTTGTCAAAGCTTTTATCTACTCAAAGCATCTATTCATAGCTGAAATTATCTTTATTATACCTTGGAGGATGAGACTACATAGGAAACCAGCTTGTTATTTGACCTCAAACTTAATTTCTGATCCTGCGCCTCTGCCAGCATTACTGTGTTTACTCATTTATTCATTCAGTTAATTTGTTCAACAGACATTCAGTGAGCATCTCTTGCATATTAGGCACTCTTGGTATTTGCAATAATGCCTAGAAACTATACACACAAATGTCCCTGCCCTCAATTTATTTCTATTCTAGCAACATTCAAACGATTACAATTTAATACTGAAAAGGGAAAAGAGGCTGAGGCTGGGCAGATTTCCAGCAGTTACCAGTGAGATACTATGTGGCAGGTGATCAGCAATGTGATGGATGGGGACCCTGAGGTCTTGTTTTGGGGGCTCCTTGAGGCAGCTCCATGCTTTCATTTTATCCATTGAGTGCTCCCAGCCTTCTCTTTTGTCTGGCCTCTAAGTACACGATACACACCTTGTATACCTTTTCTCCCATCCGACTGTCCTATTCTGCATCCCACTGTCATGTAGAATGCTGTTTCCCTAGGCCATGGGCAGTTCGTCTACGAGGTTAATGTAAGGGGTGGAGAGTGCTCAGGAATGCATGCGTATCACGCCCAGGTATGTGCTGGCATTGCAGCAGAGAGTTTCTATCATCTTAACCCCTCCTACAAATCACTTCAAGATAATTTCAAACTTTTTTTTTTCTTTCTTCAGGCTAATGGAGAAGCAACTGGCTGACAGGCAAACTTATAATTGCTTCCCAAATCTCACCATCTATGTAGCTAGTTGGTAAATTCCCTCTTAAAGCCCCAACCAAAAGAAATAAGTCAGAATCATTTCTGTTTTTATGCCAACTGTTGCACGTGTCCTTTCTTCTTTTAAAAAAGAAAGCCTTGGGGAGCTAAAATATGGGATTTTTTCCACATTATACTCATTAAAAACTCACATACATTATGAAGAAGGAATCTCCCATGAAATCTTTAAATGGGACGAGAGCTATGATCAGTGAACAGCTGTTTACGTACAGAGATGCAACCCAATGGCAGCACTGATTTATTTATCATCAGGCTGGTACTGCCATTCCTCTTGGCATTATTTTGCCAAAAATATCAGTACATTTATTGCCTTGGACCCCAGGATTCACCACACTGAGAGTTATTGGCTGCTTTGAGGACAGAGTCGCTTTCCGAAGCAATAGCAGCCTTAGATCTTAGTGCTTCCCAGCTGTCATTCTCCTGTCATACCCTCTCTAAAAGGGTTTGGGGTTCTCCCTTCATTACATATGCAGAGCTTCCATTAGTGTTAATCACATGCTCCATTTTAGAGCTGTTTTGGCCTCTCCGGTTAAATGGGCGTTTAAGCAGTTTTTAATGCATTATATGTACTTATTTTTTAAACGAGTATTATATGCCCAATTGACTGGAATGAATACAAAGTCCATCAGGTGAATACAGATTTATAATTGTTTTTAAAGCATGTATTATTTACTCGACCAACCATGACAGCCCTTCTGGAGTCATTCCAGCTGAGAGGGGAAATACATGTATATGTCAATACCAAATAAACCTTTGTGAAATCTTTGAGTACGGTTCCCTCGGTGGAGCTTAAAGCATCTCTGGCCAGTCATTACCTCTCAGTTTCTTCTCTCTTCACAAACAAATTCTCAACATATTGTTCACTATTTTTAGCTTGCATCACCATCATCTGTGAAGTAGAGGAAAGCTACACAAAGCCCCATTCAATTCAAACGAAGTCAACATATTCAACAAGATACACAGGGTCTGCAGGACATTAGGCCTTGATCCTGAAAAAGACAAGACATGCTCAGTTCTCAAGTCATAAGTAACTGACCTAAATAAATAGCAGTATTTGAGAAATTATCGCATTTTGCAAATTATCCAATCTGTCTAAAAATCACTGTAACTAGCAAATTGAAAAGAAATTAAATATATTCCTTATTCTCTTCTCAGACATACAATTAAACACGACTCTGATTTTGTCATAACATTCAGCAAGTTTCATATCTTTTCTTTCTTGTGTGGGCTACTAAGATTATTCCAAAATTGTTTTCCAAACCTTTAATATATATATTTTTATTTTTGTAGTATCTTCACTTTTCACTCTAACAATAGATTGACTATATAATAGGACATTGGAATTTATTTTTATTAGCTCATAAAACTTAGATACATTATACAATTTTAGGCAATGTTTTCAGACCTATGCCAAATGAAAGATAGCTATACTAGATCATAATACAAACCATGCACTACGTTGGTAGAACTGAGATCCACATTAGCTGTGGGAAGAAAATGTATTGCTTATTACCAGAAAAGTACAGCACAAAGAACTCCAATTTCTGACAATGGAATTTAGGAGTTTTAAAATTTCAAAAGTACTTAGAAAGAACCTGCCATTCTTTGAGGTTCAAAAATGCATGCATGAGAAAGACTGTGTTCATTGAAGAAACAAAGGGTAATCCTTCCTGTAGTGTATATACGTGAAAACTGTTCTTGGAGGGAGTGCTGTGGCTTCCGATGCAGAAACTGGCCATGTTGGCAAGTCTCCCCCAGACTTGAGGTTGGTCTGAGGCTTGCTAGTGGAGTCTTCCCAGGTAGCAGCTCTCCGAGCTCAGGTGTTTGTGGCTAGCTGTTGTCCCGTGGTTTCTAAGGGGACCATTTGTTGATGGTTTATTAGAATACCCTTGGGTGTTCTGGTGTGGCTGTGACAGAGGGCAGCTTCGTTATAACAGTGTGGTTCAGAAACAAGACAGCCATGGGTGCAATGTGGTCCTTTTATTTGAGACAAAAACATAAACTCACCTTCATAAAATGTGTCCTTGGAGAATTATAATGAGGTAAGGTGAGTTACATACTAAAAAATCCATGGTGAAATTTTCAGTAATGAATTGTCAGCCCAGAAACCATATTATGTATATATTACTTAATTATAAGATTGATGCTGTTCCATGTCTGATAGCAGAGGCTGTTTAACTTAATATTATTACATATTTTATATCATCTACTTCTTTCTGGGTTTTCCTACTATTTAGCTTTCTTATTGAAGCCTGTCCATTCTTCCTTTTTTTTTCTTTTCTTCCTTTCTTTCACAAATACTCATTGCAAATTTGCTACCCGAATTTGGTTTTGAATGAAATAGGGTTCAAGTCTTTTCAGATGATGTTCCCTGGAATTACTGGTGACTTGGATTTTTTTTTTTTATTTGTTTGATATGGATATTTCTCTACTGGTCAACCATAAGCAGTAGCAAGAGTCTTTCTTAACATTGAAGAAAGACATTTCCTTGCAAGACACAAAATGATTCTATTATGAATTATTTTAAAAAGTTCCCCAATATCCTTTTGCATATCTTGGTTAAATATATGCATTCACAAGAATATAAAATATGTAATTGATGATGAAACTATTATATATATAAGTAACAGCTTGATCTCAAATTGGGTAGTATTATCATTATCATTGTAATACCTACCTAACTAAAAGTATAATTTACAAAAGAATAAAATAAAAATTTATAAAATGTTGTAAAAAGATTGTAAGAATATTTGCATTGTATCTCTTGCCCACTTACGGAAAAATCTTTTAAAATTGTTCATAATTTAGGGGAAATAACTCCAGGGAAGAGAAATCTTTGTTTCTCCTATCGTTGACATATTTTCTTTCTATTTTATGAGCAACCAACTATCATTTCTATGTCCGTGTTCCTAAGTGCACAGTCCTTTATGAATGGGCCACATTCCCTTACACATCCAGGTCCCTACAGCATGATCACATAGATTAACTGACCTGGATCGTTAATTGTTACACTTGAAGAACTCTATACATTTGAGCAGAGAAATGAGTAGTAATGTGACATTGACCATAGAAATTGGCATTTTCTTTTTTTGTTGTTTATTTGCTTGTATTTTAAAATTGTTTTTATCCTCTGGTTATTTCCCACTTGAAAGCAATATTATTGAAGTGTTTTATTAAAATAGACGACTTCCGTATTTAGTAATCTCTGAAAATGCCCAAGCATTTCCTTAGTTGGAACAAACTCTAGATTTTACTGAATTCTTATTAGTAAGGCAATAAAATGATAGCCCAAGTGGAAATAGTTCAGCAAAAAGACATCAACATCAAGGCATTGCTGCTATTGCATTTCAGAAAAAGAATTGAGATGAAATTGTGATTTTTTGTTTATTGATATTAATACTTTGAGCTTCTCTTCCCTCTGTCATGCAGATGGTGCTTCAATGAGAGCTTTGCTGGCAAAAGAACAGAACAAAACAAATAAATCCTAACCAACCAAAAGTCTATTTTACAAAAGAACAAAATAAAACATTGCATGATACACGACTGTAAAAAAAGAAAATATTCCCCCTGCATTTTCTCACCACTTCCTTTTAAAGCCAGGTATTAAAGTATGCATATTTCTATGTGGCGTTTTGAATGCCTATATCTTTTGAATGCCTTCCCCTATTCTTAAACATTTTGAGATGTTTGTTAAAATATTAAAAGCCTATCAAGCTAATTCCAACAAAAAGAAATTAGTCTGGCAGATATGTTCTCAAAAAGTCGTTTCTCTGAGAAATAAGAAAACACATTCAGGTTTTCAGAGAAGAGGACTAGCAGATGAATTTTAAGGAGTTGAAGTGTTCTTTCTCTCTGTCTCTTTCAAAATCCCTGAAATCGACTCTGCAGCTGAGCTGATTTCATGTTAGAAAGCTGTCCTAAATACACAATGACAGAGGGACCGTGTGAATGGCCGCAGAGCTGTCCGCTTCCCCACACATGCCACCACGCACACTCACAAGTTCTGAATTGTTTAAGAAGACTGTGCAGAGCCCTTAAACTTATTTTTAAAATAGAGTCTAGCTAAGACAAATGCAGACTTATGCGACTGACTATATATGTGTGTGTCTCGAGGCTGAAAACAGTTTGCCTGATATTTAGGTGAACGTGTATTAGAAAATTATTGCATCACTGTTAGCATCTTCATTGGTTAAATAAACATCCTGGTGAATATTATGATTGAGCCAGCCAAAAAAAAAAAAATAGTATAAAAAGAGTAGACGCGCTTTGACTTGGTATGGTTGGTTTGCAAGATGCTTTCTTAATTTCTTTGCATGGTACAACAAAGCACGGAGAAGAATCTACAGTAATATAAAGAAATAGAATTCCTATATGTCTTTATTGAATGTGACACAATATAATCAAAGAATGCACATAATTAAGTACTCAAGCTCAAAGCATCTTTGAAGCAGGAATTCTGCTGATTTTTTATTTTATGTGATTGCTTACAGATTAGTTCTCTATTTGCTCCTAAAGAATATACTTAAACACTCAATCAATGAATAACCTACAGCAGTTTGTTGTAGATTCAATAATGGGGAATGGTGCATTGTACCAGGATAGTCAGATATACCCATAGGGAGTGTCAGTGGTCAAAATGCTTCCATTGCCAGAAGGTAGTCTGAAAATGGTCTGGAAATTCAATACAGCATTGACCCTACATTGTATACATGATCCACAGTCAGTTTCTCAAGCATACTTGAAGTTCTAAAATGAACCATTAAAAAAAAAAAAGCTGGAATTAAAAAAACTATTTTCAATGAGGTTTTTTTTTGTGTGTGTGTGTGAAATAGTTGATTTTAAATGTATTAGTTCAAATGAGCTAAGTAGAAAATCTGATCGTTTTCATTTTAGGTTAAAAGTGTCTAAAATTATTCTATTTAAAAATAATTTAATAAAATATTTGACAAATTTAAAAATAACCTAAAATTTTAAAGTTATGTCCTAGCATTCCCATTTGTGTTTCACCCTTCTGAAATTTCCTGATTGTCAAACAGCCATATGTAAACATGCCTTGTGCTGTCTGATTCCTTTATTAAATCATTTTTCTTTTATTTTATCAGTGTATTAAGGACAAGTGGCAAGATTTCTAAGTAAACAGACTAGAGTCTTACCAAATATACTGATGTGTTTGCCTTTTCCTACATTCTGAGACTTGCCAGTATATGTTCATTAAATACCAGCTTTGCATTCTCTAATTATTAGGTGCTTTCATTTGTGTAGTTATTCCAAATTGCTTCAAGATGGCACCTTTGTTATTCTGAAATCAGAAAAAGATTAGGAATTAGGATTCCTACCAATAGAAAAAGATAATAACTTATTGTGGCATATACTTACTTTGGAGATATAGAGATTTCTTGAGTTTCTGAGTCCCTTTTCAGAATGTTAATAAATTGAAAATGTACATCCTCATGTTAGATACATCCTGGCACCCATTCTGTAGGTTTTAGACTGCTCATTTTCAAAATTAGAATAGCTGTATTTGTATTTTAAGAACTGCAAGTATACTTCCATGTATAATAGTAAATATTACACATATGTAAATAATGTCTGTGTACAAATAAACAAAGACTTTCAGTATTTCACTTGGGGTTAGCGAATGTATAAATAAGACATAAATTCCATGGACTGTAGAAGCTGGTACAAAACTCTTACTTTGACATTTGGGTATTTGGTCAAATGGCACGAACAATCATAGAATCATTCTGTGATGTTGCAGAAAATAAAATTCTTTGACAACCTTTAAATAGCGTCTTGTTGATTTTTGTCATGCAGATTTTATATGTTGGATTTCCGTACTGCTTTGATGATGGTAACAATAATTCAAATGTTATTTTTTTTTCTACCTTGACAGGCTTGCCTTTTTCCAGCCTATAAGCTACTTTTTAAGGAACTTGCATTAAATCCTTTGGCTTATCAATTAGTACAAATTCTGTTTAAGAAAAGTGCCATTTCTCTAATTACAGATGAAGAAATAGCATTATAATACAAGTTGATTACTGCACACACTGTAATAAGAGTTAACTTTAATGATTCATTGATTTTTCTATTTAACTTCCTTCTATTTCAAGATAAAGATTATACTAGTCTATAAAATGATTTACCCGATCTTAATCTGTTTATGAAAGATGTGAATGTTGGTGGTAAAAATATGCAAAGTTCCTGGAATTGGGCTGGGCACATGGTTCAATGTGTAACAAAATGCTAACTCTCTTCTGTATTATGTATTCATCACAGGAATTCTAATGTTTTGTGCCTTTTTGTGAAAGAAGACTATATTTTCTAATTTGGGCAAATCAGCTGGGAAATTATAGTGTACCTTGAAAATAACACAGGCTATAGAACAAAATTTGCATAAGGACTGAGCTCAAGAGGGTTAAGAACTAAAAGTACCAGAAAAACTTCACTCTCACACTGACTCATGATCGCAACCTAATAGAAATGATCTTGAAGCTGGTTTCCTAGTTTAAAACTATAGGCAGTGAATTTGTCCTGTAGCAGTTGTTTGTTCAGCTCTAGGCATACAGTAGATGCTCAGTAAATATGTCTACACGAATAAGCAAAACGCTATAATTTTTCTTTATTTCCATCTTTATAAAGACATGGAAATTAATTACAATTGATTGAATGATCTTGTGAGGTTTAAAAAATAATCAGGACATTCTATTTCAACACTGACTCATTTATCCAATTACTGTTTTTTCTAAGATTGAAGCTAAAGCAGTTCCATCTGGATCACAATTCAGCCCCCTTAAACTGAGGTATCTCTCATTTTCATTTTTTATTTTCTACTCACCCTGTTGTACTGTATTATACCTAGCACAATAATCCGACCTCAACTGAATGAAGCGTGTATACGAGCTCAATGATCTTAGTTTACAGATCATCATTTTTTTAAGTAGCTCTTTTTTTAAACTAAGACCTTTACCATTACGTTTGTGGGTGGGACCTTCACAACAGCTTTTCTCACACCTAGAAATTAGTGCATGCTGTACTTTCACCAATGCAAATATTTACTGAGAGAGAGAGAGAGAGGAAGAAAATCATCTTTCACCCTTTCCCCCCGCCTCTTCTGAAACCTAAAAGCATTTTGTTTTCTGGAGCTCTATAAAAGTTCAGCACATAAAAGGTTAGGAGCCTGACTTTTTTCTGTCGTGTATATCTTTGAAAAATTGGTTTATGAAGAGTCATACATCATGTAGCCAGACATATGGGAATAGTTAAAGATTAAGGTAAATAGACAAATTGAACTGCTTTAAATCATTTTCCTGGTTTCAGTTTTATGAAAGAGCTTATGAACAGAAGCTGACGTTAAGCAATCACAATAGGCTCTTCTATATGTTTTAGACAGTGGTAAAGACTTTAGTGTCAGAGAGTGTTGCATCACTGATAGTTACATCAATTTGATTGGTGTCCAGATTTCAAAAATGTTACCTTGTCAAACCATAACCTTTTCCAAGTTTTTCATTTGTCATTGTTTTGTAGATTATATCATTTATTTTACATTACCTGTATCAGAAAGCATGGATCATGGATTATAAGATTTTTTTATTATATACTGGTTGTTTTTGTGTTTTAAATAAAATTAATACTGTAGGCATTTGTGTTTGAAACGGACTAATCAAATATTTTGGAAGGAAGTTTGATTTCATATAACAAACATTACTGTAACTCTGCCTAAGGAGACCTTTGATTCCTTTTTACTAAAAAAAAAAAAAGGAAGAAAAGATATTTTCAGAACCATTAGGATAACATTTCTAATAAATTGAATAAATATACTGAACTTTTCCAGGGTACCTAATACACTAATATCCTGTGGAGAGAACCTGGCTGTTGGACTTTCAGGTAGGTCCCAGGAATTTGCCCAGTGGCATGGTGACAAGCCCCTACTCTTATGAAAAGTGTCATGGGATCTTTAATGTCCACACAGGAGGGTAAGGATTTAAGATTTTGTGGTCTCATTTGAAAGACCCCTACATAGTAAACTGCATGGAACTCAATTTATCTACCTCAGAAAGGAGAGAAGGCTTTGTAGCCCCTGTACCTATAAAATCTAAGAAATGCTGTGAATATATGCCTTCATATTCATGCAGCACCAATCCCCTTCTTAAAAAATAATAAAAATAACAAGGTCTATGATCATCAGATTGATATAGATAAAAATCTATTAACTTTTCATCATTATCACAGCTCTCATATCAAAGTGCAGACATTCATGGGGCTAGCTCACCTCCCCTGGTAGCTGTGCAAAGAGATAGATGAAGATCTTTTACATACTTTGTTGGTTTGCCTTTTATAGTGTATGTGCTCGATTTAGGAACTGCTGATGGTAAAATGTAATTTAAGAAGACTACAAATATTTGCACGGATATGTGAGCCCAGTTTATACGACATCCTGCTAACAAGGTTTCTCATACTCTGAGTGATGTGAATAATAGGAAAAAAGAGTAACTTCTAGAAAATGTTCACCGAGTTTATTGCAGAGCTTGATGCAGCTGTGTGTGATAACACATACGTTTATGCGCAGCCTGGAGACATATACATTAGGTACCGCATAAATGTCAGTTTTTTTTCTTTGGAAATATCCTAATTGTCACTAGAAATATGTATAAGAAATAATCCTGTCCAGTTTACTGAAGTACCTCAGGATGTAAATGTATTAACTGTTTCTTAGTAAGAAATTTAGATACAAAGGAGAGAAACCCCACCATGCAGATTTTGAAAAAATTCTAGCATGTTTGTGGTTGGTAATCTTTCTGGAAATGAGTGCTTCTAGCAATTTTGTCCTTAGTCTCTCCTTATCATATCTTCAAACACACACACACAAACACAGAGTTTTGATTCACTTAAAAAATGAGATATTCCTGTGTTGGTTTTTTCAGGTCAGGTTAGCTAAGTGACTCATTTATAAGAATACAGTTTATGCCTGCATAAAAAATTTAGTATAAATTCATGAATTCTAATTCTTTCTCTATGCATTTAGCTTATCAACCCAGAAAGATATATCCATTATTTAAAATTGAATGCACACGTCTTCCCTATATCTGCTCTTCAAGATCATGAAATTCTATTTCAAAATGGAAACCACTGTTTGGCCGATATTCTCTCATCTTTCCAGCAGTCCAATGTACTCATTACTATAATGGGATTTATTTGCAAAACGAAGGGAGTTAAAACTGAGAGCAAACCAAGTAGTTCCCTCATCACTGATGGGATCTCCGTGGCTCGCCTTTAAAATCAGGATTTTTAAAACAAGTCAGATTCGTTAAAAATCTGGATTCAGACAAATTTAAAAGTCTTTTTCTTCCCACTGTTACTGGAAACAATATAAGCTCAATATTTCATTGAGCATTTCTGGCATTGGGTGTGAAACAATCTTTCTCTGCAAGGTGTTGTCATTAGTTAAGTCAGTTATCCCAGCAATTTAAACAATTAAAACATCTCCCGAAATATCCATAAAAGTTGACAATCTATCACTAAAGCGATACTCTTAATAAAGTTAATGCACTATTACAACTTAAAAAAATCTTAGATCATTTTAAATTTCTCTGGTATGCTTGATCACAAGATTCTATTAAAACATTTTTAAGTTTAAGAGCACTTTTAGGTCACTTGTGATGATGGATACACTTTTTAAAGTTTCTTAATCTTGGCTATAAAGCCAAGTGTCAATGAGCTTGAACTGCAGAAGGGTTTTCCGGCCGTCGGCGAGCTGCTTCCCAGCCAGGGGCAGTAGAGGGAGCTGTTGTAACTGATACTGGCAATAAGACACCTGAGCTTGTTCTTGGGCTCCAGGCTCTCAGGATCCGAACCTGTTTCTAATGAAATACCCTATCGTTATTAGTTTTTAACATTGGGCTCTGTGAATGTCATCAGCCCAACTTGCAAAGCAAATCACAAACGCATAATAAAGGCAAAAAGCTCCCTGACTTGACAAGTATGTGTTGTTGTTGAAAGGAAATCAGGATTCTCCTCTCCCCCCCACTTTTCAGCTCCCTCCCAGGCTTTCCTTAGGAGGCATGGGTTGGTGATACATTTTTACAAATGGCAAGGAAAACGGGCTTGTCAGGCAATTAGCATTTTCTTTGGACTTTAAATGCCCATAGCCACAAAAGGTTGTTTCCTAAAACAAATGCAGCAGGAGCCTGCATGTCCAACTTTTCTCCTGGTGTTTGCAGGGAAACTGGAGCCACTGGAAGATGCTTGCCCATGAGGACACACCGTGTCTGTGTCAGCAAACGTTGCTGCATATGGAAATTCAAGAATCATGTCCCCTCTGGCCACCGCCCCCCCTCCCCGGAGTGATTTACAAAGGCGTCATCGGTAGTTGCCTTTCCTAGACCTTCCCTGCAGGCATGATCAGACTCAAGCAGGCAGCTATTTCTCTTTAATTTTCCACAGCAAGCCAGTAATGCTTATGATTATTGTGAAGTCAGGAAAAGTTTAGTTTCATCAAGTGACATGTAGTGATACAATTAGTTACTTAAGCACTTCTCATAAAATGTTCCACCATGGAACCTAGTTTGTCAGATGCAGCTACATATTAGCATCTCATATTAAACACAAGAGTAAAACTGCCTCGTGGAAAGCACAGCTGACAGCTCTCAACATGAGCTGAATGATCACTCTCAATTGTAATCGATTCTGTAAGTACTGAACACAAACCCCCAGGCAATTGAAGAAAATAGGATGATGAAGGACTGCAAACTAATATGTTACACATCTTCATTGATTAGACATTGATTAACCATTATTTTCCTGAATGACAAACAGCTAGTGGTAAAGTAACTGAGGCTTGTGATTTATTTACATCTGAGACAGAGATGACTTCTTTATTCAGCTGATTGTGAGCTAATGCTAAACCAGGGGACGGCACTAGTTTAAGAACCCAGGCTGCTGTTTTCTTTCTTTCTTTAAAAAAAAAAAAATCCTCTCGGCCAGTCTTAGATCTCTGGCACGTCGCTATTAGAAATAAATTTAACTAGATTTAAAAATGGGCAGCTGGATTCCAAAATACTGAACACGTAGCCGTGGAATAACTACATTTAAAGGGAAGATCATTTTATAGACTTGGTATTTACAAGCATATTGATCAGTGTTTATTGAACTTTTAATTTAATTCTCTCTTTTCTTTAGTGCCTTATTGGCAATTATACACAATTTTAGAATGAGCCGACTAGGAGTGTGTAAGTGTCTGTTGCTTATTTTTCTTCTGTGAAGCATATTGCTTTGCAACTATGTGAATCTACTGAGATGTGATACACGATACATGTAGGGAGGCAAACATTTCACAGTTTAAATAATTTTTGGTTCACATAAAACTGGGATATTATAGACAATCTTGGATATGTAGCGAAATCTTGTGGCAGTGCTGTAAAATTTCTTAAATCTATTTCAATAGACCTCGAACAATATGCCCAATGGAAAAAATTTGCTCTTGAACTCTCAGACAACCTCTTTTCTATTACGACGAAGAAAGAAAGGAGAGCAAGGTATACATTGGAATGAATTGCATTAGCACTAAGTTAAAACCGAATTATAATGAGACCTGTTTTTTTTTTTCCTGCTTTCTAGAGCACTCCTGTGCGTTTTGAAGATTTGTGGAAAACATTATTTATAAGCAGAAATAATTAAGATGTTCTGGCATTCTTCATCCTAATGGTCATGATAAAGACTTTTGATGTTCAAGAAAGCATAATTTGCTTCTCCATTGGAATTTGATTGTAAATTAGCACTAATTAATGTTCACTTAAGTGTTACAGATGTGTGATATATCTAGTTAGTCACCAAAGGGGTAACAGTAGAGAATTTGTTCTGTGAAAGTATATGAATTTAGAGTAATGATTAGAATGTCATTTTAAAAAAATGAGAGAATTTCATTACCATTTCCAGTGTTACAAGCCAATTTTAGCCTGTATGTACCTTAGGAAAAGAAATTAGTAAACCATACACTTCAGTTAATTAATACAGAGATGCATTCAACACCACCCTTATTAGTTATTAAATTATTAGACATGTAATTGTGAAATTTCATTGTCTTTTGGCCTTTAATGTAATTCTGACTTTAGGTTAATAAATCAAATCCGTTCTTTATGGACACAGCCATCTTTATCATAATAAGTATGTGAGTATGCTTTTCCCCAAGCAACTTTTGGTAGCCGCCCCTAAGACACTGGGCTTTTGTGCACAGCTATTATCAACTCAAGTCTTTTAGTTAAAGATTTGTTGCACAGTTTCAGGATTTTGATACTGGTGCAGAGAGAAAAATCTGTGAAGTTTATCTCTATATTCTTAATTTTAACAGTTGGAAATCTAGTCTATTTGTTAAAGAAATCCAGCTGTACTCTTAGGGAAAATAGACTCGTTAAGTTTTAATATAGGAAGACTATCTGGTCGGGATGACACGCAGGGCTCAAACTTTTACAAAAGAAACCAAGGGTGAGCTTTGACTCCCCAGTTGCCCTCGGTTTAAAGTACACCAGTGGACCCATGCTAATTATAAATGGCCTCCTTGGTAGTATTTTTGAGGGTTAGATCCCCCCTTCGCTTTATACAGTGCTCAGAACGTAGGGAAGGGAAGGTGTTGATTGACTAGTGGAGCATGAAGACAGAACAAATGGAAAACCCTCCAACAGCCATATCTCAGAGGGAGCGCAGAACCCCAGAAAGGAGTCTAATAGTGTGTTGTTTCCCGGTCCATCTGCGGGCAGGTGAGAGCACCACTGCAGGGGTTTGCATGTAAAAGCAAGAATCAGAAACCTGGAATTTCAGAGGCAACCGTGATGTGATATCTGCCCAGCAATACCCTCTGGGGAAATAAAAGGCACCCCCTTTGGTGTTGGCTGTCTTCTCTTTTGTGTGTGTGTGTGTGTGTGTGTGTGTGTGTGTGGTGTGTGTGTGTGTGTGTGTGTGTGCGGGCACGTGGGTGCACGCATACACACCCATACGCAGAGGCTTGTGTGGAGTTGCGTATGCTTCAGCTTCTTCAAGCATATTTAATATCTTTAAAATTTTAAATGAAAATGTAGCTGTCAATTTTAAACTAATTTGGATGGACAGCAATAAAATGCAAACCTCACTTCAAATTAGAATTTTCAGTGAGGATTTCTAATGGAAAGTAATTGCTGACAATAGGAAATGACAAATTACTAATTACTTAGTTCAATTAGACTTTTGTGCCTTTGGTCCTAAGTGGCAAGCATACAGCAAATCTTGCACTTTTATAACAATTAATGACACTAAAACTATTTAAACTGCCAACAGATGTGAGTAAGAAGACATGAATTGAAACTTACTTAATTTACATACTATCCCTATTTTATATCAAGTAAATGGTGTTTAATTTTTATGCTACAATTAAATATTACTAGTACAGTGCAATTTTCACAGACCTTCATAGGGAAAAATATCACTGCTCAAAAGCTGGTCAGTGTTAATGCCTCCTTTTCTCTTATCACAGCAGTATTTCTCTTTAAAAGATTCTGAGAGTATGAATTTCTATCCACACCGTATCCACGCCTATACATCAGTGTTAATTAAATAGCCGCATCCCTGCTTTTTTGCTTTTTTCTCTTTATTTTTCCTCTCTTCCGTTCATCTTTAATTTCCTAATGATGTACTTAGAATCCGTCTATTTTTCACTCTCCTGCTTTCCCTCAAGACTATTTCAGGTGTGGTTTTGTGAGGTTTTGTGTGGAAGTTCAGTTCCATTGCCTGCCTCTGTACTGTTGACTTCTGGCTGTAGCTTACAGGGAACTTAATTTGGTATTCCTGGTATTATCATTTTGGATGGTTTTAATTTTGCAAATATAGGATTTTCTTAATGTTTCCAGTTACAATCAGAAATTTTTTTTCCCTATAGGTCAGCAGCTCAGTAGACCTATTGCAGATGCATGTGGAGTAGGAAAGGCGGGCAAGCGATCCAATTACATTTCTAATGATCAATTTCCCTAGAAGACTTTACATATATTTATTCTTTTCTCAATGCGTGGAAAACAGTATTTACTTGTGAACTGAAAATAAACATGCTGATCAGTACTGGGGCGAATTCACCTGGCATCTTATGCCTATGGAGTAAGGGCAGTGATTTTAGGCAACTGAACTAGCCATAAAAATAAACGCAAGAGGGTAATAGGGAAAAACAAAATATATAACAACACTGGTGAAGTTAAGGACTTCAACAACCAGAATTGCATAAGTAAGGGAAGAAGGGATTCAAGTGTGGAAGCCCAAACTGGCCATTCCAGTTCACAATTCTCCTTGGGGGATTTCTTTAGCTCCTGAGATTCCTCTGCATGTTGCTAAGAGCTCAGACATCAGGGACTTGATCGCCTTCCTCAGGGTTCTGGCTAAGACTGCAAACCTCCTATTCCAATTAAATGTATATTCTTTTGCTTACCACTTACTTACAGCTTGAGATGGCATGTGTTCTGTGTCGTGCTGTTATTGAGAGTTCACTGTAGATGGGTGAATGGAAGCTTTTTGGTCCAATTCTCCCATAACCGGGGCGGGGGGGGGGGGGGCGGAATCTAGCTACATCTTATTTCATCAACCAGATGCAGGGGCAGGGCAAATGTTAGGGCCCTAAGACTTGAGAACAAACAGATGAGAAATGCTTTTTCCATGGCTTTAGCTTGATTTTTTTTTTTACAGGTTTCTTTTCTTTCCTTTTTTTTTTTTTTTCCTTCGCTCCAAGATTCCCGTAATTAAGCTGTTGTATGGAGGCAACACTGTAAACTGGATCCAAATAACCAAGGGTAGTGTTTGGACAAACCTCTGTTGTTTCACCACAGCTGTAGTTTTCTTTCCTCACGAGCCCTGTGAACTTTAAGGGCTAGAAATATAACAGAGAGTATAGTAGATAATAAAGGAAAAAGGAAAAGCTTAGGCAGGGGGTAGGAGGCCTGGGCAGGGACAGAGGAAAGAAAGACTTTCACAAATCACAAGAAAAATGGCACTGGCATTGTGCCTAAAAAAAGATAACGTGGAAAAGAGGCGATTGCAGCGATGGACTTAGCAAGTATATTTAGAGCAAGAATGAGAGGAAGAAAGAGGTGGCCTAATTAGAAGAGAGGGAGAAAGAGGGAGAGGGAGATGGAGCAAGAGCGCAAAGCAAGTGTCAGAAAGAAACAGAAAGTAATGAACCCAGGGAAATTAGCAACCATGGCCAAAGCCTGGGTCTCTCCATCCTCGCTCACGCCACAGTGCACCATGAGAATGGAATGTTTCGGGTGATTTAAACAACTGAGAGATGCCTCATTTCTTGCCTGGTTCCCATCATCATTCTTGAGACACAAACAACATATAAATGTCATTTTGGTAATCGAGATTTCTGTAGTTAGCCGAGGAATTGAAAGCTCTGTACCATCTGCGTATCATGTATTATCAGTTCTACGAAATTGCCATACCTCTGCCCCTATGTGCAGGGGCAGGGACGCATCGTGTACGTGGCTCATGCATGTTCTGTGTTCAGTGAACATTTCGAGAATTCTTGTAAGCTCCACGAATTTTGAACTTGACACTTTTTAAAATGGGGAAGCAAGCTGAATCCTTCAAAAAGATTTTGAGAGAACTGTGTATTTTTTTCTCAACTCCCTGTTATGGTGAATTTATATACATAAGCTGAGAAGAAGAAAACTCTTTACTGAGTTGCATTTCCCACGTGAAGATCTTACTTAGATTTCCATGCTTTCTATTTTGTTGTTAATCACATTTCAATTTAGGATACGTGAGCTGGATTCTGCTCAGTTGTATAATCTTTCTAGACAGAAGTATGCGATTTTTGCCACTCATTTCTTTTTACCCATGCTTCCTTCCTTCCCTTTGCTTTGGATATACAGGGCCTGTTTGGATGGATTGCCCATTGGATGGATTGGATATTATTCTGAATGTGAATTGTAATATGAATATGAATTGTAACTTCATGGGCTGGGTGGGTAAGGATATGACTTCCTTGAAATAATCTTTGGTGGTGCTCTAGAATGTTTAGTAATTTGTATCATTAAAGCAGATCTAGCCGTGGAGGTGTAGATATCTGTCCCCTTCAAGTTCAGGATCAGAAGTCTTTGGAACATTGGGATATTGTCTTGACAACCTCAGCGATATGCTCCAACTTGACTTGTCTCTTGAAGGGTTGATTCCATTTAACAAGCCGGCTGAGGGCTTGTTGGAACTATTGAATATTATGGTAGAAAGTTACCCAGTAAATAGGAGGCCACTTTTTGATGTACCTCCATCTCTATCTGCATTTATTTCTCAGAGGCTGAAGGCTAACATGGCAGGATTAAGATCCCTACTGAATGGTTAGGTAACTTACCATCTACTATTTTTGTTTTCTTAGGAACTATTCTCTGCCTTCTGAGGAGTTTCCCTTTTCTCAGTGTTATATGTACACCTAAAATGAGGGAAAAGCTGAGGGAGACCATGTGTATGTCCTAGACATTGCAAAATTTTTATTGCATTTATATTATGTGTATATATAATATATACACACACACATATATATAAAAGCACATTTTATAGTCCACTGCTATATGTGCTTGCAAAATTACTGAAACTAATTCACATTTTTCTATACTACTTTCCTCAAATAATTATTTATATACCCTGGAAGATTTCGACTTACTGAATGACAATAGACACAGATTTCAGGTTCCAAATTCCCATTTTTACTATCACTATCTTTATTTCTACCATGAGATTAACAAAGAAAATCTATTATTAGTGTGATGTGAATAAGAGTGGGAAAATGTATGGATTTATCATAAGCATAGCAAAAGGAATTTGAAATCATAAGATGTACTTTGAAGAAATATTTTCTCGGTTTCTGCAGGTTCCTGGACTTCAAAAGTCATCCCTCAGAGAAGACTTATTGTGCTAGTAACTTAGAGTCATGGCACATTTTTTGTGACTCTCCTGCTATTAGTGACTGATGTACAGAGACTAACTGGACTTATTTCATAGTAAAAAAAAAAAAAAAAAAAAGACACCAAACTTTTTGCATAATAAGGAACAGAAAACATTTTAGCCAAAAAACTAAATGTGCTTTTTGGAATTTGAATGATTTTAAGTTATGTCAGTTTCCTTTAAAATCAAGAGCAGAAGAGGTCTCCTGCCAGATGGGAATTAATATGTGATGGTATGATTCTGGAGATGAGGGCCAGGGTATGGCAGACTTGAAAGAAAAAAAAATATTAGTGGGGCAACCGCAATTCAAGTACTAAATACTACATTCTAAGAATCAATTCTGGTTTTTTAGGTACATAGTAAATTATGAATAAATAATAAATTTGAGAAATATGAAGTGTATTTTCTTTGCTTAACTTAGGAAAACAAAAGCAAATGGACCTTTTCTGTTTTGAAGAAATTAAGAGATGGTTAAAAATATCCATCCCCCAGATAGACTCTGGAAGTTAGAAGGGTCAGTTTGAAATATACTGAGCTCTGGGCTAAAATCAGAAGAGAATTCTACTTTTCAATCGGCTATATCTTGCCATGTGATCTTGGACAAGTCATTGAAACCTTTCTGTACTAGAATGCTCTTTATAGAACGAAAATAATATCTGTCTCTCCTAGGTTTTTTTTTTTTTTTTTTAGGATAAAGTGAGAAAAGGATTAAGTGAAAAAATATGATGTATGGTAAAAGTATCAGTAAAGGGATAATTTTTGTGTGTTTGGTAGTCACTGAGGTATTACGAAATAAAGTTGTTACTCTTGAAACATTAACACTATGAGGCTTAGATACATCTTTTTTAAAAAATAAAATTCAGTATTAAATGTAGATGCTTCTAAATTCCAAATACCTTAAAGTCATAAAAAAATTGCCCAGAAATGCAACTAACTAATTTTAAAATTTGAAAAAGAGTGAGGGGGAGAGAAGAAGAAACAAAGATTAGGCAGTAAAGGAGAAATATTGCTAGTAATAACATTTTAGAACTGCAAAATACTTTTGTGTTATTTAAAAGCTAAGCTTATTAATATGAAAAGTATGTGAAAACAAACGGAGGCCTTTAAATTGAAAATATATCTTGACTACAAAATATTTCAGATTACTTGAACAGGTGTTCACTATAGATCTATGTCTGACTTTGCATTTAATCTTTAAATTGTATCCAAATTGTACTAGTCTAGGACAACACAGCATGCTAAAACCTCAAAGACTGTTACAAATTATGCAGAAGTGCAGAAAAATCAGTGAATGATTTTCTCTGATCAGAGAATGATTTTCTCAGGTTCTGAGGGCTCTTCTAGTCTAGCTTCCAGTGTGATTGGACAAGCTCCTGCACAAGGGCCCTTGAGCACTGACTACCCAGGCTCTGCCTACATCATACATCCAGTGATGGGAGGCTCAGTCTCTTGTGTGATCATGTTTATGTCACAATATTTGAGATCCACTTTTCATAATTGAATAATGGATATTTACTAATGACAAGTTTGCTTCATACTAAACCTTTTGGAAAAATTAGATCATTCTAGACTTTTTGGGAAACAGATTCAATTACTTCTGAAAATCAGTTGTATCATATTGGACATGGGGTGTCAAATACAGTGAGTCATGGACATGGATCTGAACATCTAGTAGCTCAGAGGTTTTGAAGAGAAAGCCTCAAACAGTTACAACGCGGTGTAATAGGGGCAACAATAAAAGTATGAACATTCTTCAGAGGCAGCACAGAAGGAGATTTAGTAGGTTTCAAGGAGGTGTTTTATAACAGAAGATGCTTCACTGAGCAACTGATAACTGAAATGGAGAGTGCGGAGGAAAGAAATGCAAAGTTGAAGAAAAACCCCATACTTAGGTACTAAGGTCCAAAGAACGTGATATGTAGGAAATCGCAAGAGAGAGGCCAAATTAAATGCCCCTCTCCTTTGTTTTTATGATTGATTTTCTTAACAGTTTTATTGAGATATAATTGATATACAAAAACCCTGCACATATTTCATATTTACAACTTAATGAGTTGAGGCATATGCGTATGCCTATTAAAACATTGCCACAATCAAGATAATAAACAGCATCACCTGCAAAATTCCCTCATGTCTCTTGGCTTTTTCACTTTTGTTTTTGTAGTAAGTTACGTGTAGAGCACTTAACATGAGATCTACTTTTGAGTTTTCAAGCGCATTTCTCAGTATTGTTAATACAGGTATTTTGTTGTTGGGCAGGTTTCCAGAACTTTTTCATCCTGTTTAACTGAAACTTTCCACCATTCTATTACCTGCTTCTGTGGGTTTAACTATCTTAGATACCTCTCATCAGTGGAAACATGCAGTATTTGGCCATTCGTGGCTGGCTTATTTCACTTAGCATAGTGTGCCCCAGGTTCATTTATGCTTTTGAGTGGAAAATCATCTCTGGTTGTTGAATTCTGTCTCATTGAATGGCTTCTTGATCAGCTCTTCAAATAAATATCAGGTGGCATCCTTATTAGAAGCACTGTTGTAGGTGCTAAGCATAGAGGAATGAGCAAAACTGGCACAAGTCTCAGCTCTTATGAAACAAACATTCTAGTGGGGGGTGGTAGGCAGTGAACGGGATGAATAAATGATATATATAGAATGTTAATGATTAAATGCTAAGGAAACCATGTAAAGGAAAGGGAGATGGGAAATCTGAAGGAAGAGGAAATATGTTATAACATTAGATAGGGCGATCAAATAAGTCTCACCAAGGAAAGGAAACAGACAGTGAACCATTTGGCCTCTTGGGATTGATTTTATCAGGTAGAAGGGATGGGAGATGTCTAGAGGGGAAAGGATACCTGGTGTGTTCAAGGAACAAGAGGAAGACAGTGTAGCCAATGTGGAATTAGCAAGAAGGAGATTAGGATGAGATCAGAGAAAAAAAAATGGTCTCTTCATTTGTCACTGCAATAAATTTGAGCTCTTACTTTGGAAAGCCCCTGGAGGATTTTGAATAGAGGAATGACATGAGTGACTTATTACAGGATCAGTTTGGCTGCTCTATTGAGAAGAGACCAAAGCTGGCCATGAACAAAAGGAAGGAGAGCCGGTGGGTTTTTGTTGTTTTGTTGTTGTTATTTGAGGGTGAGGAGGTTGCTACTGTAGATATTGGTGGCTTAGACGAGAATGGTAGCAAAGGGAGTAGTGAAAATCACTTCCCTTCTGGATAATTTTGAAAGTAGAGCAGGCAGGATTAGCTAAAGGATTAGATGCAGAATATGGGAGAAAGCCATTGGTGACTTTGGGATTTGGGGCCTGAGCAACTGAAAGAATGGTTGTCATTTACCTAAATGGGGAAGAGGAGCAAGTTAAGGAGAAAATATTAAGACCTTGAAAGTTTTAGAAACCAAGTGAATCTTCAAGAAAAAAATGTTAACGAGGCAGTTGGACATAGAAGTCTGGAGTTCTGGGAAATGATGTGGGCCAGAAATACAACTTTTAGAGTCAATAGGATATAGTAGATACTATTTAAAACCGTATATTAGATAAATTATTAAGAGAATGAGTGTAAATAGAGTATAGAAGTGATCCAAGGGCTGAGCCCAGGAAACTTCAGCATTTTGAGGTTGGAAAGGTGATGTGCAACCAGCAAAGGAAAGTGAGGAGTGATCAGAGAATGATGGTAAAGGTGATGTGAAAAGTTTCCAGAAAAATAGCAGAGACTATGTTCACAAAGGAGAGGGAACACAATTCTTTCCAGTGCTGCTCCTAGGTCGAGATGAGAACTGATAACCAACCATTAAGTTGAGCAACATAAAAGTCATTAGTGATCTTGACAAGAAGGGGGTTGGTGGAGTGATGGGAAGGTGAAGTTTTTTATTAGAATGAGTTTTGGAGACAATAGAAGATCACTTGGGGGTAGTGAGTCTAAACAGTTATTCCCCCCCAGGAGATCTGCTATGAAAGAAAGGAGAGAAATGGGGATGGTAAATGAGATGAAAATGAGTCAGTTGTTTTGGAAGATGGAAAAAAATTACATAAATGGGAGTAAGCTGCTAGAAAAGGAAAAATGGTTCCCCAGGAGAGAGATGGGAAAATTGCCAAAGCAATGTTTTAAGTAGGCAAGACGGGATAGATTCAAATGGATAAGAAAATAGAGGGGGTGGTCATGTTAGGAGACAATTTTCATGTGCCTCTCACATTTCTATGTGTCCTGTTAGCAAAGGCACTTGCTGCTTTTTTGTTCTGGACTATCTTGGTAAAGATGTTTGGCCAATAGCCTTGGAAATTAGAGATAGAATCCATCTCCCTTCAGAGAAAAGATGGGGTTGCTTCTGTCTAATGCAATGAAGATAGTGTCTCATCCCATTATAAAATATTTGGGTTGCTGAAGCTCAGATTTCCTTTTCTGTAATGAAACCCACTGCATGGGCAGATGTCACTTGATCGCTATAACATTACTTATGAGAATTGAGGCTTACAGAACAGTATTAGTTTTTTTTTTCCAGAGAAACAGAACCAAAGAGATTTTCTATATAGATATGTAAAGATTTACTATAAGAAATTGGCTCATGTGGCTGGTGGAGGTTGAGAAGTTCAAGATCTGCAGTGAGCAAGCTGGAGACACAGGTGAAATACATGTTGTTCTAGTCTGAGTCTGAAGGCCTGAAGACCAGAGAAGCTGATGGTATAAGTTCCAGTCCAAGCCTGAGTCTGAAGGTAGGAGGAGATCAATGTCCACCCTCAAAGTTAGGCAGAGAGAGAAAATTCTTTCTTAGCCTTTTTATTCTATTCAGGTCTTCAATGGACTGGTTGAAGCCAACCCAGTTTGGGGAGGGCATTCTGCTTCAGTCAGTTTATAGTTTCAAATGTTAATCTAAGAGAGGAATGCCCTCACAGACACATCCAGAAATAATGCATAACCAAATATCTGGTGTCAGTTCAGGCTGCTTAAACAACAGAGTTCTACAGGCTGGAAATCTGAGGTTAGTCCGTGAGCATAGTTGACTTCTTGGAGGGCTCTCTACCTGGTTTTGTCTGCACATGGTCCTCCTTGGTAGGTACTTAGGTATGTGTGTTTGGGAGGGGATGGGGGAGATCTTGTATCTCCTTGTCTTCTTATAAGTAATTCTATCTATCTCTATCTATAAGATTCTATCTATCTTAATTCTATCATGAGGACCCCTAGCTAATGGTCTAACCTAACCCTGATTACCTACCAAAGGTCCCACATCTGAAAACCATTACATTGGGAGTCAGAGTTTCAACATATGTATTTTGGGAGGACACAAACATCTCCAGAGCATCTAGACACCCATGGCTCAGCCAGGTTGACAAATAAAATCACATCACAGGGACCATTACAGAAAAGTGACCATGCTCTTGGTATTGTGATTTCTATGAGTACTGATCTTTTGTGTCTAACTCAGGATTCTCATGACTTCTGGTATCACTCATGAAACTGGCAAATTAATTTTTTAGCTTGCAAGTAGAGTATAATCTTACCCCCTTTGTGAATCTCCATAGGCTACATCTAGGAACCTACCTGGCCATTCTCCATGTTAACAGAAGGATAGGTAGAGTTGATGGGTTTAGATACATAGGGGTGGCTGCAATGGCTCAGTGAAATAGAAAGCAAAGTCATAGTGAGAATGGAAGAGAAAGCATTGATGTTTGAAAAGAGAAAACATTGTAAAATACGTGTTAAACAGGGTGACAATGGGAACAGATGAGGGAAATAGAATCCTGGGTGGTGTTGAGGGCTACTTGCTCATGAATTTAAAGTGAGACTAGATAGCATGGCTGTGGTTAGTTTAGCTGCTGTCATGTTTCCATTCAGGCATAGGTTTAGAGGGTCGAAGTTTAGTCTAGAAAGCCAGGGAGAGGGCAGCCAGGTGGCTCAGCGGTTTAGTGCTGCCTTTAGTCCAGGGTGTGACTGGAGACCCGGGATCGAGTCCCACATCAGGCTCCCTGCATGGAGCCTGCTTATCCCTCTGCCTGTGTCTCTGCCTCTCTCTCTCTCTCTGTGTGTGTGTCTCTCATGAATAAATAAATAAAAATCTTAAAAAAAAAAGCCAGGGAGAAATAAGAGAGCTAGGAACCTATGCAAAAGAATGGTTGTAATGACTGAGTCATGGAATTTAAACTGGCTACGGAGAGTAGTGAGGGCATGGGGTGCGGGGGCAGTGGAAGGTGGTAAGTTCAATGGGTTACAGATTGCCTTTTCAGAACAATCAAAAGACTTCGGACTTGTACTAGAAAAAGTGAGCTGCAAAGATGATTCTGGTTATCTATCATATTAGCTTTCCTCCTAGCATGTGTCATCTAAATTCTAGTATTTTATTCACATCTTGATTTTTTTTTCTAGGTACTTTGCTCAAGTCAAGGTAGTATTTGCTCCATTCTCTTAATGTCAGAGTGACATTATTAAAAAGACAAATCAAGTCAGTTATGCAAGTTATTTTTACAAAAGCCATCCTTGTTTCCTAATAATTGCTGCATGCTTTTCATTATATTTACATTTCTTTTCAAATGTTGACAAAATATCCTTTAGAATGTTCCAGATTATTGATATTAGCCACACAAACCTGTTATTCATAGAATTTATATCTTCCAGATTGATGGCTTCCAAGTGTTTTTGATAGTGCACCCCTTGCAGTAAGATATTTTTATGCCTCTGCATCCAAATATTTTTTCAATTATGTATGAATTATATTTTATATTCAAATATAAATATAATCAAATACAAATATGCTAACTATATTATAAACCTGGCCAATTGTAGGGATTGAAAAAGAATGAAGTTGAATGCAACTTCGTTTATTTCCTTTTGCTTTTGGTGTGACATTTTTTTCTCATTAGTTTAATAATTATATTATAGCCAATATTAGAATTGTCAATTATAACAGGTTAGTGATAGTAACATGATTGTATTTGATTTGATGAGATTATCATTGACTTTTAACTCATAAGTGGCTGATAAGATATTTGCCCAAGGGGGGAGGAGAGAGTTTAGCACTGCCATTTTCTAATTGTTCAGTTGTACTCGTGTTAGGAGAATTGCCTTTGATCCGTGGCTCCTTTGCAAGAGTCTTTCTGAATTTCTTGTTCATTTTGTGAGGGTGAAGTTTCACTTCTTTTTGTGAGGGTGAATTTCATTAAAACTGATCAATGTAATCTGTAAATCTGCTTAACTGGTGCAATTAAACTGCAATAGTTCAAATATGAGCAAAGGCCACCTGTCTTATTGACCTCCCACTGTTCCATCAGGATGTCCTGATAAACCACACAGCACGTCTGATGGGCTCACATTTGAGCTTAGTGAGGATGGCCTTGCCAATCTGTATGCTAAACAATACTACAGCTTCATAGCTTTCTTATTTCTCAGCTAAAAAATGCAAAGAAAAAATCTAATATTTTATTTTTACTTTAACAAATTGTCTTCATTTTCCCCTTCTAAAGAAACTACTGTCTTTGTCTGATACATGAGAGAAGAGACTGTTTCTCTTTTACTGTTCCATTTGTCACAGATATCATAAAAGCTGGTATGTATTATGTGGATTCATGAATGAATAAATCCATAAACTCCCCCTAAATAAAAATTTAGGAACCCCATTCTTTTTAATATTTTGATATATCTTTGTATTTTATGATTTCTTACATATTTCACACAGTAGGTTTAAAATCACATCTGCTTGTCATCTTCCTGAAACAGAGTATGGTTAATCTCATCCTATATAGCACTTTGAAAATTTATGGTCAGACCCCCATTTTTAAATGGTCTCTTCCTATGTGTGATGGCTGGCGACCCTTGTGCTGTTTTTTCTTTTTCCCATCTGATTCTAACACATCTTCCTTGTAATGGTTTTAAAGCAATACATATACATCATGCATATGAAATAATTTAACATAGTATGTGCTAAAAATCAAGTTCTGTAGCTCTAAGTCCATGTCAGTTTGGTCATATTGACTTCCAAGAAACAAGGGTAAGTATTTTATAAAAAACTGACTTCCCTAATTCTGACCCCACTCAGAAACTATAGAACTATCTAATGGACAGCCATGAGCTGATATCCACCTGGCACTACTTTTCCATTATAGGAAAGAATTTAGTTGGCATAAAGAACATAGGATGAATACTTATTCAGTAAATGGTATACGGATATTGAAATTCCTCAGGTTCTTGAAACTTCATTCCTTAGTGTGTGTCCCTCACTTCATTCATATTTGTGAAAGAGGTGAGGATACTGTGTATAACTTCCTTACTCCCTCTACTGGGGTTTGTCTCCAACCACCCCCTTACTCCCCACTCTTTCAATTCTTGCATACAACTTTGGATTCCTTTTTTAACTGAATCTATTTATTGTCTTAGATAACTTTGAAGTCTGTCCCTCAATTATTAAAGTTTTAATGGAGAAGAAAGGAAATAAAACTAAGGATTTTTTACGTGATTCCAACTTTTTCTCTCTCCTCATGCTATAGTGTGTGTCTTCCTTTTTCTTCTGTTAAAAGAATGACTTCTTACTACCACAGTCTTCCTTCACAATCACTGTACAGACTCTTTCAAAATTATTTTCTCTTACAGAATTGTCTCTGTGTTCCCCGTTGATGGCAACTAAAGGCTTGTCTGTCAGCACAACAGAGCAAATGTAGCAGTGTCTTTCCCCTATACTTTTATTATGTTTAAAGAAAAAATAAATTTACCATTAGTTTGTCAGAAACTTGGGAACTCTTTTATTATTTTTATTTTACTTCTTTATTTCTTTATTTATTTGGGAGGGAACTCTTGTAATTTGACAAAAGTACAACTTTGATTTCAAAAGGAATTTATAATTCAACACCTCATCTCACATTTCTTCTTTCATATGGTGGTTAAGTGATGGCGGGAGAACTTAAAGGCAGGCTTTTTGGATGGATCCATTTGATAATTCCTGATGCTTATGTTCACATGCAGTCACTCAAGTCTCTGGAAGTTCCTTTAGTTTAAAATGTACTTAAACGACTTCTCTACTCCCAACCAAGTATCCTCGTTTAACAAATTGTACATCCATTCACTGGGACGTAAAAAAAGGGGTGGGGATAAGGATGAATTTTTATTTTTTTTAATTTTTAAAAAAGATTATTTATTCATGAGAGACAGAGAGAGAGAGAGAGAGAGAGGCAGAGGGAGAAGCAGGCTCCCTGCAGGGAGCCCGAGGAGGGACTCGATCCCGGATCCCAGGATCAGGACCTGAGCCCAAAGCAGGCGCCCAATCGCTGAGCCACCCAGGCATTCAAAGGATGAATTTTTAAAACTTTGGTTTTCATTTTAATTTGCTGAGGTGTTAGGGTTGCCAAATCCAAATCCAAAAGGAATTGATTAGTAACAGAAGTTTAGTCTGGACTATTACTTTTAAACATAAAATGTAGTGTTTAGTTTTTGATTACCATAGTAATGCATGTTGACTATATTTGGGAAATATAGAAAACAAGAGGAAAATCTGGACTTATCACTAGATAGTCCTCATAGAATTTTTCTATGCTTCTGAAAAGTTCACACAACATGAGAAAATTGAGTTTAATATTTGATACATTTTCTCATTTTTAAAAAAAGATTTTATATGTTTATTTGAGAGGGCAATAGTGAAAGAGTGGGGGGAGAAGAGTGGGAGAGAAGCAGACTCTGCTGATCAGGGAGACATGACATGAAGCACGATCCCAGACCCCAGGACCCAGGATCATGACCTGGGCTGAAGGTAGATGCTTAACTGACTGAGCCACCCACACCTTTACTCATTTCTTTAGAAGTTATTGGTTTGTTTACATTTGTGTTCTTAGATTTTAGTAGTTTTAAAAATCTTAGGAACTCAACTTTTTTATTGAAAATTTCATATTTTTATTTATTGCTATAACTGTAGTTAATGTATTTTGATTTTCATTTGGAATATTTTTCTTTTATTTGCATATTCATTTGTGTATACAAGATATTCAATGTCAAGGTTTTTTTTCAAATGTATTAGTTTCTGCTTTATTATATGACTCTTTTGTTTATGGCTAAATTAAGTTTATTTTGTTCCTCAACTCCCACCCCAGGCTATTGAATTAAATGCTATGTTGGTTGAGTTTTATTCTTCCTTATTAAATAATGAGAGCATTTTAGGGTCAATAATTTTCTCTAACCACAGATTTGACTGCTTCCCCTAAATTTTGTAATGTAGCATTTCTCATGTTATTTTGTGGATAGTCTGTAATAGCAGTGGTGTTTTCTTCTGAATGGACCGGATTTCTACAAGGATCCTGGAGTGGGCAACACACCCTAATCACCGAGGTGCTACTCTCCTAGAAGCTAGGAGGCCGATGAGTGAAGCAGTCACAACTACAGTGCCATCTCCCTCCAAGGAGGGCCATCTTCCTTTATGACCGGGCTTCCCGCATTTCTTCAGGGCATAGAAAACACAGACAGTACTAATATAATAATATAGCTCAATGGGGTAAACCATTGAGGCTGCCTCCGTTTGTAATGTCTAGTTTAGGAGCTTTGGGGCCCAGGCTCTACTCAGCTGCCCACAGAGCAGCGAGGAGACTAGGATTCTTGGAACCTATTCTTGGTGCATCAGTTGGGAATTTCTACTCTGAGAGACTGTCGAGATCACTTTCATCATTCTTTCTGTGATTGATTACTGCAGACAATGTCAGAGGTCGAAGCCTCCACACTTATTATCAACTATTTTTTTTAAATTATTGAACTTTAATTTATGTGCAGTAAAATTCTCTCATTTTAGTGTACAGTTTCATGAGATTTGACAAACACCTTACCATCATGTGGCTACCAATGCAATCAAGCTATAGGACAGTTTTATCACCCTAAGAAGTTCCCTTATACCCTTTGTCATCTGTCCTCCCTCATGCCAGACCCTAAGCAATTACTGGTCTGTTCTCTGTGCCCTATAATTTTGCCTTTCCAGAATATCATGTACATGGAATCAGACATTGTACTCATCTCATGTATTTGTCATTGATTGCCACTTTCTCTAGTTTTTTTTAAGTCATTTGTTGCTAAAGGTGAAATATTTAATAGAGTCAAATTTAATTATTTCAAGGCATGCAGAGCAGTCCTAGAGTATAATGCAGTGTTTTCCATTTTTCAGTTTCAGTTTGATTCTATTATTGTCTTCTCCCCCAAACTTTAATTTTTAAAACTTTCAAACCTATAGAAAAGTTTCAAGAATAGTCAAAAGAACACTCACATGCCCTTTACTCTGATCAATTGCTAACAGTTTGCCAAATTTTATTTCTCTCTCCAAATGTGTCTTTATAGAGATCAAGATCATTCTATATGTCTATACATGATTAAACCACATATTTTGTAAAATATCTTAGAATATTAATAATTTGAATTTGTATGTTTGGGGTTAGGATTAATTTCAAGTTAACTTTGTGTGAGTTTTGAAGTAAAGATTGAGTTTCTTGTTTTTCCCTAAGATTTTTTAATAGACCTTTTTTTAAAGAGTTTTACATTTACAACAAAATTGAGAGGAATATATGAAATTTGCCATATATACCATGCCCTTATATATGTATAGCCCACCCCCATTGTCAATATCCCGCACCAGAGTTTACAACTGTGTTATAACTGATAAATCTATACTGATACATCATTATCACCCAAAGACCATAGTTTATGTTAGGGTTTACTCTTGGTATTGTTATTTTATGGATTGGGGCAAATATATAATGACATATATCAACCCTTATGTTATCATACAGAGTGGTTTCACTGCCCTAAAAATCCTGTGTGCTCTGCCCATCCTTTCCTCCCCCAACCCCTGACAATTACTAATTTTTTTTTTACTGTCTCCATAGTTTAGCTTTTTAAAAGAATGCCATATATTTGGAACCACGTAAGATGTGGCCTTTTCAGATTGGCTTATTTCACTTAGTAATGTACATTTAAGTTTCCTCTGTATCTGTTTATAGCTTGATAGCTCATTTCTTTTTAGCACTGAATAATATTCCATTGTCTAAATATACCAGAATTTATTTATCCATTCACTTACTGAAAGACATCTTGATTGCTTCCAAGATTTGGCAATTACGAATAAAGCTGTTATAAACATCCATGTGCAGATTTCTGTGTGGACATACATTTTCCATTCCTTTGGGTAAATACTAAGGGGTGTGATTGCTGGTTCATATGGTGAGAGTATGCTTAGTTTTGTAAGATACTACCAAACTGTCTTCCAAAGTGGCTATATGATTTTTCATTCCAACCAGTAATGAATGAGAATTCTTGTTGCTCCACATGCTTGACAGCTTTTGGTGATGTCAATGTTCTTGATTCTTGCCATTCTAACAGGTGGGTAGTGTTTATTTTATTTTGCAGTCCCCTAACAGTGACATATGAAGTGGAGCACCTTTTCATGTGCTTATTTGCCACCTTTATATCTTTGGTGAAGTCTCTGTTAAGGTCCTTTGGTCAATTTTTAAAGTTGGCCATTTGTTTTCTTTGAATTTTAAGAGTTCTTTGTATATTTCGGGTAACAGTCCTTTATTAGATGTGTCTTTTGCATATATTTTCTCCCAGTCTGTGGCTTGTCTTTTCCAGGTCTCTTGATACTGTCTTTCCCAGAGCAGAAAATGTTAATTTAATAAAAATCTAGTTTATCAAGTTTTTTTTTTTCATGGACTATCTAAAAGTGATGTCCTATCTAAAAGTGATAGCCGGGATCCCTGGGTGGCACAGCGGTTTGGCGCCTGCCTTTGGCCCAGGGCGCGATCCTGGAGACCCAGGATCGAATCCCACATCGGGCTCCCGGTGCATGGGGCCTGCTTCTCCCTCTGCCTGTGTCTCTGCCTCTCTCTCTCTCTCTCTGTGACTATCGTAAAATAAAAAAAAATAATAATAATAAAATAAAAAAGAACAGAAGTGTTGAGAGATTAAGTCTGAAAAGACAAGGAGGGACCACTCTTTGGAGGCCATGTATGCCACACTGAGGAATAGACATTTAAAAAAAAAAAAATAAAAAATAAAAGTGATAGCCAAACCCAAAGTCATCTAGATTTTCTCCTATGTTTTTTTCCTAAGAGTTTTATAGTTTTGTTTTACATTTAGGTCTACGATTTATTTTGGATTAATATTTGTGAGGGGGATAAATCCTATGTCTAGTTTCATTTTTTTTGCATGTGGATATCCTATTGTTCTAGCACCATTTGTTGAAAAGACTCTCTTCATTGTGTTGCTTATGTCCTTTAGTCAAAGATCAGTTGACTACATTTATGTGTATTTATTTGGGGTCTCTTTATTCTCTGAGTTCCATTGATCTATTTGTTTATTCTCTCACTAATACCATACAGTCTTGATTACTGTGGTTCCATGGCATTTTGCCATTGAGTGGTGTGAGTCCTCCAAATTTGTTCTTCTCCTATAATACTATGTTGGCTCTTCCGGGTTATTTGCCTCTCCACATAAACCTTAAAATCAATTTGTTGATATCCAAAAAAAAAAAAAAAAAAAAAACCAAAAACAACAAAAAACAAAAAACAAAAAACAAAACAAGATAAACAAAACAAAACAAAACAAAAAAAACTTGCTGGGTTTTAGATTAGGATTGCATTGACTATGTAGATCAATTTGGAAAGAACTAATGTGTTGAAAGTATTGTCTTCCTACCCATGAATATTTAGTATCTCTCCATTTATAGTTATTCTATGATTTCATTCATCAGAGTTATGTATTTGGGCATTGGTGGTACCTATATAGGAAAGCAACTGACTTTTTTTATATATTAATCTTATATTCTGAACCCTTGATATAATCACATATTAGTTCCAGAGTTTTTCTTTGTTGGTTTTTTTGGATTTTCTGCATAGATGATCACATCATCTGTGGACAAAGACAAATTTATTTTTTCCTTTCTAATCAGTGTATATTTCATTTTGTTATCTTGTCTTATTGCATTCTCTAGAACTTCTTCCAGTATAATGTTATAGAACAGTGCTGAGAGGGGACAGTTTTGCCTTGTTCCAAAACTTAGTGGGAAAGTGTTAAATTTTCTCACCATTAAGTATGATGTTAACTGTAGGAGACATAGTTACTAAATTCAATGTGATGCCCTGGGCTAGATCCTATAATACAAAAAGATATTAAGGTAAACTGAGAAATTTAAATAAAGTATAAACATCATTTAATAATAAAGCCTCAATATCATTTCACTAATTTCAACAAATATACCATGCTAATGTCAGATGTTAATAATAGAGGAGACTGAGTATGAAATATACAGGAACTCTCCATACTATCTTCCCAATAATTCTGTAAATCTAAAACCACTTTCAAATAAAAAGGTTATTTCAGGAAGAGGGGCAAGAGGGCGGAAGAGTAGGGTCCCCAAATCACCTGTCCCCAACAAATTACCTAGAAAACCTTCAAATCATCCTGAAAATCTACGAATTCGGCCTGAGATTTAAAGAGAGACCAGCTGGAACGCTACAGTGAGAAGAGTCCGCGCTTCTATCAAGGTAGGAAGACGGGGAAAAAGAAATAAAGACACAAAACGCCTCCAAGGGGGAGGGGCCCCGCGAGGAGCCGGGCTGAGGCCGGGGCGAGTGTCCCCAGGACAGGAGAGCCCCGGCCCGGAGAAGCAGGAGCTGCACCAACCTTCCTAGGCGGAAAGGCCTCCCGGGGAATTGGAGCAGGATCCCCAGAAAGGCGGGGATGCCCTCGGGCTCCCTGGGACACTAACAGGCACCTGCGGGGCGCGCAGGACAGTGCACCGAGCTCCCTAAGGGCTGCAGCGCGCTCGGCGGGACCCGGAGCAGCTCGGAGCGGCTCGGGCGGCGGCTCCGCGGAGGGGGCTGCGGGGCGGGAGCGCGAATCCAACAGTGCAGGCCCCGGAGCACAGGGCGCCGGGACACAGCCCAGGATCGGGCCTCCCCCTGGGACAGGCAGAGGACGGGAGGGCCCAGGACAGCAAAGACACTCCTGCCCCAAGCTGAGCAGATCAGCGGCCCCGCCCCGGAGCCTCCAGGCCCTGCAGATGGAGAGCCCCAGAGTTACTGCGGGAGCTGACTCCAGGGCTGCAGAGCTGGCCCCGCCACTGGGGCTGTTCCTCCTGGGGCCTCACGGGGTCAACAACCCCCACTGAGCCCTGCACCAGGCAGGGGCAGAGCAGCTCCCCCAAGTGCTAACACCTGAGAATCAGCACAGCAGGCCCCTCCCCCAGAAGCCCAGCTAGACGGACCAGTTCCAGGGGAAGTCAAGGGACTTGAAGTATACAGAATCAGAAGATACTCCCCCGTGGTTTTTGTTTTTGTTTTTCTTTTTGATTTCTGGTTGCTTCACGCACCCCCTTTTTTTTTTTACCTTTATTTTTCTTTCTCTTTTTCTTCTCTTTTTTCCTTCTTTTTCTTTTTTCTTTTTCTCTTTTCTGTCCTTCTCTCTCTCTCCTTTTCTCCTATTCCCAATACAACTTGTTTTTGGCCACTCTGCACTGAGCAAAATGACTAGAAGGAAAACCGCACCTCAAAAAAAAGAATCAGAAACAGTCCTCTCTCCCACAGAGTTACAAAATCTGGATTACAATTCAATGTCAGAAAGCCAATTCAGAAGCACGATTATACAGCTACTGGTGGCTCTAGAAAGAACCATAAAGGACTCAAGAGACTTCATGACTGCAGAATTTAGATCCAATCAGGCAGAAATTAAAAATCAATTAAATGAGATGCAATCCAAGCTAGAAGTCCTAATGACGAGGCTTAACGAGGTGGAAGAACGAGTGAGTGACATAGAAGACAAGTTGATGGCAAAGAGGGAAACTGAGGAAAAAAGAGACAGGCAATTAAAAGACCATGAGGATAGATTAAGGGAGATAAATGACAGCCTGAGGAAGAAAAACCTACGTTTAATTGGGGTTCCTGAGGGTGCAGAAAGGGACAGAGGGCCAGAATATGTATTTGAACAAATCCTAGCTGAAAACTTTCCGAATCTGGGAAGTGAAACAGGCATTCAGATACAGGAAATAGAGAGATCCCCCCCTAAAATCAACAAAAACCGTTCAACACCTCGACATTTAATAGTGAAGCTTGCAAATTCCAAAGATAAGGAGAAGATCCTTAAAGCAGCAAGAGAAAAAAACTCCCTGACTTTTATGGGGAGGAATATTAGGGTAACAGCAGACCTCTCCACAGAGACCTGGCAGGCCAGAAAGGGCTGGCAGGATATATTCAGGGTCCTAAATGAAAAGAACATGCAACCAAGAATACTTTATCCAGCAAGGCTCTCATTCAAAATGGAAGGAGAGATAAAGATCTTCCAAGACAGGCAGGAACTGAAAGAATATGTGACCTCCAAACCAGCTCTGCAAGAAATTTTAAGGGGGACTCTTAAAATTCCCCTTTAAGAAGAAGAAGTTCAGTGGAACAATCCACAAAAACAAGGACTGAATAGATATGATGACACTAAACTCATATCTGTCAATAGTAACTCTAAATGTGAACGGGCTTAATAACCCCATCAAAAGGTGCAGGGTTTCAGACTGGATAAAAAAGCAGGACCCATCTATTTGCTGTCTACAAGAGACTCATTTTAGACAGAAGGACACCTACAACCTGAAAATAAAAGGTTGGAGAACCATTTTCCATTCAAATGGTCCTCAAAAGAAAGCAGGGGTAGCTATCCTTATATCAGATAAATTAAAATTTACCCCGAAGACTATAGTGAGAGATGAAGAGGGACACTATCTCATACTCAAAGGATCTATCCAACAAGAGGACTTAACAATCCTCAATATATATGCCCCGAATGTGGGAACTGCCAAATATTTAAACCAATTAATAACCAAACTGAAGAAATACTTTGATAATAATACACTTATACTTGGTGACTTCAATCTAGCTCTTTCTACCCTCGATAGGTCTTCTAAGCACAACATCTCCAAAGAAACGAAAGCTTTCAATGATACACTGGACCAGATGGATTTCACAGATATCTACAGAACTTTACATCCAAACTCAACTGAATACACATTCTTCTCAAGTGCACATGGAACTTTCTCCAGAATAGACCACATACTGGGTCACAAATCGGGTCTGAACTGATACCAAAAGATCGGGATAGTCCCCTGTATATTCTCAGACCTTGAAATTAGAACTAAATCACAACAAGAAGTTTGGAAGGACCTCAAACACGTGGAGGTTAAGGACCATCCTGCTAAAAGATGAAAAGGTCAACCAGGAAATTAAGGAAGAATTAAAAAGATTCATGGAAACTAATGAGAATGAAGATACAACTGTTCAAAATCTTTGGGATGCAGCAAAAGCAGTCCTGAGGGGGAAATACATCGCAATACAAGCATACATTCAAAAACTGGAAAGAACTTAAATTCAAAAGCTCACCTTACACATAAAGGAACTAGAGAAAAAGCAACAAATGGACCCCACCCCCAGCAGAAGGAGACAGTTAATTAAAATTCGAGCAGAACTAAATGAAATCGAGACCAAAAGAACTGTGGAACAGATCAACAGAACCAGGAGTTGGTTTTTTGAAAGAATTAATAAGATAGATAAACCATTAGCCAACCTTATTAAAAAGAAGAGAGAGAAGACTCAAATTAATAAAATCATGAATGAGAAAGGAGAGATCACTACCAACACCAAGGAAATACAAACGATTTTAAAAACATATTATGAACAGCTCTACGCCAATAAATTAGGCAATCTAGAAGAAATGGACGCATTCCTGGAAAGCCACAAACTACCAAAACTGGAGCAGGAAGAAATAGAAAACCTGAACAGGCCAATAACCAGGGAGGAAATTGAAGCAGTCATCAAAAACCTCCCAAGACACAAGAGTCCAGGGCCAGATGGCTTCCCAGGGGAATTCTATCAAACGTTTAAAGAAGAAATCATACCTATTCTACTAAAGCTGTTTGGAAAGATAGAAAGAGATGGAGTACTTCCAAATTCGTTCTATGAGGCCAGCATCACCTTAATTCCAAAACCAGACAAAGACCCCACCAAAAAGGAGAATTACAGACCAATATCCCTGATGAACATGGATGCAAAAATTCTCAACAAGATACTAGCCAATAGGATCCAATAACACATTAAGAAAATTATCCACCATGACCAAGTAGGATTTATCCCCGGGACACAAGGCTGGTTCAACACTCGTAAAACCATCAATGTGATTCATCATATCAGCAAGAGAAAAACCAAGAACCATATGATCCTCTCATTAGATGCAGAGAAAGCATTTGACAAAATACAGCATCCATTCCTGATCAAAACCCTTCAGAGTGTTGGGATAGAGGGAACTTTCCTCGACATCTTAAAAGCCATCTACAAAAGCCCACAGCAAATATCATTCTCAATGGGGAAGCACTGGGAGCCTTTCCCCTAAGATCAGGAACAAGACAGGGATGTCCACTCTCACCACTGCTATTCAACATAGTACTGGAAGTCCTCGCCTCCTCAATCAGACAACAAAAAGACATTAAAGGCATTCAAATTGGCAAAGAAGAAGTCAAACTCTCCCTCTTCGCCGATGACATGATACTCTACATAGAAAACCCAAAAGCCTCCACCCCAAGATTGCTAGAACTCATACAGCAATTTGGTAGCATGGCAGGATACAAAATCAATGCCCAGAAATCAATGGCATTTCTATACACTAACAATGAGACTGAAGAAAGAGAAATTAAGGAGTCAATCCCATTTACAATTGCACCCAAAAGCATAAGATACCTAGGAATAAACCTACCCAAAGAGGTAAAGGATCTATACCCTAAAAACTATAGAACACTTCTGAAAGAAATTGAGGAAGACACAAAGAGATGGAAAAGTATTCCATGCTCATGGATTGGCAGAATTAATATTGTGAAAATGTCAATGTTACCCGGGGCAATTTACACATTTAATGCAATCCCTATCAAAATACCATGGACTTTCTTCAGAGTGTTAGAACAAGTTATTTTAAGATTTGTGTGGAATCAGAAAAGACCCCGAATAGCCAGGGGAATTTTAAAAAAGAAAACCATAGCTGGGGGCATCACAATGCCAGATTTCAGGTTGTACTACAAAGCTGTGGTCATCAAGACAGTGTGGTACTGGCACAAAAACAGACACATAGATCAATGGAACAGAATAGAGAACCCAGAAGTGGACCCTGAAATGTATGGTCAACTAATATTCGATAAAGGAGGAAAGACTATCCACTGGAAGAAAGACAGTCTCTTCAATAAATGGTGTTGGGAAAATTGGACATCCACATGCAGAAGAATGAAACTGGACCACTCTCTTTCACCATACACAAAGATAAACTCAAAATGGATGAGAGATCTAAATGTGAGACAAGATTCCATCAAAATCCTAGAGGAGAACACAGGCAACACCCTTTTTGAACTCGGCCACAGTAACTTCTTACAAGGTACATCCACAAAGGCAAAAGAAACAAAAGCAAAAATGAACTATTGGGACTTCATCAAGATAAGAAGCTTTTGCACAGCAAAGGATACAGTCAACAAAACTAAAAGACAACCTACAGAATGGGAGAAGATATTTGCAAATGACATATCAGATAAAGGGCTAGTTTCCAAGATCTATAAAGAACTTATTAAACTCAACACCAAAGAAACAAACAATCCAATCATGAAATGGGCAAAAGACATGAAGAGAAATCTCACAGAGGAAGACATGGACATGGCCAACAAGCACCTGAGAAAATGCTCTGCATCACTTGCCATCAGGGAAATACAAATCAAAACCACAATGAGATACCACCTCACACCAGTGAGAATGGGGAAAATTAACAAGGCAGGAAACCACAAATGTTGGAGAGGATGTGGAGAAAAGTGAACCCTTTTACACTGTTGGTGGGAATGTGAACTGGTGCAGCCACTCTGGAAAACGGTGTGGAGGTTCCTCAAAGAGTTAAAAATAGACCTGCCCTACGACCCAGCCATTGCACTGTTGGGGATTTACCCCAAAGATTCAGATGCAATGAAACGCCAGGACACCTGCACCCCGATGTTTCTAGCAGCAATGTCCACAATAGCCAAACTGTGGAAGGAGCCTCGGTGTCCATCGAAAGATGAATGGATAAAGAAGATGTGGTTTTTGTATACAATGGAATATTCCTCAGCCATTAGAAACGACAAATACCCACCATTTGCTTCAATGTGGTTGGAACTGGAGGGTATTATGCTGAGTGAAATAAGTCAATCAGAGAAGGACAAACAGTGTATGTTCTCATTCATTTGGGGAATATGAAAAATGGTGAAAGGGAATATAAAGGAAGGGAAAGGAGGTGTTGGGAAATATTGGGAGGGGAGACAGAACATAAAGACTCCTAACTCTGGGAAGCGAACTGGGGGTGGTGGATGGGGAGGAGGGCTGGGGGAGGAGGGGAATGGGTGACGGGCACTGAGGCGGACCCTTGACGGGATGAGCACTGGGTGTTTTTCTGTATGTTGGTAAATTGAACACCAATAAAAACTAATTTAAAAAAAAAGTTTATTTCAAAAAATAGCAAGATTTGAGAATTTAGAATATGCAAATTAAAGTTAAACTATAAAGCTATATTAACCAACACAGTCTAGTATCAGCATTTAAGATAGACACATAAAGCAATGACACAAAATGAAGTATCTAGAAATATATTCAGGCCAATATAGTCTATTTATTTTCAATGAAGGTGATAAGGAAGAAAAAAATAATTTTTAACAAACAGTGATGGTTAAATTTGAATAGACAAATGCACAAAAATGAACTTTGAAAACATATGTCAGAGGAGAAATCTCAGAAATTTTAAACTATTTTTAACTAAATAAAAATGAGAACACAATTTATCATAATTTCGGGGATAAAGCAAAAGGAGTGCCTTTAGGGAAACACTAGGAAAGACAGAAAATCCAAAATCAATCATCTAAGCTTCTACCTTAGAAAACCAGAAAAAGAACAAAGAAAAGCCAAAGTGAGCAGAAGAAAAGGTATAATAAAAGTTATAATAAAAGTTAGAGCAGGGGACCCTGGGTGACTTTGGTTGAGTGTCTGCCTTTGGTGTCTGTAGGTCATGATCCCATGGTCCTGGGATGGAGTCCCACACCAAGCTTCCTGCAGGCAGCTTGCTTCTCCCTCTGCCTATGGCTCTGTCTCTATCTCTCTGTGCCTTTCATGAATAAATAAATAAAATCTTTTTTTTAAAAATTAGAGCAGATCAATGAAATTGAAAACAAAATCAATAGAGAAATTCAGTGAAACTAAAACTGGTTCTTGGAAAAGATTAATGAAATCAATGAGCCTCTAGCTAAGGTAACTAATTAAAAAAGAGAGAGGATAAAAATTACTAACATCACAAATGAAAGATGGGACATCACTATAGATACCATGAACATTAAATGAATAATAAAAGAATACTAAGAACAACTCTATGTCCACAAATTTAATAACCTACATGAAACGGACCAATTCCTTGAAACACACAATCTGCCAGAAGGCACACTAGAAGAAATACACAATATGAATAGGCCTATATCAATTAAGTAAATTGAATCAATGATTCATAATCTTCCAAACAAAAAGCACCAGACCCAGATGGGTTTACTGGTGAGTTCTACAAAACATTTAAGGAAGAGTTTAGACTATTTATCTTCAATCTCTTTTAGAATGTAGAAGCAGAAGGAATACTTCCTAACTTATTCTATGAGGTTGATTGTACACAAATATCAAAATCAAAGACATTACAAGAAAATAAATCTTAGACCTCTTATGAACATACAAATAAATCTCAGACAAACAAGAAAATAAATCTCAGATCTCTTATGAACATAGATGCAAAAACCCTCAACAAAATATTAGCAAATCAAATCCAAAAATGTATAAAAGAATTACAAGCCATAGCCAAGTAGGATTTATCCCAGGTGTGCAAGTCTGGTTCGAAATTTTAAAAAAATCAACTAATGTAATTCATCCAAATCCACCAGCTAGAGGAGAAAAATTATGTGACATATCAATGGATGCACAAAAAGCAATTGAAAAAATACAACCTTTTGCATGGTTTAAAACTTTCAGTAAACTTGTATTAGAAGGGGAACTTTAGACCACATGAAGACTTTAGACCACATGAAGATGAGTAGGAAGAGGCAGAGAAATTGTCTCACAAAAAAAATCTCGCCCTAGTACAGCACATGCGATAAGGAGGGAACTCATCAGATAGGTAATTCTCCCCAGAAGCAAGAATTTGGTGCCTCACATTGGGAACCCTGGCACCTGAGATCTGTACTGGAAAGACAAATCCCCACAACATGTGGCTTAGAAAATCAACAGGGCGATATCTGGGGATCCCAAAGTACAATAGGAAGTGAGATTTCCTTTCTGGAGGGTCTGTGTGCAGTCTCACTCACTCAGAGACTCAGCAAACAAAACAAAACAAAAACCCCCAAAACAAAACAGAGCAAAAGACAAACAAAAAAGCCCACAGCAGTTTGTAAAGTGCCTTGATTATATGTAAGGGAGATCAATTTGTTGATCTGGGGTCATCAGTTGGAGGGCTGACACAGTGGAGACACTTTCTGGAGATGGAGGTGTTAGCAGACATCTTTGTTGCACTCTTCACATAGCCTGCTAGCACAAGGAGGGTAAGCTAAGTGGAGGCACCTTCATATCTCTTGTTAGGATGGGTGGAGCAGCAATTGCAGCACTTGCTGAGGCTGGAGAGGACAAGTAGTTGCTGTGCTCCCCCACTCCCTGTCTGGGCCAAGTGAGAGTAATGGTAACAGAGTTCTCTCATTCCCTAGCTAAATTCTGCAAGTGCAGGTGCTTGCAACATCTCTCTGCTCCTGACTGGGGCTAATGGGTGAGAGCAATCTTGGCATTTTTCTAGCTCCTAGCCAAAAGCTTGCACATGAGCCCAGACAAGGAACCTTCTCACTGCACTGAAGTAGCCTGTGGGGTGCTCAGCTGAGACATTCTCTTGCTACTTTTCTTGAAGCTGGGGAGCATACCACACCCACTAAACTTCCCAGCTACCTTACTAAAGCCAGAGGGCATGTACAATCCACTCAGGAGATGCCCCTTGATCCTCTGGCCCTCCTGGCCAAGAGGGATGGCATTCCAGAATTGCACAGAACTGTAACAATGGAATAGACAGTTCTTGGCAGGCCACCACTGCCAGGGCACTGCACAACAGCAGACTAAAATAGAGCCCCAGTATTCTTGTGAAAAAGGCCTATTTACCCTAGAGCTACAATCTCCAGGAGAGACTTCAGGTTTTCCACATCTAGAGAGTAAGGAAGTGTTCCCAGGGAACATAAGCAAGAAAAAAAAAAAACATAAGCCTCATTTTTAAGAGGCATATCAAGAATAAATTAAGCAGTTTGGATAATCACAAAGGTTTGAGAAACAACCAAAAGCTGGGGCAAGGTTAAATAGAAAGAATATGACCTACACAACATCACTCTTTCAAACCAGAGAAAGGTAACTGTTTTATCTAATACATAGAAACAAGCACAGAGAGTCAGGCAAAATGAAGAAATAGAAATATTTTTTAAAAATAAGACAAAAGCTCAGAAATAGATGTTAATGATATGGCAATAAGTAATTTACGTGACAAAGAATTCAAATTAATGGTCTTAAAGATATCAAACTCATTAGAAGAATGGATGAACACAGTCAGAACTTCAGCAAAGAGATAGAAAACATAAGGAAGTACTAAATAGAAGTCACAGAGCTGTAGGTTACAATACCTGAACCATGAAATAAACCATAGGATTTAACAGCAGAATGATGCAGCAGCAGAATGAATCAGTAAGCTGGGAGATAAAGCAATGGAACTCACCCAGACAATGCAACAAAAAGGAAAAAAAAATGAAAAAAGATAAGAGACTCTAGAAAAACATCCAATGGGATAATCTTCACATTTTAGGGGTCCCAGAAGGAGAAGACAGATACAAAGGGGAAGAACAATTATGAAGAAACAATGGCTGAGAATTTCTCTAACATGGGAATGGAAACAGACATCCAGGTCAGGAGTGTTCCAAATGAAATGAACCGAAACAGAGCCACACCAAGACACATTATAATTATGATGTCAAAACTTAAAGACAGAGTCTTAAAAGCATCAAGAGAAAAACAGCTGGTTATGTACAAGGGAAAACCCAGAAGGCTATCAGCATATTTCTCAGCAGAAACTTTGCAAGCCAGAAGAAAGTGGGATGATAGATACATACACCATGATCACATATAATTTATTCCAGGGATGTAAGGGTTCTTCAACATTAACAAATCAATTGTGACACACAACATTAACAAAATGAAAGATAAAAATATCTGATTATCTGAATAGATGCAGAAAAGGCATTTGACAAAATTCAACTTCTATTTAAGATAAAAATTCTCAACAAAGGGGTTATACAGGGAGTGGACCTCAACATAATAAAGGTTATGTGTGATAGGTCCACAACTAATACTAGACTCAAACAGTGAAAAGCTGAAAGCTTTTCCTCTAAGATCAAGAACAAGACAAGGACACCCATTGTTCTCACTTTTATTGAACATCATATTGGAAGTCTTAGCCACAGCAATTAAGCAAGAAAAAGAAATAAAAGGCACACAAAATTGGAAAGAAAAAAATCGAACTGTCACTATTTGCAGATGACATGATAATATATATATAAATCCCTAAAGACTTCACCAAAACACTATTAGAACTAATAAGTAAATTCTAAAGTTGCAGGATACAAAATTAATATATGAAATCTACTGTTTCTATACAGTAATAACGAAACTATCAGAAAGAGGAATCAAGAAAACAATACCATTTATAATCATGTCAAAAAGAATAAAATAGCTGGAAATAAATTTAACCAAAGAAGTGAAGGTTACACTCTATAAACTATAAGATATTTGTGAAAAAGATGGAAAAAGACACAAATAAATGGAAAGATATTCCATGCTCATAGATTGGAAGAATATTGTTAAAATGTTTATACAATATCCTCAATATATAAGGAACTCATGCTACTCAATAACAGTTAAAAAAAAAAAACCCAAAGAGTCCATTTATTTTTATTTTATTTTATTTATTTATTTATTTTTTTTAAAGTCTGGGAGGATTTAATCAGCTTCGAGTAGCCATGAAATTATGAAGATAAACCAATTTTTTTTTAATTTTTTATTTATGATAGGAATACAGTGAGAGAGAGGCAGAGACACAGGCAGAGGGAGAAGCAGGCTCCATGCACCGGGAGCCTGACGTGGGATTCGATCTCGGATCTCCAGGATCGCGCTCTGGGCCAAAGGCAGGCGCCAAACCGCTGCGCCACCCAGGGATCCCCCAAAGAGTCAATTTAAAAGATGGGCAGAGGATCTGCATAGACATTTTTCCAAAGAATACATACAGATAACCAATGGGCATATGAAAAGATGCTCATCATTAATCAGCAGACAATGCCAATCAATATACAATGAGATATCATCTACACCTGTCAGAAGGTCTATTATCAAAAAGATGAGAAATAACAGGTGTTGGTAAGGATGTGGAAAAAAGAGAGTTTGGGGGCACTGTTGTGGGAATGTAAATTGGAACAGACACTATGGAAAACAGTATAGAGTTAACTTGAAAATTAAAAATAGATCTACCATATGATTCAGCAGTTTCACTACTGGGTATCTATCAAAACAACTATATACAGGTACACACATGTGCACACACACACACACAGTCAGCAATAAAAATGAACACAATTTTACCATTTGTGACAACATAAATGGACCTTGTGGGTATCATGCTAAGTGAAATAAGTCAGACAGAGGAAGATAAATACAATATGATTTCATGTATATGTGGAATCTAAAAAATAAAACAAAAAACAAAACAAAACAAAATAAAACTCAGACCCATAGGTACAGAGAACAGATTGATAGTTGTCAGAATTGACAGGTTTTGAGGAAGGAGAAATGGGTGAAGGGGATTAAAAAGTATAAACTTCCAGTTATAAAATAAATAAGTCATGCTGATGTGATCTACAACATGGAGAACATAGTCAATAACGTGGAATTAACCTTGTAAGGTGACTAGAATTATTGTGGTGACCATTTCACAAAGTATACAAATGCCAAATTGCTCTTATATCCTTGAAACTAATGTAATATTGAATATCAATACCTCAATAAAAAAAGAATATCTACAAAAACTTTACAGCTTCCAATATGTAAACATGGAATATCATTCAATTTTTTTTAAAGATCTTTGTTTTCTGTGGTTTTCCACATACCAACCCTGCACATCATTTTTTTTTATTTGTCCCTATTTCATTTTTTGATGCTACCATAAATATTGTTTTCTAACTTCTAATTCCAATTGCTCATTGTTGGTATATATGAAAATAATTGCCCCATATATTGACCTTGTATTCTATGAACATGCTTATTCGTTCCAATTTTCTTTTTTGCAGGTTTTTGGAGAAACTGTGTCGACAGTGTATTTCTTCTATTCCAACCTAAATATCTTTCATTTCTTTTTCTTGTCTGATTGTGCTAGTTAGAATTTTTAGTAGAATGTTGAGTAGAAGTGGTAAGAGAAGCATTGTTGCTTAGTTCCCCACCTTAGGGGAAAAATGTATAGTCTTTCACTACTATGTATGATGCTAGTTGTAGGCTTTTTGTAAATGTTCTTTATTGAGTTAAAGAGATTTACTGACTTGAAAAGGCAGAGTGTCACTTCTGCCGAATTCTATCAGTCAAAGCAATAGTAGAGCTCACTTAATTCAAAGAGAAGAATGATGGCCAAACTCTCAATGAGAAGAGTTTCAAGAAATATGCAGCCATTTTCAATCCACCACAATCTACTCTGAACAACAAATTCTATTTCCTGCTCATGGAAAATAAACTCACATTCTCTAAATCCCATAAACTCTTATTCTATTTCAGTATTATCTCAAAGTCCAAGATCTCATTTCTCTAAATCAAATCCAGGTATACATTAGGCTCCTTGTGTGCAGTATTTCATGTATGGCTTCTCTTGATCTTAATCTGTGGACAATATAAGATTTATGTGTTCCCCTTACCCAATGTACAACAGTGAGGTAGGAATAGGATAGGAAAAAAGCAATAGACACTGCTGTTCAAAAAAGGGGAAAACAGAACATTATGGAAATCTCCAGTTCAAGCAATTCTGAAATTTAATTAAGCATGTGTTGCCATTAAAAAAAAAAAAAAAAAGCAAATATCTTCTCCCATTCTGTAGGTTGTCTTTTAGTTTTGTTGACTGTATCCTTTGCTGTGCAAAAGCTTCTTATCTTGATGAAGTCCCAATAGTTCATTTTTGCTTTTGTTTCTTTTGCCTTTGTGGATGTACCTTGTAAGAAGTTACTGTGGCCAAGTTCAAAAAGGGTGTTGCCTGTGTTCTCTTCTATGATTTTGATGGACTCTTGTCTCACATTTAGATCTCTCATCCATTTTGAGTTTATCTTTGTGTATGGTGAAAGAGAGTGGTCCAGTTTCATTCTTCTGCGTGTGGATGTCCAATTTTCCCAGCACCATTTATTGAAGAGACTGTCTTTCTTCCAGTGGATAGTCTTTCCTCCTTTATCGAATATTAGTTGACCATACATTTCAGGGTCCACTTCTGGGTTCTCTATTCTGTTCCATTGATCTATGTGTCTGTTTTTGTGCCAGTACCACACTGTCTTGATGACCACAGCTTTGTAGTACAACCTGAAATCTGGCATTGTGATGCCCCCAGCTATGGTTTTCTTTTTTAAAATTCCCCTGGCTATTCGGGGTCTTTTCTGATTCCACACAAATCTTAAAATAATTTGTTCTAACTCTCTGAAGAAAGTCCATGGTATTTTGATAGGGATTGCATTAAACGTGTAAATTGCCCCGGGTAACATTGACATTTTTACAATATTAATTCTGCCAATCCATGAGCATGGAATATTTTTCCATCTCTTTGTGTCTTCCTCAATTTCTTTCAGAAGTGTTCTATAGTTTTTAGGGTATAGATCCTTTACCTCTTTGGTTAGGTTTATTCCTAGGTATCTTATGCTTTTGGGTGCAATTGTAAATGGGATAGAGCCCAGTACTTTTCCATACAAAGGATTCCCTATGCCTATTGACTTCTTCCTCTCAGCTGTTGATCTAATGTTGGATTCAATCTTTCTATAAGAAATAGCCTATGTTTGTTTTTTTTGCTGTTGAGTTTAATAAGTTCTTTATAGATCTTGGAAACTAGCCCTTTATCTGATACGTCATTTGCAAATATTTTCTCCCTGTCCAATCATGAAATGGGCAAAAGACATGAAGAGAAATCTCACAGAGGAAGACATGGACATGGCCAACATGCACATGAGAAAATGCTCTGCATCACTTGCCATCAGGGAAATACAAATCAAAACCACAATGAGATACCACCTCACACCAGTGAGAATGGGGAAAATTAACAAGGCAGGAAACCACAAATGTTGGAGAGGATGTGGAGAAAAGGGAACCCTCTTACACTGTTGGTGGGAATGTGAACTGGTGCAGCCACTCTGGAAAACGGTGTGGAGGTTCCTCAAAGAGTTAAAAACAGACCTGCCCTACAACCCAGCAATTGCACTGTTGGGGATTTACCCCAAAGATTCAGATGCAATGAAACACCGGGACACCTGCACCTCAGTGTTTCTAGCAGCAATGTCCACAATAGCCAAACTGTGGAAGGAGCCTCGGTGTCCATCGAAAGATGAATGGATAAAGAAAATGTGGTCTATGTATACAATGGAATATTCCTCAGCCATTAGAAACGACAAATATCCACCATTTGCTTCAACGTGGATGGAACTGGAGGGTATTATGCTGAGTGAAGTAAGTCAATTGGAGAAGGACAAACAGTGTATGTTCTCATTCATTTGGGGCATATAAATAATAGTGAAAGGGAATAGAAGGGAAGGGAGAAGAAATGTGTGGGAAATATCAGAAAGGGAGACAGAACATAAAGACTCCTAACTCTGGGAAACGAACTAGGGCTGGTGGAAGGGGAGGAGGGGTGGGGGTGGGGGTGAATTGGTGACGGGCACTGAGGGGGGCACGTGACGGGATGAGCACTGGGTGTTATTCTGTATGTTGGTAAATTGAACACCAATAAAAAATAAATTTATTTAAAAAAAAATGAAATAGCCTATGTTTGTGGCTAAGTAGTTTTCTAAGCCTTCTTTTTGCCTGTATGAGATCAGGGGTCCTGGTGCCTTTTTTCATCCTTTAATATAACTATCTTTTTTCAGTTTAAGAGATATAGTTCTTTTATTTTTTATAAACTTCATGTGTATCAATCTACAATCCATTCCAACACATGACACCACACCCATACAAATCTCCAAAATAGGCTCTTCTTTAGTTGAGCCCTCAAGACCCTTAGAATCCCAATATTTAAAAGGAAAAGGCCGGGGGCACCTGGGTGGCTCAGTGGTAATGTGTCTGTCTTTGGCTCAGGTCATGATCCTGGGGTCCTGGGATTGAGTCCCATTTCAGGCTCCCCACAGGGAGCCTGCTTCTCCCTCTGCCTATGTTTCTGCCTCTCTGTGTGTGTCTCTCACCAATGAATGAATAAAATCTTAAAAAATAAATAAATAAAAGGAGAAGGCCTATGGGTTTTGCCAAATAAATCATTTTGTCTAGCTGAATGGATCTATCAGATTGGCTAGAACTGGGTGGTGGGCAGGAGCTGGAAGGAACTCTTGGTGAAACAACCAAGATTGGCCTTAGGGAGACTATTAGGGCTGAAGTCTCTCTGGGATCTTAAAAAAAAAGATTTTACACTTTGACCCTTTGACTTTCACCTTCTCACCCTAGTGACTTTACTTCACTAAATAGGACCATGAATTGGATCTTTTCTCTCAGGCTATTTTCTACTTTTAGCAGTTTTTGTTGGGTTGGAAAAGACTGTCCTGAGTTCCTAAGGATTTCTTCCATATTATGCAAGAAAACTTAAGAAAATTTTCCTAAGTTTCTCTCTCATTTTTCATTTTGTTATGGGTAGCTGGAAGAATCTGTGACTGCAGATCTCTGTAGCAAGATTTTTGAGATCATTAGGTTGCTTTTCTATTTTCCATATTGCTGCAGGCAACAGTTTGCTAACTGTTCTGTCTGTGTATAACTCAGCTGCCCTTTTCACTGGCCTTCAATAACATTTCCCTCGTTGTCCTTGAAGCCCTAATAGTCTCCCTAAGGCCAATCTTGGTTGTTTCACCAAGAGCTCCTTCCAGCTCCTGCCCACCACCCAGTTCTAGCCAATTTGATACATTTTGTGCGTTTTGTTTGTTATCATAACATCTCACTTTCAGGCACCAGACTCTGTCCCACTTATCTATTACTTCATAAACAATTACCCCCAAAACTTGGAAGCTCAAAACAAGAAATGGTTTTTTAATATCTCATGATTTTGTGAATCAGTAATTTGGACTTTTCTTGTATGGAATGTTTAGTGATGCCATTTGGTAGTATTCAGCTGCTGGATGGGATGGTGTGGAGGGTCAGATTGGCTTCACACACATTTCTGGTCCCTAAGCAGGGTGGCTGGATGGCTGAACTCATCTGGGATTTTTTTGAACACATTACCTAAATCTGGACACTTTAACTTGTAGGTCTTAAGGTAGATGGATTGTTTACACAGCAGCAGCCCAAGCCTTAAAGAGAGAGAATGTTCCCAGAGACAAGTTCAAGATGGGGTCATTTAAGGCCCTGGATTAGAAACTGATTCAAGTATATTTCAACTATATTCTAGTAGTCAAAGCAGTTACAGAACTCCCTCTAGTTATAAATATATTCTAGTGCAGTAATCATAGAGGCACTGCTCTATGGGAATAGTCTCAAGGAAGTTTTGGTCATGTTGAATCTCTACACCTCCTATTACTATTTTCATTGAACTATAATAAACCAAGACTCTTGAGGTATGGAAAAATTTTTCTTGTAACAAATATTTGGAAAATTTGAAGTCTTGAAACTTGGTTGTCAATTAGTCATCATTCTATTCAGAAAAAAAATCCTCTTTTTAAGAATTAAATTACACTCTAAAAATGATCTAGTCCTGTTTAGACCATGCCTTTAACATTAAAGAATAAGAAGCTTCCTGTTAAATATCAGTTCTGCCACTTATTAGTTTTATTATCCCAGTTGAGCATCTTGATTTTCTAAATTGTAAAATAGGGTGTAGGGGGCTATATCTACGGTATGCATATAATTTTGTCTAAACTGGGGGCACTTTGAGCAATACTAAAAATGAGGTGACCATGCCTTTTTGATAAAAATCTCAAATCTAAAAAAAAAAAAAAGCTCAAATCTGAGGCTAAATTAGGTAAATGAGGACACATTTACCTTTCCACTTCTCAAGGTTCTTGTGATGATCAAATAAGACTATGTATATTAACAAGCATTCAATATTATAAAATGTGAAATAGAGGCAAGATGGTGGTATTATTTCAAATGCTTTTGGGGCTATTATTTATATCTTCTATTTAGACTTGTAAAATTGCTACTAAATCTGTTTGAATCACTTCCAATATTTAATAACACTTAATGCACGCTGCTTCTCCCTGATTGCAGAACTGGCATCTTATATTTTAAGAGAGTTTCTTTTTATTCTATTCCCAGGGAATTCTGAAGAAAGCTGATCACTATCCAGCTTTGAACAGTAACCTTCCCCACCTATTACAGCTACTTCTGTTAAAGTTGGACTTTTTTTTTTTTAATTTTTTTTTTTATTATTTATTTATGATAGTCACAGAGAGAGAGAGAGAGAGAGAGGCAGAGACACAGGCAGAGGGAGAAGCAGGCTCCATGCACCGGGAGCCCGACGTGGGATTCGATCCCCGGTCTCCAGGATCGCGCCCTGGGCCAAAGGCAGGCGCCAAACCGCTGCGCCACCCAGGGATCCCAAAGTTGGACTTTTTTTTTTCAGACTAAGTAATATCAGGTCCTTTATGTCCTATGTTTCATCTTCTTAATACAGTTTGATATTCATTACAGTTGCTCCTCAATGGTTTTAAGTTATAAATTTTAGTTTTCAAGCTGATCACCTATTAAATAAAATTATCCTTTTACTTAAATGAAAATCTTTAACTTAGCACATACATTGAAACCATTCTAAAATATACTAATTTAGAATGGTTTGTCTTAGACAATTTCAATAAATCATACTGATCTTCTAGGCCCACAATATTATGCTTAACACTTTGGCTTTATGTCTTACGAATTATTGCCTGACACTAGGTGTAGTTATAGGTTGCTGGTCTTGATATATTTGGTAATCCTAGAGTAACAGAAACATGGAAGATCAACTCTGAATAATATCTGAAATAGAATTTTCTCCAAAATAAAACTGCTCTTCAAAGACAGGACATTTTTTTCCTTGTGGAAGTCGGAGGTAACAGATAGTAGCTCAATCACCAGCTAGAACTTTGGTATAGGAAAAGGTAAGGAACAAAGTCAGATCATTCCTAGCAGCACTTTTGACTCAATCAGCTATTCAGGGAGTTAACCAATAATTCTTTATATTATCATCCTATAGGTCCATGATCAGACCGTGGCTTGGATTTGTAAAGAGCCTTATTGCATGAAAAAAAGAGTTGCAATCTCTGTGTTCAAAAACAATGAAATACAACCAGAAATGCGGTCAAACTTGCCAGATGTACAATAAAGAGAAATGAATACTTACAAAATAAGAGAGCTGATAAGAAAGGGTGAGTTAGCCTGTTGGAGTTAGGTTCAAGTCCAGAGCCGGTAACATATCTATCAGAGGGCTTAGTTAATGTATGTACATGCATGGAGGAGTCCCAGTGAGGTAGTGTTAATGAAGTTCAGGAAATGCTATCATATTCAAGTTTAAAATACATAGGTGATACTAGAAAACTGCTTCAAGATGATATTTTAAAATCATAACATAAACCCTATTCTTTCAGGGTTTGATATACCCATGTCATTTTAAATTTAATGCCATATTAGTTGAACATCCTTTGGATTTTGGTTAGGAATGTTATTTAATTTATTGCATATTTTTTCTACTTCTATAGTAGGCTTTTATCTTGCTGTAAATCTCAAATATTTTCTTGCAAATTACTACAAAGTATCAGTGGTGCTTGATTAAGCAACATCAATCTAAATGGAAGAAGTGCCAGCCTTGCACATAGTGTCAACAATAGACTTAATAATGCTATGAATTGTGAGTTTCCACTATTGTGTTACGAATGAGAATTACGAGCACTCTCTTTTCCTCTTTTTTAAAGTATGTCATTACATTTTTAAAAGGGAAACAATAATTAAAGAAACACTCCACAGTGCATGGTTTCATTGCTATATTCAGTAGAGAGTCACTTGTTTTGATAAATTCTTTACCAGTAACTCTGATTATGAGAATCACTTATTTAAAAGTGATTGTAATAGTCATAAGACAGAGTTCATTGTTTTCGTTTTGTAGAGGTTGCATTATAGGAAATAAAATAGACTTTCTCTTTCTGCATTTTCTTGTCATTAGATTATGTCTGCAGTACATTTGTATATAGCTACTTTTTTTTTATTATGTAGGCTATTCAGAGATGATAAAATGAAAATTCAAAGTCTTCAAAAGTTTTTAAAATAATACTTTAAAAATTCCAGCTGGTAATCTTTGACATTAAGAACATGATTCAAAACAATAGTATTTGTTGAGTTGAATTAAATATATTTTATTCTTTAAATATAATGCCATTTAACATTTAGTTCTGAGACAATAAAGCCAATGTTATTGCAGCAACAATGCTTCCTTCATTAAAATTATACATTATACTTGAGTTATTGCCAATTATAGAAGGCTTTGGGCTTATTGCACATTTTAAATTATTAAGGACAAAAATCATTATTTTTAAACTACATTTGGATTGACTATGCCCTAACTTGACCAAATAGTCTTCTAACCACCCTGTAACCTGGTTATCTTTCCCTGAAGACTTTCTTAGTATGTCTCAAGGTAAGAAAGTCCTAACTTTTTACTATTTTTAGGTATTTATATCAGGCTTTAAAATGCTTTACATTTCAAGTATTGAGTTATTAATTACAATAATTCTAACTAAAGTTATTAGTTATTGTATAGTTGAATATATTTTAGATCAAATTCTTGCTCTTTTGACCACACTGTTGAATTTTATCTACTCTCTGTTTTTCCCTTAGTGAATTGCATAGTCCATATTCAGACATAGTATTAATACTGTTTATTTAATCAGTTTTTGTTTTAAAACTGTCTCCATTATTATGGACATTATTATTTCTCAATTAATAAAGGTTTAAATAAAATGGCTTTTATTTGACCAATTTAAATTTTACTCATTATGTCAGTTACAATGCAGATTTAATGCTGCTATTTTATAAATTTGTTAAAATACTCCTATACAAAACTAAGATGGCCATTGGGATCGAGTCGTCTCAGCATAGGACAATAAAAGGACAGAGGAGTATAAGGATCATTTTATTTCTCTACTACTAATATTATCTGTGGGACTTTGGGCATTTCATTTAATATGTCTGAGGTTTAGTGGACATATTTGTAGAATGAGGAAACTAGTATTTATGTGTTTGAAAGCAAGAAATTCTCTTGAGCTATTCTTTTTTTTCCTGAGCCATCTTCTTATTCTAAGATCTCAGATTCCATGACTGTTGATTTCTTTCTTGGTTTGGAGCATTTGGATTTTAAGTGTTTATTGATAGGCTCGAGATTATGCCTATAAGCCTCTTGGTAGCTAATCTCTATTTTGAAAAGTTTGGTCATTGACATCTATTGATTCCAACACTGTTTATGTTTACTGAAGGTTTATATAACACTGGATGTAGATTTGTTGGAATGTGGTCAGGAATCTGCAAAAAAAAAAAAAAAGAAAAAGAAAGAAAGAAACCAAGTATGAGCAAGTGTGAGCAGATGGCCAAAACAATACAAAGAGAAGAACCTATAAGGGACACATTAAATGAGGAGGTTTGAAAGCATGTTAGATCTATGACACTGTCAAAAAAAGAATTACTTTAAACTGGGATCAACTCTCTTAACCGTTACCCTGCTTCTTTGAAATATTTGGTGGAAAGGAGGGGGAGGTGCAGAAGGTAATAACATCTGGCCTAAGGAATGGACATGAATCTTGACCAGAACATTAAAGATTATTTTTTTCCATTGTACAGATAATATTTTAAATTAATTGATAAATTAATGATTAGTGCTGACCACTATAGAATATGGTACCCTAAACTGTAGGTTCACAGGAACCAACACTGGTATCTCTATTAACTATATTTTACATTTGTGAAATTTTTAAGGGTCTCATGGATATCCATATAATCATCAATTTTTCTTTATTAGGTGTTTTGTGTGTATGTGTGTGCATGCACACACTCAATGTTACTTAAGGAAAGGATATTGGGTATTATAAATAGATCTTAACAATGATATGTCATGTATTTGGCAAAAATACATCAATTGAAATGTATGTTATGTTTACATATAATATTTTGTATATATTGTGCTGCTTAGCAAACTGTATATTGGGAGTAGACCGCTACATTTAACAGAATTTTACAATACTTCAAGTAGTTTCAAGAGTCTTGTAGAGAAACAAAATGCCAAAATGCTGGGGACTAGACATGGAACACAGTACATAAGAAAACATTTAACAAAAATGGTATGAATGAGTGAGGCCTTACTTGGAAAATAATGAAATGACATTCCAAAGAAGGACGAATTACTTGTGCAAAGCCTGGGAAATGAGAGCAGAGTGTGGTCAAGGCATGTTGTATTAAAAAGTTGGAGAATGGAAGAGAGACAGATCATGGGACTGTAAATTGAGTGTCAAGTTTTCAGCAACACTAACTAGGAAATGTCAATAATTCATCACTGTTTGGCAAATGTCTTAAAAAGATAAAAATATAGTGTAGGAGATCCCTGGGTGGCTCGGCAGTTTAGCACCTCCCTTCGGCCCAGGGCATGATCCTGGAGTCTCAGGATCGAGTCCTGCATCAGGTTCCCTGCATGGAGCCTGCTTCTCTCTCTGCCTGTGTCTCTGCCTCTCTCTCTCTCTCTCTGTGTCTCTCATGAATAAATAAATAAAATCTTTAAAAAATATATATATATAGTATAACTTGTCCTCAATAAAATCTTATGCTTACATATTATATATTTATATACCTTATCTAAATATAATTTATACTAAAAAAATAGAATTTATACTCAATGGATTAAAGTAAATTTACTAATGTACTTAGCTATGTGGTAGCTGGACTATTTTTAGGTGGATCTGCTGTTTACACAACCGAGACTTGAATGAATTTGTGGTTTTTACTTATGTATAAGTCAAAGGAATTTTTTTTACATGAATATGGGAATTTTTAATACCCTTTAGTATCATACCCTCAGAGCAAATTCATCAATAGAAACTATGGATAATCTGTTAAATGAGAGGAACATAATGCACTATTTTAATCTATTGGCTATAATGAAATTAAAATATTGTCATTACTTCCAAATTTCACAATTTTTTTACTTATGAATTTGTCTGGTGACTAATGGAAAAAAGTAAACATATTAAGCTAATTTGGTGCTCCAAATTTTTTCAGAGTACCTCGAAACAGGTGTTTTACCCTGTCCTATAGTCCAAATGTAAATCAATCAATATTCAATCATTTAAAAGATTTTAAGTGACATATTTTAGTTTAATATTCATATTATATTACTTGATATGTCATAATTCTCATAAGTTAATGGCTGCATTCAGAAATGAAATCTCTCCCAACAGCCTCCAAAACCCTGCAGATAATCAAAAATAACATTACCTGTAGCATATGGCTAGTGATAACTAGGGGACAAAGATTCTAGACACTACAATTCACACTGAATGAGTCAATAAATATTCAAAATAAATAGAAGCAGCCTCTTGACCTTTCAAGAAAATAAAAAATTAGATGGAAGAAAGATGATGAGAAGTGATTTTGTGGGGACAAAATTCTGATCACATCAAGTAGGGTTCAACCTTGGTAGAAGAGAGTCCTATTCCCAATGAGGAAATGTTGAGAGGAAGTCTGGTAGCTAGTAGATTAGATTAAAGGGGGACACTGGGAAAGCATATGAGACCAGAGAAGATAGCAAACTTGGGAAGATACTATATCCAAGAGCAAGGGCAGCAGTATAGATGTGAGAAGTATGAATTTGAGGCTTGGAAGCTTGGTTGTAAAAGAAGAAAAAGCATTTGAAGATAAAGAGCTAAGGATCAAGGAAATGCTCCAATATGAATTAGAATAAATACAAGAATAAAAGGCAGCTATGAAACTCAAAACGGAAACATCAGAATCGTATAATGTAAGAATGCTGACTGAACTAAAAAAATAATTGAAGAAAAAGATGGTCATACCAATAGTAGAGCAGTAAATTAATTACAAGATGCCCAAGGGAAATTAGACATGTTTGTTAATAGTAAAAGATACAGAAAATAAGAATGAAAAAGAGCCACAAGAATAAAAATAATAAGTATGAGAAAAGACCAGAGGGAAAAAAAAGATTAATATAATAGGAATCCAAGAAGAACAAAAACAAAACAATAGAACAGAATTGATATTTAAAATGACAATCTAAGAAAACTTTCCTGAATTAAAAGAATGCTTGATTTTACATATTGAAAAAGTCCTCCATCTGCTGGCAAAAATTTACTTTGAAATATACTCTAGTAAAAATGCTGGACTTTAAAGATTAGGAAAAAAAAATCCTTCAGGCTTTAAGATTAAAAAAAAGAAGAAGAAGCAGCAGCAGCAAGACACTTAAAAAGGAGAGGAAACTAACTTGGCATTGGAATTCTGGATGGCAACACATAAATCAAGAACACTGAAGAAATGTTTTTAAGAAACTCAAGGATAGAATGACAAGGACTTTAAATCCAGTCAAACCGTCTTCTAAAAATTAGGCTAAAGCAAAAACAGTTTAATCCTGCAAGAACTCAAAAACTCTTATACCTTCAAACTCTTCTCCAGGAAACTACCGTGGAGCAAATTTTATCTAACCTTTCAATGCTAGGGGAATTTTCGGGAAATAGATTGACATTAAAAACTGAAAACATTTAGATGGATATAAGTATGGAAGAAAACCAAGTAATTTTTATATGTGCTTGACAAAGTAGAGATAATGCAACTAAAAAGAAAATGAGAAAAGGGAGAAAGTGTCATATAGGAAAAGCTAATGAAATGTCATGTAATTATCATTTTGGACTAAAAGAAACATTACTTCAAGCTGAGAAAATAAATCAGAGATGCTTATGTAAGGGAAAGGAGGGCTAAGGAGAATATACATAAGTATTAGTATAAAAGTAATCATTAGAAAAATTACATATTTTTCTATCAAAACAGTGGAAAAAGAGCAAGGAAAATAGAAAACATAGTAAAACACAATAATAATAATGTAATTAATTATACCTGTATGTCTGTCTATCTCTCTCTGACAGAACTGAGACCAATCTCTCTGACAGAACTGAGACCAACTATATCAGTCATATCAACATATTTAAATGAGATTAATCACTTATTGAAAAAAAAGAGGCCTTTTCAAACTTGACTTGCAAAGAAAAACCTAACTACGCAATGTGCAAGTTAATACATGAAATAAAGAGACTCAGAAAGACTAAAAATAAATAGTATTGGTAAAGCTATACCACGTGTATTGCACACTTTTGTGCACCATTCTAAGTCCTCTTCTGACCTCAGACACTGCTGTGGCTACTGGTTCCAAGTAGACGTTGGACCTGTATGAACTTGACAGTGCCTCACCTTGAACCCATGCCCTCTATCTCACTTCCAGTAGAAGGGATTATGTGATGTCACGGCATTGACTGCTCAAGAAAACCTGCGCAGCAGTTATGGACAACCCAGAAATGTAAAAAAAAAAACAAAAAAAAAAAACACCCACAGAGCCAGCCTTGAATAAGTGAGAGCAGATGCCTGTGATAAAAAAAATTCTGCCTTTCATCCCCTGGAAACCGGTGTGGTTCATAGGGCTACACAAATAGTCCTGCAGGGTCCAGAACTAGGTATCTGTAACTATAGCCAATTTTATAAGCCCATATAATTTGATTCTGTTGGCTTTGCCTCCTTCCTTATTTCACCCCACCCATCCATGACTTCAGTTCTTTGGGAGTGGTCCCCTTAAGCTATGGTTTTGGTCTAAGCCGCCAGTCAAATCAAACAAAAAAACAAAACGCAAAACAGGGATCCCATTTTTTCTATCCAACAAGCTTGAATTCAAGATTCAAAGTATTTAACAAGGCTTGAAAGGACTTTTATAGAACTCGAAGCTACATAATACATAGAGAGAATGTAGGAACTTTAAGGACACATACATAACCATTATAGATATACGTGTGCCAAATAACACAGCCACTTACAGAATGTGCAGAGACACCATAACAATATCAGTTTCTATATGAACCAAAGTCCCTTTAAATGTAAAAAATACATAGATCTATGAGACTTAAAGCACACAATTAATATGGTAATTAACTTTTAAAATTAATTTAATTTTAGAAATATATGTTGAAGGTGGGAACCTGAAAATTGAGAAAAAACCGTGGTTTCAATTGCCCAAGAATCTTGACTCTATACCCACGCTGACTCTATGCCAATCAAAAACAAAAACAATTCACTAAATGCCACAGAGAAAAATAATATGGACGACATTCTGTGGTCAAATGCAGTAAATACAGGCGTTTAGCGACAAAACTTTAAAGAGGTCCCTCTTGTCTAGAAATCTACAAAACCTCTTATTAAACAATTCTTAGGCCAAAGAGGAAGGCATAAACATCCAAAAACAATGATGATGGAAATACTACAGAACAGAATTTCTGGGATACCACTGAAGCAGTGATCAGAGGAATTAAATAATTAGGGCAATAAAAATGAAGGCAAAGGACTCGTGGCTCCCTGTTGGCATATCAGGAGCTTGAAAGTTGCCTCTTGGTCCTCACAAGTAAAAAGCTGCATGGATTGAAAAATCAACATCTCCTGGATCTGTAAGAGACGGGAGGACCCAGGAAAAACTGCTGCTCCTAAAGTGGGCGACACAGGCAGGTGCACACAAGGGGCCACGGCTTCCACTGAGGAGAGGGGGCTCAGGGGTGGAGAGACCTGCAGAAACCCGAGTCCAGACAGGAAAACCCGACCTGTGATTGGCGAAGTGCTGGAGGCTCAGCGAGGAGCATTCTGAGGCTGCAAACCCCAGGAGGGCCCAGTCTGGGAGGGGAGGAGAGGCACATTACTGTGCGATTTACCTCCAGGAGGTGGGTCAAGTTCGCCTGGTATCAGAGAAAAAGGCCCTTAGGCTGCCAGCAGGGGGAAGGAAAAGAAACCAGTGTGAAAAGCACTTGGAAAAAAAAAAAAAAAAAAAAAGCCCCTGAGCACTCTCACCTTCCTAAGGAGGCCTGCCCGCAGGGGCAGCTAGTTAACCAGAGCCTCACCTGCTGGGGTGTCCCCAGGAGCCTAGCCCACCTGGAGGAAGGGAAAACCCGACTCCAGCCCTCCTGTAGCATCAAAACACAGGGGACAGAGTGCGGAGAGGAGCTGAGAAACACCTGGGAGGAAACTGAGGCATGAGACCAGCTTGGGCAAAATGTGGTTATTCGTGGCAAGAGGCCCGAGGTGCAGGAGGTGGCGCAGGGGCAAGAGCCCGGGAGGCCCGGAGGGGCGTGTGCGGCGTCACCTCCCTTCACCTCCCTCCGCTGCGGCCCAGGTCTGCGGGGCTTGTCCTGCTAACAGGGACCCAGGTAACCCTCCTTGGGCCCTGCTGTGTCCTAAGCAACCGGCTTGCGGAGAAATGCGAGGCTCAGCAGCTCCAGCGTGCTTCTCTGCTGCACAGAACCTTCTCCCCAAATTCGCACCGGCTCCGCGGTCCCAGGGGGCGAGCGGGAGCTGGGGGGCTGTGGTCCCCTGGCCGTCAGCGCTAAGTGGGGGGGCGCCCCGCGGCCCACCCCCGCCTGTGCCCGCAGAGGAGCCGGAGCTCCGAGGTGTCACTGTCCCTGCCCTTCTCATTAGCATTCAGTTGTGGTCCGTTGCTTATGATGAGATAGGACAAGCATTTTCAGGGTGCTCCATTAAATTTCTTCCTAACGCCTGAATCTCTTTATGATAGTGGGGCGATAAGATGCCCTTGTCTTCCCTGTCCTTTTATTATTCACTCCAACCTGGTGCTCGACTGTCTCCATTCACCCATTCTGAAGCCTCCTTTTCCTAATCTTTGTAGATTATTTCTCCATTTTTTTGAAGACCGGGCAGTTGGCTCTTAAATGTTTCCTGCGGTCCTTTCATTTCACTGAATTTTAAATATTTCAGCCAATTTGAAGAGTTCATAATGATGAATAAGATTAAGCTTGGAGCTTAACCTTTTGAAACTGGGTGACGCGTTAACTCGGCTGGAACGCTGGTTAATTTAACAGCAGGAGTTGAATTAACTTGTCACAGCTCTGCCATTGTTACATTTCCTGCTCCTGCTCCTTGTCCCAATCTCACAGAGCTTGGTTGTCCTGGGACCGGGGGTGGGGGGACGTGTGTGTGTGTGTGTGTGTGTGGAGAATAGGAGGGCAGTGGGAAAAGAAAGGCGGTGGGCATTGTTGGGATGGTGGCAGGGTGACCAGGGCTGTCCGGGCGAGGAATCCATGTCATCTGGAGAAGACTACAAGGGGACCGCAGAGAGGGGAGCCTGGGAAACACAGGCCAGTGCAAGGAGGCTTGGGGGGGGGGGGGGTGGGCGTGCAGTGAGGATGGGACAGGGGCTGAGACAAGAAAGAGAGGCCTCGTTAGGAGGAGGCAATGCAATAAGGTGTGAGTTTCTTGGAAATGCCTCGTGTTGGGCACATTAGAAGTTCTGCAGTCTGGCCACAAAAACAGCATGATCTGCTTAAGAATATCCCTCGTATTAGGCGGCAATGGAAAAGTTGAACCATAGGAATGATCATGGAGGGGATCTCAGCCAAGAGAGAGTTCCTCTAAGTCCGGCTCTGCAGGAATCTTTGTTTGGTGGGTGTGTGGATGGCTGTCAGACGATCGGGTGGGGGTGGGGTGGGGGCTTGGGTCAGAGGTCAAGCAGCCCAGGCACTGCAGGGCTGGATGCTCTGTGCAGGTGTTGCTCGCTTACCCCACGATTAACCCTCGGATGTGTGGTGTCTGGGGTTTGCGATGCCTTCCCAGACGGGATGCTCTTGTGCAAGACAGTGAGCTGCTCTTCCTTCCAGGCAGAGGCCTAATGACACGGGAACCAGTCGGCTGAGAAGCAGCAGCCACTTTGAGGCCCATCGATAGAGATCACCTGCAGCCCATCTTCCTTGCAATTGTTTCAGGAGTGCCTTAGCTTGACACGGAAAGGACATTTTCTTTTCTATTTGTAGGACTTCGTTTCAAGGCTGATGTTATTCGATGGGTGCTCTAACAGGTTTTCAATTTCCGAGGTAGTTGCCTGCAAAGACTGTTGGCCGTTCAGGAGCCTAACCAGTGCTCAGTAGCTGGATCTGAAGCGGATTACTAAGGATTCCAGGGCCTTTTGCTTCTGTCCAAAATTACTTTAAAGTCTCGGGAACAGATGGCGGGGCTGTGTGTGATGGATCAAGAGAATGAGGCAAGTGGAGAAAAGGTGAAAGGGATAAGTAGGAGATAGAGGACAAAAGGAAGGTAAAAAAAAAAGTGTGATAAGAGAGGAAAAGAATGAAGAATTTCTTGTTTAGTTTCAGTATAGAAACTATGCTCTGAAGGCGTTTTAAATTCACCAATCGATGTTAAAAGGCACAAAGAAAGTTTTGAATCCAGGTGGCTAGAAAGCAATGCACTGAAAAGTAAACATGATCAAAGGGATTGGTGAATCAGTGGGTAAGGTGGAACTTTCCTCCCGTGCCACAAGCAGTTCGTTGAGTGCATGCTTGTTTTGCATTAGAGGGTCCAAGCAGAGGCACCATTGCTGGTGAAGGTTGTGCAGAATTTGGGGATATAAATCTGGGTAGCAGCTTATACTGTGATGATGGCATAGCTACACACTTCTTTTTCTATGGAGGTAAACATGAAAAAAAAAATTCCCACCATCCAGGTATAAGTCTCATAATAAAATAACACCTAATGTGAGACGGATTTGTCTCGTTCTCTAGCATAAGAATTTAATTTTCAAGTTCTAAGGGATCCTTAAGTTATTTGGTGTCTAGATGATGAGCTCCAGGGGCAGCGCCACATAGAAACAATAATGCCATCCTTGAACATCACGCTTCTTTACATTGCTTGGCACACCCGAGTTTGATTGGACTTGGCGCTTCTGCCCGAAAAGGACAGTTCTGATAAAAATGAATGGCACGGAAATTTCCACCGTCTCAGATGAATAAAACAATGACTTCCAAGCTATGTTTCATGGAATAGTAAATGGAATGAGACTCCATGAAAAAAGAGATTTCGAGACTTTAGGACTGTGTATATCCAGGATGTGGTAAAGAACTTCCCAAATGTATGGACCCCAGAATCATTTTTTTCCCCCATTGAATACCAATCACTACATTTTAGAACAGAACTGTGCTTTCTAAGAATATCGTAGTCAGCCTTTCACTGAGTTTTCACGAACATGTTCAGAAATAGCTGACCTGCTTGTAGCCTGTTTAGAGATGGGTGAGAATTTGACATTCCCAGTGCCACCAGTATGATTTAATGTTATAGGTTTGACATAAGAAATATTTAGCTATTTATGTCATGTGAGCTTGGGCAGTGCCTTTAGTTTGTTGTGACACCTGTTTGGGGTGGAGAGCATCCCGGTTAACTTTGTGTGAACCAGTGAAAGAAGGTGCCAGGGAGTCACTACCAGGAAAACCAACTGGCGAAGTTTCAGGGCTTCTGTGCACATGCTGAGAATGTGCATTCTGTAGCCTGATTGGGGGGCGGGGGGCGCATGGGCTGCTGTGCTGTGTCTGAGCAGGACATCCGTACTCCTAGTCAAATGGCCATCCAGGCACCTCAGTGCTTCTTTATGGGCCTGTAATTTCTATTATGACTTTAGACTGTCATCTTTCAGCATATTTTCATTTATTGTTTTTAGCTACAATCAGGGCAGTAATAGGAGAGCAGTTCTAGGGAGTGAATGTGCAGATAAAATATGTAGACCCTGGCAATAGTGAGGCCTACTTAGCCACACCTCATATTTCAGTTCACAGAAATGTGTGTGGGGGCTGACATAAGTACTCCCTGTTGTGTTATTGCTTATGGCTCAGTAGTCCTTTGAGAAGACCGGAGAATAAAGGACTGCAGAGAGCGGGTGTTGTCGGAATGGCAGTGCTAGAGAGGGTGCCTACGAGCACCCGAGAGAGTTTTATGTTTCTTAACAAATGTTTTCTTGATGTTACCCTCAAATCCCACCTGTGTTTCCTTCTCTCGCCATCCACATCAGTCGCCTCTTTGCTTTTCAGACTTCCTTTTGAGGCATCAATGAACCTAAAGGAAACCAGCATGGTGGGAATTTCGTGACAACTTGCAGCATATCGCTTTCTTGGCAGCAATGCGACTAAATGGCATTCAGGCTCTCACTGCAGGGCCACAGCTGATCAATAATTTCCAGGAGCCCCTTCTGACTGTGTCAGAAGCAAAACCAAGGAATGTGACTAGGCCAGTTAGAAATAGCACCCTGACAGGAAAATTCTAGGGCAGTCAAAAGATAAATTGTAACATTTGGTTATATTACTATGTGTTAAGGCTCTTTCTTGACAGGAGACAGTTGGTTCCCATTTGAAGGCTGCAGAGGGCTTTAACTAAGCATAGAGATAGGAGTGTCACAAAGGAGTGTTTCAAACAGCTACATTAAGAAATCGAGGTTGTCAAATCGCCCCTTGTGATTTTAAGGATGAGAAATGATCATCCAGGTAGATACTAAAAGGTTCCATTAGAAAACTATTTTAAATGCTGTTACCCGGGTAAAGCCTCCCCTAATGAAATGGAAATAATGTTATGATTTCTGAACTTTTTTTTTTCCCTTACTTTTCTTTCAGGAAAGTCTCTCACATGGCAATATAATACAGTTATATTTTTCTCAGCAGATTATTTTTCCTTTGTAGTAGTAGTGGGTATAGTTATATAGATAGTTGCTGCATGATTAACTAGGAATTCCAATTTTTAAAAATCTTAAATAATACAATGCCTGTCCCGAATAGGCTAAATATTAGAGAACTTGATCGGTGTTTTTGAGTGATGAAGAAAACAAAAAATTCACTCCTTTTCTTTGTTTTGTGCATGTGGAGAGTAGAAGACAGACTTATATCATGGCCATCAATGCTATCTTGGCTGGGGATAAGAAAAAGGCAACTCAATTCTTGGGCTCCTTGACCAGTTTCCATAAATTAGCAAACTGAAGGTCAGACTCCTTGAGGAGTCCTTTAGGTCATTATCGGTCAATGTAATATTTGGAAGGAGATTTCCCAGACTCTAAAGCATTTGCTCATGATTTAATACAGAACTAAGTCCTGGTTAGTGCCAAAAAGTTGGTACTAACAGGTATTTATGCTGCTTTCAGGCTCAGTTATTCCATCTGTAAAATGGTGATAATTTATATTTATTACATTCATTTCAAAACTGTTGTAAAGAGATAACTGATACACAGAAATTAATATAGGCTCTTAGTTAATGTGTTAAACATAGTTAATGGTATTCAACACCATCATCATCATTGTTGTCTTCCTCCTCGACCAAATGGCAAAGTGACTTGTAGAGTTAGGTGGGGTAATTGCTTTCTCAAAGGACTGAGGTTCATATTGGTCAGCACTTTGAAAGGGCCAGACTTGGCAGAGAAGAGGAAAAGAATATTCAAGTTTAGAGGAAATATTTTGCCATATACTTGGGGGCAATGATACATTAACTCAATTTTGTGGAGGATCTTTTTTACCTCAGTTTTTATTTAAATTCCAATCAGTTAACATGCAATGTAATATTAGTTTCAGATGTGGAATTTAGTGATTCATCACTTCTGTACAACACCCAGTGAGCAGGACTCAATGGATAGAGTTGAGAGGAGGAGTAGCATATGTGTGGCAGGGCGATGATGGTGGTGGTGGTAATTAATAGGGTCTTTATTCAGTTGTTCAAGGAAACATTGAAGGACCGCTGTTTTATGCCAATCAAAATACCTGACACTGGATTTAAAAGATACATAAACAAAAATTTCTGCATTCAAGGAGCTCACAGTTTAATGGGGCGTCAGATAATGAACTCTTCCATGTGAAAAGTGTTATAAAATAGAGATATGTACAAGGTACGGTGGTGGCAATGCGCAAGAAGAAGTTAACTTTCTTGAGAAGACTGAGAAGGTCTTTTCTAAAGGATGCTGCTAAAACTTCACTTTCTTTTGGGACTGTAGTTTGAATTTCAGAGGATATAAGGCTCAAGAGCTGAGCAGAGTAGTGAACTGACACAGTCAAAATCCTGGCCAAAAAAAATTCCTTTACCTGTAGGAAGAGGTAGAGAGTGGAGAGGCAGAAATATCTGAAAAACTCTCTTTTACATATTCCACAGGTAAAGGATAGGGTCTGATGATGGGTGGATTTGGAAGAATTAATGGATGATGGACTCCGTGTCAAAGGTAAAAGAAGAGCCTGGAAAATATGAGATTATATTTACAGGCTTGAATGTTGTCAGAGATAATCGTGCCTTTGATATATACACAGAAAGTGAAGAGCCATACAAAATGTCAGCTTGAGTGGGAGTTAATTATCCTAGCATGGAGAGAATTTCAAGAAGGTGTCAACCAATGGGACTACTGGGAAAATTGAATAGCATATAAGCATTTTCTGAATTAGGTCTATTTCATTTTGTACAGTGCCTGCAAACCACAAAGATACAATGGATAAATCTCCTTTTTGAGCTTGTCAAGAGCAGGGAAATAAAAATAAAAAGAATTTCATACAGCATCCCTGAATAAAAAAAAAATATATATATATATGAGCACATTTGTTTCAGAGCCCAAAGTGATTTTGGGATTTTGCCCTGTTCCATTCTCCTTGACTAGCAACAGTAAGTGAAACGATTCTTTTTGTCAGTAAGATCTTCAAAATAACACATTTTTTTGTTACTTTAAGTAAGAGTGTTTGAAAACAGGATAGTTGTTTTAATTGTATGGAGAATAATGTATCTTCACCACAGTCATGGTTATTGTCGCTCTAGTCTTGACAGTATAGATTTCAGAGCTGTGATCTGATACGTGCTTCTCTGCTATGTTCTATTATGACTTTTGAATAAAGAAAAGCATGTCACATTTGCTTTTCTGTGTTGTGCAAATTTTCTGGTTTTTCTAGGTGTTACATATGATAATTATTAATATATCTTTTTTTTCCCCTGTTACTTGGAAGGAAAAGTCTTCCTGAAATAACATGAAGTGAAAACCCAGGTGAGTAAACAAAGATCTGAAAAATCTTTGTTTTAAAAATCTACATTTATTTTTTTTGCAGTGAAGTTATGGCATGCACAATAGATTTTACCTTTCATTTAACAGAGGGTTAGTCTTACCAGTCTTGTCTTCATGACAGAGATCAAAATTTAAAATTGTTGCGATCGAAAGTGTATTTCCACGAATATATAGGAAATTTGGAAGACATCGGCCGAGTGAATGCTATTTGTTGGGTATAGAGGAGTAACAAAAATCAGGGTGGTGGAAGAGAATCCTGGGAAATTCATGTTTGTTACTTGTACATTGAGATGACTCTGAATTCTGTGAGGATAGGTAGGAATGGTAGAGCTTAATGATTAAGGACATAGACTTAACATCAAACAGAACTGAATTCAAATCCTGTTTCTCAACTAATTATGGAATTTTTTTTACAATTATTTGTCTTCCCTGAATTTCAGCTCCCTCATCTAGGATGGCGACGAGGATGAAGCGAGGTTAAATAGATTTTGCTTGCAAAGTGCTTGGCATGGCTGGCGCCTGACACAGTGGTTGATCAAAAATGGCACCGGCATTAAAATTGTCAATTCCTTTCTCCAGAGTTAACTTTGAGAGTTCAAACCAAAAGAAACATGTCAAGTATTCATGGGCAGTTCCCCTCTTTTTGTCCACCACTAGAGAAGTAAAGAAGCCTGGATATTTCCTTTGGCAAATGCATCAGTGTTCTTTCCAGTCCCTTCTAGACTGCAGATGACTGTGTCTTTACAGGCTGGTCATGGTACTCAGATGCCCAGTACTGCGCCTTGAAGGCATCGCTGCTGAAATGATTGGCTTCCCATCCTGGAGCTTTTTAGTAGTTGTTGGACAATCTGGCCTGAGGCTCTGCCCCGGTTGTTCTTACATGGGGGTTTTTAATTGCCACATTAGCCTTCAATTTTGTTTTTATTTATTTTATTTTCTTCTAGCTTAGCTTCTTGAGAAATGGAGAGCAAGAATGAACTTAGAACTGTCATTTTATTTTTATTTTTTTAAATCTCCAGGGTGCTCATTTTGGGGGAGGTAGTAGATTCTTCTTAGACTTAGGGTAATAATTGTTCGACAAATTTCTTATCCCATCTTATAATGCCAACCATGCAGGAGGAAAATTCCTTTTCCTTGGCACGAGTCTTAGGTACCAACCTGAGGCCATTACCTGAAGTCAGGACCAAATACCAGTAAGCAACTTGTGTTTGAACAAATGATGTTAGTGACTGTTCCTCTTAATGCTGTTGAGAACATTGCATCCTGTGACTTAGTCTCTCTCCATTTCAACTAGATGGGGATCAAGTGTGCTAGTGTAATACGTGGTCACCTTGGAACCCTTTCCACTCTGGATTCTGTGGATGCAGAGCATTCTAAACATGGAACATCTTCCTTGCAGAGAAACTCCAAAGAAGTAGCAGGTTGCCAAGACCTGATCTGAAAGGAACCCCATTTTCAGAAACTTGGAACAAGCTTCTAGAACTGGTTTTTCAGGGATATTCAGGGTCAATTCAGAGTCTTCAAGTGATTTATACCGAAGAGCAGAAAATAGCAGTCTCTTCTATGCAGTCCCTTCTATGTGGAATTTGTCATTTTGTCATTTGTATTATTTAGAGTACTAAAGAGAGTCAAACTCAAAAATGTTGCCATAATGACAAAATGAATTAATGTTTGTCTTAGAACTAGTGAGCCCCTTAATGCCTTCTTAGATTTGGCTCGTTAAGAAAGAAAAAACACTTCTTGTTTTGCAACAGTTTTCTAGATTTTACATTTCTTTTTCTCCTTTGAGGAATAGAAAATGTAATACTGACATGGCAGCTATTTGAAATTAATTTCAAAAGCCTACTCAGTTTACTACTTAAGATCAAAGTCTACATTTTTCTGACATTCTTTTGATACTAATTACTATTATAGCTTAACTGACTACCATCTGGGAAAGGATATATATATATGTATATATATATATACGTATATCATATATAATTCACATATATACACACAAGCACATGCACACATAACCACGCAATGCGGTTTTATACGTCCATGTGTATATATGCATATATATACACATACACACGTATACATATCTATCCATAATATGCTAAAATAAAGGCAGCAAAATAACTAGGTTTTAAAATTGCGAATTGACTTATTAGGATATATTAGAGGTGTTTTACAAAACTAAGCAGTAAAAAACACTAAATAAAATAAAAAATAAAACACTGTACAAACCAAGCAGGAAGGTAAGTTAAAGATTTTGCGTAGGAAAAAATGTTATTCTAGCCACTTTGCAACTCTGTAAGACCGTTTTGAAATGTAGAAGCAGAAGCACAAGCCGCTTTTCCAGCTTTCTCTTTTTCTTTTTCTTCACATTTTATAAAACTGCAGTTTTATTGCTAGATAATATGGTAAAAAAGATTCATTGTAAGGGTTACCTAACAACGTTGGTGGTGTTGATGAATAGTTGCAATTAATACATTCCCTTAATTAGTCTGATACCCAGAAGATGCACCTGGCAGGTCATTTTAATACTACAATTGATTTATAGCTGCTAGAAATGATTTTACCAGCTATCTTCAGAGAGTACAATTAGAGTGGATTTCATTTTTTTATGCATTTTCACTGAGGAATAAACATAAAAGGTCTATGTAATTCAGAACAAAGCAGCTATAATGTACTAATGGTTTATGGATTTTATTAATATTCAGCTAACATTAGAGGCAATTTTAGGAGAGAGCAACCTATTTTCTTTATGAAGTATTCAGTTTTTTAGTATCTGAGTGCTTTGTTTAAAAAATAAACCTTGATATTTTCTGATGAGTTGCTTTTATTTCTTATGGGAAAAATGTTATATATTATCACATGAAAAAAGAAAATAAAAATTTTAAGAGCTATTATTAATTGCACGCAGATGCATTTCTATACTGTATATTTACTTTTTAAATACATGTAAATTTAAAAATAAGTCATTAGGCATTCATGTGATTTAAATAGTGCTTCCATTAATATAATTGTTGAGCTAATGGATGAACTCTATTAGTAATGGAGGGAGTTGCACTTCGTGGTTGAACAGGTAACGGAATATTTTAAGAACCTGATTACATATCTGGCTTTTAATTCCCTGTTTATCTGGGATATTAATTTTGCTAATCGGGAATCTTTGTCCTTCTCTCTCATCATCCATAACGGGACCAATTTCCTTGTTTAGTTTAAGATAGTAGGACAATGAGAAATCAGTTCCACAGATAAAGCCAAGAGTCCCATGAAAAGTATTAATATTTAAATACACTGCTCCTACAACTAAAAGGAACTCTACCTAAAAAAATGTCTTTATCAAAGGGTCAGTGAACCTCTGTTAGCTCTAGGAAAATTTATGTTAAAAAAATCCAGATTTATTTAAAATTTGTCCTATGACTCTTTCGTGAGGGCCTACTACGGGCGAGAGATACTAAGCTTAGAAGAGCTGAGGATTCAAGAGGGAAAAAAAAACAAAAACAAAAGGTCTCTGGCAACATGTTATTGCATTCTAGTGGAGAAGAGCAGGAGGATTCATCAACTGACCCACAACTACAACATCTGCAGTATCATAAGCTGTTGAATCCCACGACGGAGGAGCCAGGAGCCTGGGTAAGGATATCCCTGGGAGGCCCGATTGCTGCTGCATTTCTGTGTCACGGATTCTCAATGTGACATTGGCAGTCTGGTCAAAGCACACAGGAGGGCATCATAGCACCCATAATGCCCCATACTAACATCTCTCTTCCATCTACAGTGAAACAAACCCTCGTCTTCTGAACCCCCATCAGAAGGTGGATTTGACTTTTTCTGTTTGGTCTTGTTTTTAAAAGTTGGTAACATTACAAAGTCGTTCAGTGTCTGGTCCAAATTTCCTTCCCACTACTGCTACACATTACAAAGACAGCCACCTAGGGTGAGCAGGAGAGATCAGGATCAGGTATTCTAATTCTCTGGAAGCTGATCATCCACACAGAGTATACTTTATCAAATCTAACACATGTAGTTTTAAAAGAAAACTTTCCCAGCCAACAGCATTCCGGATCACTGAGGATTCCTCAAAATCAGTATTAATTAATAGTCTGAAACATTAAGGAAACATGATCTCTCAAGACACTCTAAGGCCTTGGATTCTGTACCTTTCTCTATAAAACTACAAGTTAAAAAAAAAAAAAAATCTGTGCTTGTTTACCAAACAGTGCAGCTACCCATAAAGGTCCTGTGACTCCCTGGAGAATGTCCCAATGCCAGTAGGAAGTTATTACATGGTGACTTCCTCTGGGATTAGAGGGCCGCAGGATTTGGAAGTTTCCAGGTGTTGGAAGAAAAGACATTTTCTCTATGAAGATTCGGGCATGGCTGACAGAGGGTTAAAGCATGAAGCCTGTTGGCTACCGTGCCTGCTAACCCCCTTACCACTGCTTCTGTGGTTATACTGAAGGAGTCAGTTAGCATTTCCTAAATTACAGGATTGGGACTTCAAGAGGTCATTTTGCCCATCCCCCTGCTTCTGGGCAGGACAGGACTTAATTATCTTGGCTCACAGAGCTCTCTCTGAAACCAATTGATGCATAGATGCAATCACTTGCCTCAGGGGAACATGATGCTATGCAGATAGATTGTTTTTGTTTATTTCTGTTTTTGGCGAATGAACATTTAAAAGTGAAATTCTCTCCCACTCGATTTTGTTCGCAATGTGGTCTAAATTATATTCTGCTCTGGTTCTCATGCTGCAGGAGATTTTTAATGCCGAACAGGATCACTGACAGCCATCTGTGCCTGGCCCCAGGCGTGGACTCTCCTAGGATGTGTCTACACTCACCTGTCGGCACCACAGGTTTAGGCTGCTAATATCATTTGAACACTTTGCATTGAAAGAAATAGGAATAAAAAGGTAGTTTTGTGTCCTGTGGGAGAGTCATTATTCTTACAACTTGCTAGGCAGCTCCTCCTTGCCAACTTCTTCACTGCTGGCTGTGGAAGCAACTCGTGTGACATTACATTCTTTCTTTCCTTTAAAAAAATTTTTTTAAAGGTAATCTGAACCTAAGTTTTGATTTTGATGCTTACAATGAGTTGCCCCTGATTCTTTTTCTCCTAATTTCCCACTAACGTGCTTATGAGGACACAGAAATATTGGGAATCAAGATGCCTATAAAGTCAATTTGTGGCTTCAAAATAAGAAGCAGACCAGACTCAATGACCCAAAATAAGGTAGACAGATTCTTCTTTCAAAGTGCTCCCTGACTCAGGCAGAGGCCTAGGGTCTGCTCACCTTGGCATCCCCCCTTGGGCTGTGGGATCTGGGGAGAGACCAGCAGTATCTCCATCCCCTGGGAGCTTGTGAGCCTGAGGGTTCTCAGGTCCTGTCCAGAGTGACTCAGTCACAGCCTGCGCCTCAACAAGATCTGCAGGTGACTCTGCACTCATGAAAGCGTGGGAAACAGTGCTTAAAACTTTGAGACCATCTCCCGATAGGCAGCATTAAAAAATAAACATTATAGATACAGATGTTGAGGGTGAGAATTTTAATTAAGCTCAATTCTATTCTCTTTCAGCTCGTGCTAACAATTTTTTTAAGTTAGGAGACTTAGTGACAGGTATCTTTTTTTTTTTCTCTTTATCCACAGCAGAGCTGCATAGAACAATAAAATGGCCTTTTTTACCATTTTAAATTTCTGGGGTACTTGAGTAATTAATTTCTGCATACTTAAACTTATATTAAATGACCTGAGACATGACGTTTGCTTCAATGTGACAGGAACTATCCAGTGTCAGGGATCATTCACACCCCATCTTAACTTCCTTTCCACCTAAGGTCTCTGAATGGCTCTGTGTTAAGTGTACTTAAAAATTGGAAGATACAAAATAATTTCAGCTACTTAAAAAATGCACAGGAGGTATTATAGTAAGAAAATACACCGATTGCTAATGATGCTTTTCCCCAGAATTCTGGTTGAGTTCTTTTTCTTCACTTAATTCTCTGTGTATCACAATATTGTTCTAAGAAGAGTATCCTAATTTTATAGTCCTAAAATGGTATCGCTTAAAACTTAACTCATGCAGGTTTGTTCATGGAATAAGAGGAAGCTATGGAAAATTGCAGAAACTATAGAAGTACACTAAGATATTTTCTATACTTTTCTGTTTTTTTAGCCTCTCTCTCTCTTTCCATATATGTGTGTGTGTGTGTGTGTGTGTGTATAGCAGTTGCTACACAAATTTCAATAAATATCTATTAAGTGTTTTTCAAATGAGTGAATGCATGGGTCTAGGATTTATTCCTTGTCAACTAGTGTTAACTTTGAGGTATTTGTATGACAAATTTTGAGATAGTATCATCCACAAAAATGAAATGATAGTGGTTAATTTGTATATACACAGTCAAGTCAGATTAGAGATAGAAATGTACAATCTTCTATGCCCTTTTCCTAGTTCTTTTCATGGCATTTTGTAAATGACTGGTTTAACTAAACTTTCCCTAAACTGAGAAACACATTGTTTAGTATATCGTTCCTTGAAAAGGAATTTACACTTAAATTAATCAGCATTTCCAAATCTCTTTAGCATGTGTTAAAAGTGGTAACATTGATAGGATAATTTAATTTTAGCTGGAAGGTACAGACCACTGAATACAGAGATTTTAAATATTTTAGCTCTAGAATCCTTTCCCCCCCAGTGTATTCTTAGTGAGAACATAAAATTGAAGCACAAACTTGAAATTCTATTGTTTTGGGGTCAAGGAAGTTCAGGTTTCTTCCAACTCTTAAGGAGGGTTCCTAGAAGCCTAGATTTAGGAAACACAGTCTGAAAGCCATGGACTCACAAAGCATTGCGATTACTGGGGTAGAATTTTTCCCCCCAGGGTACAACATGGCCCCTAAAATATCATGCTTAGTTAGCATATCTATATCTATCATCTTCTGTGATCTCTGTTGCAGAAAAAGTCAGTTTCTCATATTACTGGTAAAGAAGAGAGTTAGAGACATCAACCGGGATGTCCATGTTGACATCACCGTTGAGAATCAAAGCCCAAGCTGAAAGAATGCAAACCTTAATATTTTCAATGCAAGACACTTCTATACCCATTAACATAAGCAGTTGACAAATTAGTAGTTATTGTTAGCTAGAGAGATAGGATAATGTGGCATCCAAGAGTTCAAGCTCTTGAGTCTGACTACCTGGGTTCAAATCTTGCCTCTGCCACTCACTAGGTCTGTGACTTCAGGCAAGTTACTAAATGTCTTTGTTCTCTTGTTTCCTTATTTATAACATGTGGTTGTCATAATGTCCACCTTATAGATTAGTGTGGAGTTTAAATGATTAATATGAGAAAAGTACTTCCAACAAGGCCTGGAAATAGTAAGTGTTCAATAAAAGTTAGCTATTTAAAGTAAGCATTTTTATATACTATTTATATTGAATTCATACCACATAGCAATGATCTATTTTTTTTTTTTTAAGGGGGAAGGGGCAGAGGGAGAGGAAGAGAGAGAATCTTAGTCAGGCTTCACACCCAGCACAGAGCCTGACATGGGACTCCCTCTCACAACCCTGAAGTCATGACTTGAGTTGAAATCAAAAGTTGGACACTTAACTGACTGATCTACCCTGGTGCCCCAGCAGTGATATATTTTTTGAAATTTCAATTTTATAGAAGAAGAAACTGAAACTTCTAATTATAAGAACTCTATAAGAATAAGTCATAAATTTGGAATTTTAAACTCAAGTCTCTTACTCCAAAGCCAATACTCCTAATTATTATTATTTTTTAAAATAATGAAAACTGTTTTTAAACATAACAAAGTTTCATTAAATTGTGTTCTCAAATTAGTGGTGAATAACGATAATTCTTAAATTTAATATTATTCTCCTGGTGATTTTAAAGTATATGCTTTCATTTGTTTTTGTAATAGCCCCATAAGATATCGAGTAGGCAAATGTGGTTCCCTATAATACAATTATTAAAAACGTGTATACAGAAAATAATCAGCAGTAATACCCATCTTAATGCAGAGCAAAATATGTGAGAATGTAAACTCCAGTGTGGAATATGTTCTGTCTCCCTGGCAATCAATTCTCCTATTCTGTATTTAATAGCCCTTATAGATTTTCATATTTCAGTTACTTCTTTTTTTCCTGGTGCATTACATAAAATACCTAGTAATATTTAGAATAACTATCTCCCATAATTGGAATTTCACAGCATATCATTGAAATTGATCATTATTTCCTTTTGATGGCAAAGGTATCAGAATATCCCTTACAGAGTTCATTTCTGCAAAGTGTTAATTTCCCATCACTTTTTTATTTAAACAAGGATGGAAGAAACAGAGTTCAGAAGGTAGTATGTATTCTTATGACCAGCAATTAGGAAATTGAAATAAAATTTTAAAAGCTTAATGGGGTTGGAAATGGCAAACTGTGCCCTACTAAATTATCAATTTGTCAACTTTGAAATAATTCAGTAGAACCATGAATCTCCCATGAGTGACTGTTAGATGATCTATTATGAAATAAGTCAGTGAACTGAGTTTAGTTTCAATTGACTAATCAGACCTAAAAAAAAAAAAAAAACTCAAAATATCTAGATATTATTTCCATCTTCTCTCGAAACTTGCTACTACTTAGCAAAGTGGACCAAACTTTAATGGAGAAAACAACTGGTCTACTCTTTCACCAAAGAAGTTGTCCTTTTCGTTTGGGATTGAGGCATGTTTCCTTTATTGCAAAGGGCAGTTCATATTGAGGCTGTCATTTATATTGATGTTCTTTTTTCAAAATGACACCTCCGTGTAATTTTTTTCTGCAGAAAAATTGGACTTCAGTGTTCAGGGTCATTGGTAAGAGATCTTTCACTGATTCAAAATTCATTTAAAATTTTTAGGAAGAAGGGGAAAAAAACAGAACAAAACTCCCCAAGAGAGGTAATATGTACCTTACTTGGAAAAGCTAGTGCATTTTAAATGGACTCACCAAATAGAAGACAAGGTTTTTCCTTTGCCAATTTAATAACAACGCATGGGAATTTCTTTCTCTAGAATTTTGCGAAAACTTACAATTATCATAGGACTCAGTGCAGTTTGTTTGCTCCCCACAAAAGCAGAGATGATTTTTATTGACCAATCTTTGATCCGAGAGATTAAAGAAAGTACTGCATGAGCAGTGAGAAGGATAACACCACGGGGGTCAATAGGCTTTACTGCTATTGGAAATGAAAGTGAATCATCCCATTGGGAGATGGGGTAATTTAGCAGTCTTACTGGTAACTCAAGACTTTTTTCTCTTCCCTTTTTTGGAAAAAAAATTTCAACTTATGAATAGGTTTCTCCATGACTTAATACCATGGCCACACATGAGGTCATTTGGAGGGCACTAGATTCACCAACATAATTCTGTACAATGCTTTTTAGCCCCAATGGCCTGGCTGTCACATTCTCACACCCTTGATTGAAATGTCCCTAGTAGACTTTTGGAATGCAGTCTGAAGGCTTAGTGACTCAATATTTTCACAGTGAATACATTGCCAATCTCATAGAAAGTTGCCACTAACTATTGCTGATGTTATATCTCTTTCTGTTTTCCTCTGAAATACTGTGGATAGAACAAAATTCAAGTTCAGCTGAGTTTTGAGAAAACAGGATATCATAAATCCACACTGCCATTCTTTGCCGTTATAATTATGGTTCTGTTCAAGTCAAAACTATCCAGCCTACCATCTTTGAATTGATAATCGATAAAATAGTTACCTTTTATTCCTATTGTCATATACAGAAGGATGATTTTTTTCCCTTTCTTTTTCCTGTAAGCCAGAGAGTAAGGGTTGGAAGGATAACATCTGCTATGACTGTGACTGGGGATAATACTGAAATAGCATTGTTTATAGAATATTCACCAGGACTCCTGAGGCCTGACAAAATGTTCATGTTCTGCTTCTTCATTTCTTTGAAAGATTGCCAAAGAAATTTCATTGAGTTTTCCAGTTGTAGCTCTCTTCCAATTTGCTAAAGACATATTTAAAGCTTGGGGCACTCTATTTTAAACTTTTGACTGACTATTTTTAACAGAGTTCTTATTTGAAAATTTAAAATGTCCTTGTTCTTCTCTCTATAAAAGTCTTCAGATATACGATTGGTCTTTTGTAGTGATTCTCAATAATGCAGCACCTAGAGCTATCCAGTTCTGGTCCCATTGGTTTCTAAAGCTGACTTATTGGAATTACATAGAAAACTTAAAAGTTTGGATCAAAACTATTGTTCCTTCTCATCTCAAGGCAACCGTCCATGTTGCTCTCCTTAGTGAGAGTATACAACTAGATTCTACACATCATGCCTATCCTTTGTTGGCTTACTCCACTCCAGTTTAAAAATTGTGATTAATAATGAATGTGACCCTCTTCTCCTTGGGAGAATATTTGTTAATATTTATTTAACAAATTTAGTAATATATTAAGTGTATTGAATACATTAATATAGTTTTACATTTATTTACCTAGATTCCCCTGATACCATTCAGTAAATTGCTCTTGTCCATCCCAAATGGTGTCCGAGTGGCTAGAAATAGTGCATTATTTTTTGCAAAGTGTTCACTTTGATTATTTGTGAGAATTTATACAGAGGCAAATTCTACTCTGGTTCATTAAGTGTATTAATATATTAAATTTTGACCATTGTCATAATTAAAATTAAATGATTCAGGATACTGAGGCTCTTTTCCATGTAAGCATTGACTTATCTCTGACCTTAGGCAAATCAATAAATTTGAACCAGATATAATTTTAACTCTATTTTATTCCAGTTAAAAATTTTAAAACAATTTGGAACTTAGGAACTATGTAACTATGTAACTTAGGAAACATCTTTTATTTAAAAACATTTTTTTAATATCTTTTATTTTGAAGAGAGATTCGAGTCTCTGATATTTTACTGAAAGTCACAACAGATTTCTCATTTCAAGCTGGACAACTTCTGATTACCGTGCACTATTAGGGTGGAAGAATTGATTAAGCTTGATTTGAATGTCAAAGGGAAGTATGGAGTTAATCTTAGTGCTATAGATCCTGTTGAATTCCTGTATTCTAAAGTACAGTACTTATAATAATTAAAATTGTAAAAATGATAATAGCCAATATTTATTGAGTCCTTACTGTATATCAGAAATTGTCCCTTACCTGCATCATGTCATTTGATCCTTAGGATAAACATATGAGATAAGTATTGTTATAGACAGAATGTTTGTGTTCCTCAAAGTCCATATTGTGAAATCTAATACATAATATGGTAGTATTTGGAGGGGGGGCTCTTGAGAGGTACTTAGGTCATGAGAGTAGAGGCCTCATGAATGGCATTAGTCCCTTTATATGGAGAGACCAAGAAGCTGGCTTGTCCTCTTACCACCATGTGAAGATACAAGGAAAAGTATCTATAAGCCTGTAACCAGAACCTGATTGTGTTGGCACTTTGATGTGGGCTTCCAACTTCCAGAATGGTGAGAAATAAACATTTGTTGTTTAAGCCACACAGTCTGCGGTGACTTGTTCAAGCGCCCAAACTGACTAAGACAGGGATTACTATCACTCCTATGTTATGGTTGAGGAAACCGTAGAATACAAAGCACGCCTAGAATTAATATTTAAATTCTGGTCTATTTGTGTCTGTATTCCACTTTAAAAACCTTTCTGTCATATTTCTCCCTTGGATTTTCATACATATTTATAGTCCACAACTGTGTATAATCTACAACAACTTCTCTTGGTGATGGTGTTTGCCAGCCAGTTATTCTTTTTTGAAGCTTTACCACTCTGGGTGAATGTTTGAGCACTTGATGACAATTTCATTGAATTTTGTCATTAATCTATAAAAGTGAGTGTAAGCAGAAAATGAACATGCTTATGCTAGATAGATATATGAAGTGTAGACTATTGAAAAACAATTGTGAGGAGTGGAAATAAGTAAGGGCTGAAAAGAATGAATCATAAATCTCATTGGGAAGCTCAGTGGACTTAAGCTGGCTGGCCATGAGTTTAATTAAGAAAACATATATAATTATAGAATATGTGTGAAATGTTGGAAACAGCATGAAAGACTGCTTCTAAAAATGTGTGTATTTGTAGTTTGTAATTTTTAAATTTTGTTTTATTGTATAGGTCATTTGATGTTCACACATAATTTCAGTTTTTCAGGTACCCGTTATGTATAAAAGTAAGAGACTGGGTTTAGTTTAAATTACCTTTACTTAGGAATAACTTATATTCCAAAAAACAAATGGACTAATGTTAAAGACTCCAAAGCAACACCTTATTTTTTAGTCAGATTTGGTTGAGGACCTAAAAGCTTAACAGAAACCTTTTAGATACAGATTGCTGAAGGTCTGTTTTCCACTATTTTTTGCCTCACAGGGCCATTCTTTTCAGTGTCCTGTAGTGGATAAGATTTGAGGCTTTAGAACACACAAACCTAGGTTCAAATCTTTGCTCTACTACAAATTAGCTATTAAGTCATCAACACTAAGCCATATTGTGCAAGTAACAATCTCTTTTTTCAATTGCCCCGGTTTGAAATAGAATCAATGCTACTTGCCAAATAGAGCTATTATTAAGTGAATTAAGGAAAAAATACACACACACACACACACACACACACATACACACACATACGTCCTTACCATACAGTTTTTGGGACTTAATAAATATCAATTGTTTTAATTGTTATTGTTATGAAATCTAGAGATAGGACAAGATCTTTGGCACAATAATTAAGATTATGGAGTCAGTGGGCATAGTTTGCACTTCTAAAGACTCACAGAAATTGTTAAATAAAGAAGCAATAACTCTTCTCTGGCCACTGAAACTGGCCGCTGAACAGGGGAGAAGTCCTGGTTCAGTATCCTTTTTATATTATGGAGCCAGCCTTGAACCTTGCCATTAATGAGAATGGTGCTATCTATTTCAGAAGACACCAGCTCAGTTCCAGTTGTTGCTTTCCTCACATCCCATAGTGAAATGCTATAATAGTTTATAGAGGATTTAGGATGTTTTGAAAATTTGCTCATTCCCTATTTTTACTTTATTAAAAATAAACACTCCACATCATTAAGTGGAAAGTGGCGATTATATTACTTGATCCATTTCCCTTAGGAGTTCTTCTGAGGATCAAAAACTTCAGCCTTGATCTTAGTATGCATATCGGCCATCTCTGTTGTGTTATAGTTTAACTGCACAATTAGGTTTTGAGCTAGGTGTTTCTCAACTTTGGTGTTTTACAAAGCAAAAGTAAAAATAAATTGAGTTTTTTTGAAAGGTTCAATTGTGGCATTTTCAAGAAAAGCAGGAACTGTTTGATATGAACATGAAAACTTCCCCTCTTCAGAAGATTCAGGCCAATTCCTGAATTTTACCATATCAAGGAAATATTTATAGTCACTTCCCTGAAATAAGCAGCATGAACAATAAAAAACAGTTCATGGCCAATTGATGTCTTTTTAAAGCTTCTCTTCTTTTCTTCTTCTCTCTACTCCAAACTATTTGATCTTACAATTATTGTTTTAGTACAGAAGATACACAAATCAATCTCAAATTTGTGTATTAAAATATAAAAAGCAACAATAACATATTGCACATAGCTTCAGATTTTCTTCAATCTTGTGTATAGTTCTGCACGAGTAGGAGTCATGTAAGTGACATTACTCCTGAACTTCTACAACTACCAGGAAGAAATTACTTTACAGGAAGAATTTCTGCTTCTATAGAATAAGGCCCTAGGATATGTAGAGTCTCTATAGAATTAGGACTTCTATTGTTGAATTTCATTTGGAAAATCCCAGGAGTATATTATACTTATCTGCTTCTAAATGAAGAAAGACTATGTTAAATCTGCTCATGGTTAAATTTCAGTTTATGGATATAATATCCTGTTAGTGATGGAACTATGGTGTAAGTTTTGACTAACATCTGGAAAATAGGAGCATTAAATAAAATTCTCACAGGCGTGTGTGGTAAGAAAAATTGCTCTAAACTCTTGGAAAATCAAGTTTTTCCATAATTGAATGCAATGCAGTTCTCACACTAACTACCTGGAGTCATCACAGGCTTCACCTCACTTTAGACACCAGCCATAAGCTCTGGTGCATCCCGGTTACCTGTGCTTCTTACCAACTGGCTACAAATTTCTGCTACTTCTCAGATTCAGTAGTTCACTAGAATGACTCACAGAACTCAGGAAGGTCCTATATTTATGGTTACATGGTTATTAGAAAGGATACACATCAGAAGCAGCCCAGTGAGGAGTTGCAGTGAGTGATGTCTGGGAAGGTCTCAAATATGAAGCCTCTCTGTTCTCAAGACCCATCATCCTCCCAATAAATCTATGTTTCACTAGCTAGGATGCTCATCTGAGCTTTAATGGGTAGAGTTTTTTCTTTTTTGTTTTTAAGATTTTATTTATTTATTAGAGAGAGAGTAGGGAGAGGGGCAGAAGGAGGAGAGAGCGAGTCCAGCAGACTCCCCTCAGTACAGAACCTAAAATGGAGCCCAATCCCATGGCCCAGGAGATCATGACCTGGGCTGAAACCAAGAGTCAGTGGCTTAACAGACTGAGCCATTCAGGAGACCCTATTGTGTAGAGTTTTTATTGGAATTTTATCAGGTAGGCATGACTGATTGAATCATTGGCCATGTGGCTGAACTGGTATCTCCTGCCCTTCTCCCCTCTCTGAAGTTGAGCTGATATCATGTGACTCAAAATCTGAACCCTTTAATTATGTGCTTCGTCTTTTTGGTAAGGCCAACTCCCATCCTAAAACAATCTAGGTGCTCACTGTGAGTCGCCTCAATAGCACAGTCAAGTGTGGCTTGGGAGGCCCATCATGAGTAACAGATACTGTTTTATCACTTAGGAAACTCTAAATTTAGAGTCTCTCTTTATCAGGTACAGGGAGACAAAGAGAAGACAAATTCTTTATTATTCCACTTTAAAGTTTTAGAGATTATAGTTTTTTTGTATATATACTATGCAATATATAAAATAAAAACAAATGTAGAGCATCCTACTCACAGGAACAGTGCAGGTCCTCTTACTGGGGTGCAGCAAGCGTGCCTTGCTTAATTCCAGCTCATGCTGTCCCTGCAAGTGAATATCCTCTACCACCATGAGGGTGAATCCCACCACTTCCTTAACAATCTCAAGGTACACCTCTTCCAAGGAACCTTTCTTATTTGTGCACTTTGGGGCCGTGGTTTTCTTTTCTTACAGTCCTCACTTTACAAAGATATATATCAGTGTATGGATATTATTATCATTTCACTGCTTAATTTTTGAAGTGGACATTTGGGTTTCTGATAATTCAGACCTGGCAAGAAATTGATATGCAAAGAATTACAGTGGGTTGGGGATGGGGGTGCCTGGGTGGCTCAGTTGAGGACCTAACTTTTGATTTCGGCTCAGGTCATGATTGCAGGGTTACAAGATAGAGCCCTGTGTTGGGCTTGGAGCTCAGGGAGGAGTCTGCTTCTCTCCCACTCCCCCTGCTCAAACTCACTCTCTCTCCTCTCTTTATCCCAAATAAGTATTTTATTTTTATTTATTTATTATTTAAAGATTTTATTTATTCATGAGAGACAGAGAGAGAGAGAGAAAGAGGCAGAGACATAGGCAGAGAGAGAAGCAGGCTCCATGCAGGGAGCCCGTCGTGAGACTCAATCCAGGGTCTCCAGGATCACGCCTTGGGCTGCAGGTGGCAGTAACCCGCTGGGCCACTTGGACTGCCCTAAATAAGTCTTTTAAAGTGGGTTGGAGATAAAGGAAAATTCTAGATACAGGATGACTTTAATCTGTAGGAAGTACCAAATAGCCTGTGTTTTCAGTTTTTATATAAATTCTAGAACAATGAGGTTCTGATCCATGTCAAGCATTGGTCTTGGTTCTTGGATACTGTGATATTCCAGGTAAGTGAACTCCCAGGGACAATGCATTTTAGAGAGAGGAGAGAGAGAGAGAGAGAGTAAGTAAGCAAACACATGCACAAGATAATTTTAGATAATGATGAGTGATGTAAAGACCTGATGAGGACAGATGTGTGGGGCGGGGCAGGGCAGTGGCTTCAGCCTCCGTGGTATTTTCTGAGGATGTGGTACATGGAGCAGAATGATATGATGGAGCCTGTCACACGATGATCTGGGGGCAGAGCACTCCAGGCGCAGGGACCAGAGGGTACAAAGGCTCCAAGAGCAAACTATGCTTGGGATATTTGACAAAACACAAAGGCAGAGTATCTTGTGATCAGAGAGTGAGGGAGAGAGAAGTATGAAACAAAGTCACAGAAGAAGGCAGATACCAGGGCCATTCTAAGGAACAGATTTTATTCTGAGTATTCTAAAGTAGAAAAAATTACAGAAATATAAGAAAAAAACCCCAATAGCCCAATAGTGAAGGTTAACTATAGGCAAAATATCAATTCATTGCTTTTATATGTAAATATTGCGTCAGTACTTTTCACTGCGTATAAAAAAATACATATAAAAATAAGATTGGGAGTATAGAGTTCTGTGACTCGCCTTTTTTTTTTTTACACCTAACAATACACCATGAGCATTTTTGTCATGTCAATACATACTGTTTTATGACATGATGTTGATGGAAACAAAATATTCCTTTGTATAGACGTTCCATATTTATTCAAATTGTGTTTAAATATTCTTTTAAAAAATATTTTTGTCTCAATAATTATTCTTGTGTTAAAAACTTTATGCATTTCAGTTATTCCCTTCTGGTTAAATTCTTAAAACAGGATCACTAGGTACAATCGTATAAACACTTTTTGGGCTTTCCATGCATAAGTTTTCCCCCAGAAATACATCAGTTTGCCTACCCAGACAGTGATTCCAGTTTCTGATTCGCTACATCCTCATCTCAGTTCAGAGCTTTGCCTCTGTCCCTGGGATTGAGACCAGCAGAACACACACAGCGAGTGCTTGGGACGCACTTGCTTCGGCAATCACCGCTCCTCACATTTATCTCAGCAAATGCTAGTGTGGAGCAATTGATCTCGATATTTGGATTTAATTTTTACCCACGTTCTTAAGGATATTTTTCAAAGAAATGATCCGTTTTAGAAGCGGTCCTGTTTTGATCAGTTCAGCTTGCCAAACTCCAGTTTCCTGCATCATCAATGATAACTTCGTTATGTTTCATCCTGGTTTCCTGTTATCCTTGCACACATCCTTGATTTCCCTCCAACCACAGACTTTTTTTTTTTTTTTTTTTTGTCAAATACAGTAGTACTTGAGCTGCTTAGTTTATTTAGACAGCTCAAACTTTACTCTGTACCAGAATCACCAGGAGGTCTTGTTAACACAGATTAACAGTGTCTACCCTCAGGGTTTCTGATTCTGTAGGCCTGAGGTGGAGGTGGGATCTAGACGTTTGCATTTCCAACCTGTTCCCCGGTGCTGCTGGTGCTGTTGGTCCTTGGCTTGCATTTTGAGAACCGCTGGTCTAAGTGATATTCAGCATGCTCAGTACCCTTTCTCTCGAGCCACCACTTCTTTGCATAATTTTCTTTATGGCTATGTCCTGGTAAGGGTCCTAGAAATGGACTTAGAGAAGAGAATTCTGTCCCTAGCTTTGGGAAGCGGACTGCTGTAATGCCTTGCATTTTCTCTTGCTGGGAAATCCTCCTGTTGAGAGGGCCACCACAGTTAGCATTTTAGAACTTGTTCTACTTTAAAGAACCAAGTGAGTTCAGAAGAGAGAAGAGAGAACAATGAGAAAGGACACCTGTGATGGACACGGGAGGGGGGTGTAGGTGTGATCAAATGAATTCCAGCAAATCACCAACTCTCCCAGCCCCCAGATACAGGAGTTGGCATATTGGCTCTGCCTACGGCTGTCTCAGAAGGGAAATGTCATGAAAGTATAAACTGCTGCTTAGGGCTGCACGAGTCCCATGGGGGTGTCAACTTAAACAAAATTAAAAAAAAAAAAAGCGTGCCAGCTTCAAGTTGGCAATTTCGAGTTCACTTCACTGTAGTCAATGACGCACCTTCACACAGTAAGCGCAATAGAGACAAAGAGGTGCCTTGCAGCTGCCAGAGAGAGAAAAGAGTCCTCTGAGATGAAATGTTAACATAAGAAGTGGAAATGGTTTGTCATAGTTGCAAGCTGGCTCTTTGGGGTTCACTTTCCTATAGTGAGTGAACTGTAGTGTGGTACCCTAGCAAAAGAGTCTCAATAAAATTAGAACGATCATTTAAAAAGGGCAGAGGGAGAGAGAGGTGTAGAGAGAGAGAAGGAGAGAGGGTTCTTTCTTTTGTGTGTGTGTGATAAGAAGCTTAACAAAAGTGGAAAAACGCTTTATATGGATGTGAGTTTTCATGGCAGTCTCAAGCCGGCACTCGGTTGCCTTTATTACAGACTAAGCTACTTTAGCAAGCAAAGGATAATGGAGAGACAGAGAATGCTGGAAACAACAGTCAGGTGGGGAGGGGGGGAGAGACCTTTTGACAGGGAGTGTTCTGGAACTAAAGCGACAATATACATTTTTTGTGTGTGTGTTTCACATACTCTACTCCTCATGAGAGTGAAAAAGGATGTGTTCCTGCCTGTGCTGAATTTTTGAAGTTCTTTTCAAGTGTGATTTGATAAAAATATTAATTTTTACTCGTAAAATACTACTGTATTTTATGTTTAGGACCAGGAAAAAGCCTGCGTACGTAAGAGAAAAGCACAGCTGGAGTGTGTTGAAATGTGAATCATTTTAAAGTTTGTTTCCAACATATGGCAGTGGGAAAATAAGGGAGGCTTGTTTGTTGGAAAACAAATGAGGCTTCTTGTTCTTTTACTTTCTGAAATGTATGTGGGGGTCAAGCTAGTCCAGAATTGGTGGGAGAGACGGAGGGATTACATTAAATAATATGTCGCCTTAGTTCCATTGTCAGCTTGAATTCTACTCAAACTTATAGGTTTATTTTGTTTTTCTTCTACTTCCATGAGACTCTATGGAATCATAGAAAGTGAGGCTTGGAAGAGACATTGAATAGGACCTAGTGATGCATGCTTGAATTTACTGGACAGTGTCTCCAACGTGCTGAACTCCAGTCACTTCTTGAAGGACGGTGCTCTTGTCAAGACAATCAGTCACTTCCATGTTTATGTGTCTTTGACTCTTAGATTGAGCCCCAAATCCATCTTCTTTAATTACCATACCTTGTTCTTCCATTGAGGTTTGTATCCAGCCAATTATGGTCTTCCTCCCCGATATAGTCCTACTATGTTTACAGACAACTATCACATCTTCTTCTGTTCTACAGGTTACAAGTTCCCAGGCCCTTCATCACTGATTGCAGTGTTTCAGGTGGTCTGATCAATGCAGAGTAGAGAGGTCCATAATTCATAGTGAAGCATTTCAGATCAATCTGACACTTGGTGGCCACTCTACAGTATTGGCTCCTGTGATGTCATTAAGTACAAATCCCCTAAACCCTTGTTATTATCATACATGTAATCATAAATAGTTATATTTCTTATATTTTATTTGTGCTGATGGTCCACTGGATTGAAATATGGGGCATAACATCTATTGCTGCTCAACATCTTCTTATAAAAGTACGTTTTTTTCCTGTCTGTGGAAATCATTTTGAATTGAAACTATCATTCAACACACTTTATATCACTCCAAGTTTGGTGTAACTCACAATTTAGTATTCTATGCATGTTCCTGTGTATATGTGTGGACATGTGTGTTTCTGTGTGTCTATGTGTGCGGTTCTTCCGAATGGAGTAGTGACTGAGAACTCATTCTCAGGAATCAAGCAAATCTGATTCAAATCCTGGCTCTATTACTAGCTTGCGACCTTTGGCAAATGACTTAACCTCGCAAAATCTCTGCTTTTGCTTAGTGAAATGGTTCCTACCTCAATGGATAGTTATGAGAATAAGGCATGGTAAAGTGTATCGAGTGCTTGGCATGTCCCTGACACATAGTAAGCAACTGATGGTACATTTCTTAAACTCACTAATTCTCAGGTTCCTGATTCATAAAATATAATGACATAAAAGATGATGATAGTACTTTCCTCATCAAGTTATTGGGGGAAATTAAAGGAGTTAATATGTATACAAGGCTTAGAATTGTGTCTGGCATATAGAAGTTATTGTAGGTTACCTATTATCCTCATCACTATTTCTGTTATTAGGGTCAATCTTATTTAACTCACAGTAGGTATTCAAGGTATGTTATTTCCTTCCCTTTTTCTGTAAAAACATTCAGTTGCTTTATTATATCCATGATTACATGTACATCCAAACATTAATTGATTCCAGTTTCTATGAATTTGATGAATACAGTCTCAATATTTCATTACAGATATTTCATGCTATCAAAAATATTTCATGCTTTCAATTCAGGAAATATTTATTCATGCTGATCATTGTTGTGTATTGAGAAATGCTTGGTTCTCAGGGATATTTCAATCTAGTTAGTTTCTGATTGAGGAGAATTACTGATTTCCAAGAAAACTGAAAATGATTTTTCTTTTCAAAGAGTAAGGTCTTCTAAATAACTGTGAGACTCTAATTTCCTTTTTATGGAAGATCATTATATATATTTATATCCTAATTTCTTTCTCATTTTCTCCAACAACTTATGTTGCTCTAACAACCATTACTGAGTACTTAGCATGTGTGAAGCAATGTGTGGGGTGTTTTTGAGGATACAATTTCTCCCTCAGGAAAGCCCTACAAGTCAATGAGCAGGGGATGTATGATCTTCTTACAGGAGAGATGGCCTGAAAAATTAGGAACAATAATATTAGGAACAATTATATAATCTACCAAAGTGTTTACTATCTACATGTCATGTGTGCTGTTAACTGTGTTTCAGGACAAGATTGTACTGTTTAGAGATAGAAATGGCTTGAGAAACGAGTTGAGGTGGAGAAAGGCTATTGAGCCAGGTTGTGGATGAAAGAAAATTATTTTTTATGTTTGGCTGGAGTGCTGGTTACGGGCATGGGTCAGGACATATTGAAGTTGGAAATCTATCTGAAGTGTTTTCTGGAGTATTACAAACAAATGATTTAAAAAAAATATGCACTATGTAAAGCTGCTTCATTTTAATATACATTTACTTTATGCTTTTTCATTTTTTCACAACTAGAAATTATTCAAACCCACTATGATAATTTGGTTTATGCATAGATGTTACCTATTAAAATGTGCTAAAAAACTGAAAGGATAAACTTGACATATTACCTGCTGCCTTATATAACAATAGTTAGCTAAACAGTTCTGGTTTTTCTTTAAGTTATAACAACATTGTATAGAAATAACTTCAGAGTAATTATTTGATTTCGAAATAATGAGTACATGTATTCTGTTTGATATTTTCTTATTTTTCTTTTTTGAAGCCTTTTAGTTTTTTGAGAAAATTCTCTGTGTTGAAATTTGAAAAATTCACTAAGTTTTTAAAATTTTGGTTGAAAATGGGCTTTGGAAATATTATTATGAGGAAAAGAATCTAGAAAAGCTTAATAAGATATGGGAATAATAGGGGCACTTGGGTGGCCCAGTTGGTTAAGTGTCTGACTCTTGATTTTGGCTCAGGTCATGATCTCAGAGTTATGAAATTGAACCCCATATCAGGCTCTGCATTAAGCGGGGAGTCTGCTTCATTCTCTCTCTCTCTCTCTCTCTCTCTCCCTCTGCCTCTCCCTCCACTCGCACTCTCTCTCTCAAATAAATAAATAAATCTTAAAAGAAAAAAGACATGGGAATACTAGCGACGGCAAACATGATTGCAAAGCATTTTTGTACCTTGCTTTATTTTCCAATAACTAGCATATTATCTAGCACATAGTAGGCACTCAGTAAAATTAATAAAAAATTGATACAGGCAATACTTCGTTTTATTGTGCTTTGTGCATGCGTCTTTTACAATCTGAAGTTTTGGGGCAACCGTGCTTCTAGCAAGTCTATCATTTCTCCAGCGGCATTTGCTTACTTCCTATCTCTGAGTTACCTTTTGGCAATTCTTGCAATATTTTAACCTTTTTCATTATTATTTTATTTGTTATGGTGATCTGTGAACATTGATCTTTGATGTTACCATTGTAATTGTTTTGGGGCACCACAAACAATGCCCATATTAAGTGATATGATGAACTTAATTGATAAAGGTTGTGTGTTTCCTAACTGCTCCAGTGACGAGCTGTTCACCCATCTCTTCCTCTCTTGGAACCTCCCTAGTCACTGAGACACAACAATATTGAAATGAAGCCAGTTAATAAAAACCCTGCCATGCTTTTAACCATTTAAGTGAAATAAAGATTCACATATCTCTCACTTTAAATTAAAAACTAGAAATGAGTAATCTTACTGGGGAAGGCATGTCAAAAGCAGGAATCTTGCACTTCCCCAGTAATCTTACTGGGGAAGGCAGGCCAAAAGCTAGGAATCTTGCACCAGTTAGCCAAGTTGTGAATCAAAGGAAAATTCTTGAAGGAAATTAAAAGTGCTACTCCAGTGAACAAATGAATGATTAAAAAGCAAAACAGCCCTATTGCTGATATGGAGAAAGTTTGACTGGTCTGGGTAAGAAGGTAAACCAACCACAACATTTCCTTAAGCCAAAGCCCTAACTCTCTTTCATTCTCTGAAGGCTGAGGGAGGTGAAGAAGCTCCAGAAGGAAAGGTGGAAGCTAGCAGTGGTCAGTTCACAAAGCTCATGGGGAGAAGCTGTCTCCATAACGTGAGTGCAAAGTGAAGGAACAAGAAGCTATAGCAAGTTGTCCAGAAGATCTAGCTAAGATATTATGAAAGCGGCACACTAAACATCAGATTTCCAGTGCACACGAAACAATTGTCTATTGGAAGAAGATGCCATCTAGGACTCTCATAGCTAGAGAAGAAAAGTCAATGCCTGGCTTGAAAAGCTTCAAAGGACAGGTTAACTCTTTTTAGGGCTAATGCAGCTGATGACTTAGAGTTGAAACCAATGTTCATTTACCATTCTGAAAATCCTAGGGTCCTGAAAAATTATGCCAAATTTATGTTGCCTATGCTCTTTAAATGGAATAAAGCCTGAATGACAGCTCATCTGTTTACAACATGATTTACTGAAAATTTTAAGCTACCGTTGAGACCTGCTGCTCAGAAAAAAGGTTCCTTTCAAAATATAATTGCTCATTGACAATGTACATAGTCACCCAAGAGATCTGATGGAGATGTGCGACAGAATCAATGTGATTTTCATGTGTGTTAACACAACATGCATTCCGCAGCCCATAGATCAAGGGGTAATTTTGATGTTTAAGTCTTATTATTTAAGAAATACATTTCATAAGGCTTAGCTACAATAGGTAGTGATTCCTCCGATGGATCTGAAAAAAGAAAATTGAAAACCTGCTGGAAAGGATTCACCATTTTAGGTGCCATTGAGAACATTTGTCATTCATGGGAAGAAATCACAATATCAACATTAGCAGGAGTTTGGAAGAAGTTAATTCCAACCCTCATGGATGACTTTGAAGGGTTCAAGACTCAGTGGAGGAAGTAATTGCAGATATGGTGGAAATAGCCAGGAACTAGAGTTAGATGTAGATCCTGAATAATCTCATAAAACTTGAACAGATGAGGAGTTACTTCTTTTGGATGAGCAAAGAAAGTAGCGTTTTTAGATGGAATCTACTGATAAAGATGCTGTAAAGGTCATTGAAATGACAACAAAGGATTTAGAATCTTACATAAACCTAGTTGATAAAGCAGCAGCAGGATTTGAGAGGATTGACTCCAATTTAAAAAGAAGTTCCACTGTGGGTAAAATGCTATAAAATAGCCTTGCATGCCACAGAGAAATTGCTCAGGAAAGGAACAGTCAATTGATGCGGTGGTCAACTTCATGGTTGTCTTATTTTAAGAAATTGCCCACAGCCACCCCAACCTTCAGCAACTACCATCCTGATCAGTGTGTAGCCATCAACACTGAGGCAAAGCTGTCCTCCAACAAAAAGGTTACAGCTTGCTGAAAGCTCAGACTAGCATTTTTTAGAAATAAAGCAGTGTTTTTTGCCTTTGTTTTTGTTTTGAGAGAGAGAGAAAGAGAACACAAGCTGGGGTGTGGGGTAGGGGCAGGAGGAGAGAAGGACTCTCAAGCAGGCTCCATGGAACCTGATGTGGGGCTTGATATCACAACCCTGAGATCATGACCTGAGCCAAAATCAAGAGTTGTTCACTTAACTGACTGAGCCACCCAGGCACCCCTGAAGTAGTTTTTTAATTAAGGTATATACATTTTTTTAGACACAATGTTATTGCACACTTAATAGACCATGACTGTACAATGTAAACATGACTTTTATATGCACTGAGAAACCAAAAAACTCATCTGACTTGCATTATGTTGATATTTGCTTTGTTGTAGTTGTCTGAAACAAGCCCTCAGTATCTCCAAGGTGTGCCTGTGAGGCTAAAATTGTGAGTCTTATTTCCAAAGTACTCAGAAGCATGAATCACAGAAACATTCTATTTTCTATCCTTAGGCTGCTTCTCAACAAGCTATCTTGGAAATAGATGGTATTAGTCCTAATGGAGATTCATTAACAGTATGTATAGCTTAGGGCAAACTAAAGTTTATTAAGTAATATCAACTTTATTTAGAAATGAAAACCCATTAGTTTTTGTTGTTGTTGTTAATGATAATAGATCACAAATTGAAAATAGACTGTAGAGTTGGAAAGGATCTTGCGAGACCATCTGGTCCACCTCACTAATTTTACAGAAATTAAAGAAACTGAAGCTCATGTGACTGACTCATGTGTAATTCAGTAATATCCATGTGTAGAAGCCATAGTTCCTGACTTAGTTGTTCTGTCCCTTATATCATGCTGCCTTCCTATTGTTAAGCTCTGTATAGAAATTATGTAAAGTTTCCATTTCACATATTTAGCAATTGTTCTCTAATATGGTGTTATGACACTATTGAATTTCCATTGGGCCTGATGCTAATGAACATAGCGTATTGACTTGTTGTTTGCTACATTTGTTACATTTAAAATAATTCAATTGAGGGACACATGGGTGGCTCAGTTGGTTAAGTGTCTGCCTTTGGCTCAGGTCATGATCCTACTGGTTTAAGCCCCACATTGGGCTCCGTCTGCTTGTCCCTCTTCCTCTGCCTCTCACCCCTACTCATGCTCTTGCTCTCTTTCTCTCTCTGCTCTCCCTCTCAGATGAATAAATAAAATCTTAAAAAAATAAAATAATTCAATGGAAACTTTGATGGTAGCCTCAGAACACCATAAAGTGGAGAAAGTATAGTCTATTTCCCCCATCCAGGCAAAACAATACGGAAGAAAATTCAGGATATAAAGGGTTGGCTAAAATATATGCTATTCTTCAAGACCTTAGTCAAGATGCCTTGTATCACACAATTTGTTTTTATTCCACATACTGTCTCATGTACTTTTCTAGTAAGAAACCAATACCCCATTTATTGAATTTTCCTACTTTTGATTCTGGGAAGTCATTCATACTTGCTATTGTCTCTGCTTCTAATATATATCCATTTACAACTGTTAGTCATTCTTTATGGTGGGGCTCATATTTGAGCTGAGATTTAAAGACTGACTGAATAAATTAATGACTGATCAGTGATCACCACTACCTTTACTAGAGTGAAGGACACCTTTGTTTCATGGCATGTTTTCATGGTTTCAGGGGAATGGAAGCTCTTACTCTTAAAACGAACCCGGTATCATGCCTGCAAAGGTTAAGCATTCATTTCTTGCCAAGCTATTAAGCTGGCAATTATGTTTTTTAAAGTGTTGCTGCATCATGTTATGTTCCTGCCTTCATATGATGTCCAACCTGAATTAACATGACTGGAACAGATGCTAAATGACTGTACCCAAGTCACTTGTGTCCTATTTTACACTTCACTTCATGAACTGTGCTAGACCAGGAGAACATTCACTCTCCAGCTCCAAGTAACACCATATGTCTTCACATTCATGGGATATAGGCTTGTGGTCAATTTACTACCCACCTGATCTCACTGTTGCTTTCTTAAAATTTAAGTGGAAGGGAACTTACATAGCAATAAAAGTTTAAGTTACAAGAATATGTGTTTTTATATTTAAGTTTTTAATAGAATTAATTTTATATTAGTGTAGGCCAGGGAATAAGCAGTAATTTTTACTGGCTGAAGTATAAAAGTACAGAATATTTGTCAGTTGGTTTTGTGTAATGAGCTGAGGTTTAAAGCGCTTTTATATAGAAAGTTTATGAAATTCAGACAGGCTCAAGTTATTTTTTATAAAAGCGTTAAGCCTTTAGTAGGTGTTTAATAAAGGTGTTATTTTGAAAAGAAAAGATGCCAGACTACTGGGGTTACAGGAGGAACTATATCAAAATTGAAAGTAGTGGACACCAGCTGCTCCCTGAACGGTGATGGGTGGGAGGCGGTTTCCCATGGTTGTGTCCTTCTACAAAGAAGTGGTCAATAAATCTTGCAGATACTTCAGTCTGCATTGGTCTTCTGAAGGCATTTCTATTTGCCTTCCGGGATGGGACTTCCTTTGGAAAAGTGAAGCATCTCTGATGACACAGGTCAAGCAGGAGTGGATCCTATTTACACGTAACCCAAACTGAAACATAGAAACAAAGCAGATTCAACCTCAGAATATACCTCCAGTTCCAGAACACTCCATTTAACCTACGTTGAGCACAGTGAAGTGTGATAGGAGGGTAAATGTTCAATCTATACTTTTGTATAAAAACAGAGACGAGCGATAGTGCTTTTCCTGAATGTTATTTTGAATGAAATATTCTGCTTGGAGTAGCAAGGAAATAGTGGTCAGGCTCCAGAAAAAAAAGGAAACAAACAAGAAGACAAATGCATAACAATGATCACAAAGTCATCCTAAACTCTTTTGTCATTTTCAGAGTATGAGAGAGGGAGGGTTAGGACTCATTTCCTCAGAAAGGATTGGGATCCCAGCATAGTTATTTAACTTGCCAATATTTTCTGAGATTTGTAACCAGCACTGTGCTGGGCACTGGGGATAATGGGCAGAGGTATCATGTTCCTAGTGATGCCAGCCTCCCCTTGGTCGTCTTGCTCCGTGCTCGAGAGGTACTGGTGGGAGCCCTCAAATTGGCTAGATTATGAAAGAAACTCCAGGTTAAGTAAATGCAAGAAGGAGGTGTGGGAGTGTGATTTGGTGGTGATAGGTTTATCCAACAGTTCCAAGTGAGAAGAGAAGCCTGTGAGAAGGTCAGGAGTAGCTGTGTAGCCCTCCTAAAAAAATGCCCTTGCTTCCAAGGGGAGAGTGGTAATGAAAAAGGATAAAACAACACAAATATTCAGCTCATCTCCTCCATTTGCAGGAAAGTAGAATTTGTCCCAGATAAGAGAGGACAAAATCAGCTGGACTCTTCTAACTTCTAGACATGATGTTATATCTTCAGATACTTCAAGTGGCTAAATTGCATTTTTATTTTCCGATTAAGCCAAAAAAAAAAAAAAAGAAAAAGAAAAAAGGAAACCCCTTTTCCTATAACATTGTTCTATTAGTGACCAGATAGTAAGATTCATTTTTTTTAAAAAGGGGAAAAAACTACCACTATTTATTTATTTATTTATTTATTTATTTATTTATTTATTTTATGGATAATTGACCTCGCAGAACACACATATTATTTGGCTAGTTTGTTTTTAATATCCTGAGAAAAGTGAGACCAACTATTGTACAGATTTTGCCTTGCTTTCTCCTGTACTCTGCTAGAATTTTCTTTTTTATATAGTTGCCTTCTTTTTAATTTTACCTTCTTGCTCTAGGCTTTATATCGACTTTCAGTTTTCATTGTTTACACACATTAGGTATTTGTAGACAATTCTCCTGTTTCCCTTAGTTAGCCAACTGTGTGTATATTATTTATTCTTTTAATATTTCCTCTAGAGTAAGTACCTCTGGTTCCTTAATTATTCCTGTTGATTTCTTCTGAACTTCCTGCCGTCAGTCTCTCTTTTTCTTATAATGAGATCCCCAAACTGAATGCATATTCCTGCTCCAGTCTCTCCTGAATCACAAAGAGGGGACTCTTCCTCTGTTCCATAACAATTTTCTTCCTTTGCATATGCAGTCCGGAATAACAATGACCTTCTTCTCTTAACAAGTTTCAGTATGAGCCTGCTCATAACTACCTTCTGATAATATTTACAATATTTCAGAAATATGAACTCACTTCCCGTCTTGTGACTGCAAGTTATTTTGGTAGATTTGGGAAATTGTGATCCCCCCCCCTTTTTTTTGGAGGCTGGGCTTTCAAATTATCGTGTCATTCTGTTTCATGATGATCCAGCAGACCATAATCAGGTACAGCCGTAAGTCCACTCCTGCAGCTTTTCCAGGCTTCCATTGCTTCATAATTGATGAAGTGTCAGGGAAGGAAGAGGACTGGCAAAATGAATTCTTTCAGAAGAGGGATGGGGATTTCACATATGTGAAAGAAAAGTGTCCATCCTTTGGTTTATTCTCTAACGAGGCTTAACGTAAGTTATTTCCATGGCTCCTTCCTTTAGTCATTTGCAATGCTGCCTTAATTAATTTTCCTGAAGTATCATTTTAGAATGTTACTTAAACACCTCTATAGCTTCCCATTGTTTATGTGACAAAATCCTGTTTATGTGACAAAATCTACTCTTTAGCTTAGCAAACAAGGATCTCTCCAAATGAGTTCAGCCTTGCACCCACTTTCCCCTTTAAAAAAAATCTGATTGTGTGGACAGATGTGTCTGTGCTTGTTTAAGTCACGACTTCCACGTTTTTGTGCATAAATTTCTGTTCACTGTACAACTTTTTCGTACAGCTTGAACATCTTTGTAAAAGCCTTCCAGACCTCCATTATTCCTTGTTCATAGCAGTATTCATTTCACCACATCATTTGCTGTCTTATATTATTAGACATCTCTTCATATATCCACAGTATATCTCCCTTCCACAATTGCAAGCTCTTTTAACAAGAAGACCATGTTTTCATTTTCTTTGTGTTGTTTCTAACAGAGGAAAATCTCTCAAAAATAATGAATGGAGAATGATTCCCCCCATAATCCCTAATGCTTAAGGGTGATGGAAATACCAAGTCTTAGTAAGTGTTAAGGGCTCAATTGTGAACCCCTGCATATGTATCACAACATGATTTTACTTGGGAATAGGGTCATTGCAGATATAATTAGCATGCTGGAGTAGGTTGGGTCCCTGAACCAATATGACCAATGTCTTTAGACAAAGGGAAAATTTGGACACAGAAACACACAGATGCTAGGAGAGAGGCCTGAAACAGATCCTTTCCCTAGCATGTTCAGAGGGAATATGGTCCTGAGACACCTTGATCTCAGACTTCAAGTCTCCAGAACTGTGAGATAATAAATTTCTGGTGTTTATGCTGCTCTGTTTGTGGTACTTTGTTACAGCAGCCCTAGGAAACTAGTACAGTAAGAAACAAATAATACTTAGCGAATTAATGATGCCCAGTTAGTAGGGCTACCATACATAGCTGTATTTCTTTTCTTTCTTAAAAAATTCATTCATATTGAATTGAGAGATAACTGTATTAAATGTAAAAAAATAACTGTATTAAATTAATAAAAGTCTTTAACATCTCTTTGGACACAGTGTTGTGACTCCTATTCTGAAAGACAAGCCCTCTCATTATGCCCACAACAGTTTCCTAAGTATATCATCTGCTTTCATGGCCTTGACTTGTACATTTTTTCCCTCTGAGATTTCCCACTCATGTTGACATAGATTTGCTGTGCGTGATGAAGTGACAAAATCAATGAAAAAGACATGTGACTCTTCTGCTTGTAAAAGGACTTTATCTTTTGTTGCTTATTGTGTAATGTAAGCCCACCAAACCATGTTTATGAAGAAGCAGCTTATTTATAAAAAAAAAAAAAAATAGAAGCAGCTTAGAGACTTCTCTTGAAAATACCACATGGTATGTTTCCAAAAATTTTAGTTTCATAAAAATAAATTTATGTGGTTCTAAAATGATAACCGTCCTGTTCTAATGATTGTAACTGATATAGTACTTAAGTCAGAAATTCGATTTGAGGGGCACCTGGGTGGCTCAGTCGGTTAAATGTCTGCCTTTGGTTCAGGTTATGGGATTGAGCCCCATTTTGGGCTCCCTGCTCAGTGAGGAGTCTGCTTCTCCCTCTCCCTTTGCCCCTCCCCACTGCTCATGCGTGCTCTCTCTCTCTCTCTCAGAAATAAATAAATAAAAACTTTAAAAAAAAAGAAATTCAATTTGAAAGACATATCGTTGTTATTTCATTTCCTTTTTCTATGAAGATGTCCCATTTCCATCCAGAGTGCCAAAGGATGTCTTTCTTTTCCCCCACATTCTTTACACTTATCTGAAACAAATAACATGATGCAAAACTGAAACTTCTGGTTTTAAACTTATCTACATAAACACAACATTGGCAAAATTCTAAATATATACACAAACCACAAAGTTAAAGTCAGATTTTAAAACTAGAGAATCATGTTATTAGCTGTGCCTTTTAAAAATGTGAGTGTCTTGTGGAGGGAGAGTCCTAGGGCACTAGCATTGTCTTGGAAAGAAAGGATGAGGCTCAGATTAAGGTGTAGCTGTTTGGATGGTAAGGAAGAGGTAAAGATGGTCAAAATAATATTAATTGGTTTTCATTTAACTTGGAAATTGAGAAGAAAGAGAACTTGTTGATCATACCAAATTCCTTTTTAGTAGTTTAACTTGTAAGGCTATTGACAGAAAAATCTAGTAAGAACTGTGTAAAATATTGCTGGTATTAGTTTTGTCATTATTTACCAGTCCAGGGATAGATAAAAAGAAAACTTATTTTTTCATCATGAAATGAATTTAAATAAATCAAATAAAAGAAGCTCAACATGAGCAGATTTCCTAAAATTAATTTTATTATGATTGGCTGTGTAATTTGACAGAATAATTAATTTATCCAAATATGGTTAAACATAAAAGTACAGGAAAAAGAAAATTTTCAGTATGAAGAAAACAAAAAGTTAACATTTAGATAATCTACAGCAAGATGGAATGAAGATTGCCTGTACATTATGAGAAATAATCTACACTGCTAGTACACTGTTACTCTTGCGAGTTGACTGTTTTTTGAGAGATCTTGCCTTAAATATTTTAACAGTTCTTGAACTACGCTTCCATTACTGAATTTCAAAATTAATAATCTGGCTTTAGTCAACTACATCATATAGTTGACATGAAGTCTATACCATTGGGTGTCAACTATACTCAAAATTTTTTTTTAAATATAGAAAATTCAATGACTCATCTGTTTCGTTTATTTTGTTTTAAAATTAATGTTTGATATATTAGTTACAGGTTTTTAAAAAAACATAATATTTCTTGTGTTTTTAAGTTCAACTTGTATGCCTATTCTATTTATAGATGTAGTAAACATTTTAAAATCACCTGTTAAAATCAAGGAGGTTTTGAATTAATGTTATTCAAATATTTACAAATGAGGTTGACTGTATAATTTTATTTTTATTTTTTTAAAGATTTTATTTATTTATTCATGAGAGACACAGAAAGAAAGAGAGGCGAGACACAGGCAGAGGGAGAAGCAGGTTCCATGCAGGGAGCCCGACGTGGGACTTGATCCCAGGTCTCCAGGATCATGCCCTGGGCTGAAGGCGGTGCTAAACCGCTGAGTCCCCCGGGCTGCCCTAACTGTATGATTTTAAACTTTAAAAGTTGCATTTATACATTAAATATTTGGTTTTCATTTTGAGTATTTTATTTTATTATTTATTTATGTGTGTGTAACATTTAGAAACAAGCCATAAGAGACTCAACGACAGAGAACAAACTGAGATTTGATGGAGGGAGGTGGGTGGGGGACTGGGGTAGGGGGGGGATAAGGATTAAGGACAGCGCTTGTGATGAGCCCTGGTTATTGTATGTAAGTGAGGAATCAGTTAATTCTACTTCAGAAACCAATATTGCACTATATGTTAACTACCTAAAGTTTAAACAAAAACTGATTTAAAAAATGAAAGTCACATATGGAAATCATAAATTAAAAATTATTTAAAATAACAGTTTGTACAAGTATAGGAAGAAAATAGAATGAATATCTGTTATATTCTGTACCAGGCATACTATGTAATAAATTTGCTAAATAAAACAAACAAATGAGTTAGGTACCGTTACACCTACTTCAAAGACGGAGAACAGAAGTTTGGAGAAGTTACCCTGTTTACCCAAGATTACATAGCTAATAAGGAGTAGCACTGACTCTGAATTCATATTCTTTTTTTTAAATAGCTTATGTATTTTTTCAACATAGCATGACATATTTTCACAAACACATAAACACATAGGATTGTATTAACTGCATAAACATCTTTAACCTTAATTTTTTTCATCCTTTTGAAAATAATCCCACTAAAGTTTAGAGATGAGTCTTTGCTCCTTATTCCTTGCTTCACTGGAGTTGATTTATATATATGTAAACCAGCATCCTTCTCAAGATCGAGCTTGAGAGAAAACAGTTCAAGATCTGCTTAGCATATTTTATTTTTAACTTTGTTAAAATTGAGAAAAATGTTATACACATATTTGTATATGTATATTATATATATTTATAAACACATAACTAGAAAGGATAATATAATAGTTTGTAGGAGTTTATGTATATATATATGTGTGTATATATATATATATATATAAATATTCTTTTTTTTTTTTTTTTAAATATTTTTTTAATTTTTATTTATTTATGATAGGCACACAGTGAGAGAGAGAGAGGCAGAGACACAGGCAGAGGGAGAAGCAGGCTCCATGCACCGGGAGCCCGATGTGGGATTCGATCCCGGGTCTCCAGGATCGCGCCCTGGGCCAAAGGCAGGCGCCAAACCGCTGCGCCACCCAGGGATCCCCCTATATAAATATTCTTGATACCAATTCTTTATCTGGTATATATATAGAATCTTTCCTAGTCTGTGACTTTGTTTATGTTTATGTTTATGTCAACTTTATTTATGGCATCTATCCAAGGTTATAAAAATAATTTACATTCTAGGGTATAATATAAGATTTATTTTCTTCTAATAATTTCTAAATTTTGTTTTTTATATATGTTTGTAATTCATCTTTTTTTGAGTGGTATAAAGTAGATATTTACTTATTTTTAATATGGATTGAAAATATGGCCTTTTGTTCATGCCGTCTTTTGCATGAAAAATGCCTCACTATAATGGCTTAATGCTTTTGGCCAAAAATCAATCAATCAATCAATCAATCAATCAATCAAGGTTTGTTTGTCTCATATAGTAGAACATCTGTGGGCAAGAAGCTGCTCATTGTTGCTTTAGTGGCTTCACAGTATCAGGACTAATCTGAAAATTTTCTCATCTTTTCCCCCAGTCTTGCTGCCTTGTGGTCACAAGGATTGTACTGCAGCTCCAGCTACCATTTTCCTAGTCAAGCCAAAAGGAGGAGGAAGAAGGGGGCAATTGCAAATTCTGAATTGTTCTTTATCTTAAAATCAGGATAGTAACATTTTTCCTGGAAGTTTCATCCAACAGATTTCTGCTTATAATCATTGGGCAGAACTGGCTATATGGCTCTTCTAGACAATTAATGTCATAACCATTTTAGATTAAGCTCAATGTCTCCTGTAGCTGGATTAGAACCCTATATTCCCTAAGATAAAGGGATCCCTCATACAAACAAATTCAGATAAGGATAAGAATGGTCTTTGCTACAGCTTACATTAAACTTCTCTTACTTGATATATCATTTTAAAAAGTAATCTCAGCTTTTATTTTATTATTTTATTTTTTTTTTGTTTCAAGTTTTTATTAAATTCCAGTTAATTAACATATAGTATATTAGTTTCAGGAGTAGAATTTAGTGATTCATCGCTCACATATAACACCTAGTGCTCATCACAAGTGCCCTCCTTAATCCCTATCCCTCATTGAGCCCATTCTCCACTCACCTTCCTCCAGCAACCCTTAATTTGTTTTCTCTAGTTAAGAGCCTGTTTTATGGTTTGCCTCTCTCTTTTTATTTTCCTCTATGTTAATCTGTTTCATTTCCTTGATTCTACATACGAGTAAAATCATATAGTGTTTGTCTTTTTCTGACTTGTTTCGCTTAGCATAATACACTCTAGCTCTATCCACATCATTCCAAATGGCAAAATTTCATTCTTTTTGATGGCCGAGTGATATTCCATTGTGTATATATATATATATATATATATATTACAACTTCTATTCATTCAACACATAAATTAGTTAAGAAATAGGCAGAAGACATGAATAGACATTTTTTCAAAGAAGACATCCAGATGGCTGATACATGAAAAATGCTCAACATTACTCATCATCAGGGAAATAGAAATCAAAACTATAATGAGATATCACTTCACACCTGTCAGAATGGCTAAAATGAACAATACAGGAGACAACATATGTTGGTGAGGACAGAGAAAGGAGAACCCTCTTAACATTGTTGATGGGAATGCAAACTGGTGCAGCCACTCTAGAAAACAGTATGGAGGTTCCTCTAAAAGTTGAAAATAGAACCATACTGCAACTCTGCAATTGTACCACTAAGTATTTACCCAAAAGATACAAAAACACTGATTCGAAGGGACACATGCACCCTGATGTGTATAGCAGCATCATCAACAATAGCCAAATTATGGAAAGAGCCCAAATGTCCATTGACTAATCTAAGATTTTAAAGAGATTGAAGAGATGAAGAGATTTGAATACTTATTCTACATTTTAGAGTCTCTTCCTCAGTGATATTAGTTTATATTTCAGACTGTTCTAAAGCTGTAAGCTACTATTTTTAGAAGTCTTAATATTAAGACTCCTAAGACTCCATTTAAATGTATTTAATGCTTTCTTCCACTCCTTTTACTATAAGTGCATTGACTTAAAAGATTTTATAGTCATTTATTTATGAAAGGCCCATGAAAAATATAATATAAGAGTTTTTGCACTTTTAAAACTTGTCATTTTTCACCTTTATACTTGTACCACATCTTGGCTTACCATAGCATTATTTTATCACTTCTTCTTTTCTTATGGGTTTTGTAGATGTTCACTAATTTTTAGCACTGAATATTTCTATGAAGTCTGAAGCCAGATTGATTTTTCCTTCTGTCATCTTTTTATGTATTTTTAACCTTGATTTCTAAGTCTCTCTCTCTCTCTCTCTCTCTCTCTCTATTTCAACGTTCAGTAACTTTAACAAGATATATCTTGGTATTGATTTCCTTTCACATTTGTCTTGGAATAATGGTGAGTGATTTCAATCAGTTGGTTCAATCTTTTCTTATATTTGTAAAGTTTTCTTTAAAAAAAAGGATTTATTTTACAGAGAGAAGGAACATGTGAGTGTGCGAGTGAGGGGAGGGGCAGAAGGAAAGGGAAAGAGAATCCTCAAGTAGACTCCCCACTGAGTGTGGAGCCTGATGTGGGGCTTGACCCAGGACCCTGAAATCATGAACTGAGCCAGAATAGAGAGTCAGCCAGTTAGCTGACTGAGCTACCCAGGTGACCCTGGAAAGTTTTCTTAATTTATATATTTTTAAAGTCAAATAGTTTTGATCATCTTCTTTAGGGATACCAATTAAATATGCTTAGGATATCCCTTGTCTGTTCTCCATAGATATCATTTTCTTTCTTTTTTTTTTTTTTTTTAAAGATTTATTTATTTATTTTAGAAGGAGAGAGAGAGAGAGAGATCAGGTGGAGAGGGGCAGAGAGAGTCTTAAGCAGACTTCCCACTGAGCCGAAGCCTGACATGCTCAATCTCACAAATCTGAGATCATAACGTGGGCTGAAATCGAGTTCAATGCTTAACTGATTGAGCCATCCAGGTGCCCCCATAGCTATCATTTTCGCTTTCAATCTTTTACAGCAATAAAGTCTTCTAAGTTGATCTCCGATTGATGGAAAGATCAGATACAGACATTATTTGGATAAATCGAGCATGATTTAATTCTTTAAACAATATGGAAGAATTAAGTGAATAATGATATATTACAGATAGTTCAGCAACAATATGAACAGGAAGAAATGTGTACTTTTGATTTTCACCCATTCACCTAAGAGTAAAATTTAGCACCAGTTGATACTTAGTATCAAGGTAATTTTGAATGAGTGAGGTTCAGTAATACTAGACCTTAAATTAGTTCATCTGGCCCCCTTAAACTCAAACTTATATACACAACGATATGCATAAAAACTAGTTTGCCTGTATACTAGGAACCATCTCATCTAAACCAGATACACTTTATCAATCAGTCTCAGGATTATAGGATATAGGATAAGATGAGAGTGTAGCAGAGCATACTTAGTTAGACCTGAATTCAGTTCTAATCTATGTCTCTTCACTCCTTAGGCAATAAGTCCTAAGGAAACGAAATTCCGGATCTGTTGCTTTATAACTAGAACAAATGGCAGTGACCCAGACATCTAGGTGTTATGTTAGTGGGCCCTTAGTTAAATGGCCAATTAGAAAAACTTTGTTTCATATCCATTTTATTTTTCCTGGCCCTTACTTCCATGTACCGTACTGCTTTCTTAAATATGTTTATTTTCCTTTGTTGTGTTTCTGTGTGGCTTTCTATTTATGTCACTTTAACTTCTTTCCTGAGCTATGCATCTATTTTTTTTTTACCTCTTCCATTGTTTTACCATATTTTCCTGTCATTTTTGTACTGCTTCTAGGATTTTTTGTTTCATTAAAAGGTGATCTTTCATTAAGTTTCAAATATTCATAGTAATGTCCTCTTGATAGGTGAGAACAGCAGAAACAAAATTGTTGAAAGGTGATTTCAGATGATTTTCTAAAACTAAGGAAAGACAGTTAGTCTTCAGATCCAAACCAGGAACAAAGAACCAAGAATGAAGAGTAAAAATAAGACAAAACTCATCTTTAGACTCCTTGAAATGATCCTACAGAAATTAAGGATAAAGATAGAATCTTTCAATATAATCAGGAGAAAAAAATACTAACTTCAAACAACAGTTAAATAACTGGAATTTTTAGATGTTTGCCAGAAAACTACGGAATAATAACTTTAAAATGTTGAGATAAATTAGTGTGAACCTAGAGTTTTATGCCTATCTAGAGTGAGAGCAAAATTAAAACATTGTCAAATATTCAGATATGGAAACCAATAAGCTCTATCTAAAAACAAACAAACAAAAACCCAAACAGACAAAAAAAATCTGCTAAAGATGTATTTTCAATGAGAAAAAGTGAGGAAAAATAAAGAAATGATGTAATACAAGAAATAATGGAATTGTAAACAAAAATTTGCTGGCTAGAGAGAGAGAGAGAGAGAGAGAGAGAGAGAGAGAGAGAGAGAGAGAGAGAGAGAGAGAGAGAGAGAGAGAGAGAGAGAGAGAGAGAGAGAGAGAGAGAGAGAGAGAGAGAGAGAGAGAGAGAGAGAGAGAGAGAGAGAGAGAGAGAGAGAGAGAGAGAGAGAGAGAGAGAGAGAGAGAGAGAGAGAGAGAGAGAGAGAGAGAGAGAGAGAGAGAGAGAGAGAGAGAGAGAGAGAGAGAGAGAGAGAGAGAGAGAGAGAGAGAGAGAGAGAGAGAGAGAGAGAGAGAGAGAGAGAGAGAGAGAGAGAGAGAGAGAGAGAGAGAGAGAGAGAGAGAGAGAGAGAGAGAGAGAGAGAGAGAGAGAGAGAGAGAGAGAGAGAGAGAGAGAGAGAGAGAGAGAGAGAGAGAGAGAGAGAGAGAGAGAGAGAGAGAGAGAGAGAGAGAGAGAGAGAGAGAGAGAGAGAGAGAGAGAGAGAGAGAGAGAGAGAGAGAGAGAGAGAGTCTGCTAAAGATGTATTTTCAATGAGAAAAAGTGAGGAAAAATAAAGAAATGATGTAATACAAGAAATAATGGAATTGTAAACAAAAATTTGCTGGCTAAATTTAATGATCTATTCCCACTTAAAAACAACAACAATGACAATAGTAAAAACCTCAAACATTAATTTTGTAAAGAGATGAAGTTTTAAAGAGTTAAAAAATGTTTACAAAAAGTAAGATTTGAGAGAAAGTTAGTTTAAAAAACAATGGCAGTGTTTCCTTGTAATGGTCGAGGAAAAATTAGAAGTAATGTATAGTGTAGATTTTAAAAAGTCTGAATATACTAAAAATGAAGGTAAGCACTAAAAGATGAGAAATCTGGGGCACCTGGATGGCTCTGCGGTTGACCGTCTGCCTTCGGCTCAGGGCATGATCCAAAATGAGCAATTAGAGCAACAAAATATTTATCGGTCCATATTTTGAAATGCCATCTATATGGTATACATACCAGCTGTATAGTATGAATGAGTGATATATGTGAACAAAAGCCTAAAGAATGGTCAAAAATAAAATAATGTAATAGGCAAATACAAGGTTAAAAAAATAAAAATGGCAAAATTCATATAAATTAAAATTAAATTTTAGCGTCCTCTCACAATTAAGAAGAATAAAGGGGGTCATTATTTAACAATAAAAAGAGAAATACAGCAAGAAGACATTATATTTAGAAGCTTACGTCACTTAGTCTAGCTCAAAAATATATTAAAACAAAGACAAAATGGGAGTGAGGGATTCATAAATCCATAATGACAGCAGAATATTTTAATGCAACTCTATCAGATATTGATTAACCAAACAGACAAAAATATAATAAGGGCAAAAGTAGGTTACAGACACTTTGAGCAACAATACTGAAACTTTGGGGCTGATCGTTGTAATAGAAATCTACTTCCAATAAATTGAAAATGTATATCCTTTGTCAGTACTTTTGGAACATTTGCTAAAATTTACCAAGTATTCATTTGCAAAGGAAGTTTCAGATATCTTAAATAATTATATTAAACATAACATAATTGGTAATAATACAATTAAATTAAAAAACGGCAAGGAAAACATTGAAAAGTTTTCATGTTAAGAGACATTTTAATGAACTCCTGAATAAGTACAGGATTATTCAAAAAATCATACTAGAAATGACAAAATATTTACAACCAAAGAAATTGAAAGTAATCAATATATGCATCCAGCCCTGGGGCATGCAGTTAAAATAGTACTTTTATGTAAACTGACAGCTTCAAATGCTTCAGTTAAAATTAAAAGAACAGATGAAAATAAGTAACATCCATACTCCCACAAAGAAGCAAGAAGAGTTATACTGAAGTAAACACAAAACTCTAGTATGGGGAGAACTAAGAAAGGCAAAAGTGACATTTAATAAAATATAAAATAATAGGATACAAATAAAAACACTCGTGACAATTCCAGTAAATAAAAAGCAGCACTAAAAATGAAGAATCCAAATAGCATGCCAACATGAGATGTGAAAAAAAAAAAATGGAACTGAGCTTTGAGAAGGATTAATTATGACAGTCTTTATGTACCTTAATGAGTAATATTCTCTACAGCAAATCCACCCTCACCTAGCTGTTTTCAGTAATGACCCTAGTGGAATCTAAGAGTATTTTAATTTCACTTTAAGACTTTATGTTTCAGCAGAACTAGATGTGGCTCGTTGCATTCAACAAATGGGTTCTGGAGATAGAACAATCAAGTAAGATGCCTTGGGACACCAGTTACTAGCTTTGCAACCTAGGAAAATTGATCCTTTCTAAGTCTTATCTATAAAACGGAGTTAATAGTGATACCATACAACTCATGTAGACCACATAGCATAGCTTTTAGTTCAGAAATAAGCAACCAGTGGATATTATAATTTATTGTTATTCTCATTGTTGTTAGAATAGAAAATGGAAATATATGGTTGGGTTACAGGAATAAAAATCCTGTCTATTTCCTTCACGACTTTGAAAGATTTCCCTGACTTTATGTTAACTGATCAGATAGAAACTGACAGTCCTAGCAAGGATGGTTGTAATTTATATAAGAGAGAGGAGGAGTGGGAGGAGAGGGAGGAGGAAGGGAGACTATGCATTATGCATGGATATTTTCGTATATACATATAAGTGTATTTGGGACACTCATTGGAAATGTTGTATTTTCTATTAAGGAAGATGTGTCGCATCTGTAGAGTTGGATGTATGAACATCACAGAACGTGACACAATGTTTGACACTTAGGCATTAGATGCATGTCTTCTAAGCTGAACTGAAGTAATAAGCGATATTCAAGTTGTTAATTTTGTATCACAGATGGAATGTGTAGGTAAACTAACAAAAAGCAAACCTGAAAAAAATGGGACCCAGTTTTCAGAAACTAGTAACTAAGAACCATATGACAGCAGATAGATGAAGTTTTTCCTTTTCAAGAGAGTGAGCTAAAGAAGTGAACAAGGCTATTTTTAATGTTTTGCAAAAAGCTTTATCTTATGTTTTCCTCCTTCGTTGCCCCTTTTCACATTTCTTTATGTGCATATATACAGGGTTCTTATTTTTGTAGAAGCAGAGGAAAAAAACTACCCTACAATTGATCAGAATGTTCATTTCAACCTTTATAAGATTTGTTGTCTTTAATTAGTTGAAAATAGTGAGAGGGCCTTCATATGACATTAGTGGGAGTGTCTGAGGGCAAGATTTGGCCCCAAGATTTCTCCAACAAGTATTGCTGTATTTTAAAAATGTCATATATTCTATATATGGTGAGTGGGTTTTAATTTGATGTTCTTTTGAATTTTAAGAATAAAGATAGAATTATTTAAAGGAGCAAGTCTTCGTTGAGTCTGCAGGTGTTGGCAAGTGTTAGGCTGATTTCATGCCATCTGTGTTAATGAAGAGTTCACTGTCTGCCACCTGTCAGGCATCCCTATCTAGGTAAGAGGCAGGACTTGGGGCCATTATGAAATAGTCTGATTCTGTAACAAGTGTCTAATACAGAGCAGAAGAGAGAAAGAGAATGAATTTTCTATAATCTTAGTTTTCAAAACTTGTAGCTACCAAAATGTAATCACAAAACTTTATTTTGAAAGGAAAAGTATATTAAGGAGGGCACGTGATAAGATGCGCACTGGGTGTTATACTATATGTTGGCACATTGAATTTAAATAAATAAATAAAATAAAATAGGAAAAGATGAAATCTTTACCAGTGTTGATCTATAAAGATGATAAGGTGGCCTTGCTATCAGAAATATTCAAACTTTAATTGGCGTCAGAATACTCTCGGGATAATTGTTGAAATGCAGATTTCTATATCCTAGGTCCAGGATTCAGGCACTGGAGTAGAGCTTAGAAATCTGTATTTTAATGTATAGCTCGTTCTAGAAAAGCTTGATGTGTTCATTTGCTAGAGACATTTTAGCAAAATACCACAGGCTGGGATGCTTAAACTACAGAAATGTATTTGTTCACAGTTCTGAAGACTTGAAGTTTGGGATCAAGGTGTGAGCAACGTTGATTTCTTCTGAGGCCTCTCTCCTTGGCTTCCAGATAGCTGTCTTATTGCTGTGTCCTCACATTGTCTTTCCTCTGTGTTTGTGCATCTCTGGTGTCTCTCTGTGTGCCCAAATTTCCTCTTATAAGTCAGATTGGAATAAGGACCACCTTAGGGCCTCATTTCAGCTTAATCACCTCTTTAAAGGCCTTGTCTCCAAATATAGCCATATTCTGAGGTACTGGGGGTTAGGGCTTCAGCATACGAATTTAGGGGCTATAGTTCAGCCTACAAGAGGTGCTATATGTAAAAATGCTCTAGGAAGCCATCTCTTTATAACAGTCGTTTTGACATCTGAGATAACTCAAGCAACATATTGAGAATTCATCCCCTCGCAAATTGTTTCCTGAACAATAGCTGGCTCTGATGAACATTTTTGCAGACTTGCAAGAGAAATAGGAATTGGGCTCTGCAATTGGTGCTTAAAATGTAAAATTTCAGGCTTATATCTGAGTCTTGGTACTACTCCAGCCATCCTCTGAAAGGGCCCCTTGAAAACTACCTTGGAAGAGCCTAGAAATATAAGTGGAACAAAAATGCCCCTAGAAGCCCTGGGAAGCCCAGTGAGAAGTGGAGCCCTGCCCTAGATGGTTGATAAGTCAGTGAAACCTTCCTGTACTTCCCTGTACAAATACCATGGCAAGGGGGGGACCCAACATGCTTTGAGCAAGAGGTGTGTTTCTAGAAGATTTTATGTAAAGGAAACTTTGGAAAGTGCTTATGCCACTGGCATTATCACAGTCACAACTTATTTGGACCCTTGAAATTACGTTTATGGGTTTGACCTCCACTTTCACTTAATGATCTGTCTGTGGGCTGTTGCAATCAATACCGAATATGAGAGTAGGCTTTGCAACCATGTAACAGAAAATGATTTCCCCATGTGGTCGAAATAGGGTAGCAGTAGGTTCTTGCCATATCCTGTTAGAAAAGCCTTCCAGAGAAATCTTATTACCAACAGAGAGGATCGACAGAGAGACATATACGCTAAAGGAACTTGTTATATGGGCAGCATAAAGGACTTCATGGGGCAAACATTTCTTGGTATGTGAAAAAGTCATAGGGATTTATAATTTCTGAAGTTTTTATATTTCAATGGACATTGTGGTTTACATGGTAATAGCCATTACATAGATAAGTTCATAATTGAACCTAATTTGTTCAACAAAAAGGCATAGGCCACCGATGACATCTATATTAATACACTATTCATTGGAGCATTTCCTCTGACACTGTATCAACTTTATACTTTGCTTAACTGTCAAATGCTTCTGTGAGCACCATATTAACCAACTGAAGAATAAAGTCATGTCTAAGTAATTCAGAAGAACATGAAATGACCAAATAATTTAAGCAGAATTCATGTTTCCCTCATAAACAATGAGGATCACTATGTATTTTTTCAAATTATAAAACAAATATATGTTTTGTATGAAGGGCTCTTAATGGATCTTGAAAAGCATCCACTGACATGGACCATTATTATCATTTTTGTTTATGTTTGTCAGTACTTTTCTATGGATGGGTTTTTCCCTTCCTCTTCCTTCTCTTTTTTTTCCTCATTTTCTTTCTCTTCTCTTCTTTTTTTCTTTCATTTCTTCCTTTTTTTTAAAAAAATAAATTCATTATAAAATTCACCTTTATAGCATACTTGCCTTTGCATGTATAAAGACAAGTTTACATCTAATTCAGCACCTCCATCAGAGAGCATTGCTTAAAGGGAAAGGTCAATGTTATATATATTATAAGCTCTTTAAAGGTCAGAAAATTTTCTTGTACATCTTGTTACATAGTTGATAATTGAGAATGACAATAATTGAAATCACACATGAATGTTTTATTCTATATCAGGAAAAAATGAATAGAATTATTTGACTTGACAGTAATTAAAATGATCTTAATGAGATCTATGGATATCTAGTCTATCTATGTTTTCCCCCTTTTTTGGTAGTGACCTCTTTCTTTCCACTTTTTTTCTCTTATTCTCTTTTCTTTTTGCTTTTCTGCTTTTGCATTTTTTTTTTTTTCCTTAAACTGCTTTCTCATTCTTCTGGTATTCCCAAGACGTAGGTTCTGTGCCTGAAATGCTTGGTCATTTTGTTTCTCTTAACTATATTCTCTAGCTAAAGAAACAGCGTCAAAATATTTTATCTGGAGCCTAAAGTATAATAGGACTCTAGATGCATATATATATATATATATATATATATATATATATATATATATACAGGACTAAATCTGAGTGAAAACCTAAGAATCACTTAGATAAAGAATGAAAGTTTTCTTTCCAACAGGACTCTATAATTGACCTGTTGGGACCTTGTTTACTACTTTGTAATTTTCTACTTTGTATTCTGTACCCCTGGAAATACATCAATCTCACTGTTTTAAAAGCCAGCAATTCCAAATGTCTCTTCTATTTTGCTTTCTTGATATCTTAAAACTAATGTTTAAAGTGATGTGTTGTTCCCTGTCTCCATCACCAATTACCCAGTTCCACATGTGTTACCTCATGTTCTTTATTTCAGGAAATATCAACATAGTTCTCTCTGTTGCTTAAGGTAGAAATCTGGGAGTCACTGTTAACACCTTCCCCTCTCCTAACCTTCTATATCTGGGCTATCAGAAGGTCTTTTTTTTTGTTTGTTTTAATGAAAGACTATTTTTTAGAGTGGCTTTAGGTTCACAGCAAAATTAAGAGGGAACTAAAGAAATTTCTCATATGCACCCTCCCAATTGTGTAGAATTTCCCCTTATCAACATCCACCATCACAACATACAATCTTTATAATGATGACCTACAGTGACACATCATGATCATTGAAAGTGTTGTACATTCTATGGGTTTGGCAAATGTATAAGGACATATATGTATTTGACATATATCCACAATTATAGTATCGAGCAGAGTGGTTTCACTGCCCTAAAATCCTGTGTTCTACTGATTTGTCCCTTTCTACTTCTTAAGCCCTGCCCAAAATGGATTTTTTTTTCTTTCTCTATAGTTTTACCATTTCCAAAATGTTGTATATTTAGAATCATGCAGCAGTAGCCTTTTCAGATTGGCTTCTTTCACTTTGTAACATGCATTTAAGGTTTCTCCATGTCTTTTCATAGCTTGCTAGCTCATTTTTCTTTAGTACTGAATAATATTCCATTGTCTAGATGGGCCACATTTTTTGTTTTGTTTTGTTTTGTTTTAAATCCATTCTCCTACTGAAAGACATCTTGTTTGCTTCCAAGATTTGGCAATTATGAATAAAACTACTACAAACATCCATGTGCAGGTTTTTTGTTTTTGTTTTGTTTTGCTTTGTTTTTGGGGACATAAGTTTTCAACTTCTTTGGGTAAAAACCCAAGAGTATGATTGCTGGATCCTTTGGTAACAAAAGTAAACATTTGTAAGAAACCACTGAACCGTCTTTCAAAGTGGCTGTACTATTTCATTCCCACCAATAATGAGTGAGAGTACCTGCTGCTTTACAGCCTTATCAGGATTTTGTATTGTCAGTGTTCTGGATTTTGCCATTCTAATAGGTGTGTAGTAGGCATCTCTTTGTTTTAATTTGCATTTCTCTGATGACATACTGTGTCATCACAGTATGTATAATAATATACATCAATATTATCCATGATAATATTGAATCTTTTCATATGCTTATTTGCCTTCTGTATATCTTCTTAGGTGGGGTGTCTCTTAAGATCTTTGGCCCATTTCTTAATTAAGCCTTCTGTTTTCTTATTGTTGAATTTTAAGAGTCCTTTGTATATTTTGGATCATAGTCTTTTATCAGATATATCTTTTGTTCATAATTATTCCCAGTCTATGACTTGTCTTTTCATTCTCTTGAGAGTGTCTTTCATAGAGCAGAAGTTCTTAGTTTTAATGTAGTCCAAATTATCAGCTTTTTTCATGATGTTATATCTAAAAAGGCATTACCTTGTCCAGTCCGTTCATACTGTTCTTATCTTTAGGGAATTTTATAGCTAAGTGTTTATATTTATATCATGATCCATTTGAGTCAATTTTTGTGAAGGATGCAAAAACTATGTCCAGTTCTTTGCATGTGGGCATATATTCGTTTCAGTACCATTTGTTGAAAGGATAATCTTTTCTCCTCTCTAATGTCTTTGTTCCTTTTTCAAAGATCAGTTGCCTGTATTTATGTGGATCTATTTCTGGACTCTAACATCTGTTCCATTGGCCAATGTGTTTATTTTTTACTATTATCACACTGTCTTGATTAGTATAGCTTTATAGTGCGTCCTGAAGTTGAGTAGTTCAGTGCTTCAACTTTGTTCTTCTTCCAATATTACAGTGGTTATTCTGGATCTGTTGGCTCTCCAAATAAACTTAAGAATCATGTTTTTGAGATTCATAAACTAACTTGCAGGTATTTTTATTGGAATTTCATTGAATCTATAGATCAAGTTGGGAAGAAATGACATCTTGATAATATCGAATCCTTTTTTATGAACATGGAATATCTATCCATTTATTTAGTTCTTTGATTTTGTTCATCAGAGTTTTATAGTTTTCCTCATATAGATCTTGTATTTTTTTTCTAGATTTATGTCTAAATATTTCTTTTCTTTGGGTGCTAATGTAAATGATACAGTATTTTTAATGCCAAATTCCACTTATCATTGCTGACATATAGGAACGTGATTACTTTTATATATTAACCTTGTGTCCTGCAACCATGCTATAATTGCTTATTAATTCTGTAAGGTTTTTGTTGATTCTTTCAGATTTTCTGCCTAGATAATTATGTCATTTCCTGCAGCTTTGATATAATTGCTTATTAGTTCTGAAAGGGTTTTTTTTTTGTTTGTTTGTTTTTGTAGATTCTACATTGACAATCAAGATTTTGTTCTATTTCATCTAACTTATCAAATTTGTGGGCATAGACTGTTCATAGTATTCCCTTATTGTCTTTTAATGTATGTGGTATATATAGAGGTGTTCTCTCTTTCACTTATGATGTTAACAATTTGTGTTCCCTCTCTTTTTTCCTTAGATACCCTGCTAGAGCCTTATCATTTTTAATGATCTTTTCAAAGAATCAGCTTTTGGGTTTCATTCACTTTCTCTATTGATTTCCTATTTTCAATGTGATTGATTTCTGCTCTACTTCTCATTATCTTTTCTTCTCCATACTTTGTTTTTCTTTTTTTAAAAATTTTTTTAATTTTTTTTTTTTTATGATAGTCACACACACACAGAGAGAGAGAGAGAGAGAGAGAGAGAGAGAGAGAGAGGCACAGACACAGGCAGAGGGAGAAGCAGGCTCCATGCACCGGGAGCTCGACGTGGGTTTTGATCCCAGGTCTCCAGGATCGCGCCCTGGGCCAAAGGCAGGCGCCAAACCGCAGCGCCACCCAGGGATCCCTCTTCTCCATACTTTGGATTTAATTTCTTCTTCTCTTTCTAATTTCCTAAGGTCAAGCTTAAATGATTGATATTTTGATTTTTCTTATTTTATAATGGATACAGTCAAAGCTATAAATTTCCCTCTAACCACTGCTTTCACTGCACACCACAAATTTTACTTGTTTTTTTTTTTTTTTAATTTTCACTTAGTTTATAGTATTTTAAAATTTCTCTTGAGGTTCGTTTTTTGACCCGTGTGTTATTTAGAAGCATGTTTTTTAGTCTCCACATATTTTGGGATTTTTCCAGTTATTTTTCTGTTATTGATTTCAAGTTTAATTCCATTGTGGTCTGATGGCAGACATTGTATGATTTCTAGTTTTCAAATTCCTTAAGGTGTAGTTTATAGCACATAATGTGATCTGTCTTGGTGAATGTTCTGTGTAATCTTAAGAAGAATGAATATTCTATTGTTTTTGGATGAAATAGTCTACAGATGTCAATTTTATCCAGTTGATTGATGATGCTGTTAAGTTCAGCCATGTCCTTACAGATTTTTCTGCCTGCTAGAGCTAGCCATTTCTGATAAAGGGAAGTTGAAAGCTTTAACTATTATGGTGGATTCATCTGTTTCTCCTAGCACTTTTGTCAGTGTTTTCCTCATATTGTTTGGTGCCCTGTTGTTAGGTGCATACATGCTAAAGAGTATTGTATTTTCTTGGAGAATTGACCACTTTATCAATATGTAATATCCTTCTTTATCCATGATAGTTTGCTTTGAGGTTTCTTCTGTCTAAAATTAATATAGTAACTCTTGTTGTCTTTTGATAAGTAATCCATCTATTTACTTTTAATTCCCAGCCTTAAGATTTTGAACAAATCTTCACTTAATATCTAAAGTGGGTTTCTTGTAGACAACATGTACTTGTTCTTTTTTGACCATCTCTTGCAATGTGTTTTAATTGGTGTATTTAGATGATTGATATTCAAAGTGCTTTTGATGTAGTTGGATTATTATCTACCATATTCATTATGATTTTCTACTTATTGCCCTTGCTTTGTTCTTCTTTTTGTCTTCCATTCTTTTTCTGCCTTTTAAGGTTTTAATTGAGTATTTTTATGATTCTGCTTTTTCTCCTTTCTTAGCATGTTAGTTATACTTCTTAAAAAGTGGTTTTCCTAGAGTTTACAATATACATTTACCACTAATGCAAGTCTACTTTCAAATAACACTATACCACTTAATGGATATTGTGAGTACCTTATAATAACACAGAAATCCCTCCCTCTCATCTCTTGTATCATTGCTGTCATTCATTTTAAATGTCTATAAGCATACTTAAGCGTATATAAGCATACTTAAGCATGTATATATATATACATACACATATATGTATATACATATAAGCATATATACATATATGTAAATACATAAATATGTATATGTACATAGTCAAATACATAGTTGCTATTATTATTTTGAACAAATTTTCACTCTTAGATCAATTAAGAATAAGAAAAATAAATGTTTTAATTTTACCTTCACTTGTTCATTCTCCAGGGCTCTTCTATTCTTTATATAGATCTGAGTTTTGGGCCTATATCATCTCCCATCTCTCTAAAGAAACTCAATATTTCTTTCAAGATAGATCTATTGGCAACAAATACTTTCAACATTTGTGAGAAAGTCTTTGTTTCTTCTCCACTGTTAAAGGATAATTTTTTAGCTGCAAAATTCTAGGTTGGTAGTTTTTTCTCCGCATATTTGAAATATTTTACTCCAGTCTCCTCTTGCTTGCATGGTTTCTGAGAAGTTGGATATAATTCTTACCTTTGTTCTTCTATAAATAAGGTTTTATTTTTTCCCTCTGGCTTCTTTCAGGATATTTTTTAGCTTTGATTTTTAGTAATTTTAAAATGATGCACTTAGATGTAGTTTTTTTGGCAATTATCTTGTTTGATGTTCTCTGAGTTTCCTGGATCTGTGGTATGGTGTCTGAAATGAATTTGGGGGGATTTCTTGCTTGTTATTATGTCAAATATTTCTTCAGTTTCTTTTTCTCTTTCTTTTTCTTCTGGCATTCCCACTATGCATATGTTACATTTTTTGGTAATTTTCTCACAGTCCTTGGATATTCTGCTCTGTTTTCTTTTAGTCTTTATTCTCTTTGCTTTTCAGTTTCCAATGTCTCTATTTATATATCCTCAAGCACAGTGATTCTTTCTTCACTTATGTCCAGTGTACAAGTAATCCCATCAAAGGCACTCTTCATTTCTATTACAGTGTTTTTGATCTCTAGCATTTCTTTTTGGTTCTTTATTAGGATTGACATTTTTCTGCCTGCATTGCCCATCTGTTCTTTCATACTGTCTACTTTATTTATTAGAGTACTTAGCATATTAATCATAATCATTTAGAATTATTTTTTAAAATAAAATTAAAATTTAGAATGATTTTTTAAAATAAAATTAAAATTTTTTAAATTATTTTTAAAATTCTTAATCTGATCATTTCTTCCATGTCTGATTCTGATCCTTACTCTTCTCTTCACACTATATTTTTTTGCCTTTTGGTACATCTTGCAATTTTTTCATGATAGTTGAACATAATGTACCAGGTAAAGGAACTGTTTTATAGTGTCTTAATAATATGTTAGTAAAGTGTTGGAAGAGGTGACACATTCTATAGTTAAATGAATAAGCCCCAGCCTCTTAGTGGGCCTACACCTTCAAACTGTGAAATTCACAAGTGTTTCTCAGTTTTTTCTCCACCCCCACCCCCCGCCCCAGCTAGGTGGTACGAAATGGCTGGAATGGGTTGAAGTTGGGTATTTCCCTTCTTCCAGGTCAGTTAGGCTGTAATAATATCTCCTAAAAGTTAGGTTATAGTTAACTGGTTTCTCCTGAGTGTAGACCTTGTTAAGAACAAGAGTGCTCTGGTATAAATCAAAATGGCTCATTTCCCCTTCCCCTACAGGAAACACATATAGATGTTTCTCCAATATATTCTGTGGAGCTTAAAGTCTAGCTCCGAGAAATACAACTAACAATAATGTGGAGGCTCCTTCTATGGGTCCCCCCGGAGATTTTAACTCTCAGAGTTGTCCACACTGAGCTTCCAGCAGTTCATCAATTATAGTTCAGGTTTTCCTTTCTCTGCACTGGTTTCTGCAGAGGTTTCAATTCATGAGTCTCTGTTCCAATAAGCCGTGGCTCCCTGTGTTTTCCTGTCTTGGTCTCGAATCTTGGGAGCAGAGGCTTTCACTTCGACCTCTTCTCCCTTACAGATCCAGGAAGAGCTGATGGTTTTTCATTCTGTTGAGCTTTTCATTTATTGGAAGGAAGGAGTGTGACTTCCAAGCTCCTTACACGTGGAACTGAAAATTGGCCCTTGATAATGTTAAAAGATATTTACCAGTCTTACTGTTTTATATTAAAAAATGCATCCAGAAACAGTTCATTTATTTTTCCTTCTCTACTGTCATGAATTTGGATGAAGCCACCAGCATCTACTTCCTGAACTAATACTGTGGCTTCTTAATTAGTGCTTCCGCTTCTGTTGTCCTCACTTTAATAATTTTTTCACACTGTAGCAAGAATAAGTCTAACATGAGGAGATCATTTTACTACAACTACTGAATGCTCTTTGATGGCTCTCTTAGGTACTCAGAGTACCACTGTTTAACCTGCACAGCCTAATATACCTGCTCAAACTGCTGCCTGCTACTCCACACCCATTCAGAACCACTGCTGCTCTCGCTCTAGTCACAAATTAGGCAAATAATTGAGTACAGGTCTTTTCCATCTCTGAGCCTTCTTCATTTCCCTCATAACTTAAATCTTACTCTTTTTTAAATAAAGATTTTATTTACTTATTTGAGAGAGACATAACAAGAGAGAGCACAAGTAGGGGGAGGGGAAGGAGAGGGAAAAGCATGGTTCCCGCTGAGCAGGGAGCGCGATGGGGGCTTCATCCCAGGACCCCAGGATCATGATCTGAGCCCAAGGCAGACACTTGCATGACTGAGCCACTCAGGTGCCCCAGGCTTATTAATTCTTCAGGTCTTAGTTTTATTATGTCTTCCCCTCAAAAGCCTTCTGGGCACACCAATCTAAATTATTACCTGTTATTCTTCTTCATAGTATTCTATTTCCTATGTTTATAGCACTTGTCACCATTTTAAATTAACACATTAATGTGTGTGCCTTTTAAAATCTATGTTCCTTTGTTAGATTAATCAGGAGTTTAGAGGTCATACTTGTTTATGTTTACTAAATAAAATCCATGCACTTCCAACTTCAGTTTCAACTTGTAAAGAGCTTGGAAGTCATCGCTCCTGTCCTTACCAAAAGAAAAAAAAGAAAAGAAAAAGAAAACTGAACAAACTGAAAACCAGTCACTTTCTTGGATCCACTAGAGAACTAAGTTTACAGGTCAAATCACCGGCTCAAAGTCTGAGGGGGCAGAGGGGAATCCAGAGAGTCACAGCTGAGATCTGTTTACCTAAAGAAGGTCCCAGAACTCTGTTAGAAACACTTAAATGGTATGACTAAGGGATGAATTGCTGGAAGATGAGTATGAATAAGCATGAGAGTGAGCAACATCTTGGGGGTACAGTCTTGGAGGGCAGGGGAGCACAGTGTCATGAGTTATTACCTCTAAAAACCCTACCTGGTTTTAAGGATAAAGAACTGAGAATTATCCCCTGAAATCTATGGTAGGGGCAAGGGAATTTTCATCATTGTGAAATGCGACTGAAACAAAATCCCACTTTCAAGGGAAAAAGACTTACTCCAGCTAGGGAAGGGCAGTTCTCTAGTCCCTGTTAGCCTTCCTGTCTCACCTGAATGGAATGGGAAAAAAAAGAAAGCAATACCTCTGAGAAACAAGAAGGTCACGCTAAGAGACAGGCCCATTAAAACACAGAAATTTCATCATAAGATTATAGAATGCTTCACTTCCCCATACCTTATCACCTCATCAATAAGACTGTAGTATAATAACAATGGGTTATAGCTAAAAGTCTGAAAGAATGGGAGAATAATCTATGTGAAATACATCCTGAGGGTCATCCATAGGAAAGGCTAAATCGCCAAGGGGGGGGGAACCCTTCACTGGATTATTATCACAGGTGGGGGGAAAAGCATTTCTCACACTTCATTCCATTTTTATCTTCCTTTTCTCGACTAGGGGAGAAAGCAAAACAAAAAGCATAGTAAATAGATGCCAGGACTATAAGGAAGTAGACTGAGAATGATATAGTCAGGGAAAAGAAGTCCTGGGGAAACACTTGTCAAGGTCATAGCCCCAAGACACAGGTCTCTAAGAAACTGAGATTTAATCAGAATGTTATAGGATATCCCCTCTTTCGTCATACCTTACCACAATGCTAATAAGTCTCCGGTGAAATAACAGTGTATTACAGTTACAAGTGCTGTATGGCACAAAAGAAGAAGAGTACTAGGGAAGGCTAAAGTCAAGAAAAGAGACAGAAAACAAGCTGATAGAGGAATTTAGAGTCTCTGGCACCTATAACTACAGCAATATTTTAAGCAGACAATATATTTACAATAACAATGATTATTATGTTGAGGTGTGTAATGGGAAACAAACATATAAGAACACATAAAAAAAATGAAAGAAGAGATGAAAATGAGAATCTCTAGAAAAGAGAAAAAAGAAATGCTAAAAACAAAAACTGTAGCTGAAATGAAGAATGCCTTTCTTTGATGGACTCATCAGTAGACCAGATACAGTGAAGCAAAGAAAGGCTGCTTAAAGGCAGATCAATAGAAACCAGTCTGAAATGCAAAAGGAAAAAGGGATGGAGGAAGAAAAAGAACAGAGCTTCCAAGAATTGTGGAACAATATTAAAAAGTATAACATACATGTAATTTAAACACAGAAAAAAGCAAGAACAAAGAAGAAGAAATATTTAAAGGAATATGGGCTAAGAATTTTCCAAAATTAATGACAGACATGAAATTACAGATCCAGAAAGCTCAAAGGGCAAGTTAAATGATGACAGCCCAAACCAAAATAAGACAAACAAGCAATTATAGCAACACATCTAGACACATTATTTTCAAACTGCAGAAAACCAAAAACAGAAAATATTGAAAGATGCCAGGCCAAAACAAAGACATAGATCAACAAAGATAATACAGGTGACTTCTCAGCCACAGAAACAGGAAATTGAAATATTCAAAGTGTTGAAAGAAAAAATCCATTAACCTAGAACTTTATACTCAATAAAATTAAACTTCTGAAGTAAAATAAATACATGGCCCTTTCAGACAAACATAGAGAAAATTTATTACCAGCAGATAAGCTCTGCAAGAAATTTTGTAAGAAATTCTTTAAGCAGAAGGAAATTTATATGTCAGAAATTCAGATTTATGTGAAGAAAGGGATGTCTCAAAGGAGAAATAAATAAAAATGGTAAAAAAAAACCCTTAGATTTCTTAGTCTTAATTGATCTAGTATGTAACTATTTACTTAGGGTAATATAATATTTATAATATATTGGGTGATTATAGCATAGAGGTAAGTGAAATAATTGACAGGAATGTTATGTAGAATGAGAGGGAGAAATTAGAAATACTCTGTATAAGGGACCTGTATTATACATACTGTGTTACAAAGTACCCGTGCTGTACATGAATTGTATAGTTTTATTTGAAGATAGATTTAAATCACTTAAAAATGTGTATTGGAAACTGAGGGCAATCACTAAAAGAATTAAGGAAATATAATTATTTTGAGAAAAGAAAATATTTTGAGAAAAGATAATGTAAAATCATATAAAATGCTCAGTCAAAAGTAGAGAAGAAAAAAATGAGGGAAAAATAAGAAATAAAGAATAAATGCAATGAAGATAACAGTTGTAAACAGTATAGATATTGAACTAACTATATCGATAATCAATTTAAATGTAAATAGTCTAAATACATGAATTAAAGATAGGTTATCAGAATGTATTTAAAAAAAACCTAAACTACATATCATCCACAAAAAACTCACTTTAAATATAGTCTCACAAATGTTCAAAGTAAAGAGAGAAGAATGTACCATACTAATACAATATAAAAGTTAAGCCGGAGTAGCTATATTTTTGGGGGGGCAAAGCAGTCCTCAAAACAAGGCAAATTCTTTTTTTTTCTTTTTAAAGATTTTATTTATTTATTTATTCATGAGAGAGAGAGAGAGAGAGAGAGAGAGAGAGAGAGGCAGAGACACAGGCAGAGGGAGAAGCAGGCTCCATGCACTGGGAGCCCAACGTGGGATTTGATCCCAGGTCTCCAGGATCGCGCCCTGGGCAAAAGGCAGGCGCTAGACCACTGTGCCACCCGGGCATCCCAAAATAAGGAAAATTCTTAGGAATAAAAGGTGCATTACATAATGAAAAGGGGTTAATTTCCCAAAAGGTAGAACAATCTCAAATGTATATACATCATAATACATGAGGGAAAGACTGATAGAACTGTCAGGAAAAACAGACAAACTTACTATTATAGTTGGAGACTTCAAACCCTTCTGTTGGTATTTGATACTTCAAGCAGGCAGGCAATAAATCAGTAAGAATATTGTTGATCTGAAGACTATTACAATCAATTTGATTAAATTGACTTTTATAGAATGAATATTCCATTTAACAGCAAAGCATACATTCTTCTAAAGCTCCATGAAGTATTCTGCAAGATAGACCACATTCTTGGCCATAGAATACAGTTTAAATACAAATTTAAAAAATGATACAAAGTGTATTCTCAGACCACAATGGAATTAAACTAGAAACTGATGGCAGAAAGATAGCAGGAAAATCCCCAAAATAGTACTGGCCAACATACTTCAGAATAACACCTGGATCAAATAAGAAGTCACAAGAGAAACTGAAGAAATATTTTGAACTAAATATGAATATAACATCAAATTCATGGATTGCAATAACAAAAACTCTGTTTAGAACTTGTAGCCCTAAACACTTATCTTAGAAAAGAATAAAACATTTAAATCAATAACCTAAATCCCCATCTTAGAGAAAGAAGATGAATTGAAACCTAAATCAAGCAGATTTGAAAAGAAAAGAAAAATGAAATTAGAGCAGCTGTCAGCGACATCAAAAACAAAGAAGTAATAGAGTAAATTAATAAAACCCAAGATTGGTTCCTTGAAAATATCAAACAAATTGATAAATCTTTAGTCAGCTAACCAAGGGAAAAAGAGAGTATAGTAGTTTCGCTTTCTTCATGGTTTCTGTTACCCACAGTCAACTGTAGTCTGGAACCAGGTGGTCTTCCTGATGTATTGTCAGCCCAATGTTACATCCACAATGCCTATATCATTCACCTCACTATATCTCCTTGAAGTAGGCATTTTATCATCTCACATCATAAGATGAAGAAAAAGGATGAGTACAGTACCATAAGATTGAGAGAGGCAGAGAGACCACATTCACATAACTTTTATTACAGTATTGTTTTAATTGATCTATTTTATTATTAGTTATTGCTGTTAATCTCTTACTGTGCATAATTTAGAAATTAAACTTTATCATAAGTATATATATGTATAGGAAAAATCACAGTATATATAGGGTTTGGTCCTATCCATAGTTTTAGGCATCCATTGGGGGACTTGAACTTATTCCCTGTGGGTAAAGGTGGAATACTTTAGTCACAATTTACCAATATCATAAATGATAATGAAGTCATCACTATGAATCCCATGAACATTAAAGAATATTAAGGGCATATTATGAATAATTCTGTGTTCACCAAATTGATTAATTAGATGAAATGGACCAGTGCTTAAGGAATAAGCTATCAAATATCAAGCAAGAAAAAATTGATAATCTAAAAATGAATATATCTATTAAGGAAATTGAATCAATATTTAATTATATTTTTCCAAAAGAGAAAGCATGAGGCCAGCATCACTTTACTGGGATATCTAGGAAATATTTAAAGAAGAAATTGTATCAATTCATTACAGTCTCTTCCAGAAAAATAGAAGCAGAGGGAACACATCCTAATTTATTCTAGTAGTTTAGCATTATCCCAATATTAGAATTAGAGAAAGATATTACAAGAAATTAAAAATACAGAACAATATGTATCATTACTACAGATACAAAAATTGTCATCAAAATATGAGCACATCCAATCCAATATTGTATAGTGAAGATATTCACTATGACCAAGTGGAATTTATTCCTGATATTTAAGGCTGGTTCAACATTTGAAATCAATCTGTGTAATTGACAATATCAATAAGCTAAGGGAAAAATAATATGATCATATAAATTGATGAAGAAAAAACATTTGACCAAATTCATCATGCATTCACACATAAAAAAAATCCCAGCAAATTGGAAGTGAAAGAAATTTCCTCAATTCAATAAAAAACATCTTTGAAAAGCCCATTGCTAACATCATGTTTAATGGTGAGAAACAGCATGCTTTACTCCTAAGATGTGGAAGAAGGAAAGAATGTCTTTTCTTAATATTCCTATTTACCACCGCATTAGAAATCCTACTAGTGCAATCAGATAAGAAAAGGAAATTAATTGTATATTAATTTCTAAGGAAGAAGTAAAATTGTCTTAATTTGCAGATTATATTATTGTCTATGTAAAAAATGCCGCCCCCCCAAAATCTCCAGAAATGAATACACCAGTATATCAGGGCCACAGGATTAATATATAAAAGTTAATATACAAAAGTCAATTACTTTCAGATATTCCATAAATGAACTACTGAAATTTGAAAATTTAAAAGGATAATTAACAATAGCACCAATGCCCCCCATGAATAGTTAGAAATAAATCTAACAAAATATGCACAAACCTATGTGTCCAACTACAAAACCCTAAAAGAGAAACCAAAAGAACTAAAAGAGAAGGATAGTGTGTGATCATGTATCAGAAGACTTAATACTGTTAAGATGCAATTCTTCCCAACTTGATCCACAGATCCACACAATTCCAATAAAAACTCCAGCAATCTTATTTTTTATATATTGAGAAACTGATTCTAAAATGTACATGGAAGGGCAAATGATCTAGAATAGCCAGCATAATACCAAAGACGAAGTTGAAGGATTCACACTACTAAAATTTAAGACTTACCGTAAGGTACAGTAATCAATACAGCATGATATTAGCAAAAGAATAGATCCATTCATCAATGGGACAGAATAGAGAGCTCAGAATAAGATCCACACTATTATACTCACTTGATCCTTGAATAAGAACAAAGACAATTCAATGGAAAAATCATAGTCTTTCTCAATAAATGATTCTAGAAGAGTTTGAGGTCTATATACCAATAAAATTAGACATATTTTATTTTATTTTATTACTTTCTTAAAGATAGAACTCCTATTTATCTTCTCAAACAGCTTGTTTTGTGTTTTATCCCAAAGACATCCTAAGGGATCTTGAAGTATGTAAATTGTCAAAATTCCCCAACGGGGCTTCAAGAAAGTTTTTGGGGACCAAGGGATCCAAAATGACAATCTGACCATGATCAATGTCACAGATGTGGCAGTTATTGCCCATGTTCTCCTGCCTCCAGACCATATTTTAGATGGTCTCACATAAATCAACACAAAATTTATAAGAAAATTAAATATAAAATGCAAAACTATAAAGCTACTTGAAAAATATTAGATCTTTATGAACTTGAATTTTTAATACAACACCAAAAAAATGATCCATGAATAAAAAAAACAAACTTAATGAGTTGTAATTTATTAAGATAAAAATTTTCTACTTTGCAAAACTATTTTTGAGGGAATGAAAAGAAAAGTCTCAATCTGGGAAAAAGTATTTGCCAATATGCATCTCATAGAGGACTATTATCCAAAATATACAAAGAATTCTTAAAACTCAGCAATAAGAAAACAGCACAATTAAAAAATGCCCAAAAGTTCTAAACAGAAATCTCACCAAAAAAGATATGATCTGTGTTCATCAGTTGTGACAGATGTGCCATTTTAGTGGCAATGTTGATAATGAGAAAGGCTCTGCATGTGTGGTGACAGGGAGTGTATGGGTTATCTTTGTACCTTCTGCTTAATTTTGCTGTGAACCTGAAGTTGCTCTAGAAAATGATGTTTATTTAAAAATAAAATAAACTGAAATGTACCTGAATAATTTCTTTTTCCTTAGCTACATAGAGGAACTCAGAAAAATATACAGAAGTGGGGAAATGAAAAAGAGAAAAGTAGAAGATATGCACGTGGAAAATAATCAAATGAAAGATGCTTAACATCACTAGGAATTTGGAAACAAAAACAATGAGACACCATTACACCTTATTAGAATAGCTAAAGTCTAAAAGCTTAAAACCAAATGCAGTAATTCTTGTTTATTGATGGTGAGAATGCAAATATCTACAGGCCCTTTGGAACACAGTTTGACAGTTTCTTGCAAAGCTAAATATATTTTTATTTGATAATTCAGAAATTATGCTCCTAGGTGTTCCCCCAACTGATTTGAAAATTTATGTCTGTGCAGAAACCTGAATAATACTTCCAGTAATCATAATCATCCCCAACTGGAAAATGAAGATGCCTTTCGGGACATGAATGGATAATACTGTATAGTACATCCATCCATCCAATGACTTCTTCCTTGTTGATTTGGATGCCTTTTATTTCTTTGTGTTGTCTGTACATCCGTACAATAAAAGTGATAGAAAGAAATGAGTTATCAAACCACATAAAGACGTAGATGAATTATAAATACATATTGTTAAGTGAAAAAAAACAGTCTTAAGAGACTATGTACTATATGATTCCAGTTATGTGATATTTGGCAAAAGATAAAACTATAGAGATGATTAAAATATTAATAGTTTCCAGGGTGCAGGGGGCACAGTGTTTGAACTTGTGAAGCACAAGAGATTTTTTAGGATGGTGAAACTATGTTGAAATTATTATGTTTGAAATTATTATGGTGGATACATGACACTACACATTTGTCAAAACTCATAGAACTTTACATCATATAAGTGAATCTTAATGTATACAGATTTTAAAAAATCATTTAGGAGGCTAGGAGATCCCAGGACAGAATTCAGAAAATGACAAAAATAGTTCAACTATTTTACAGATGTACAAATTGTTCTCACTGACTGAAATATATGTGGAGAAAAGATGGCAAACAAGTAACTTTGGAAATAAATGGAGTCTGTAAGACGAAAGGCAAAAGCAAGTGTACAAAGGACTGTGCTGTAGTTGATAAAGTTGTGTCTTGTGAGGGTAAGGTTAACAATCCTGAAATCGCTATAAATATATACTGGAATTGAATAACTAGGTAAATGGATGGCAGATGATGGCAGCTGGGTTTCTCATTGTTTTAATGACAGATTACAGAAAATCAATGAGAAAAGCCTCGAATGATCCCTGTGGTAATCAATTAGAGTTAGAGACATCATATGACCTTATTTGGCTTACTCTAGAGACAGATAGCTACAAGAGAAATATTTATAGGTATTTGTATATACATGGGTTAGTGTACACACATATTTATTCCCTTGCTCTGTTAACTCAGAGGAACTAGAGTAATAACACTTCAGTATCAACATGCACCAGCATCCACTTCTTGGTTTCTTTTTTAAAAATGATTTATTTATTTATTTATTTATTTATTTATTTATTTATTTATTTATGAGACACACACACACAGAGGCAGAGACACAGGCTGAGGGAGAAGCAGGCTTCATGCAGGGAGCCCAATGTGAGACTTGATCCGGGTCTCCAGGATCATATCCCAGGCTGAAGGTGGTGCTAAACTGCTGAGTCCTCCGGGCTGCCCCACTTTTTGTTTTCTAATGCAAATCTCCAGTATAAGGACCCAGAGATTTTTGAGTAATGGCTAATTCTGGGACTAGTACAGAATATATAGAGATTGAGCCTTGATTATATTGTAGTCAGAGAAAGTCAGGAAATACTCTAAAACAACAACAGCAACAACAACAAAGGATCCATTTGATGGGTGTATGTCAAAGGGTATGTCCCATAGGAAACAGCTGAAAGAGTATCCAAAGGCAAATTTGGTCCAATTTCAGCCACAAAATTAAGTAGGAATGGGTTATAACCTACAATATAAAATAAATATCCATAAATCCATACTGATACATATAAATGATTGAATTAATAAATAAATGGAAAATAGCCAAAGTTCCTATGCAGAAGAATTTCAAATAATTGATGTACTTGCTCTGCCCTCATGGAAGTGGAGCGTAACTGCCCACTTTTTAAATGTGGCCTGTGCATAGTGACTTCGTTTCAAAGAACAGACTATAAAGAGGGAAAAGAAGAATTTCACAGTGGAGAAACCTGACAAACACTACCTCACCTAGGTAATCAAGATTAATATCAACAGCAATAAATCATGCTGATAGTATGTACTCTTGATATGATGCTATGAAAATGGCACTTTATCTCTGCGTTCTTTCTCCCTCAAACACAAAATTCCTGTGTAATCATGAGGAAAAGAACAGACAAATCCTAATTTAGAGTTTTTCTATAAAATAACTGACTAGTACTTTTCAAAATGTCAAAGTCATCATAAGGAAGGAAAGTCTGAAGAACATAAGAAGACATATCTTCCAAATGTAATTTAGTTTCTTGGATGGGTTCCTGGAACATTAGGTAAAATATAAGGAATTAAACTTCGGTTAATAATGTATCAATATTGGTTCATCAATTGTAACAGATGTGTCATACTAATGTACTATGCTAATAATAGGGAAAATAGGGTGTGGGTTGTATGCGAACTCTGAGTACTGTCTTTGCAATTTTTGTGTAAATCTTAAACAGTTCTAAAATAAAACATTTCTATATCAAAAGATAATACCAGAGACTTTCACTTAGTAAATATTGAGCTAATGATGAGCAGCTGCCTAGTGGACTGAGCTGACAGGTATTCTGAGACCCAGTTGAAGATCAGCAATGTGATTCTTCAGCTTAAAACTGTTAATATTTTTGGTGGTATGTGAGGTGTCATGAATTTATATCTGATAATAAAATCCCCTCAATACTTACAGGGAGTAATTGAGGCCCATAGGAGCTGTAGGTACCAGAATGAAGAGAATTCCTAAGCTTACTTGGTCAGACGTATTACAGCTGCTAGGTTGTACTCTTTTGTTCTGGTTGTGCTCTTGCTCCAATTTATTGGCTAAGTCACCTTGCACAAGTGCTCTGCAAGTGTTGACCCTTGTTATACATTGACAGCATACTAGGCACTGAGTTCTGGGCACTATTCTCAACACCTTATTATGGATTAACTCACTTTATGCATACACACAGTTGCACACACACACACACACACACACACACACACACACAAAGTAAATTTATGAGGCCAGTTCTATTATGTTCTCTATTTTACAAAGAGGTTAAATAACTGCCTTAGATCACTTAGTGGGCAAATGCCAGAGCCAGTTATCAAATCTTAGTAGTCTGGGGCTAGTGTCTATGTCCATAATATATTTTTTGTCCTTACCCTGTATGAAGAGAAAACAGCATTATCACCAGGCTCTGGCTGTTTGGATAGAGCTGAAGCCCTTGCCTCTTTTTCTTTTCTTTTTTTTTTTTTTACAGCTTTTTTGAGATATAATTGACATAATATTGTGTAAGTTAAAGATGTACAGTGTGTTGATTGAATACACGTATGTTCATTGTGATTACCACTGTAGTGTATCTTTAATGTTCTCACCTCCCCCCAAAAAAGAAATGACCATCATGTGACATGATAGAGATAGAAATGATAACCATCATAGGGATGTTACCTTTATCATGTCACATGATGGTCATTTCTTTTTTTTTGGGGGGGGGTGAGGACATTTAAGATTTACTCTGTTACCAGTTTTCAAGTAAACAGTAGCACAGTTTTGTTATCTATATAATCATAATGCTGTTCATTAGATGCCCAGAACTTATCCATCTTCTAACTGGAAGTCTGTACTCTTTGACCAACATCTTTCCATTTCTCCACCCCCGCCCCGCCCAACTCTTGGTAACTACTATTGTCATCTCTGTTTCTGTGAATTCAAGTGTTTTAGATTTCACGTATAGATGAGTTCATACAGTATATGTCTTTCTCTGTTTGACTTATTTCACTTAGCATAATGTCTCTGAGGTCCACTGCTTCACTGGTCAGAATGATTATAATAAAAAATACAAGAAATAATAAGTGTTGGCAAGCATTTGGAGAAAAGGGAACTCCTATGTACTTTTGGTGAAATGTAAATTGGTTTTGCATTTGTAAGTTTGTAAATTGGCAAACATTTGGAAAAAAGTATGAAGGTTCTTCAAAAAATTAAAAAAATAGAACTACCATATAATCCAGCAATTGCAGTTTTGGGTATTTAGTAAAAAAAAAAAAAAAAAAAAAAAAAGGCAAACAAGATAACAAAGTGGTATCTGTACTCTCATGTTAACTACAGCAGTATCACAGTGGTTAAGCTATGAAACAACCTAAATGTCCATCAGTGTATGACTGGATAAAGAAGATGTGAGATATATATGTTTTCTGGTGTTTGACCCCTATGCTCTAATGTTTGATCTATATGCTCTACATGAAGGTGTCAGCCTGAAACTTTTTACTATGTAGTTTTAACTTATTTTTTATAGGTTTATTTGTTGAACTAGACTTTAAAAACTATTTTAGTATTTTGAGTATCAGACAATGCTATTTATAGGATATTCTCTGATAATATCTATTATAGGATATTCTCTGATATTATCTATAATAATTATAACAAAACATCTAATCTTTATCAAATATTGACTACACTGATGGCATTGGGTTAAACATCTGAATTTACTGAGATACATTATTATTTCTCCCTTATACATATATATGAATTTTTTAACTGAATCAGGGCATAGACTAAAAGAATGTGTCCAAATTCACACTGCTAATATGTCAAATAGCAATGACTTAAACCAATGTTTGCTTAATCACATAGGCCATGCTCTTAACCACTATTCTACAGCAAGGTGACATTTCCCCAGTATTCAACCCTTATAAATTATCATGCAGTTTTGTTTATTAAAGACATGATAAAGGTGCAATTTTTTGCATAAGATACAATTTCTGCACTTGAGTCTTTTAGGTTCTCTGCAATTATTTCGAAGAAAACGTTACTCTGCCTTCATTTTGTTTTTGCTATTTGGGAATGCATTACTCTGGATAGTGTTAAAAATTGCTCCAGTAATAGTAGTTTGGATTTGCTATTCATATTGTATTCAAATATTACCTTATGTACACAAAATATCTACTGTTTACAAAAGTATGGATGCCAACATTTTTTATATTATCACAGAAAATAAACAAAGGTACTCGAGCTGTCTCTATTTTATGTTGGGGTTAGCCTTTCAGTGTTCAACAACACTGTTTGCTTCTTTTAAAATGATTTACTTATCAATATATTATGAAACAGAAGCCTTTACCATTGTCTCTAGTTGCAATATTATTGAATACTCATGTTTACCTTCTGAAGCATTTTCCTTAGAATAGAAATACAAAACATTAGTGCAGGCTTTGTTAAATTTGCCACTTCTCTGATACATGAAAAGTACTTGAGTTGAGGACAGCATTTCAATGGTTCTGAAAAACCTCAGAGGCTCTTCAAGCAAATAAAGACTTTTTGTCATTCTCATCTGTATTAGACTAGCAAATTGAATCAAAACTCTTTGACAGTGCTAAATTTTCAGATTTTCCCCCAAGACTACCTTTGCCTTCCCAGCTAGGGAAACTCAAGTGTAGGGGTCAAATTTATGTATATTTTGTATATAAAAGGTATGTATTTGCATTTATATATATGTAATTGTAAGCATATATGCCTTTACTCTGTAGTATACATAATATGTGTGTGTTTATGTTATGAAGAGAGCTAAAATGCCAGTAGATAGAGGTAAAGGAGAAAACAAACACATTATGCCCTAGTAACCAAATCAATTAGCCATACATGCATGAACACAAAATAAAATCCTGTTTTAGAGGGGTCTTTCTGATACTTGCTTAAGAAATGTTTAATTTTTTTTGCATTTTATAAATTTGTGTTTGATTTTGAATTTTTCTCCTTCACATATAAAAAGCTCCTTCATTGTGCCCCTTCAGTTAAAACATGCCATAATAATAGTCCAGGCTTATCATTTTTCCTCTTCTACTTTCCATTATTGCTAGCAGCACGACAGCTCTCCTATCACCCAGGGTTACAACCTTGAGTCCATCTTTGATTATCTCTCTTTCTACCTTGTGTCTAGGACCTTTCTGTGTCCTGCCATTTCTTTCTTTTATAATGTTTGAAAAGCTAGTTTCTTCTTTTTTGGTTTCCACCACCAAGACCCCAATCTAGTTTCTTTTATTTTCTTTTATTTCTGCTCCAACTATTGCAATCTTCCACATTCTTGCCTCCATATCTTTCTTCTCCCATCTCAACTACTAGGTTGCTGTAAAGTCCATGTATCTATTGGCACGTCTAAACCAGAGGAAAGAAAATGGCTTAACTTCAAAATGAATGTATTGAAAAGCAGAAGCCACTGTTTGTTAAAGGTACAAACGATTATCAACATTTCAAAAAGTGCATCCCATGGAACTTTTAGTCTTTCAAGATCTTACACACACATACACATGCACACACACACACACACACACACACACCTGTGCTCAAATAATCTTGGGAAATGCGGCGTACAATATCTTCTCTTAAAGACTCAGATTCACACCAGCATACTCAAAGTTATGGGAACTCCTATAGGAACACGAATCTTATTTTTAACATTTTAAAGACATTATTTCCTAAATTTCTTTGACCATATAATCACTCCTACCTTTTTAATTTTTTTTTTTTTAGTATAATATGGAGAGCACATTTTGGGATGTCACTCTATGCTATCATCTTCATCTACTTGCATTTTCCCTTAGAAACAAGAGCAAAGTCTGGGATTGCCTTAATTTAAAAAAGGTAGAGAATCTATCAAACCATAACCACCAGGCCAGAAACCAAAAGATAGCCTCACCTACTAGCAACAGGTTTGTCAGTGACTTTTTTCCTCTGATAGGAAGATTTATACTGATGACTCATATTAGAAGTGGATAACTCGGAAGCATTTTCACTGCTGTCTTCATGGAAATCTTTCTCAATTGTGATAAATCAAGAAGGGATATTTCCCATCTTCAGGTTTCACTGTCAAGCTTTCTTACATCTTCCTGTGGTCTGTATGAAGAAATGAAGCAACAAACAACAAAAAAGGCTTTATATACCAAAAGCTTAATGTCTTGTTATCTTTCAATGTAAATTCATGTCAGTCTGGGACAGTGTTTACTATGCACTCTACAGCTCACTGTTTGCTGTATAAGCTTAATGAATTTGCCACTGATCAATCAGTGTATCACAAACTCTTTATGGAGCTTACTGTGTGGGAAGTGTAGCTCTCAGCCACATTATCTGACAAAAGTGTCTATATAAGCAGTCATCCTGAAGTGCTGATTCTGTTATTTGATTTGGGATTAAACAGTCTGTTGCAAGCCATCTGCTTTCCTATGCATGCGTCCTTGAGAGGTTAGATTTCTACTGATATTGCCCCATAACTTTAACTGGTATTTGAAAGATCAGAATTAGCTTAGACATATGCCACTGAAATTGCTGGCCTTGTCCTACAGGACTGTCCAGATTTTGACACGGGGGTCCAAATCAGGAAAAAGTTTACCCTTCTCACATTGTTGCTGATTCAGAATCCTGCTGCATTTGGCCAAGTGCTGTGAGACTTGAGAGCACTTGTCTGACAAAGTTTTACAACAGTTCATGCTCCTGAGTGTATGAAAGTGTATGCTGGCTGTTCAAGCCGTGTGTCCTGATGACTCCCAAAGAATGCACTCCTCTGGCCTATGCCTGATTACTCTGCAGAAACTCCTGTGGTTTCTGCTATTTCAGCAACTTCTGGAAATACCCTACTGAAAACGTGCATATGTAGTAAGTACAAGCCTCTGCCTTCATATTTGAAATAGAAAATGGTTGTGGTTCAATTCTGGGCAACCCGATCAAATAAAAACCTACTTCATTAATAATCTGACTGGCCTTGAAGTAGATTTTGTGTGGGCTTCTATGCATAGAGATAACTTTATTTTTTGGATGTGTATGCCTGAATGTACGCTGAATGTATTCTGGAAGTTCCCAGGTGTTTACCCATTATTAGTGCTTTGGTTTGGGATCTGCATTCCACTTGTCATCTACTCCAGTCAAATGTGAGAAATGGCCAGAAGGCAAAAGGTGAAGGAGAAGGCAATGTAGGCCACAAAATAACGGGTTATTTACATATGTATTTATTCATTTATTTTACTGTTTTTATTCCTCTATATTCCCACTGTACTGATTTCCCTCCAGAACCAGTAGAAACTGAAAAAAAAAAAAAGAAAGAAAATAGAGCATATAGTCTAATGAGAATATATGAATGGATGAAGCTATGAACCAATGAACATTTGAGCACAAATTTGATGACTGGTGCTGTTATTAGGTACAACATAAAAGGGTGACCAATCCGAGTATCATCTGAGATTGGGGCAAATGCCCACAAGAACATAGGGAATTACAGTGTGGAAAATGCTGTGATTAGGAAAGCACAGTATTCTATAGAAACTTACAGGAGAGATCCTTAACTCATTCCAGGAAAATTCTGTAACATTTAGATGGCATTTAGCTAAGGGAATGGGAAAAATCTTGTAAAGGGAAGATGAAATATTTGTAATCACAATGACCTTAATTATAGGATTAAGTCAACAAAAGAAGCGTTTTGCCAAACAGTCTTTCTGTAGCTTTCAAGAAACGACAGTTGTAAGTATTGTTAGGTTGCTCAATGATTTAGGTAAGAAGAACTGTGAGGTAAAGTCCACTTGAACTTAATTTAAGGAAAAAATGTGTTTCTGTAGATTTTCAGTCTTCCTGTGTACCTAAAAACAGAATCTATCCAACAGTCTCTATTTTCTGCTGTACCAGTGGCTAACGATCTTAAGGCAAATTTGTTGCCTAACTGAAGGCAATATTTTTAATGTTAGTGCCTGAATGCTTTCACTTCTTTTACGTTGAGCCTGTTTTTTGTTGTCTTTTTTTGTATTATTTAAATATATAATTGTACATTTGCACCATGAGAACGTGTACCTTAATGAGAACTATCTCTGAAGTAGCAGTAGGATGGATATAAAATTCAGAAATAGGGTTCATTTATTTTTACTGTCAGTTTTGAAATTAATTTCTATTTCTATTATCTCTGCTATATCAGCTGAAAAATTGATCTATTTTACATGTGTATTTTATTATGAAGACCCATACTGCTAAGGAGCATTTTATTTTTAAAGAACTATTTAATCATAAAATCTTTCAAACTTTTGATAAACAAAATAATGATCCTTATTTCCACGGGCACCTCATTAAAATTTTAAAGCTGCTCTTGATTTCCTAAATTTGCTTGAGGTGTTCTTCTCATTCCAAAAAATAAATAATGAAGATTTGTAGACACAGCTAAAGTCCAGTCTTAATTTCTGACCCTTTTTCATCCCCACATTTGACCAGTTGTCTTCAGTTGGTTTGTATTCAATTCCATATATGATGTAAATGTATGTATTTTTAGACAATACAAAGAATTGTTTTGGGTATTTGAAAACTATACGTAAACAATGTCATGTGGCCATGATGCTTTTGGAACTTATTTTTTCTTTCATTGAGAGTGATGTATTATTTTCAGATTTATCCATGTTGATTCATTGATGTGCTTTGGTGCAGTTTTAAAATCGTCAACCATTGTATTTTATTTATTTATTCATTGTTTAACTACTTCCATATTGATAGGCAGTTAGTTTGTTCCAAATTTCATACTATTACAGATTAGTGAAAACCCTGTTCCATGCTTCCTTAGGAATGCTTGAAATTTCTCTAGAACACCTACAAATTACTTTTGCATTTTCACATTGCTTTCCAAAGTAATTGTACCAGTTTAAGCTCCATCAGCACTATATATATTTTTTGTTTCTCTACATCCACACCAGCCCCTTGGCATTACCAGAGTTTTAAGTATGAATTCTAATCTGACGGTTGTGCAACGGTATGTTAAAGTGGGTTTAATCTACACTTCTCTGATTACTGTGGAAGTTTCTCAACTTTTGCCTCTTGGCCATTTGAGTTACATCTTCAATACATTACCTGTTCATGTACTTTGCTTATTTTCCCATGCGAGTATTGGTCTGTTTCTTTTTTTATTTGTAGGACTTCTATATACTGTCCATTATACATATGGCAATAATGTCTCCCAGCCTGTGGCTTGGTTTTTTATGTGGTGGTTGTGTGCTTTTCCACACACAAGTATTTGTTAGATATTCTAATTGTGAAAGTGCATTAAAAATACAACCAAGTACATTTTGCTTAAAAGGTACAAAATTAAAATCTAAGGTTAAAGAAAGGTGGAAAATAAAGTATAGAAAAAGAGGTATTAAATGCACACTGGCCTGGGCACTTGGGAGGCTCAGTCAGCTAAGCACCTGCCTTCTTTCTGCTCAGGTCATGATCCCAGGGTCCTGGGATGGAGTCCGATGTCTGGCTTCCTGCTCAGCAGGGAGTTTGCTTTTCCCTCTCCCACTAAGCCTCCTCCCTGCTCGTGCTCTCTCTCTTTCTCAAATAAATAAGATCCCACATTGGACTCGATCCCAGGACCCCACGATTACGCCCTGAGCCCAAGGCAGACACTCAACTGCTGAGACACCCAGGTGTCCCGCAATACAGATTTTTATATGAATAGACTGAACAAAAAAAGCTTTAAAATACATAAAACAAAAATATATAGAAACAAAAGGAGAAAAAAGCATATTTAGAGTTGGAGAATTTAACACACAGCTAGGCTGGATTTTTTTTCAGGAGCGCTTCTACCTCTCCCTCTAGAGCGTGGGTAGAAACATGATTTTTCTTGTTCAGTGAATAGAATTTTCCCTCTGGTTCTTTGGTAAATGGTACGTCCTTTTTAAGAATCCTGGGTTAGCCCATTTCATGATTGGATTGTTTGTTTCTTTGCAGACATGAAGAGAAACCTGACAGAGGAAGACATGGACATGGCCAACATGCACATGAGAAAATGCTCCGCATCACTGGCCATCAGGGAAATACAAATCAAAACCACAATGAGATACCACCTCACACCAGTGAGAATGGGGAAAATTAACAAGGCAGGAAACAACAAATGTTGGAGAGGATGCGGAGAAAAGGGGGAACCCTCTTACACTGTTGGTGGGAATGTGAACTGGTGCAGCCGCTCTGGGAAACTGTGTGGAGGTTCCTCAGAGAGTTAAAAATAGACCTGCCCTACGACCCAGCAATTGCACTGTTGGGGATTTACCCCAAAGATTCAGATGCAATGAAACGTCGGGACACCTGCACCCCGATGTTTCTATCAGCAATGGCCACAATAGCCAAACTGTGGAAGGAGCCTCGGTGTCCATCGACAGATGAATGGATAAAGAAGATGTGGTTTATGTCTACAATGGAATATTCCTCAGCCATTAGAAACGACAAATATCCACCATTTGCTTCAACGTGGATGGAACTGGAGGGTATTATGCTGAGTGAAATAAGTCAATCGGAGAAGGACAAACAGTGTATGTTCTCATTCATTTGGGGAATATGAATAATAGTGAAAGGGAATATAAAGGAAGGGAAAAGAAATGTTGGGAAATATCAGGAAGGGAGACAGAACATAAAGACTCCTAACTCGGGGAAACGAACTAGGGGTGGTGGAAGGGGAGGAGGGCGGGGGGTGGAGGGGAAGGGGTGATGGGCACTGAGGTGGACACTTGACGGGATGAGCACTGGGTGTTTTTCTGTATGTTGGTAAATTGAACACCAATAAAAATTAATTAAAAAAAAAAAGAATCCTGGGTTAGTGCAGAAATCTTAATTTCTTTTGCCCTCCTCCCTCTTTTGTCCCTCTCTTACCTCCCTTTGGAGATATTAAATCTCAATCCCTCAGTTTTTATTGGCTCTAATTAATCATCCCTTGTTCCCTTCTCCAGTCTTCGAAGTAGTAGAGCACTAGCTCACATCTTCATGAATCCGGATTTCATTTATCGCATCTGAGGATTTCACTTTCATTTTTGTAGGCTCAGCTATCAATTACATTTTATTCTATTTATCCAGCATCTGTATATGTAACAAGTGGATGATGGTCGCTAATGTTGTTCACCAAAGACTTCCAGATTTTCCCTTTTAAGGTACCACATGGGATTATCTTGGCTGAATGTTCTGAGGTAGAGTGGAGTCAAGAGACTAGTTTTGAATAGTGAGTTCTGAGCCTATGTGATGTATTTTGCTTTTTGGACCAAACATTGAATTGCTAGTGGGCGTTCCACTAGAGCTCTTTATTCTGTTGGGCACATTGATTAGCTATGTTCAAGGTGGCAGCTGCCCTATCAGCCTGTGTCTCTTATTAAATGCAGTGGGCAAAGATTCCCTGCTGACTTGAGAGGGGCATTCACCACAAGTAGGAAATACATCCTTGCTATTGTAAGTCACTAAGATTTTGGAATTTTCTTCTGTTTGCTATCACAGCATAACTGAGCTTATGGGTGGTAAGCAGAATAATGACTCCACCAATACGTCCACACCCTGAACACTGGAATCTGGGAATTTATTAGGTTAAACGGCCAGTGGGAATTAAGTTGCAGATGGAATTAAGGTACTAGTCAGTTGACCTTAATATAGAGAGATTATCCTGCTTTCTGAGCCTACAATGTCATGGGGGTCCTTAAAAAAAGAAAGAGAGAAGCAGTGAGGCTCAGAGAAGAGTGTAGTGACAGAAGCAGGGTCAGAGAGATGCTGTGCTGCTGGCTCTGGGGATGCAGGAAGGGGGCCACGGGCCAAGGAATGTGCGCAGCCTCTACAAAGTAGAAAAAACAAGGAAGCTGTTTCTCCCTAGAGCTTCCAGGAGGAATGTTGCTCTGGCAAAACCTTGATTTTAGCCCAGGGATATCAGTGTGAGACATCTAGCCTACACAATTGTAATTTTTGAGCTTTTAGCTCTCATGTTTATGGTGATTTTTTACACCAGCTGCTGAAGACTGCTAATACAATGACCCATAAACATAATTATTTAGTACTGCCCTTAGACACAGGCAAGAGGGGTATTCTTTAGTGGGATCAATATAACATGGACACACAGAAAAACTTTTCTCATGAATATGCCAGCAGCTCTATCACTAGAAATTTGGAGTCAGCCCTTGTGTAATGCCCCTGTAACCCTAAGAGACTTCACGCTGACCACTAAATAGGTATTGGATGCTAGAATTTCACAGAATTTTATTTAAAATACAATCAATAAATTTTTAGTAAATTTTCAAAATATGACTTAAGATTTCAGTTTCATTTATGTAATTTAGAAATAAAATTATAAAGCAAACAATTGGTTTTCTGCCTTTTATTTTAAATTATTGTTCATTTTAGATAAAAAAATGATTTTTGAAGACAATATATACTTACAGTCTTTGACAAAAATGAATTGAAATTCTGTACATTTTGATATTACTGCATTGTACTTTTAGTTCCTTAAATCATTACTGTAACTAGAACACAAATGATATGAGTGTCTTATTTATAACCACATGATTGGTAATTTTGCAGAAATGAAGGCAAGGGGTAGATTTGATGGTGTCAACATATAAAAATGTATGAGTTACATATGTAATCATTTTATTACTCATGCAAACATTGTTGATCCATGAGAAAATCCAGAGAAATTTAATAATACTTTAATTATGTCATCTTTCATATTTTACTCACTTCCAGCATGCAAAATCATAGTTTTATATATTTTTAAATATGCTTGTCATTTTGGTGGTACATTTGTAAAGCAGGAGGAAAGAACGTATTGTAGCTAACAGTTTTGTTCATTCAATGTACAACTTTTAAATATTTGAATATATGGTTTGTGGAACTACATTCTTTTTTTATAAAAGATTTTATTTACTGACTCATGAGAGACACAGAGAGAGAGAGGCAGAGACACAGGCAGAGGGAGAAGCAGGCTCCCCGTGGGGGGCCCTATGTGGGACTCCATCCCAGGACCCCGGGATCACAATCTTAGCCAAAGGCAGATGCTCAACCGCTGAGCCACCCAGGTGCCCCTGGAACTACATTCTTACTTCCCTCCCAGGCTTACAAATATTAGAGATGGTCCTGGCACCATGTCACTTTTAGAGGTAATGTGTAAATAGATGAAAAATAAGGATACATTTGTGCATTGTTTTCAACAGCTTTACTGAGATATAATGCACATACCATACAATTCACCAACTTAAAACGTACAATTCAATTTTTAGTATATTCTCAGGGTTGTGTAATCACCACCACAATCCAATTTTAGAGTATTTTTGTCTCCTATAAAGATACCTGTACACTTAACAGTCACTTTACTTCCCCTCCTCCCACCAAAACGAGGCAAACACTAATAATTTTTCTTCATGTGAACATTTCATATAAGTGGAATCATACCTTATGTGGCCTTTTGTAGTAGGCTTTTTTCTCTCAGTATAATATTTTGAAGGTTTATCCAAGTTGCAGTATGTATTCGAATTTCATTCCTTTTTATTGTGAAATGACACTTGTTCGTATATTTTATTTGTTCATTAGTTGAGGATATTTAGGCTGTTCCCAATTTTGGTTATCACAAACATTATGAACATTTGTGCATATGATTGTGTGCAGACATCTGTTTTTATTCATGTGACTATTGGTCATTTTTTTTCCAATCATTTTTTTTATTGGAGTTCAATTTGCCAACATATAGCATGACACCCAGTGCTCATTCTGCCAAGTGGCCCCCTCAGTGCCCATCACCCAGTCACTCCAACCCCCCACCCACCTCCCCTACCACTACCCCTTGTTCATTTCCCAGAGTTAGGTGTCTCTCATGTTTTGTCACCCTCACTGATGTTTCCACTCATTTTTTCTCCTTTCCCATTATCGGTCATTTTTATAATCATCTTTGGATAAATGTCCAGAGCTTTTGACCATTTAAAAAATTGGGTTGTCCTTTTATTTTTGAATGGTAAGAATTCTCAGTTTATTTTATCTATAAGTCCCCCATTTTGAGGTTTGTCTATTTTCCTGTTTTTCTGAAGCAAAAATATGTTTAATTTTAGTGAAATCAATTTTTTTTCTTTAGTTGCTTATATTTTTGGCTTATATTTAAGAAATCATTGCTTACCCCATGGTCATCAGTATTGAATCCTATGTCTTTTCCTAAAAGTTTTATAGCTCTGGCTCTTATATTTGGAGTTTATGTGTGGTATAAGAAAGTGTCCAAGTCTATTCTTTTAAAAGTGGATACATAGTTATTTCAGCACCATTTATTGAAAAGACTATTTTTCCTCCTTTGAATTGTCTTACCATCTTTGTTGCAAATCAATCGACCATAAATTACAGTATTTATTTCTGGTTTCTTAGTTCTATCCCATTGATCTATGTGTTAATCCTTATGCCAGCACTGCACAGCCTTGATTACTCTAGCTTCCCAGTAAATTTTAAAATCAAGAAATGTAAGTGCCCCAACTTTGTTATTCTTGTTAACATTGTTTTGGCCATTTTTTTTTTGTATTTTGCATTCCCGTATGAGTTTTATGATTATCATTTTAAAATTCTGTAAAAAATTCACTAAGAGTTTGTTAGGATTGTGTTAAATCTATTGACTCAACTTGGGGAACATTACTATTTTAGCAATATTAAGTCTTCTAATACATGATAAGAGAGTGTCTTTCTACTTATGTAGATCTTTAATTTCTTTCAGCAATGTTTTATAATTTTCAGTATACAAGTCTCACAATTCAATTGTTCAATATATTATTAAGGTATTATTCTTTTTTATCCTATTGTGAATTGCATAGTTAATTTCACATTTGTATTGCTCATGGTTAATATTTAGAAGTTCAGATTTTTTTGTTTTGATATTACATCCTGTAACTTTGCTTCATGACTTTATTAGCTTTAATTGTTTTATAGTGGATACCTTAGAATTGTCTAAATATGAGATTGTATCATCTGATGCTGCTTTCTTTAAGAATCTCTTATGGTTTCTTTCTGTATTTCTTTTTCCTCCTTCCCATATGTTCTTTTGTTCTGTTTCTTAAATTCCACAAATGATTGAGATCCTATGGTATTTGTCTTTCTCTGACTTACCTTTATTTTTAAAAGATAGTTTTGTTGAATATAAGAATCTTGTTGACAATTATTAACTTTACCCACTTCAAATATGTCATGACTTTATGGCTTCATTGTTTCTGATTAGAAGTTATCTCTTAACTTTATTGAGGTTTTCTTGTATTTAACAAGTCCTTTTTCTCTTGCTGATTTCAAGGTCTTCCCATCTTTTTCTTTCACCAGTTTGGCAACAGCGTGTCTGGATGTATATCTCTAAATGTTTATTCTGCTTGGATTTGTTGAGCTTAATGCATACATAGGTAGATACATCATTAAATTTGGGAAGTTTTCAGTCATCATTTCTTTAAATACATTTTTTTCTGTTCATTTTTCTTCTTTCTTTCTGGTTTCCCATTGCATATTTGTTTATGTAATTACAATGTCCCACATTTTCTGAGATCCTGTTTATTCATTAGTTTTCTCTCTCCTTCAGATTGTACAATTTCTATTAGTCTATTCTTGAGTTTTCAAATTCTTTCACTGGGCAGCTCATGTCTTCCGGTGAGTCCTGCAGTGAATTTTACATTTTGCTTATTATACTTTCCACTTTAGAATTTTGAATCAGATCTTTTAAAAAAAATGTCTACCTTTTTATTGATATGCTCTTTCTGCTAAGACATTGAATTTCTCTTACTTCTTTTAGGTTGATTTCCTTTAGTCCTTTGAACATATTTATAATGGCTGCTTTGAAGGTTTTGTCTGACATGTCTGTTGTGTCCTTTCGATTGTTCCGTGTATGTATCACACTTTCCTGTTTGTATGCATGTCTCACAATTTTTTCTTTTCGTTTGTAAAACTGGCTGTGTCAGATAATATATTGTAGAAACTCTGGATATTGATCTCCTACCCAGAGGTTATTGTTATTATTATTTACTTGGCCATTCGTTCGTTTGTTTAGTAGCTTGGCTGATCTAATTTTACAGTGCATTTTCCTTGCCATGGACAGCCTCTGATGTCTTTACTCACATTTTTTCCTTGTTTTTATTTTCCTATTATGTGCAGTGACTGATATTCCTGCTCGTATTTCCCACCATTCTTACTTCTCCTTTATCCTGACTACCTAGGGGTCTTCCCTGGGTTGTAGTAGCCATTTACTGATCAAACATTGTGCTTAATTCCAGTTAGCCAGTTAGATTTTTACTGCTTCCTCTTAATGTGTATGTAGCTTAAAGGTTGCTATCACTACAGTTCAGGAAGTTTAGGTTCTTATGTCCCACCTTAATCTCACAAGTAATAGCATGGAGTTTCCCTCTCATATTTCTTCTGAGAGTATGGAGCCTTGGGCATGTACGGAGTCTTCCAGAATGCTAAGTATGCGTGTAATTTTATTTTTAATATCAATTTTTGGGGCACCTGGATGACTCAGCAGTTGAGCATCTGCCTTTGGCTCAGGGTGTGATCCCAGGGTCCTGCGATCAAGTCCCACATCAGGCTCCCCACAGGAAGCCTGCTTCTCCCTTTGCCTGTGTCTCTGCCTCTTTCTGTGTCTCTCATGAATAAATAAATAAAATCTTTAAAAAAATATCAATTTTCCAGGAGTCATTCTGGGTCAAAGTAGCTTGTTGTTCAGTCAGTGTTGGTCAGAGTTTGTGCTTAAGCCCCTGTGCGCCACTGAGCCTTCTGATGTATGTGTGTTATGTGCGTGCACACATGCGCACAACCACACAGCTTGTGAAGTGCTTTCAGGTCTGCCCCACATCCTTCTCCAAGTGCTTATGAGCGCGTGCACCCTAGTGCATGGGCACAGCCTTCCCAACTTCAGAGCTGACTGTGATCTCAGGGAAATTCTTGGCTTTCTCTTTTTCTAGTTTTCACTATTAAACATCTGGCTGCCCTGTCTTTTAGCTTGTATCATGGAGATACCAGTCTGCCCTTAGTCGCTCTCCAGAAAGATCTCCATGGTTTTCAGCAATGCCCTTAGCCACAGACTTCTCTACTGCATTTTGTATAAAGTTAGTGTCTTTGGGCAGAACTGCAGACGCTTTCTTCTTATGGCCTGCCTGACCCCTAAGCAAAACTCTGTACCACTGCTTCAGAACTGGGTAGAAGGACTCTTTTTTTTTTTTTTTTCTTTTTCTTGAGTGATATGTCAGCTCTGAGTGGACCCTGAGGGAAAGTGGCAGTTGTTGATTCCCTTTCAGCTGGGAACCTCTGCTCTAAGAGTGAACCGAGTAGAGGTGATGCAGGTCCCCTAATTTTCAGATTGCTTCTGCCCTACGAGGGAGGGCTGGATGGAGGAGGGGCGCCCTGGTTCTCTCAGCTCTATGCACCTGAAATAGAACTTGAGCAACACAGAGCTGAAAAACAAGATAAACGTGGATGCCATTCCCTCCAGGGTAAAACTATAACCGTGGACTAGACGCTTGGGGGAAAACAAGCTCCTGTCTTCTTGGTCAAACCTTCCCAGGACAGAATGCCAGGGAAGAGTTTCCATACATGGTGTGGGTTGGGGTGAGGAAATGAGTCATGGATCAGATGTTACAGACTCTAGATGTTCTTACGGAGATTAAATAGATTTTCTGTGAAATGAATGTTTATCCATCCCTATAGGCCCTCAGGACTATTTTCAGAGACTAAATGATGATTGTTTGTTTGTATGTTTTTCTCCAGTTAAATTACTGTTTTGCTGAGGAAAATATGTGCCCTGCTTCTTACCCTGCCTTTCTGGAATACTCCTGTGCATGGATTTTTTTTTTTTTTTTTTACATAGCACTATCCAACTTTTAAAATATGCCTTTGTTTTATTAAATGATCATTTAATCAGTCACCTCCTTTACCCATTTAAAATATTTAGCTTAATTTGGTTTGTATAATTTCATGAGCACATTGTTTACATCAAGTGAATTGTTTCTTCAAGCATTTTTATGTTATTTGAATTTAGTTTTTGCTTTTAAATTAACTTGGTTGATACTTATCTGTCTAGCTAATAAGATTAGAGTTTGTTGTGTTTTAACAAAGGTATGCCCAAATGAAATCAAGATATGTAACATTTCCCCCACTCTAAAATGCTCCCCACCCCATCTTCCTTTTCAGTGTGCACCACCTCCCACTAGGTCCCCACTGACCATCTATCTGTTTTCTATCAATATATATTAGGTTTGTTTTTTAAAGAATTTTATATGAATGAAACATTGTATTTTTTGACTTTTTTCTTTAAGGAATTGGAAATGTCATTTTATTATCATCTGGTTTTCATTGTTTTAGGAAATATTCAATTATGAGTTTTTAGTGTCTTGTATAGAATGTGTCCTTTCTTTCTGGATGCTTTTATGATTTTCTCTTTATGCCTGGTTATTAGGATGTATTTTGTTGTTGTTGTTCTGTTTGCATTTATCTCTCTTTGGATTAATCAAACCTCTTCAATCAGTAGGTTTATTGTTCTCAACAAATTTGAAACATTTTTGTCTTATTACTTCAAGTATTTTTCTACCACCCTCTTTCTGGATTTCTAATTGTTCATTTGGTTTTCTTTCACAACTCACTGTGACTTGATTTATATTTTCTGGTCTTTTGCATTTTCTTCCTGTGTCTCAGTCAGTTGATTTCTATCATTATGACCTCCAGTTCCTGGGTCTATTATTTTATAGTGTCTAATCTGTTTATTCCATATAGTCCTTTTTCATTTCATGTATTTTTAAGTTCTAGAAATTCCATTTGCTTTTAAATAGCTTCCATACCTCCCCATATGTTCATAATTTCCTTTAAAGTTATATAACATTGTGATGAATCTGTTTCTTCAATTATTTCCTACCCCATTTTGGGTGACTATTTTACTGCTTCTTTGCACATCTAGTAATTTTTAATTAGATGCTGGGCATTTGGACTTACCTTGTTGAGACACTTCACTGTATTTCTTTTAGTTTTGGCAATTAGTTATATTACTTCAGATTACCTTGATTCTTTTCTCTTTTTTTAAGTTTCTTAAAAAGTCTGAAACAGTCTTTAAGCCATTCTATTCCTACTACTATGGTGTGACTCTTCTGAGGTCTATAGTGAATGTCTTGAGTGTTTAACAAGATGTTTCCACTTTTGCTGGTTGAAATTCAAGTCTTTCAGTCTTGTGTGATCTCTGGGAATTATTCAGCTTGTAACTCCAAGTTTCCTTAGTAGATTTTTTTTTTTTTAAGATTTTATTTATTTATTTGACAGAGAGAGAGAGAGCAAGCACAAGCAGGAGGAGCAATAGGGAGAGGGAGAGGGAGAAGCAGGCTCTCCATTGGGCAGGAAGCCAGATGTGGGCTCCATTCCAGGGCCCCAGAATCATGACCCATGCCCAAGACATATGCTTAATGGACTGAGCCACCTAGGCACCCCTAATAGATCTTATTTGTGACCCCACTTGGATTTTTACCTTATGCATGTGCGGCTTATATTCAGCCAGTCTTATGAGGAACCCCATAGAGATTTCTGGAATAGCTGGTTAATATATTTTCTTCAAGTTTTGATTTTTGAATTAGGTACCTTATAATCTAGAAAGGCAGTATATCTTCAGCAAGACTTGTGAGTTATTATAGGATGTGACTATAAAGTAGTATTAAAGATGATATCTCTGACATTTCATTGGTATCACCAGGTTTTATTTGAATAAGACATATGGAAGACCATGAATCAAAAAGTCTCATAGAATTTAGAAAGTTCATTAAAAATAATTGTTTGTAGGGCAGGCCCAGTTGCGCAGCGGTTTAGCACTGCCTGCAGCCTGGGGTGTGATCCTGGAGACCCTGGATCGAGTCCAGCGTCGGGCTCCCTGTGTGGAGCCTGCTTCTCCCTCTGCCTGTGTCTCTGCCTCTCTCTCTCTTTCTGTGTATGTCTCTGTGAATAAATAAAAAAATCTTAAAAAAAATAATTGTTTGTAACCATATGATAAACACCAACTATGTTCAAAATACTCCAGATTTTGCAAATTTTCATTTAATAGTTTTAGCAGTCTTTCAAAAAAAGTTTTTAAAAATTTTAGAGGCTAAGAGTTTGGGGCCAGAAATACTAAGTAATCTAACTAAAGTAAACAAAACTATTTAGGATGAGGATTAATTATGAATCGTGCAGGTCCATGGTTTTCCTGATTCAACATTTATTATATTTTATCTCTCTCTCATCCCATATTTAAAGTACATCTATTCTTGATTAGACCATTTTTGATTGATGGATAATATCACATACATATACCAGTTATAAAAGTAACTTACAGCAATAAGGAGAAAGAAATAGTCACAACACTTTGGATAAACAGCTGGAAGAGGCTAATCCTGTGATGATGATAGAGGTATAGAGGAGGTCCTAATGGAGCTGCTTCTGATGCCTTTTGGTAAACTTTGAGCTGATGAATTAGACATGCTTCTCACCAAAGAAACAGTTAATTATCTTAGGATAATATTGAAATAAACATCCTGGGCTGAAAATGACAAGGCATAGTCACTGTTATAACAACAGGCCCGAAGTAGAAGACAGATTTGCTTTTATTTAAAGATCTGATTAAATTGTCAGTCCTAACTCATACAATAAAAATAATAAAAATAGCCTTTTAGGTCTTAGGGATATTGGAAATATATTGTGCTCCTGTAATTTTGCAGAGGAAACCTCTGATTCCCAGCAGTTAATGAGTTGTATAAGGCTGAACAGTTATCTCTTGGCTTAGCTGAGACTAGAACCAGGACTTAGAACTCTCATCGATGATAAACAATTTATGAACTGAGACAGATTCAATGAAATAACACAGAAGATAGATACTTAATTGATTATATCTCAGACAAAACCATCAGGAAAACAAAAGAAAGCTGCTGCTTCACTGTCAGAGTTCTCTTTTAGCTTTAAGAATAGATGAAACTCATGTATATTAACTAAAGAGTGACTGGTTTACATCATGTATCATCCAATGTCTGTTAATGTCCTGGAATAATATATTGGTTTGGTTTAAGATTCATTCATGGTTGGTATATTGCTTTGGGAAGTGAGATTTCATGTAGCTTTGAAAGCTGAAACTGATTTAAAGCTGGCATCTCTGAAGAGAAGGAAACAAGAGGATGCATTTCTAATGTTGTCTCTTCTGAGAAGGGGTAATGCAGCCTCTCTTTTGCTTGGAGGCCTAATACTAAAATTCAAAACAAGGGTGGGAGGGTAGGGAAGTTTTTGGATAACAGATACATATTTTAAGTCAGATGATGCTAAATGTGGTTTTTTTTTTTTCTTTGAAGACCGCTTCCTTTCTTTCTGACACTTGCTACAAGAAACTACAGACTCATTTTGTATTCTCATTGCCACAGTCTTATAATCAGCCATTTCTCTACAGAACCTTGGTTACCTTTTATTGGAGAATAAGAAGTAGAGACCAAGATCTGGGTTCTCACTTCTCCTGGGGTGCCAACTGCTTCTAGGCCCTGTCAGTGTATAGAGGTAGGAACAATAATATACTGAATTATGTGTACCCAAATATCTATATATATTTTCACGTCTAACTATTTCAAATATTTAAAAATGAAGATAAGTTTGTGCTGATATCACTGACTGTATTCTAGAATCTCAGGTTTCAAGCTAACATTACCTCTGATTTATTTATGTCTTTCTCTGATGGTGAGAAACGTGGCTCACATTATATACGATTTATTTACATATTTGCTCAACCCTACTATATATGTAAATTAATTTTAGAATTTCTAACCATACTTTTATGAGGTTCAAACTAACTAATTCAAATACAGTGCTCATGTAAAGTTATTTTCATCTTCATACTTACAGTTTCTATTCAAACACCATTTTCCAAAAGTTACTTAAGTAATATCCTTTTTTGTCCACCATGATCACTGGGGTTATTTCATAAATTGTAATACAGTTAGTTTCATCTGGTATAGGGATCCACTCAAAATCCTGTTTTATTTTATTTAAATTTGTATATAGTAAAGATCATAGTTCTGTACGTTTTGGCAAATGCAGAGTTACGTGTTCTACTCAGTACCATGCAAAAAAGAGCCCATCATACTAATAATTATAAAGTAAGATCCTTTTGTATTCAATACCTCCTTGACCCCTACCTCTGGCAACTGCTAGTCTTTTTCTATCTTTATAATTTTATCTTTTCTTATAATATATTGTATAAGTAGAATTATACAGTATGCAACCTTCTGGGATTGGCCTCATTTATGAAGGCCTCATTTATGAAATGCATTTATATAATGCATTGAAGATCCATCTGTGTTGTTGCAGGACTCAGTAGCTTATTCCTTATTTATTTTCTTTCTTTCTTTTTTCAAATTTAAATTCAATTTGCCAACATATAGTAAACACCCAACATTCATCCCATCAAGTACCCTCCTTAGTGCCCATCATCCATTTAGCCCATCCCCCCCACCTCCCTCCATCAATCCTCAGTTTGTTCTCTGTAGGCCAAGTCCCTGGTACCCGCAGCCTCTCATGCCTACGGTGAGCTATCACTCCACAAATGTAGCTTGGTTGGAAGAAGGGAGTTCCTGACCTCTTGGCTGCACGCATCCTGAACTTAGGGATAGATGTGAAATGCCTGTGGCCGGTACCTCCTCAGCTGACATTATAGCTTTTGACTGGGACCTGGAGGAGGGACCCCTGCATTCATAGATGAACATTCCTGAAGCGGAGGAAGGGGGTCATGGTTCAAATACCACAGACTGTTCTTACCAAGTTTGAGTAGATCTTCCTGTGTAAACATTTATTCATTTGCTGTATACTCCTAGAACAATTTCCAGAGACATTAAATGATGTTTCTTTAGGTAATTTTCACAAGGTATGCTTGTTTCACAGGGGAATGAGCCCATAGAGCTTTTCACACTATAAGAGTGTGTGTTTCTATTCAAAAATTTTTTGCCCAGCATTTTAATTGGGTGTTTCTTTAATCATTATTGAGCTTAAAGAGTTCTTTGTATATTCTGGACAAATCTTTTCTATATATGTTATTTGAAACTATTTTTCCCCATCTATGGCTGGTCTTTTCATCATTTTAGTGGAATACGGGTTTCTAATATGATAATGTCCAATGTATCAATTATTTTCATGGGTCATGATTATTTTTTAACCTGAAAATTCATAACACAACCCAAGATCATGCATCAACACATCTCTCCAATGTGTTCTTTTAGGAGTTTCCTAGTTTTACACTGAGTGGAATTTTTAATGAGTTGTGAGGATGCATCAGTTTACTATATTTTATTTTTGGAAGCTTAATTGTTTCAGCAGCATCTGTTGAACAGAGAAAACTTTTGCCCTCCATTGTATTACCTTTGTACTTTTTCCAATATCAGTTAAATGTCAGTGGGGGTCTATTTATATCAGAGCTGTCTGTTTCATTGATGTATTTTTCTATCCTTTTAAAATATACCATTTTTAATAAATCTTGAAAGTGGGTATAGCTTCTACACATATTGGGCTAGTGCCTAATTTTTTGGTGTCATTATATATGGTATTGTTTTATTTCAAATTCTAAATGTTTCTTGTTGATATACAGGAACATGATTAAGTTTTGCATTCTTATACACTGAGACATTGCTAACTGAGACCTAACCACTCTGGAAAACATACTTAGAATTCTAGGAACTTCTTTCTGATGGATTTTTCTTGAGTCTTCCATGAGATTTCTAGATTGTGTGATTGGTGACATTGGTAGATGTGAAATAAAGGAAAAGAATTGCTTTTAAATCACAAGAATAAAGATTTAGGGACCTATTGACTCTGAGGTGTCCTTTGGGTGGTTTATGTAGATGTACAATTGAGATTTTCAATGTACATTGAGATCCTGGCCTAGAACTCATTAAGGACATCTGATTTGGAGATACCTGTTTGGGGGTTTATCAGCATAGAGTTGCTAATTAAAGACATGAACATGAATGAGACCAATATGGAGTATGTAAAAGAATAAAAGAGTGATTTTTGAAAAGAGGTAATAATTTGCTCTCATTTTGCCCTTTACAACATCTGTCAGCAATCATTTGTGTAATTAAAGTTTGAAGACAAACAGTGGGACAGAATTACTCTCCATTGTCTTTTAGTATGTTCCAGATACAGAAAAGAGCATTGCGGGTCTGAGACTGATCTCCTTAGAAAGACCTGCTTGCATGATTAACCTGGTTGGTCTCTGGAAACATGGATTTGGGAGGGTTTCCACCAAGTAAGAATGTGGAGTGTATCTAAACTGTTTGTACAAGCAATGTATTTTATGCCGAATACTTGCTCTTATTCTGGGAATCTGGAATTTCAGTACATGCTATGCAGGGGTCGCCTACATGACTAACCACCACCCAAATCCTAGGCACTGAGTCATTAATGAGCTACCTGGTATATGACATTTCATGCATGTTATCACAACTTGCATGAAGGAGGAATTAAGTGCATCATGTGAGGCTCTACTGGGACAGGAGTTTTGGAAGCTTGCTCTTGGTTTTCTGTGGACTTTTTCTCATATGCCCTTCCCATTACCTTTCTCATTTTGCTTCTCATCTTTTGATGTAAGTAAGTAATAAATCACAACCATGAGTATGACTATATGGTAAATGCGGTGAGTCTTCCTTGTGAGTTATGGACCTTGTGGGGAGGAGATTTGAGGATCCCTGATAAAGAAACCTTATGTGAGTTAATTATCATGAATTTGTACATGCTATATATATTGAGGGGCTTTTAGAATTTTCTCCTTATATTTGAGTTCTAGAGTTTTTAAAATAATGGTTCTGCATATAATTTTTTAAAGATTTTATTTAAGTATTGACAGAGAGAGAGAGAGAGAGAGAGAAAGTACAAGCAGGGGGGAGTGGGAGAGGGAGAAGCAGGCTCCCCGCTGAGCAGGGAACCCAATTCAGGACTCTGTCCAAGGACCCTAGGATGAAGACCTGAGTCGAAGGCAGATGCTTAACTAACTGAGCCACCCAGGGCTCCTGATTTTTTAATTGGTTGTATCACTTGATGTATCTTTTCATTCAGAGAGCTTGTGGCTTTCTTCATTGCTAGTTATTTCTCTGCCAGTATTTCTTTAAAGGTTGCCTCTCTGCTGTGCCATTAGATGGATTCTGGAGCTTCCATGCTATTGCCATATTTCCTATTTCCTGTCTCATGCTTTAGTGTCTTTTTACCTCTGTGAACTGAATTATGAAAGATATCTTCAGTTCTTTCCCCTCTTTTGCTATTTTTTTTTAAATTTAACTGTGTCTCAATCACTAATAGACCATATCTACTGATTTTTAAAAATATAAATGGCTGTTTTTATTTACCAAGGCTCTTGGTTGTTTTTTTTTTCTTTTTCTCTATCCTTTTCTTGTGCAACTTTCTGTTCATGGTACATGAAGGTTATTTCTCACTCTATCTATTTGAGGATTACTGTAATTATTTTAAAGTTCAGATGCATCTATTAAACCATCTCTTCAGGTATAAATTCTCCTCTTTGGAAATGGCATTCCTCCTATGTTCTGTAATTGCTTTCTGTGAGTTTATCTTCTTTGTGAATCTCTGAAAATGGAAGGATTTTCATCCTGAGAAGTAGAGGCCTTTCTGAATAGTGTTTTGCTTGTAGCCTCTTCTTAGGCCCTGTAGGCTTATTTTGATGTTAAGCAGGCTTGCATTGGATGGGTGCCACGAATTCAAGCTCAGCACTCTTAAAATGGAGACTAGATTTTCTGGTTCGTGAGGTTTCTCTCTGTATAGAGTCTGAGTTCATGGCTTATTCAAGCAGTGACTTCCTGCCCAAGTTTCCAAGTCTCTATATGTGCCATGGTCCCATGTCCCCGATGTACAAGGGGCCTGTGGTTTTGGCTTCTTCTCTGTAATTCTTCTTGGTAATTCTTCATAATTTTGGCTTCTTCTCAGGAAACCTGAAATGCTGCAATCTCTACCTAGCCCTAACTCTCCACGGCTAATCAGATTGCCTTGATACTCCTGTGAATTCTTTCTCAGATTCTGGCACCTGGCAATACATTTCCCTTACACAATTTATTTATGTTCTCAAATACTACAGTTAGTTTTGGGTAGTAAGGGGAATTACAGTGTGTGCTCCATGCCCAATCAACAACCCGGACCCAGAAGTTCAGACTATATGTGCTTATGGCGTAGATCAACTATTGTCATAGAACATAGTATATTTGGTGCAAGCTAACAAAACACAGAATTCATCTTTATAAACACTTAACTGAGATCCTTGATTTACACTGTCACAATTCTGAGTGTGGGTTATTTCAGATAAAGTTGGTTCCAACTTCTTGTCCAACTCTTCCACCCACACTACCCTAAAGCAAACTATAATATTGACAATGTTGTGTTGTCACTGGAAATTGTGGTTATTTACTTTGGTTGCAGCAGTCTGAGACTTTGCTTTTGGAGGGTTTATAGCTTTAAACTACTTCTACACCTTTTGTTCATCTTCCCTAGAGGTGGCTGCACAAGAAGGGCATTTGTTGTAAGATTTTTCTCCCAGTACCATCATTTTTCATGGCCTTGTGCCACTTGGCACATAACACAGGAACTAGTGAATGACCCAATGTTTTAACTGTCAGTCACCATGAGCTACTTTATGAAACAGGCTTAACAGCTCATAAACTGAAAGCAATCCTGTTTACTGCCATCTCTAGATTCATAGATTGTTTGCAGCCTGTTACTGTTCTAGCAACACTTAGGGGCCAAGCACCTAAAGTACTTTATGTATTTCTTGATGTCTCTTAAGAAGGGCTGGTCTTGTGAGCATCCTTGTATTTTTTTCATCTGATATAATAGGATTAGACCTTGGGGTGACTATATCAGAACTACTGACAGCTTTCTACAACATGCTATGCATGAATATGTCTACCACATCTAGAAACTTCGAAGAGAAGAGATAGTACCACAGAAACAGTTTTGAAGATGAGCAAATTGATTCACTCTTCTTCTTTTTTTTTTTAAGTGTCTATCAATGTAGGTTAATTGACGCTTTCTTTTCTTTGTCTTATTGGCCCGTCAGCATTTTTTTTCTCTTTGTCTTGAATTGCTTTACTCTCTGCTGAAGGTAGATGTATATTCTGAAAATAAAGTTGAATCTATTAAAGTGGCTAACATATAGTGATGTCCCTGTTTTGTAAATTGAGTTCAGATATAGGCTATCTATCTGTTTGGCAGCAAGTGAAGTAGCTTTTGGTCTGAATTTTACTGTTTGAGATGTTAGAGTTGCCTTCGAAGGTGGATAGGGGTCAGGGTAGTATCAGAGTCACACATTACTGTCTTTACTGAATTTATATGAATGACCTCCTTTGAAGATTGAAGAATCCAACACAAGTATGCATAAGCCTCCTTTCAACCAGAGAATACTATTTTCACCCCTTTTTCTTGTAAGAGATGTTATCTGTTTTGACATATACTGATTTTTTAAGAGTCTGAAGGAAAGCTATAAAATTGTGGGGGAGTATTGACAATCACAATGTGTAAGAAGAGAGTGTGAGTTTCAAAATCTGCAAGATGAAAAATCTATGATTTTCTTCTTTATATGTAAGATCATTTGGTAGGTTCCTAATAAAATTCTGCCTGTGGAAATCACCAGCATTAGTATTTAATATTACAGCACCCCTGTGAGGAAGATAAGTATTATTGTCCCTTTCTTATGGAAACAAAGAAGGAAATGACTCCCGTGGCAACACTAACGTTGGTAGACATGAGTGTTAACGTTGAGAAATGTTCAACTTTTGTTCCTAAACTATAATTACTACCATGTACATAGGTAAGGCAAAAACTAGCTAAGCAACCAACTGCCTCAAGGGACCCAGGCATATATAATGTGTCAGATACCAGACTTTGCATGCTGAATAAAATGAGCAGAAATTAAGCTCATTGCAAAGCTTTCAACCTGCAAGCGGGGAAACTCAAGGTTATGGAAGCAATAAGTTCTGAGTTGCTCACAGACTAAGGGATTGTTATGGGATAAAAGATTGGCTGGTGGCCTCTACTAGTTTCTGAGAAGAGCAGTAAATTACTATAAGATTAGGTTAAATTTCCTTTTTGAGCTTACATTGACCATCTCCATTTTGTCCTTGACATAAGTAACTCCATTTTGGTTTGATTCTACAAATGGAAATATTATATATATTATATATGTAATATTTTCATTTTGTATTTAATTTCAAGGTTAGCCAATTATTTTAGTCTTTTGAAATTCAAAAACTCTTTGGAGTTAGTGTATTTTTCATATACTTACATCACTGAAGAAAATTTTCCTCTTATAAACAATGTCTCCTATAATAAAAGTCAACTTATTTCTCATATAAGGTGATAACCACTCCATGAGTTTACCCATAGCAGCTGGACATTTTAAAGGATTAATGGGACTTAAAACTCAGTCTTCAATTGATTTCAGTTTCCTGTAATTATCCTGTCGACTTTATCTCTAATGAATTCTGTGCCTTAAACATCTTAAGTAAAGTGGTTAACATATGGTGTAGTCAGTAAGCGGATCATTGAGGGCACAGATCCAACTTTGCATAAGCATGTTTCCATTTTCCTTCCTTCCTTCCTTCCTTCCTTCCTTCCTTCCTTCCTTCCTTCAAATTTTTTAAAATTAAATTTGTAAGCTACCTAGAAAATTCCTATTATGCTTTCTAAGAGAGGTTCACTATCATTACTGATACATAGGACAATATGTGTGAGTAAAATGTGAGAACTTAGTGATACTATTGTGTGAGTGCACATGCATACAAACATGTTTATTTAAAACTGCTCCGATAAATTTGTGCATAAAAGAGCCCCAACATCATATTAAGAAGCTTTAAAGTAGTAAGATATTGGTTTCTCTAAGGCATTTGTCTTGTTATCTACAAAAGCTGCTCTTAAATGTTTATCAGTTTCTACTTGACCAGTCACAAACAATTATTTCTTTCTGAGATTAAAATCCAGACATTTAGTAACATGATAGAAGAGAAAGAACAAATGGCTTTTCTCCCTAAGCTAGACTATTTAGGCTCATCTTCCTCATGGATGCCATTTTACATGACATATCACCATATTTTAGATTTCCCTGATTAAAGGCAGTCCCTTACTCACCTTTTGTCTTTACATTTGTGCTGTGCTGATGTATATTGTTTGAATGTGTACAACTCTACATGTAATTTTTCTGTATATGCATCTCTGTTTTTAAATGGCAAGATTCTGGTGTTAGGAAGTGGTATGATTTTGGCTTTTTGTCATAATCTGCATCCAGGAATCTTCAACTCGATTGGTGCTCAATTGATTTTTTTTCCAATTAAATTTAACATAGTTCTTGAGTGGTGCTGTCATTTCCAATGTCAACATCATTATGTACCTAACATTCCTGTGCTGCTGTGCTATGAAGGTTTCTCAGGAGTTGTGCATACATTATCTCATTTAATTTTCAAACCAACCTAGTGAACTAGGCATTTCAAGGATTAATACATTTGGCTATGTTCCATTGACTAATCTTGAATGCTGTGTTCATGTACATCTGTGAATGGAGTGAGAACCATTCTACTAAATCAACCAAATTATTGATGTTTTTTACTTTTTAATTTTATAATGTACTATAATGCAGACAAGCAAAATACACAATTGCTGATGAAACTAGAGACAATAAAGAATATTACATAATATAGAGAAGTTTCATATTTTGATATTTCACCATAAATCCTGAAAAAATAAAATATTTTAAACACTAGTATCTATAATAACCCTATGAATGATCACATAGACCTAAATGTTCCAAATTTCATAATAGGACCTTTAAATACTAAGAAAATCCTGTTTGTTTTAGCTATAGCAAACCATAATTTACACATAATAATCATAGCTCTTAGGCCAAGTTATATGTATGACATATATATAATTTATTTGTTTCCCCAAATTCCTGAATAATATGACTATTTAAGTAGAGGACTATATGTTATTGTTATTATTATTATTTGCATTATTCAGATGATTTGTATTTATCCCTGTTGTTAGCCTGGATAAAACTAAACACATGGAAAATATCTGGAGAAAGAAAACATTAAATTTGAATAATAAAAATGAGTTCGCCATTAATTTTTTCAAAAAAGGATTGTTGTTTTCATTAGGTATTCAATTGTAATAACCATTCTCCCTCTATTATTAGTCATATATTAATTGTACAAACATTCATGTTCATAGTACATAGCATTTTATTAAATTTAAATCTTTATATATAAATTTAATTTCAATCTTGCTTTTTCATAAAAATAAATTTGTATATGTAATAGTTTTTTTTAAAATAACTCCTTATTTATAGTCAGATTATGAACACAACATACACGATAACAATTTTTTAAAATATAGAAAGTTATAAAATTGTTCTACAATTAACATTTTCTTTTATACACATTTGTATATATGTATATGTATACATAGATATACAGGTATATATACCTATATATTTATAACATAAATAATACTTTAGTTTTTTAAAGAGTTACCTAATTTAGAGTGAGAGCACGGGTGCACCTGAGCATGGGGGCTCAGGAGGTAGAGGGAGAGGGAAAGGGAGAATTTTAGACTCGCTGCTGAGTGCAGAGCCCACCATGGGGCTCAGAGTGGGGCTCAATATGGGGCTTCATGCAGGTTCCACATGAAACTTGATTCCATGATCCTGAGATCATGACCTGCACCGAAATAAAAAATATAATGCTCAACAGACTGAGCCACCCAGGTGCCCCAATAAACTTTATTTGTTAAAGCTACTTTAGGTTCACAGCAAAATTGACCAGAAAATAGAGATATTTCCCCCTACCCCTTACCCCCTACACAGACACAACCTCCTGCCATCAATGTTCAGCACCAGAATGGTACATTTGAACTAATCAATGAACCTACACTGACAGAGCATTACCATCCAAAGTCCATAGTTTACACAAGGTTCACTCTTAATGTTGCACATTCTATGGATTTTGGCAAATGTAAAATGACATGTACCCACCATTATTGTGTCCTACAGATTAATTTTATTGCCTAGGAGTCCCCTCTTCTCTTTTTTACTGTCTTCATAGTATTTTGTGTTAATTTTTTTTCAAAAACACTCGTTTTTGAACATATTTCTATGTCATTGAAATGTGCAAATATTTAATATCCTAAAATTATATAATATTGTATTTAAGAATTGTTTCTCTTTTTTGTTATACAATATATAGTTTATTCTGATACTGTTAGATATTTAAGTAGTCAATTTCTTCTTTAATTGCTATTATAAATAGTTCCTTTATGAAAATTTTTATCCATTATTTTTTAAAAAAATAGAATTTTCTTACCACACAGTACAGATGTCTACATTTTCCAATTGTTCAGGCTGAAAAATAAATTCATCTATGGTTCCTCGGTTCCTCTCTTTCTTGCCTACCTTACTTCCATTCTTCCATCGAATTCTTTCAACTCTAACCACACTCTACATGCAAATCCAACCATTTTTTTTTTTTTTTTACCACTTCCACAGTTCCATAAGCTATTCTACTCCCAAGTCACCATCTTTTGCTTGTATAAGTGCAATAGTCTATTGCTATGGCCATTATAAACCCTTGTCCCCCTCAAACTATTCACAACATGATTAGAATGATCCTGTTTAAAAACTGAGTTAGATCATGTCATTTTTGTGCTCCATTACTTGGAAGAGCAAAATAGCCCAAACAGCTAAACTGAATAATAATTAGGGAGGAGAAATCGTTACTCGATTTTAAAAGTTACAATCGGGGCACCTGGGTAGCTCAGTCAATTAAGCATCTGGCTTCAGCTCACGTTGTGATTCCGGGGTCTGGGATCGAGTCCCACATCAGGCTCCCTGCTCCATGGGGAGCCTGCTTCTCCCTCTGCCTCTCTGTCTTTCATAAATAAATAAATAAATAAATAAATAAATAAATAAATAATCTTTTTAAAAAAATAAATAAGGGGATCCCTGGGTGGCGCAGTGGTTTGGCGCTTGCCTTTGGCCCAGGGCGCGATCCTGGAGACCCGGGATCGAATCCCACGTCAGGCTCCCGGTGCATGGAGCCTGCTTCTCCCTCTGCCTATGTCTCTGCCTCTCTCTCTGTCTCTCTGTGACTATCATAAATAAATAAAAATTTAAAAAAAAAATTAAAAAAAATAAATAAATAAAACTACAATCAGGTTGCAGTAATCATTTATATTCTGTATACCCCTAGAAAGTAACTGGAAAATGAAACAACAACAAACATTCATCTGCGGTCATGCCAATATAAAATATTATGGAATAAATTTAGCAAAAATGTGAAAGACTTCTAAATTGACAGTGTGATATTTGTTAGAGAATAGGCACATAAATCAGTGGAACAAAATAGAGAGTTCAGAAATATATCCACACAAATACGATCATTTGTATGCAACCACAAAAGACCCTGAAGGGCCAAAGCCACCTTGAAAAAGAAAAGCAAAGCTAGAGGCATCACAATTCCTGACTATAAGTTATATTGCAAGGCTGTAGTGATCAAAATAGTATGGTACTGGGACAAAAATAGACACATAGATCTATAGAGTGCAGTAGAACCCACAACTATATGGTCAATTAATTTTTGACAAAGCAAGAAAGAATATCCAGTGGGAAATAGTGTTTTCAACAAATGGTGTTGGGAAAACTGGACAGCAACATGCAAAAGAATGAAACTGGGACCGCTTTCTTATACCATACACAAAAACAAACTCAAATTGGATGAAAGACCTAAATATAAAACTATAAAATTCCTAGAGAACATAGGCAGTAACCTCTTAGATATCAGCTATAGCAACTTCTTTCTAGATAGGTCTCCTGAGTCAAGGGAAACAAAAGCAAAAATAAACTACTAGGACTTCGTCAAAATGATCATTTGATTTTTGACAAAGGCACAAAATAAGTTCAATAAGGAAAAGATAGTATTTTCAACAACTAGTGTTGAAAATATTGGTAATTCAAATGCAAAAATATGAATCTCAATCTAAATCTCAACCTATACAAAAATTAAGTCAAGATTGATCATAGACCTAAATGCAAAATGTAAAATTAAAAAAAAATTAAAAGAAAGCCTCTTGACCTGGATTTAGGTGACAAGTTCTTAGATGCAGAAAGCATGATTCATCAATGAAAAAAAATATAAATTGACTTTTGTCAAAATAAAAGACTGTTTTAACTATTGGATATTTTATCCTGTTATTCTGCTAAAGTCATTTAGTATTTCCCATAATTGTTTTATAAATTCATTAGGATTTTCTATGTAATCAATCCTGCCCTCTATAAATGGAAATATTTGTACTTTAAAAAAATTTCTTTTTTGTCATTATTATCGGTAGGATCTGCTGAACAATGCTGAACAGAATTGGTAAGAGTGATCATCCTTGCCTATTGTTTTCAATGTTACTGAGAAAGTATTTAATATTACATCATTAAGCAGTTGTAGGCTCTTTTTTGTTTGTTTTTGGTAGATAACCTTTCTCAAGTTGTAATAGATTGCTTTCATTCATACTTTGCTAAGAGCTTATGAATGTTAGTCACAGAGCATTGGATTTTGTCATGATTTATCTGCATATATTGAAGTGATCATTTTTTTATTCCATTATATTGTGAATTAAATTGATGGAACTTACATTCTTGCAGTAAGTGGTATTTGAGTATGATACTTCACACATATTTTTGGATTTGATTTTATAATATTTTCAGGTATGTTTTGTATTTACATTATTGAGAGATATTGGTCAGTTATTTTATTTTATTTTTTGGTAATTTTTTGTCAGGTTTTTGTCTTAACTTATAATGACTTCATAAATTGAGTTGAGAAATGTTTCCTCCTCTATTTACTGAAAGAGTGGAAAGATTGTTGATGTCTTTTTAAATATTTGTGATAAAACTCACCAATGAAATCGTTCTGGCTTGGAATTTTTTGTTACCAGAAAGCTGATAAGAAATTCAATTTTTAATAGCTACATGGCCATTCAGATTTTATATTTCTGCATGTATGTCAGCTTTGTTAAATTGCATTTTTCAAGATAGTTATATATTTTGTTATAAGTTTTAAAATTTGTTGCATGAACTTATTTAGGATAGTTTCTTTTAATATTCCCTAGGATAACTTAATCTTAACATAAAAAATGTGGTAAGATGGGCAGCCCCGGTGGCTCAGCAGTTTAGTGCCGCCTTACGACCAGGGCATGATCCTGGAGTCCCAGGATGGAGTCCCGGGTCGGGCTCCCTGCACGGAGCCTGTTTCTCCGTCTGCCTGTGTCTCTGCCTCTCTCTCTCTCTCTCTCTGTCTTTCATGAGTAAATAAATAAAATCTTCAAAAACATATGGTAAGCACATAACAAAAGAGAAATTATAGGCCAGCATCTGTCATTCTCAGTTATTCAAAAATTATATAACAATAATTAGCAAATCAAATTAAATGATCTATTTAAAGAAATATATGTAAGACCTGGTTGCGTAAACTCCAGGAGAGAAATATGGTTAGTATCAGGAAATCAATCAATGCAATCTAGATATTAACAGATTAAAGAAGAAAAAACTGTCATAATCAAAGAAGCAGGAACTAGAAAATAAAACATAGCATTCAATTGTGATATAAGCATGTAGAAATTGAAAAGAGATTCAACCTGAGAAACACACTGCATAAACATACAGAAACTCAAATTTAATTGTGAAACACTGAATATTTGAATATTCTTGATATGTTTAAAAAGATAAAGATACCCATTAACTTCACATCTATTCATTATTAGAGAAGACCTAACTAGTACATTAGGACAAGAAAAACAAATACATTAACATCGTAAAGATAGAACCAATTTTTTCTTTATGTATTATTATGCAATTTTGTACATGGACAACACAAAACTATCTATATATAGATTATTAAGATTTATAAGATAACTTAGCAAGTTCTTTGAGAAAATAAATATATAATAAATTGTTTTGTAAATGAAGGACTATATATATATATATATATATATGACCTTAGGGTAAGGAAGACCTTAGAAAAAGCAAACTCTATGAGACCTCCAAAAGCAAACTCTATGGAGCATGAGACCTGTATTCAACTGCATATCTGTTTTACAGATTTTGTTGATTGGTAAAAATACCATAACAATGCTAAGAGATTATTTAAAATATGAAGAAAATATTTTCAAAGTCTGTAACTGATATGGATTAATATTAGAGTATACAATGATTGCTTGTAAGTCAGCAAATATTTTCAGAAAAATATAAGAAACCAAAACAAAAATGAGCAAAAGATATGAAAAACCAGTTCACAAAATGTCAAACACAAATATTTATCACATATATGAAGAGCTGGTTATACCTGCCATTAATAATTTGAAAAAAGTAAAAAACTCTAAGAAAATTGCATAATATTTCCACTTGTCAAATATTAGAAAGTTGAGTAATATCTATGCTGGTGATTATGCAGGGGAATACAATGCTCCTAGTAATGTGAATGAATGAAGATATTTTGTAGCATGGTCTGCAGTATTCGGGGAAATGAAATATTTGTATAATATTTAATATTTAATACAGGAATTCAATTCCTGAGCATATACTCCAAACAAATCCTTCCGTTTCCTTCATAAATTTGTGTAGGTAAATTCCTTAAGTGCTTCTGTGTAAACCAAATAATTGGAGTGCCTTACTTATCCACAAGTCGAGGAGAAGAATGATTAAAATGCTGGGTATAGGATTAATGGAAAGATATAAAGACAGATATCAAATAAGAATACAGACAGAATTTTACAAAGTATAAAGTGAAATACAATGATTTTATAGCACAATATCCATCTCCACCCACCTATCACCTTTCTATCCACCTTGCTATCTACCATCAATCTTTATGTACAACTATTTGGTTAATTTAATTAATATTTCATGGAATATTAGAAACTAAATTTTCTTTTTTAGGCCATAACGTTATATATGTATCACTGTGGTTTAATACATTTTTATGTAGTATTTATTTTTCTGTATATTTGATCTATAAAAAGAACTGTGTTCAATACTCCTAAGACTTCAGTCTGATCAACTTTCTCCTGTATTTCAATTTCCCATGTTACGTTAGTCAGCTTATGTGTTCATGAAATTGTGTATTCATTTTGGAAATAAACCTTTATTCATAAAAACTTATAACATTCTCATTCTTTTTAAATGACCTTCTGGAATTAATTTTGGGGGTATTGGTGTTTGCCCTTATTTTCTTGCTTCCTTTCTTTTTTCTTTTTCCTTTTCTTTTACTTCTTTACCAACTGTTTCTTACCTCTCCTTCTCCCTCATTCCTTCCTTCTATCCTCCTTATCTCCTCTTTCCTTTCCTTCTTGCTATTTTTCTCCCTTTTTGGTTGGAAAGAAGATCTAATCTCAGAATTTTGCTTGTCCGTTTATTTTAATATTTTTTCACCTCATTTTGTTTAACTACTGTGAGCAGATAGAGTTGGTTTGTATTTTTTAGCCCATCTGAATGTGGTTGATTTTTAATTTTGGATTTTTTTTTATCTCATTTACACTTACTGTGATAGTTGGTATGGTTTTTATTTGATTCTTATCTCTGAGATGAAAAGAATCTTAATAACTGCAAACACAAACAAAATGCAGAATACTGTTTTTAGTTAAGTTTTCAAAACTTATTTAATTCTATGTTTTGCATTTTAAGTTCATTTCTTTCTTGACTATTCTCTCTGCCATGTATTTCTTGCTTTAAGTATAATTTAGACAATTAGACTGTTCATATGACAATTAGTGTATTTACTTTTAAATTCCCATCACAAATCTTCGACGTAATATTCAGTCTTGTAACTTTATTGAGATCACTTATTCTTTACATTTTAAAAATGCTTTCAAATTCATTACAAGGTTTTTTTTTAATACAATGACTACTCCATATTTGATTTTCTTATATAAGCGTCATTTAAAAAGATATAATTTAAAGTAATACTTTTTTCATTCATGGCCTGAGAATGGGGAGAAACATGTTTTAGGCATGACATGTTTTCAGGATATCATCATTTTATTCATATATTTGTTCTACTTGCCCAATTATTGACAGCATTATTTATTGATAAGAAAGGGTAGTTTCCCCCCAACGAGTAAGTTATTATTACTAGAAGAAAGAGGAAGATTGCTAAATAGGCTAAAAAGCAGATATCTCCTACATATATTGCATTGTTTGATCCCCAGTTACTGCCTATAAGGTAAACACTCATTAAAAATGTACTCAGTGGACACATTCTTTAAGAATTTTATCACATTTCAACAATCACTGACTTTCATTACCATAAATTTCAGAAAAAGTAGTATGATTTCCAATGAAATTGGAATCATAATAGATGTGTCTGTGTGGCACCTTGGAAAAGCTTTATGTTCCATTTGTGTTTGTTTTAGTAGTTGCTATTAATGGTGATTATAATCTATTTTCCAGGAAGGAAATAAGGAAGTCAAGTAAAATTCAAGTCCTCCAAACTCTTATAATTTATAAAAACTGGACAAAAGAGGAGACACAGAATGAAAGTCACAGTTAATAGGTAAAAATGATCATTATTATTGAAGTTTGTACAAAGAAAATATAATGTAATCCTAACTTCTCCAATTATTTTTTTCTTGGAGTTATGTAGAAGGGTTAGAAAAGACTGAACCCTAATTGTTTTAAACACCTGTTTTTCTTGTCATATGATCCTCCAAAAAAAGGGCCATTAGATTAAAAAATATTAAGGTGGTTTTCTTCAAATGAATTATTTCCTTTGCTTAAGGTACCATGAACATAGCCTATTTTGATTGTAAAACCTTTGGTATATAAGAATTTTAACAGTTCTGAAACAAACAAAAAAGTTTCACTTATTCCAGAAACCCTGATGGGTTTTAAACTGTGTAGCTCATTTCTTTGTTCTATTTAACAAAAGAAACTTCTTTGGCTTTCTGACTGCACGGTTCTGGTTTGTGCCAGGTTACTACTGCCTTTTACAAGACAGAAAAACGTTCAGCACTTCTGACTCTGAGGGCTTATTCAAAGACCAGAGCCTTGAAAAGCATTGAGATGGCCTTAGAGCTAAATTTACATTATTTTTATGGTTTTGAGATTTATATTTTCAGTACTTCAGCATTTACAACATTTGATAAAGGACAGTATTAGTTGTAGAGAAAGGGAGCTTTAGAATATTTTCTATACCGTATGAATTACTTAGCTACTCATCAGTGTCTTCCATATTCTTGGCCACTTACAGCATGAAGAGATTTCCACTAAGCCAATAAAAAAGCCAAATACTTTGAGAGTAAATAAAAGACACAGTTGAAATTCCAACATTTTGTTTTATTGGCCAAGAATGTAAGGAGAACTGGAAAAGATAAATCCCTCCCTCCCTTCCTCTTTTTCCCTTCCTTCCTTCCTCCTTTTCTTCCTTTTTCTCCTTTTTCTTTCTTTCTTTCTTTCTTTTCTTTCTTTCTTTCTTTCTTTCTTTCTTTCTTTCTTTCTTTCTTTCTTTCTCTTTCTTTCTTTCTTTCTTTCTTTCTTTCTTTCTCTTTCTTTCTTCTTTCTTTTCTTTCTTTTTCCTTTACTTTCTTTCCTTTTTCTCTTCTCTTTCAATGTCCTCCTTTTTTTCCTTCTTTCCTTTCCTTTCTTCCTTTGCTACTTTTTAATTAAATTACAAAGAATTGGGTACGAGCCATAAGAAATGAAGTTGATTGATGTCTGTTGTTTAAAATAGCAATATAACTATACCCTCTATGTGTAATAAAATATACAATCTAACACATTACATAATATATTCTAATATATGTAGTAGAGTTAATTCCATTTTGAGGAATTTAGGTTTTTTGTACTATAAAGAATATTAAGTAACTTATACAGAAATCTTTGACAAGTTTGTTTCCTTCAATTAAATTTTATAAAGTAATATACTAAGATAAAAAGTATGAATAACAAAAATGTGAACAAATTTTAAAAGATGTTTATTGCTGTTACAGAAAAACTATTGATTTATAATACTTATTTTGAACTGCCTTTATGATACTGCAATCATTTCAAGTAGTTTTCTTTTCAGTTGTTTCTCTTATTGAAATGCCCAGTATCCTCCCCAACTTGGATTCCTGACACTGACAGCGAAGCTTATAACTCTGCATGCATGAGATAGGCTGATTCTATTCTGGGGAATTTGAGTAGCCAAAGAGAAAATTCTAAAGTCATCCACATCCAACTTTCCTTAAAGATATAGTCCTGCCAGCTGACCTATGGTCAAGCTCCCAGTTGACAATGACCATTCACCAATGCAGAGCTTTGAGTCAGCTTTTAGGTATTCCATATTTCAATGTAAAAGGCCAAGAATCATTAGACACAAAAATCATAGACCAAAGAGACATACATTCCAAAAACCAAATGGCCGGTGTATCAAAAAGGGAGATCAGAGAAAGTAAAATGAATACAATTATCAAAGAAATGATTCAGAACTTCATATCATAGAAGGACATGAGTTTCTGTATTTAAAAATAAATATTAAATGGGAAAAATCGATCCACATTAAAGCCTATCATTATGATATATCAAAACACTGATGTAAATGGGACAATTGCAAAAGGTTATTAAAAAAACAAGTAAACAAGGAAAAGTTCACATACAAAGAATCAAAAGTTCAAATGTTCATGGATTTCTCTACTGTGATACCAGAAACTAAAAGACAATGGAGCATGACATTTAAATATTGAGAGGAAAGGACACTTGGCCTAGAATTTTATACATAATTAATTATGTATAAAGTAGACAAGGATATTTTTAGATATTGGAATTTACCACTTATATAACTTTTCTCAGGCACTGAAGGAGTGGGTAAACCAAGAAGAAAGAAATAATAGGATTCAGGAAATAATGGTTTTCACTCATGAAAAAGATATAGCCCTAGGATCATGGCAAAAGGGGTGGTCAGAGTGAGAGCTGTGCTCCAGACATAAAAAGCAGGTCAAAAAATTCCAAGGGATCTGTGTTCAAGATGAGGGGATTGATAGCTGCTGTGAGGTATTTGAACATATTGAGAAAATGTAGACAACTTGGGGAAGATTGGGGCTGAATTAGTGGGAAATAGCACAAAGGTATAAATAAGGTAAATATTTTCTTCAATGTAAACAAAATATTGTCCCTCCAAAAAAGCAATCTCCACCTGGTACATAGTTCACGCAGGAATACTGTTCACATAATAACAATAATCTAAGCATTGAATATTGATTCAACTAAAACTATCATATAAAAAGTTGAGAGGATGAGTAAACTTAGATATATTTCAAGGAGAAATAGTTTTGGAAATATATAACTTGTTTATGTTTGGGGGTGAATGATGTTTGGCAGATGACTAAATTCTCATCTTCTGTACTAGAAAATCAATTAATAACTTCTAAAAGTAAAGAGATTTAAGAATTAGATGTAATGAATTTAACCAGGTCAAAGAGTTGAAAGCTGTTGCTTCTGGGGAATGGAAACAGAGAAAGGGATGGAAAAGATGATTATTTCATAATAAGTCTTATAGAACTCTTTAATATTTTAATCCATATGAAGGAACTTCTCTGCTGAAATTAGTGACTTTTTAAAAATCACCAAAATTCTGAATTTTATATAGGGCAAAACTGTGGTAAGATGTTTACTGCCCAGATAATACACACAGAAGCAAAACAAAAGAAAAAAAAACATGAAATTAAATTATAAAATAAAGAGTTTGTTCCACAAAATTACTGTGCTTAATACTAGCTGCTAAGTTGTATCGACCCCATTAAACTGGATGTCTTACCAAGCAGTCATATGTTTTTGAATAATTAATTATTGCTTACTGCGATGATACATCATTAGCATAAGATAATGGCATTTTCAGATAGCCAAAGTCTCCTTAGGCAGACAGGGTCTTTGGCAAATAAATACTGTGTGTATGTAGACTCCAGAACAAAATAGAATTATGAATATTTTTAGGGAAACTTACAGATCGCAAGAATTGGATAGCAGGTGCTTTTGTTTCAACTTAAAGTAACAGTTTGTTAATGACACATCCCATAATCAGATTTTCTATCCGTGGATTTATTGGCTGAAATAGTTATTAATATGACAAATTTATTAGCCTGCAATGAAGAATGCCAACATTGAAGCACAGATGGTCTCCTCCAACAAGTGACAATTTGAAGCATCAGATTTATCATGAAACACATGAAACTGTTTAGAACTATGGTATTCTGGCCTATGAAGAAAAGGAACAATAGGAATAGCAGCAATTAATTAGCAATAGTAGCTTTATAGTTTAGTCCACATTTTAGGAAATCTTTGATAATGAACTTTAAAAAAACCTTTCAAAAAAGACTTTTTAAAAATGCCATGTCAAGAATTTTACATCTTTATTGAACTGCAAACTAAAGCAGTTGTCATGGTTTGTGCATTTGAATTATCTTATTTTTTTTTGCTGAAATTTAGCAGTGTGTGTGTGTGTGTGCGTGTGTGCTACAACAAAGCTCATTTCTGAACACCCATCTAAGAAAATGCCAGCAGGAAAGTCTACCAGCACCTGCAGGAAATAGCAAAAAGAGCATTGTGGGTGATCCACCTTGTGGGGGTTGGTTGTTGGTGATAAAAATCAATTACATTCTTTATAAATACATGGGGGCTAGGGTGGGGTGAATGCATGATGGCAAGTAAAACACTACATTAGTGTCTTTAAATATAAATGATCCATTGAGTAAGCAGTACCAGCCACGACCCAGTTGTGGGACACAACTGAAAGCTAAAATAAAAGGTTGAATCCATAAATGATAACCCTGGGAAAAATGATGACAACTAACTTAAGTGAAATTGTGCCAGAACTAGCCCCTTCATAAGCTGTTGTTTATTCTTTTCTGTTGCCCATGTTAATTGCCAGAAATCCGTTCCATGGTAGACTTGGACCTCAATAGTACTTGCAAAACTGGTTTAAGACATGTCAGGTTTTAGTGTCAGTAGGAGAGGAACTGCTGTTCTAGCAGAAAGGGTTTACTTCTGTGGGTTACACTTGATTTCCAATCTTATTCCAATATTATTCTACCTTAGTGAAGGAATTCAAAGGAGAATCCAAAAGAGAAGATAGTTTTGTACATCAACCACAGAAAACAGTCCCCGTGAAGTAGGAAAGCAAAAATCTGCAGTTTGATCTTGTGTGAACGAGTATGCTGATGGCCTACATGAAAAGAAGTGGCCTAAATCCTGTGTGATGAAAACACTGTTCATATATTTTAAGTTGAGTAATTGCTAGCATTTAATGAATATCTGGCTGTCTGTGTATCTATGTATCTGTCATCTATCTATATGTATCTATGTATCTATCATCTATAGATATATGAGCCTCTGATCTTTAAAAACAGTACAACATTGTGTCCATTTTGAAGGTAGGGTAATGAAATGAAGAATTTGTGCTTTGAAAATATCCTTGTGAAAAAAAAAAGAAAATATCCTTGTGGCTGCTCTCAAATTAGAAAAAGAAAGGAGGAGAGAGAGAGAGAGAGAGAGAGTGCCAGAAAAAAAGGCTCTGACTATATCCAGATAAAGCATGCTGGGTCTTGGGGAAGAGACATGCAGAGGGGAAGGAAAGTGGACATACAGTCTATATTTCAGAAATAGAAGTACATTTAGGTTTTTATAATATAAATGACTATTACATAACATATACATATGTAATATATATTTATACATGTAACAAATACATATGTAAATATATTTTAATGTATATTAATTATATATTATATAATTATATAAATATATTAAGTTGAAAACTTTCTCTCTTACTCCCATGGTTCAAAATTCCTGCTGCTTTGTTATCCTGAGCATTGCAGGTGCTAGGATTTTTTGTAATACCGGAATGATAGAAATATCCAAAAGACTGGTGGTAGTGGTGCTCTAATTGTTTATTTTATGACATATGCTGCTTATAAGTTGCCTTGCTTAGGAAACAACAAGTGTTGGTGAGGATGTGGAGAAAAGGAACCTTTTTGCGCTGCTGGTAGGAATGCCAACTGGTAGAGCCACTGTAGAAAACAACATGGAGCTTTCTCAAAAAGTTAAAAAACATAAAGCTACCTTATGATCCAGCAATTGCACTATTGGATATTTACCCAGAGAATAGAAAAACACTAATTCAAAAAAATAATAATAATAAAAAAAATAAAAAAAAAACACTAATTCAAAGGGATACATGTACCCTTGTGTTTCTAGCAGCTTTATTTATAATAGCCAAAATATGGAAGCAGCTCAAGTGGTGTCCATTGATAGATGAATGGATAAAGAAGATGTGATATATATAGAATGTAATGTATAATGGAATATTATATATTATTTTATAATATATGATATTATTTTATAATATATAATAATGGAATATTATTCAGCCATAAAAATGAATGACATCTTGCCATTTGCAATGACATGGATGGCGCTTGAGGGAACAATGCTAAGTGAAATAAGTCAGTTAGAGAAAGACAAATACCATTTGATTTCACTTATATGTGGAATTTAAAAAACTAAACAAATGAATAAAAGAAAAAAAGAAAGAGGCCAACTAAGAAACAGATTCTTAACTAAAGAGAACAAACAGATGGTTCCCGGAGGGGAGGTGGGTGGCAGGAATGGGAGAAGTAGGTGATGGGGTGTAAGAAGGGCACCGGCGATGAGCACCACGTAAGGTAGGAATTGTGAAATCACTAAGCATACACCTAAACTAATGTAACATCACATATTAACTGGAATGAAATTAAAAAAACATAAATAAGTTGCCTTGCTTAGTAAAATTCTTAGTTTTTCTGTATATGCCGACACAGTTTTACAAAAGGTATTTGTCTTTATAAGTCCTTCACAATTGTACTTGTCCATTTTATGTTGAGGCTATAATAACTTTCAATTATATTTGGCAGTTTAATAGAAGTTTAAATTGGAGCTATATTTTTTAACTCTGTATTGCAGTTTAAGTCAAATAAGCTGAAATGTAGTGTTTAATTAGATTAACTTTTTCATTAAGTTTTTCATTTTAATTCCAGTATAGTTAACATACAGTGCTCTGTTGGTTTCAGGCGTACAATATAGTGACTCGACAATTCTTCACATTACTCAGTACTCATCATGAGAAGTGGTTTCAAAATATGTACACGTCTGTGAGATTATTACGGATATCCAGGTAGTAAACATTTTCATCATCCCCCAAAGTCTCCTTGTGTCCCTTTATAATCTATCCCTCCCACCACCCCCATCCTCATGCAACCAGTAAATTTACCTATTATAGCTCAGTTTACATTTTTAGAACTTTATGTTAATGCACTTACTATTTAATTTATTTTTTTGCCTGGCTTCTTTGCTTCACCACAATTATTTTGAGATTCTTCTATGTTGTTATATATAATATCTGTTTATTTTACTGAGTAAAATTCAGCAAATATGCCCGAATTTGTTTATTCCCTTATCTGTTGATGAACCTATGGATTGTTTCCAGTTTGGAACTATGACAAAGTTTCAGTGAATATTCATATGCAAGTTTTTGCACAGATGTGTTTTCAATTTGCAGTCAATGCTGAGAAATAGTATGACTAAGTCCCCTTGTAGGTGGATGTTCAACTTTGTTAAGAAATGATCAAGCTGTTTTCCAAAGTGGTTATACCATTTTACATTCTTATCAGCATTTTATGAGATTTCTAGCTGCTCTGTTTCCTCACTGAGATTATTTTGATCAACTCTCATGCTTATGTAATGGTGTCTCATTTTAACTTCAATTTGCATTTCTCTGGTGAATAATAATGTAAAATATCTTTTCATGTACATATTGAGTATTCATATATGTTCTTTTGTGTTAATTCTCATCAGATTGCTTTCTTATTATTGGGTTATAAGAATTTGTAATACTCTTTATACAAAATTTTTGTCTTATGTGTATTTTGAATGCTTTCCCTCAGTCTGTGGTTTGTTGTTTTATTTTTTATTTATTTGTTTATTTAGTTTTTAAAAGATTATTTTTTCATGAGCAACACAGAGAGAGGCAGAGACATAGGCAGAGGGAGAAGCAGGCTCCCTGTGGAGAGCCCAATGTGGAACTTGATCCCAGAACCAAAGGATCATGACCTGAGTTGAAGGCAGAAGCTCAACCACTGACCCAACCAGGTGCCTCTGTTGTTTCATTTTTTAAATGACATTTACCAGAGGACGAAGTTTATTATAATGATGAGGTCCAGTTATTAATTTTCTCAAGTTTGGTTCAAATTTTCTTTTTTTTTTTTTTTTTTTTTTTTTTTTTTTTTTTTTTTTTTTTTAAATTTTTATTTATTTATGATAGTCACAGAGAGAGAGAGAGAGAGGCAGAGACACAGGCAGAGGGAGAAGCAGGCTCCATGCACCAGGAGCCCGACGTGGGATTCGATCCCGGGTCTCCAGGATCGCGCCCTGGGCCAAAGGCAGGCGCCAAACCGCTGCGCCACCCAGGGATCCCATGGTTCAAATTTTCTATGTTCAGTTGTAAGACAACTTTGATTTTGCCAAAGTCGCAAAGATTTTCTCCTATGCTTTTTTTCTAGGTATTTTATTATTTTAGGTCTTATATTTAGGTCCATAATCCATTTTCAGGCAATTTTGTGTTTGATGTGAGGTCTGTATTCACTCTTATGCGTGGATATCCAGTTATTGCAGCATAATTTGTAGAAAAGACTTTCTTCTCTCCATTGAATTGCCTTGTTACTTTCATGAAAAATCAATTGGGCATATTAAGTAGGCCCGTATCTGGAGTATTCTATTCCATTGATCTATATTTCTATGTGTTTCTTGTTCTGTTTTTGAAATACTAGGTTGTCTTGATTACTTTAGCTTTATAATAAGACCTAAAATCAAGTAGGGTTGGTTCTTATACTTTGTCATTATTCTCTAATTGCTTCTGTTAATTTGGGACTTTGGCATTTCCAAGCAACTTTTTTAAAAAAATATTCTTTTAGGATTTATTTATTTATTTCAATGAAAGAGAGAGAGAGAGAAAGAGAGAGTGAGAGAGCAGTGGGGATAGGCATAGGAGGAGGGAGAGAGAAACTCAAGCAGACTCCCCACTGAGCATGGAACCTGATGTCGGGCTCAATTTCACAGTCCTGAGGTCAGACCTGAGCTAAAACCAAGAATCCAAGATTTAGCTGACTGTGCAACCCAGGAACCCCTGAAACAAATTTTGAAATTGATTTGTCAAATTATAAAAAAAAGAGATGTGGAATTTTTATTGGAATTGCCTTGAATCTATAGACCAATTATCATGTATTTAAACCCAGGGACATGGTATAAATCTTTTTTAATTTCCCTCAGCATTTTTTTTTTGGTAGTATTTTGTGTAGATGTCTTGAACATCTTTTAGTGGTATTTTATAATTTTTGATGCTACTGTAAATGGATTTTAAATTTTCATTTTCCACTAATTTTCTACTGGAATGTAAGAATAAATTATTTTAAGATGAATTTTGTGTCATATATCTTTGCTAAATTCATATATCAGTTTTAGTAGTTATTTTGTACATTCTCTGGTATTTTCTTTATAAAACATATCTACTAATATGTGGAATTTCACTTGTTCATTTTATATATTCATGACTTTTATTTTTTTCTCCTAGTTGTTACACTGCAATGGCTAGGCCATTCTGTGAAATAATGAGTTGAAGTGGTAAAAGTAAGCATCCTTACTTTATTCCCAATCTCATGAGAAACCAATCTAGTTTTCACCAGTAAGTATACTTTTAAAGAAGCATTTATCAATTTAGGGAAATTCCTTACTATTCCTATTTTGCTGAGAGTTTTTATTGTTAAAGGATATTGAATTCTGTAAAAATTCTGTAATTTTTCTCCCTTCTTGAGTTAATATGTAAATTACATTGACTGATTTCAGGGTGTTAAGCCAACTTTCTATTCTAGGAATAAAAGATATTTATTTGATCATGATGTATTGTCACTTTTTCTATGTTGCTTTATTCAATTCAATTTACTAACATTATTAGGAACTTTTAATTTGTATTCATGAAGGGTATTCTATAATTTTTTTCCTACATTTTCTCAGGTTTGGGATTTGGTTTATGCTGGAATCATAAGATGAATTGGGCAATGAAACAGTCTCCCTTATTTTCTGCTAATTTTCCCGCTCTATTATGTTATTTGCATTATCTGACGAATGAGAAGTTATTTAATTGATCTTAAATAAGCCCCCTTACAAGAGAACAATCTGAAAAAAATTATCTATAGTCACTCTCTCCAATATTTTCTCTCCCATTCTCTGTTGAAACTATTCAGATCTGGCTTTGTCTTCTTTGTACCAAACCTGTTCTTATTGAAGTCATCAAAGACTCCCATGTTGCTAAATCTATTAGTCTTTTTTTCAGCCTTTATTTTTATTGAACTAAGGCAATATTTTAAATAATTGATCCTTCTCTCTAAAGTCTCTCTTCACCTGGCTTCCAAGACAACACACTAATATGATTAATCTCCAACCTCTCTTGTGATTTCTTATGAGTATCCTTTGCAGTTTCTTCCTTAGCTTTCTCTCCCTTCTGAAAATGGAGTAGCCTAGGACTTTTCCTTGATCTTCTTGTCTTTACCATTCATACTCCCAATCCAAGGGATTGCATCCAGTCTCAAGGCCTTAAATACCCAGAATATGCACAGGACTCTGAAATTATTATCTCTGTCCTAGACTACTCTTCTGAACTTCACACTCATATTCTACTGAAAGTCTCCACTTAGATACTTAAGAAGTATCACTTCATCTCCCTACTTTTTTCATCATACTCCTTTTTCTGGTGATACATTCAATCTTGAGAAGGCAGTAAAAAGAAGAAAAAAGGTGGGCACTTGGGTGGCTCGGTAGTTGAGCATCTGCCTTTAGCTCAGGTCATGATCCTGGGGTCCTGGGACGAAGTCCTGCATCAGGTTCCATACAGGAAGCCTGCTTTTCCCTCTGCCTATGTGTCTGCCTCTCTCTGTGTGTCTCTCATGAATAAATAAATAAAATTTTTAAAAAACAAAAGAAGAAAAAGAGGCAAAGGTATGACATATGGAAAACAAAAACCAAGATGCTTGATTTAAATCTAACCATATTAAAAAATTAAATTGTCAGTTGTCTAAATATACCAATTAAAAGGCAAAGATAGTTAGATTGGACAAAGATATAAGAACTATCCGCTGAGTAAAGGAATGTACTTTTAATATAAATATGCAAAAAAGTTAAAAGTAGAAGAAAACCAATATACTATGATAATACTTATCAAAATAAATCAGAGAGGCTATATTACTATTGGATAAACTAGATTTCGGAGCCAAAAATAAGCAAAAACTGAGAGAATTTCTTGGAGAAATTGATAAACTTACAGTTAGTTGGAGATTTCAACCTCTCTCTCTCTCTCTCTCTCTGTCTCTCAATAACCCCTGGAAATAGATAATTGATAAGGGTATAGAAAACCTGAACACTACAACCAACTCATTTGAGGTAATTGGTATATTTATAAAACATAAAGTGCAAAATAGCAAAATAACATTTTAATACATTAACAAAAAGTAAGAATACATTAACATTTTAAAAGATAGACTATATTCTGTGCCATAAATAAAACAAATATCAAACAATATACAAGGATCTAAGTCATAGAATATCTTTTATCTGACTATTGTGCAAATAATTTAGAAATCAATCGAAGAAAGCTATCTGGAAAGTAGCCAAATATTTGGAAATGAAAGAACACATTTCTAAATAACCCATAGTTAAATGAAGAAATAGAAGGGGAAATTAGAGAGAATTTTGAGATGAATAGAAATGAGATCATATCAAAATTTATGGGATGGTGCTAAAGCAGTACTTACAAAGAAATTTATAGCACTGAATGTCTATATTAGAAAACAGGACAGGTTTCAAGTTAATTACTTCAGTTTTAACTTTAAGTAACTAACAAGTACTAAGTAGCTAGAGAAAGAATAGAAAACTAAATACTAAGTGGCTAGGAAAAAACAAAGAGAAAATTAAATACTAAGTAAAAGGAGGAAATAAAAAATAAATATCAGAGTGAAAGTCAATAAAATAGAAAACAGAAAACAATAGAGAAAATCAATGAAAAATGTCTGGTATTTTGAGATCAGCAATATTGAGAAAGCCTTTGAATTAACAGAGTGAATAAGAAAAAAGAGAGAGAACTCAGGTTTACCAACATCAGGAATTAAAGACACAGCATCACTACAAATATTAAAGATAATTAGGAAATTTATAAACAACTTTCTGCCAATAAACTTGATGCCTTACATGAAATGGAAAAAGTTCTTGAAAGAAATAAACTATTAAAGCTTATTCAAGAAGAAATAAAAACGCTAGTCCTATATCTATGAAAGATATTGAATTTGTAGTTAAAATATGTTCCTGTGAAGAAAATTACAGGTCCAGATGGCTTCCCTAGGGAATTCTAACAAATATTTGTGGAAAAAAATAATGTCACTTCTCCAGAAACACTTCAGAAAAAGAAAAAGAACATTTTTTCCACTTATTCTATGAATCCAGCATTAACCCAATACTAAAACTACACATAGATATTGAAATAAAACTACAGACTAATATCGCTCATGAACATACGTATAAAAATTCTAAACTAAATTCTAGCAAAGTGAATCTAGCCATACATGAAAAGACTAATATGTCAACATCAAGTAGTGTGTATCTCAGAAATGCAAGACTAGTATAACATTCAAAAAACCTATTCTTTGACTACATATGAGTCTAAAATGTTCCCATATATGCCAGGGTCTGTCTTTGAGCTTTCTTTTTTTATCGTTTTATTTGTTGTTAATATTGCATCAATATCATCCTTTCTTATGGCTTTAAATATGTTATAAGTATTATATCTGAGAAGACAGGTAATGTCTTATTCCTCATTTATAAGGTTGGATCAGTTTCCCCAGACCTTTATATACCCATGAAATTTTAGAGTAAGCTTTTTGGGTTACTCAAAAATATCCAACTGGAGGGGCACCTGGGTGGCTCAGTGGTTGAGCATCTGCCTTTGGCTCAGGTCATGATCCAGGAATCCTGGGATTAAGTCCTGCATCAGGCTCCCTGCAGGGAGCCTGCTTCTCCCTCTGTCTGTGTCTGCCTCTCTCTCTGTCTCTCATGAATAAATAAATGAAATACTTTTTTAAAAAAGTTAAAAACTAATCCAACTGGAATTTTTTTAAAATGTTTTATTTTATTTATTCATTAGAGGAGCAGAGATAGAGAGAGAGAGGCAGAGACAGGCAGAGGAAGAAGCAGGCTCCATGCAGCGAGCCCAACTGCAGGACTCCATCCCAGGTCTCCAGGATCAAGCCCTGGGCTGAAGGTGGCGCTAAACTGCTGCTGGGCCACCAATGCTGCCCTCCAACTGGAATTTTAATTGATTTTTAAAATAATATAGAATCATCTGTTGTATTATATTGAATGTTCCTTCATTTATTCAGATAAACATCTATGATCTTGTTATGGCCTGAATGTTTGTGGCCCCCTCCAAATTAATGTTGAAAATCTGACCCATAATGTGATAATATTTGGAGGTGAAGTCTTTAGGAGGGAATTAGAGTTATTTATTTATTTATTTATTTAATTGGATTTAAATGAGTAATGAGGTTGGGCCCCCATGATATGATAAGTGTCCTTATAAGGAAAGGAAGAGAGACCAAGCTTTCTTTCCTCCTGCCATGTAAATGTACACGAAGACAGTCCGTCTTCTGCAAGACACTTTACTAAGAACTGAATTTGCCAGCACGTTGACATTAGACTTCCCAGCCTCCAGAACTCTGAGAAATACATATCTGTTGTTTAAGCCACTAGTCAATGGTATTTTGTTATTATACTTGGAACTTACTAGTCATTTATTATAATTTTATTGTTTCCTTTAAAGAGAGTAATTATATTCTTGCTTTCATTACTTCTTAGATTTTTTATGATTATCTTGTTATGACTAGTATCGTGTGTGTGTGCTTATTTATTTATTTTGTGTGTGTGTTTAAATCCCGACCCCAGGATCATGACCTGAGCCAAGGCAGATAGATGCTCAACCACTGGGCCACCCCGGTGCCCTTGGGTCATATTTTATGGGATCGTTGCTGATTTAAATACATGCTTTTAATTTTGTAGGTGGTGGTTGTTTTTTTAGTTGGTAAACCTGTTAGACTTTTTATAGTTACTGATTTTTTTTTAAAGGTAGATGTTCATATCTTGATAGTTTGTGTATTCTCTCCCAAATCATATACCTCATTACTTTTCATTTCCTTATCACGTTGGCCAAGACTACCAGAGTAAATCAATCATCAAAAGTAGTGGGCATAAAGACAATAGGCATCTTTGTCTTACTGTCCATCTCAAGTTGAATGCATCCATATTCTAGTTTTCCCATTGAAGTTCCTCCGTTGGTGTAGATTTTGGTGTATCACATATTGATAGACAGCTCCTAAAATGGCCCCTGATGATCCCTGCTTTCTGGTATTAATGGTTTTTGTAGAAACCTCAGGTCTTTCCCTGAGGGTGGAGTAAGCTTATTTATTCACTTCAGATGACTTGGATATGGCACAGTGATAGGATGCCACTTCCAAGATTAGGAGAAATCAAGTTACCATCTCATGAAGCAGCCTTGTGGAAAGGCCCAATAAATAAGCTGGACGTAGATTTTCTGTGGTCAGTTACGTGGATGGGCTTGGAAGCAAGTTCTGCTGAGGCCTGTGAGTGGGTTTGGAAGTGGATCCTCCTTCAGTGAAACTTTGAGATGATTATGGCACTGGTCCACATCTTGATAGCAGCCTTACGAGAGGCTGAGAGAACCACCCAGCTTATCTGTATCCACTTGACTGATGCAGAGAAAATAGAAGATAATAAATACTAGTTGTTTTAGTTTGCCAAGTTTTGGGGTACTATGTTATATAGTAATAAATAACTAACACATCTGTTTCCCTACTGTTTAAGAGAATTCCTTGCTTTTTCTAGTTTGCGAAAGGTTTTTGAATCATTATTTAAGAAAACCATATTTTCTTAATAATAATGTGATAGAATGTATAATTGGGATGTTGAAAAACCCTTGCGTTTCTGTAACATACTTTGCTTAATCATGATATATTTTCTTGGACTTTGAGTTAGCTAATATTTTTTTAGGAATTTTGTTTGCATGTTTATAAATGAAATGGCCTCATGATTTTGCTCATTTGCATTGTCTTAGCATTACAATAGCCTCTTCTTTTTGTCAATGTTTCTAAATTCTTTCTTAAAAGAATAACTATGTTTTTGTTACTTGTCTCTATTTTTTCTTCTCAATTTTTTTGATTTCTTCCTTTATTATTTCTTGCCTTTGATTCTTTAGGTATTGCTATTCTACAATCTCTTTTATGAAACATTGTGTTGGTTGGTATTTAATCTTCCTTGTCTCCTGAGTTATTTATTTATTTATTTATTTAAAATATTTTATTTATTTATTCATGAGAGAGATGCAGAGACATAGGCAGAGGGAGAAGTAGGCTCCCTGTAGGGAGCCTGATGCAGGACTCAATTCCAGGACCCTGGGATCACAACCTGAGCCAAAGGCCAGATGCTCAACCACTGAGCCAGGTGTCCCCTGATGCATTTAAACTATGCTTTCACTTCACCTCTGTCCCATATAGTTTGACATGCTCTGTTGTCACTGTCATTAGGTTCCAAAATGTTTCTTATTTTATTTTGATCCAGGAATTAATAGTATATTATTTAATTTCCAATATATGTAGGAAATTAAAGTTATCTTTCTGTTACTAATTTAAATTTTACTCCATTGAGGACAGAGGACAAATGTATCATATTGTCCTTTGGGATTTATTACAGCTGCCTCGTGACTGAATATTTGAACTATTTTTGTTAATGTTCTGTAGATTCTCAAAAACAATATATCTTCTCTGTGAGTGTAAAGTTCAATATATAATCTCAAACTTCTTAGTTGTTTTTCAGATGCTTAGTATCTCTGCATATAATTTTATGTGGTTACTTTCTTTGTATCTGCATGTGATGTAAGATCAACAGCTAGAATGATTTCTTTTAGAATTCTTTTACATTCCTTGATATATTACAAGGCTATATAGTTAACCCTGTATATGTTAGTATGCTCATGCTATGTATTTTATTCAGACCTTCTATATTTCTATAACCTTTGATATGTGTTCATATCTTTTCTTGTGAAGATAATATAAACATTCTGCAAAAAAAAAAAAATGTAACCTGTCAGCTCAGTAGATAAGTAGGTAAAAGTTGTCTACTTAGATCTGGAAGGACCAATATGTTACAGTGAGAGTAAATAGTCTAGGTTTATAGATTCATTTAGTGAATTATTCAAAGAATGTCCCAAATTTCATTTGGTTTCACACTCCAGAGACTAAACTTGAATCTGCTATATATCCCTGGTTTGGGAGAAAAGATGTGCAAATATGAGTAAGAATCCAGACTTCCTTGAACCACCTGCTTAGCAATGCTTGTGTAACTGTTTAAAATAGGACTCTATTAAAAACTCCCCTGTGAGATGTACGGCAGAGTCCTCCAGCTGGTAGTCTTCCTGACATCTAACTATGGTTCAGCGGTAGCTGCACTGAGGTGGAGCATGAAAAGCAAGATTGAATGAGGTACGGAAGTAGCTACCCCGTGTGATAGACTGAGTGATTGAGCTGTTTAAATGAGAGGGTTACAACTTGGAATGAGACACAAGAGAACCTTGAATATCATGTAAAAAATAAATATTTGGTAGATACTTTTTTTCCTCTCACAATTGGCTTTAATTGGATTTTAAAAAAATGTATATTAAAAGAAATTATCCATATTTTAGGCTTCCATTGTGAGCGGAATGGTTCTGTTTGCATGTGAATTATGATAGTTTTATACTCATTCTTCTTTCTTTAAACACTGTTCCAATGTATTTTGATGTTTTTAGTGTATGATGTGTTAGTTTGAAAATACATATTAGAATGCAATTTCTCCCTTGTGAATCAATAGTAATAAGTTAAATCAGAAAATACTATTTCTCTTTAAAGCTTGGCCTTTCTGGGGCAAGTTACGGGCACTTATCTTGATGTTTTACTTTCAAGTTGTCTAAGCAAATTGGAAATAGTGCACTGAAGGCACTTTCATATGTGGTATCTGCTAAATGACATTTACAATTTATGTATTCTTACACAGAATTTTCCTTTCTACTTTTAGAGACTAAGAAATAAAATTTCTCCCCTGTTACTTTTTTTCCCTATTTGGCAAAGGTATTATTGAAATATATTTTTTGGCACTGTAGATAAGCAAGATTATTATTTTATCCATCAATTCCATTGTATGTTTACATTTGCTAGGAGTTTCCTTTTTTCGGTTCGACAGTGAGGAAACCTGTCTATCTTTAATCCAAGTAATTTCTTTTAAAAATAAAATGTCTCCTAACTCCCACCCCTGAAGGTAAGTGGTAAATTGTACAATCATACTTTTCATCTATATGTGAGATATTTACATTAAATATGCATGTCATATATAATGTATGCATAGCTGAAAGCAAAAACTGCCACAGTGTTAGAGAAGAATCATTTAAAGACTTTATTTCACAAAACATCTAAAATACCATAAAGAATTAATTAATCCTAATGCAAAGCAACACAAATATGCAATTGGCAAAGCTTATTTTTAAAGGCATAGCTTACAAAAATATATACATAAAATTTTCTTTGGGCAGAGTCCAATGACTCATTGTAAGCACAGAATGTAAAAGAGGAAGAAGAGACTAACTGGATACATGGATACATGTAATTTTTAAGGCTTCTGAAAGTGAATGCTCTGATTTCATCATTAATTTGCTTGTATCCTTGTTATCTTTTTATTTTTTCCTTGTTATTTTTTTTAATACCTTTATTTGGTATGGGTCAGGTTAAATATGATAATAGGGATAAAATGATTTTTAAAGATGGAGGAATTGCTCTGTTCTGAAGTTCGCTTAATAAAGCAGGGGACATCAGAGACAGGAAGAGAACTGAAAATTGGAGGACATTTGGTAAGAATTATCTCTTATTTGTAAAGCACTTGACAGATTTCACCCTCATTAGTAACTGCTGATATTATGATCTTAGATGGAACATTTTCAGTGGTGGGACCCTGGTTAATAGGAATTAAGAGATGAGTGAATGGATAAAAAAATCAAGGCAAAGAAAAAGACAAGAAACTTGCAGTGAAAGAAACGACATAGAGCAAAGATAGCTGGAGGACAAATAGGGAAAATAGGAAAAAGAACAAATAAATATGGAGAAATATTTAGTGGCTGGAATAGTAACACTGAAGATGTTTATTTTCAAAGATTCTGTAACTATAGCAGCAAAGTTTCCCCTTAGAATGAGAGTCTACAAAGAGAGGGAAAGTTTATAATTGACATTATAGGAAATAACATAGAAATTAAAGATTGCTGCAAAGGGCAGTAAGCACCCAAATGATACTGGGATAACTGGACACAGTATAGTGACTTTCCAACAATGCCTGGCAGAGAGGAAGCTGGAGCTGACACTGTGGGTGTTACCATTTATCCAGATTTGGAAAAAATGTGAACTCTAGAAAAAGTAAAAATTGCTCTGTGAAGATAAACTATAAGAACGTCTATTTCATTTTGATTTTTTTTTAACCCTTGAGAGATAAAGGCTACTGCTTTTTTTTTTTAATTAATTTTTATTGGTGTTCAATTTACCAACATACAGAAAAACACCCAGTGCTCATCCCGTCAAGTGTCCACCTCAGTGCCCGTCACCCATTCCCCTCCAACACCCGCCTTCCTCCCCTTCCACCACCCCTAGTTCGTTTCCCCGAGTTAGGAGTCATTATGTTCTGTCTCCCCTGGAGCCTGGCCAGCCAGGGAAGGCACTAGCTTTCTACAAAGTCCCACGGAAACCAACTGTGACCCAGTGCTTCAGGCAACTGGTCCTGGTCAATGACAAGGTTTGGATCCCAGGCCCACATCATGCATATGAAGGGGCTGGTGCTTCATCAGTCGTGAAGGCTGACACACTGGGCTTGCTATGTGGCCAAGGATCCTCTAAAAGACTTGGGCCCCAGCTCCATTACTACACCAGTGAAGGGACTGGTGTTTCCTCACTCGTGAAAAGTTATACGCGATGCTTGACACAACTTCAACTACATGGCTCTTCTCTGGCCCCATGATTGGGTCAGGAAAGGGCTGGTACTGCAAGGTTGAGGTTGGAGTCAATATCTGACAAATCACAGTCTTGTTGTACCCTGACTTCTGATCATGCCTGTGAAGGAACAAAGCATCCTTGATCTTGTGGTTTAAAGGTTCCGTGGTCCAAGGGTCTCTGATCCTCATCCAGGAGTCCTAACAAGTTTCAGTCCTCTGCACAGTATGTGATGGGACTACTGGGCCTAAACACCTGCCATAATGCTGGTCCTTAAATTTGCCTCTGTGAATGTTATCTATCATTCTGGTGTATGTGCAGGTGCTGCTCAGCCATTTTCTGACAATCAGAAAGTCTGGAGATATCATCCCTAGCATGAAGGAAGGCAGATCTTTGTTATGGCTAGCCAGAGATAGGGAGATAAAGGAGGGCAGAGGGAACTGAAGCCAATTGGCTTTTACAACAGGCAAGTATCAATGGACTTGGGACAATGTGACATCAGCAGATGTAAGGGGGTGAGAGAGATATAAAGAGAGAGGACTGTCATCAGAGAAAATAATTTCCTGATTTGAGTTCACGCATGTAAGCATTAGTGCATTATGTCAAGGTTCAAACCAAAGAGCTACAGAAGTAATGAGAAGGCAATACATTGCAAATACGTTTTTAAAAATGTATAAAACTGAATTGGTTTAAGCGGAATTTATCCTCTGCAAAGTTACTTCTGACATATGTTTCTTTCCGGTATTTCTTAGCATATTATTTCTGGGCTCTATTATCAAAACATTCTAGTAAAGAGGTAAATAGATAAGTTGGTGAAGCAAATTTTCTTCAACTCATCTATTACTGACTGTAAATCCCTGCCCCCCCCCCACACACACACATACTCACACACACACAAACATGCTATCACCTATTCTGAATTGAGGAAATGACACACTATCTGGTGGACACTCAAAAAAGAATCGTCGGTGCAATCATTAATGATATGTGCTATCATACAAGATTACTCAGAGAAGACTGCTGTATCTAGGGATTTTATAGTTAATTCATGGTCAATAAAAGCAAAATCAAATATTGTATCTCCTCATTTTAGGACACAATACATTTGAAATTAGGTACATTTGGATTTGATAGTAACAGTTTTTAAAAAATACTTTATGATATCCTTATTAACTCTAATTATACATCTAAATGTTCATGGTGCAGAATAGGTTGTAGGGGAAATCCCTTTTTAAAACATGCAGTATACCATCTATTATACTTTATTTAATTTGTCACTGCGCTCTTAGATTGTTGGATTGTCTGTAGGAATTAGCAAGTAAAGAATGATAGGGTCAGACAATGCCATTACAAATATAAGTTAACAACACACTTTAACGTTTTATCCTCTCTCTAAGACCTCAAATTGCAATTGTCAAATTGCAGATCTTTCTCTGCAATTGTTTAAGTAATAACATGCCAATAACAAAACCAACCATCCAAACCACAAAATCAGCAAAACATAAGGGGAAATGTGAATCTTTACTTCTCTCTCTAGCTATGCAAATTCCACGTGGGTTTTTTCCGGGGTACCTGGACTGTGGCTTATGCTGCTAGCATATAAAGGCTTCATTCCAGAACTAAATATCTGGTTCAGCCACTGCGAGTTATTATATAGTTTGCAGTCTTAGACAAATGTCAGAAAATGTAGACCCATTTTAGTTTCGCTCACTTCCTACGGGTGCCTAAATTGCAATAACTTGTAGTTGATAATTGCCCAAAGTTCAACATCGCAATATTTTTCCTCTTGGTGAGAAGGAGGGAAAAAAAAATGAAGGATTTTTCGTGTCTCTCAGATATATTGGCCTATTCTCCAAATGACAGGTTCCTGACTGATCAACGGTACCACCTGCTACTAAAGCTCAGTAATATTAGTCTGTGGAATGGTTTCATTCTCATCTCACACCTCAGAGATCTTGCGCTCAACCCCAGGCATCCCCTGTGTGTTTAAATCAGCTTAACGGCTCATACAGTGTGCTGATTTCCTTGTAGGCCTCTGTTTTCTCAAAAAGTGATCACCTTTTGCCAATGCCCTCAGGATTAAACAGGGCAGTCTGGTTTTCCTTTTCTGCATTGGCTATACCTTTGTAGTCAATAAAAGACTAACTAGAAAAGAATCAGCTGATGAGAGAATCAATCTTCTGGAAGCCTCCCCACAGTTTTCTCATCATTTTTGTGCCGTCTGTCATCTCAGATTGTAAAATGGAAACCAAAACTCAGTATGTGGGAAGACTTTTACTGCTCCTTGTTAACAAAAACAGTAAGACCAGGGGTTTTGATCTTACGAGTGTATAGGTAAACAGTAAGCTGTAAGTGCCCACTCTTGAAGTGGCTTTTCTCTGTTTCTAATGGAGGTTTGCAAAGAATTATCAAAGTGGTATCAAAAAGGTCTCCTAACATACTGTAGTGGGGATATCCATTCTGAGGAGGTCAGGTTAAATCTGAAGGTCTTACACATGACGATACTGGGGTATCTTATGGTACAGCAAGCAGTACTGTGTGCTTCTTACTAATAGAGAAACAGAAATATTTTAAAAAGGATCCTTTCTGCACTTTTATAACTGGTTGCATTGCATTAATTTATTTCTGTAATGTTACATTTTGAATGAAGTGACATTTTGTCTCATTTTACTTTTATTTTAACAACTTTATCTCACATAATTTGCTTTCTCGTAGAGTATTCAAAAATGTGTATGAAATATATTCCGATTACTTTGGCAGATAAAGGTCATTTCTTCATATAACCCATTGTATATATTTTCTCCAACATCAGGGAATCTGCAAATCATTTTCTTCTTGCTTTTACTTTATGGTTTTAGATCTCATTTGTAACTTGAAAGCACAATGAGCGGAGGGAATTTAAACTTGCTAACTGATCCTATTAAAACACAAAATAGAGTTTGAAATTTCTCTTTTTTTTTCCCCCTTTTTCGCTTGAGTTCAGGCTTTCAGCTGGTTACAATGCTATCAGAGCTGTTTAGCTACTCCCTCTGGTAATATATAAAATACATTTAATAAAAATAAAAATGTATTTTTAAATGTGTGAAATCCATTTTAAATTCTCTAGTATGAATTATGTTATTGAATTATGAAGTAGAATGATTTCATTACCTTTTTTTCAATGTCACTGAAGTGGCCAAATGATTAAATTGTTACTGCTTTCTGAAGCTGGGAATGTGGTTTGGTGAGACCACGTTTGGCATTTTCCTACCACTTAGTAGTTCACTTGTTACTGGAAATTTGACTGTGTCAATGGTGTATTTTGCACTGTGAAGATATTTAAATTTGTTTTATCTGTCTATGGATTTGTAGGGAAATAAAAGAATACTATTAGAAGGGGAAAGACATCTGTAGCGCTTTTCTAATTATCTGGAATTTATTTCGATTTAAATCATACGTGAGGTTAGCTCATGAAATGGAGAAGGTGGGGAATAGAATATTCATCTCATCAGTTTATTCTTTTCTATCATTGATACCTATTGACTGTTCATGACATTCTCATCATTACATTTGATTGATTGTTCATAAAATAGCTTTTTTTCTGAACATTATTTAATCGGACAGCATTTTTTAAGATTTATTATTACTTATTTTTTAGAGAGAGTATGCACGTGTGCACCCACGCATGAGCCATGGTCAGAGCAGAGGGAAAAAAATCTCAAGCAGACTGTGTGCTGAGTGCAGAGCTGCTATGGGGCTCGATCTCACCACACATGAGATCACTACCTGAGCCAAAACCAAGACTCGGATGCTCTACCGACTGAGCCACCCAGGCACCCCAATTATGTAGTACTTTTGATAATGCAAAAGATCACAGATTAATTGAGGAATATGAATGAGATTGCACAGAATATTCTTGTGTTTTCCGTATTTCTTTTTTAATTTTTAAAAAGATTTTATTTATTCATGAGACACAGAGGGAGAAAGAGGCAGAGACACAGGAGAGGGAGAGGCAGGCTCCATGCAGGAACCACCATGTAGCACCTGGTCCCGGGACTCCAAAATCATGCCCTGAGCTGAAGGCAGATGCTTAACTGCTGAGCCACCCAGGTGTCCCTGTTTTCCATATTTCTAAGCTGTTTTTTCAACGTTTGATATCGCCCAATTTTCTCATTATAAATTGTTTCCTAGACATTGAGTTTCATATTAATTGGTTGATTGTGGAAACACTTGCCATAACTAAAATTTCTTGAGAAAATAAAGATCCTTTTTCTTTCTCATAGCCCAAACTTAACATTATTTTTAGTGCTGTGTTATCACCAAGCACCTCAATCTCATGATGGCAGGATCCTCACTGGCCATGTCATAATGGGATCACCTATATCTGGCATACAGAAAGTGCTTCATTAGTAACTGTTGATTCCATAAAAGGAGTTTCTAGAGGATGACTTTGTCTCAAAGTCTAGAAGTTCTTAAAAATCTTAGGACCTAGGATGTACAAACCGCTGTGATATGGGCTTCTAGGATCTGCAATATAGTGTAACGCAATATTACTTCCTTCAAGGGGATTACCAAAAATAGTTTTTCACATTACTTAAAAATGGTTGGGATGGAGGGGTAGTACAAAGATTTTTTGTTGTTGTTGTTTATATCGTATATCTTTTATCTACTCCAGAAAGAATGCTGCCATGGGAGAATAATCTAGTTATGTCCCCACAAAACCATTGCTTGGAAAAACCAGTTGCATGAAAGCAGTAAGAAAGAAAATGAAAAATTCCGTCAGTGACTTTATATTCAAATCTATTTGTCTAATCTACTTCTATTATATGGATCAGTATTGATTCTGATATTATATTTTTCTGATATTATATATTTATTACATATGGTAAGGTTGTCCACATAAATATTAATTAACTGAGCTCTAGTTAGGGCGTGCAATGCTATTCTCATTTGCATCTTGTAAATGCTAAGCTGCTTTCAGTATTGCTGTCAATATGGATGGAATAAGGTATTGAATTAAGCAATCAGGGACAGGGAAAATTGCAAGCTAAACGGAAAATTATTTAATGTATAATAGGGAATATGTAAGTGCTATGAAAAAATAATGCATTTTTTTCCAGTTGTGTCTGTTGTATCTTACTTAGAGAAATTAAAAAGTCAATAACAAAAATCAGGAGAAAACTTGAATATTTAATAATTTAGAGGCCAATTTCAGAAAAGTTTACTATAATATTCCACATCATTCTTCTGTTTGACAGTGGCCTGTGATTTCCTTTTGCAATTAAAGATAATTTTCATGGCTAATGCCGTGTCTTCAAATTTTTCATCCTCTGTTTAGTAAAAGCTCATTGTATTATATTAAGCACTGTGTCCATCCAATAGAGCCAAGCCTTCAAACTTACACTGAATCCCTGTTAAAAATTTAATATTCAAAATTCTGTTGCTCTCTTTCACTGTTGCTATAGTAAACTCATGATGAGATATACAATTTGTCTGAGATAGTAAACCCCAAATACAAAGTTATAAACTAATAGAAACCATCTGTAATTATAGAGGCATCAATGATATCTGATCAAGAATGACTCCCAATTATGTTATTTATATTGTTAATATACACAATTAATTATAGTAATTTATTATGGCATTAATGAAATAGTAAGAGAAAATACATATATACTCTTCATTATGTTTCCAAAAAAGGAATTTAAAGCCAAATATGAAAATTCATACAACAAAATATAAAAGAACTTTAAAATTGAGTGAATTGGGGCAAAGAAAAGAAAGAATCTGTGGGTGTGGGTTGGTACACAAAGCACAGGCTAATTTTGCTATTCTAGTAGAAATGGATTGCACATTGCCTTTAGCTTCCAAGTAACCTGTAAGGAAAAAAAAACACATTATGAGTTACATAATTCATAATATCCATAATCTAAAAATAATCTAGTTGCCTTGGCAACACAGAGATACTGATAACAAAGATAAACTTCTTCTTCTGGGTCTCCATTGAGCAGGCAATGTTTAACTTAGGGAATATTGCCTGCATTCACATCTCACAGGCAGTACTGTAACCAGTTTCATATGGTTATTTCTTATGATATCCATTCGTATAGACTGATGGCATCTTACCAAATTACGATTTAAAGAAAGCTATTTTACAGTTATGAGAATAAATAAATATTGATTTTAGCTAGTATCCCCAGTGTATTACAAAGAGGAGAATCATGCAGGACCCTTGTCAATTTTGCTCAAAATCAAGTAAGAGAGTAGTCAAAGTAAGAAAAAGCATCGAGGAGGAAAATGTCATAGATTATACATGTGGTGCTTAGTTGCCAAATATCTGCATCAGTTCCAAAATTTTAAAATACAAGAAAACCATTGCTGTGGTTCAGACAGAGGCATGTGAATGCAAATGTATCTTGTATTCATTTAATCTAACGGGGAATTGGGGATCCCTGGGTGGCTCAGCGGTTTGGCGCCTGCCTTTGGCCCAGGGCGCGATCCTGGAGACCCGGGATCGGGTCCCACGTCGGGCTCCCGGTGCATGGAGCCTGCTTCCTCTGCCTGTGTCTCTGCCTCTCTCTCTCTCTGTGACTATCATAAATAAATAAAAATTAAAAAAAAATAAAATATTAATCTAACGGGGAATTAATTGACATATAATTGGGCAGTGCTTAGTCATAGCTAGATTCAGAAATTCATGTGATGCCATTAGGATTATATCATGATTTTTAATCTCCAGGCTTTGCTTACCTCTGCTGATATCCAGAGGGGTTCTCTCCATACTATAACAGGATTACATGTTATGTAATGATACATGTTATGATATTCGGGTGTGTTTTCACCGTAGGTCAAAATTCTGACTAGATCTATTGCTCAACCAAATACTGGGGCCATACTGATGTGACTTTTGATTGCCCACTGTTGAAACCTGGGCATCAGAGGTCAGTTTGATGCACACCACACAGAATAAATATAATAAATAAATAGATTCCTGAAAGGTCTAATGAAAAGCAGTGACATTTGTTTATATCCTATAACCTTCTTTCTTTGCATTAGGGCATAATTTGGTATAAGACAAAACTTAAGGCAAAGAGTAAAAAAAAAAAAAAAATTAGGGCTACTTCTTGGTTCTTCCTGAATTTTTTTTAAAGCAGTATCTTATAAGTATCTTTAACACTTTGTGTTAACACTTAAGTTAACACTTAAGAATCTTTGACACTTTTCTTTCCTAGTTTTTTAAAAATAAGCCTGTTCAAAGGGAAATATATTTCTTGATCAAAGATAGCTAATAATGTTCCCCATTATTCATTTTCCATAGTTTCCTTTTATTAAATGAACCCCATAATGTAATGTGGTATAGACTAAACTTCAAGCCTCCTTTGAAGCTAATTGTAGTTCTTTTTTTTTTAATTAATTTTTATTGGTGTTCAATTTACCAACATACAGAAAAACACCCAGTGCTCATCCCGTCAAGTGTCCACCTCAGTGCCCGTCACCCATTCCCCTCCACCCCCCGCCCTCCTCCCCTTCCACCACCCCTAGTTCGTTTCCCCGAGTTAGGAGTCTTTATGTTCTGTCTCCCTTCCTGATATTTCCCAAGATTTCTTTTCCCTTCCTTTATATTCCCTTTCACTATTATTTATATTCCCCAAATGAATGAGAACATTGTAGTTCTATGACTAAGTTCTTTCCTCCTGGATGTAGCATAAGTGATTATATGCAGCTTCTGGGACACCTAATTAAACAAAAAGCCCTTACGTGGGACAATCTCTAACCTCTCTTTTCTTGGGATAGAACAAAGGATTTATGAAGAGCTAGCTATGACTTTGCCGGTGAGAACATTCTGGGAGGGATTCTTAACCTCACAAGGTTCCATGAACCACAGGATCTGTGGATAGAATCCAAGAGGGCATGAAACTGGAAAGGAACAATTATATCTTAAATTTCATTAATTAAAAATTAGCATTTCTTTCAATTATGAGTGTAGGTGAAAGCCATTGTATTCTTAGCAGTATCTGTGCCTTTTTTCATCTATACAATAACAGATATCCTTGTATCATATTATAATTGAAGACCCATCAAAATATTGTTCATGTTTATCCCTACTGAAAATTTTGCTAGCTATTATACCAACCACCTAATCTTGATATTTAATGTATTAATAGTCACATGTATTGCTGTATCATGAAATTTTCTAATATTTTGATCAGATTTCTCTTTTAATATAATTTGGTTTCCTGTAGAGTCCTATTTGTTTTATTTTCTGCAATAAAATGCCAATCAAATAAGGCATTCATAGACCTTTGAGTAAAGCCAAAGGGATCCATGGTTCAAGGTGATGGGAAGTCAGGTAGCAATACGGAGAAAGAAACTTCTGGGTTCCTGACTGGGCTTCTAGAGTATAGTTGCCCTGCCAGCCTCACAGCTAGACTATTGCTGATGCTTGCTTTCTAGGGTTGCCATAACTAGGTACCACAAAGTAGGTAGCTTTAAACAATAAAAATCTATTGTCTCAGAGCTCTAGAGGCAAAAAATTCAAAATTAAGGTATTGAATTGATTCCTATGAAGCTTCTAAGGAAGAATCCTTCCTTGTCTCCAGTTTGTGATAGTGCCCAGACATTCCTTGGCTTGTATATGTGTCACTCCAATCTCTATCTTCCTTTTCATTTGGTATTATTTCTGTCTAACTGTAGGTCTGTTCACCGTCTGGTATTATTTCTGTCTATCTGTAGGTCTTCCCGTCTTCCCTCTTTTTAGAAAGATACCAGTCATATTGGATTAAAGGCCTACTCCACACCAGTATGACCTCATAAACATCCTGATTGCTCAAGCAATTAATTATTTTCCAGTTCACAATAACTATGTTCTCTGGCCAACTGACAAAATGATTCCTTAGGGACAAGAGTCCAACCCATACCCTATTTTTTAAGGTTTATTTATTTATTTGAGAGAGAGAGAGGGCATGTATGTGTGTGCAAGGAGTAGGGGGAGGAGTGGAGGGAGAAGGAGAGAATCTTCAAGCAGACTCTGCTGAGCATGAGCCTGACCTGAAGCTGGATCTCACAACCCATGAGATTATGACCTGAGCTGAAACCAAGAGTCAGGTGCTTAAACAACTGAGCCACCCAGGCACCCCACCATATCCTATTTTTTAAATAAAGTCATATTGGAATATAGCCACATCTATTCACTTATGTATTGTTTATAGCTGTTCTCATACTACAGTGGCCAAATTGCATAATTCCAGTAGAGACTGTAAATCCCATAAAGGCTAAAATATTACTATTTGATCATTTAGGAAAAAAGTTTGTCAACCCCTTCTCTAGGATTTGAGAGAGATGAACAAGAGGTTTTACTTATTCTTCTACTTGGTCTCTGTATTATAAGGGTCAAGGAATCTTTTTTTTTTTTTTTTTAAGGAATCTTTTTAAATCAGAATGAAAACAATAAACAAATAGGAAAACATGAGGCAGTACCTTAAACCGAGCCTATGAATTGCTCAAAGCACAATTTTTAGTTAGGAGATATATTTATATCTGTCATTGAAATCAATTGTCTAAGATAATACCAGATAGGAAAAATGCACACAATTTCCAAGTTTCTGTAATAATAAGAAAGCAACAATAAATTGAAACTCCCTTGTAATAAGAAAAATGGTTATTTCAAATCAAGAGACTGAAATTCTAATAAGAACAATCATCGCTATAATTGTATGATATTTCTTACTTCCACTAGCATTATTAATGGGACTATGGTTTGACCTGACAATGAGAATAGCTTCCCTTGTGGCATTTTGGCAGTTCTATTTCTGTTCTTTGAGAAATAAGGAGCAGACAAAGAATAAAAGTCCTTGCTTGAGCTGCTAAAACAATAACATAGTATGAAGAATTTCCAGTTACTCATGAGCTCAAAGGACCCCATTTTTATGGCTCCTTGAGAGCTGGAAGCTTGATGGACACTCACAGAAAAGACCTTAGTTCCCTTGAAATAAGCAGTCATTTGAGGGAATATTGCTGCATTTGGGCCCTATAGACAAGTGAGTATAGCAACGAAATTTCTTTTGGAAAGGAAAAGGATCTCTTATGTAAAGCAATCACAAAGGCCACAGGAAAGCAGTGAGTATGTCATGTTTGGGGTGCATTGTAGAAGTAATAGGGAACTTGCCAGTCATAGGCTTAACTAAGTTACTGCAGATACTAGGACTTTATGGTCACACATCTCCTGGGCTTTCTGTTAAAAGAATATGTTCTACCTCAGAATGTTTTGGTTATTCTTTAATGAATATTTTTCAAAATGCTGGGGAGAAAAGCAGAAATTACAATATGGTTGACACTGATTTAAGAATAGGATTAGGACACAAAGATTGTACTATTGCTATAATTTAATGGAACTTGAAAAATGCTAGACAACAGAAGTCCAAAAGCATGAAAGACATTTTAAATGGCTAAACATTCTATCCGTTCTTACCCCAAATAATAATATCCCTTGACCGAACCCATAATGAATTATTGTCATTTTTAAAAAGATTTTATTTATTCATTCATGAGAGACACAGAGAGACAGAGAGGCTGAGACACAGGCAGAGGGAGAAGCAGGCTCCATGCAGGGAGCCCGATGTGGGACTCGATCCTGAGTCTCCAGGATCACACCCTGGGCTGAAGGCAGGCGCTAAACCACTGAACCACCCAGGGATCCCAATTATTATCATTTTTAAAGGAACTTTTCCTTAAGTCATTATTTTGTCAATTCCCCCTCTCTCATTTTCATTCTCTCCTCTTTTTCTTATTGTTTTTCATAAAGAAAGATTCTGTTTGGGTATATTCATCTGCATAGAGGTATGTGTTACTATACACCAGTCATGTGAAGATATCTAAAGTATGTAGCAAAGACCTATTTAGATTTTTTTCTGAACACCACAGTGTGGACAGTGAATTTTAAAAGAGAGGAGAATAGTATTTAAGATAGAACCTTAAAGTGCAGCCAATAAGGCTCTGATTACCTAAGGCAGTCATTGGCCAAATTTGAAAGTCCAGGGAGGCTTCTTACCCAGGTATCCCCAGTCTGCACCATGCACACCTAGATCAGGAAATGGAATCCATGAGAGAAGGGAGAGTGAGGTGCCCCAAAGGAATTAACAAAGCCTGGAGGAAGAAAAATGCAAGAGTTTTAAGGAACTGAGGAGTAGAACCTTCGATAATGGGAAGGAGTTTGATGGGGGAGATAAACTGAAAAGAAAGGCAGGAACCAGAGTATAAAGAAACTTGGACACTTATTTACTATCACTTAGCAAATAATTATTATGAACCTATTAAGTGCACTCTGTAGTGAAAATGATCTAGAGACAATGATGCATAAGACACATTCCTTTTTTAAATTTTAATTCCAGTATAGTTAATATACAGTGTTATATTACTTTCAGGTGTATACTATAGTGATTTAACAATTCCACACATCACCCAGTGCTCTTCACAAGTACATTTCTTAATCTCCATCACCTATTTTCCCCATTCCCCCCCCCACACCCCATATTCCTCCCCTCTGGTAACCATCGATTCTTCTCTATAGTTAAGGATCCTGTTTTTGGTTTGTCTTCTTTTTCTTTGTCTGTTTTGCTTCTTAAATTCCACATATGAATGAAGTCATATAATATTTGCCTTTCTCTGACTGACTTATTTCACTTAGCATTGTATCCTCTATATCCATCCATGTTGTTCCAAATGGCAAGATTCCATTCATAAGACACATATTTTTTATTTCAAGCATTGTCCAGCCATGTAGTAGAAATAGGCAGATAAACATAATTTCAATCCAAAATAAAATGGTATGGAAATAGAAATTTGCTCAGCCAAAGTGTGAGAATACAGAGAATAGATACTTTAAGGAAATATTCCTGGGGGGAAATGATGTCTTGGGCAAGCTCTAAAGACTATATATTTTTTTAAAGATTTTTAATTATTCATTTGGAAAAGAGAGAGACAGAGAGAGCACAAGCAGGGGGAGAGGCAGAAGGAGAGAGAGAAGCAGACTCCCAGTCCTAGACACTGAACCATCTGAACCACCTGGTGCCCCTAAAGAATATATATTAAAAAAAAGCCAGTCTGGTTATGAAAGTTGAGAAGGCCTCATAGGCAGAGGAGCCAGAATGAAAAACATAAAAGAGCAAAGTGAGATAGAACCATGGGCATTTTGGTAGTATTGGGGCATACAGAGTAAAATGGAGGTGTTATATAAGTTTAAATATTCTATAAAGAGCCAGGTCTTTGAGTCTTTGAGTCTTTGAGTCTTTGGATACCAGACTTAGGAGGCCTATAGACAATAGGGAGATGCTAGATGTTTTAGGGTAATAACTATATATCAGATCATCCAGATGTAGCATGGATAATAATTTAAAGTTAGCAGGACAGCAAGTACCCAGAAAAATCTGGAGGCTGTGGCACTATAAAGGGGAATAAATAGGAAGACTTGACCAGATTGATGGTTTTAAAACCTGGAAGCTCATCACAAGTGTAGATTTTATGTTCGTGTAACTGAGAGACTTAAATGGTACCATTGAAGGAAAGAAAGAATTCAAAGAGCTTTTCTCTGTTGGTATGTGGTGAGAAATCTAAGTGTGTGTGTTATGACTACTTATGTTATCATTATCATGCCCTTATGTATGTATAAAAATTGATCTGATATATAGAATTACCTCAAGTTTAAAGTGACAGGACAATCTAGTAGAAACACAGAGTGGGCAGTTAGAAATTCAACTGGAATATCTGGCAGACTCTTGTGATGTTCATAGGTCTTGAATTTAAATCCAATGCAAATTATACAAATTTCTAAACTGACTAGTGTCTAACAATTATTTACCAAGAAATATCTAATTATATTTTGTAGTTTAGTCTTCCTACAGCTGTAGTAGAAAAGACCATTTCCATATAGTGAATATCATCAAAATACTCAACATTATATTACATTATTAAGAGACTCAATATGGAAAACTACTACAGAAATCAGAGATGTTGGCGACCTATTCTCTATGCGCATTTTAGGCTTACCTCATGTGCAGTAATTTTCAGCAATTCATCAATAGGAAGTTCACACATATCTCCTTCCCCAAACAGTGTCTGGACTATGAGCCCACAAGCCACTACTTTCCATTGGTTCTAAAAAATTGTTGAGAAGCTTGGATGACATTGACTCTTACTGCTGGAATATGAGTTCCAGAAATGCAGGAGACAGTTCTTATTTATCTCTGTCCCCATTGCCAAGAACAATGAATATGCAGTCAATAAGTTTTTATTGAATAAGATGGTTAATTCATGTATTAATAATTTATTAATACAATTATTTAACAGAAAATTTTCTAATCGTTTACAGCTATTTGACTACTTTAAGGCCTTCAGTATCTGACATCAGAAAACTCTTTCTGGGTAAGTGAATGTTTCAGATAACTGAAGCTAATCTCTCAAACCTCTTTATTTGAACCACTTTTGATAAACATCTTTTCAAAATGGTATTACATGCTGTAGATAAGAGAATAAGGCTGAATTAATTTAACCGTTTCATGATGACTCAGGTCCACTATAATAAAAATTAATCATTGTACTTTACAGCAAAACAATGCAGACCTCAGGGACCGCTGAACTAGGCAAACTAGGTTTGTGTCTAATTTCTAATGGACTCAAATTGCTGTATTTTTCTGGTTGGTCTTCTGTTCTCTATTGCAGTTCTTCTCTCACCTGTCACTCTCAGTTGCTGGGGAAACTAGACAAATGCATTTGTTAAAATAATAATCTTAATTTTAAACACCTGAATCAGTGTATTTGTTACATGGATTGTCCCAGGTAATTGATTTTATAGCATACTGACAGCTGGCCTATTCCCCTTTCTTAGCACCCCTGGAAATGTCTGAAATGTGAAAACACTTCTTTTAGAGTTATACTGAGATATTTAGTTAATGGAAAATAGCACATAACTTACATGTAAGTAATGTTTGCAGTTTGCAATAAACCTTGGAAGTTTCTGTATGATCTCCTCCCTCATAAATGTTCATGATGCATTTCTTTCTTGGGCTGTTATGGAAGCCTCTGTGGGTGTATGTGGATGTGTGTATAGAAGTGTCTTTGCTCTGGAGTGTGCCCTATTTATCCTGAGTCCACAGTACCCTCTGTCCCCTTCAGATTTGTATATGAGATATTTTCTTGTGATAAACAACTAAATAATTTCCCAGGGTGAGTTCTTAGATACAGTACACACCATAATCAACAATAACAGTTAGATCTGTTCAGCTGCATTACCATTCCTCCTGACTGCTTTAGCTGTTCCTCCTCTCAAGTCCTTTGGTTTTCCTAAAATCCACAAACTACATGACCCAGAAACTACTCATTGTTGACCTGATTTTGAGGTCAACAATGACCGGGATGTTGCCATATACAGTGGTCTAGCCTTGATCTACTCATAGCATGTGGTAAAGCGGATCATTCCTCTTTCTCTGAAACACATTTCTTTACTCGGCTTCCGGAACCTCATCATGTTTTGATTTTCTTCCAGTTGATAGACTGCTACAACTAAGGCTGATTTTTGGTTCTACATCCTCTTCCAGATTTTAAAATGTTGAAGTGTTCTTTGTTTATACTGAATCTCCGTGTGACTTTACTCAGCCCCGTAGACTTAAATATTTATGTGCTGATAACAACAAATTTGCATCTCCATCCTTGCTCCAAGTCCTGAGCATCAACTGCTTATTTATCATCTCTGCTTGGATGACTGAGAGGTACCTCCATACTTAATAGGCCTGAATTTCCCCCATAAAATGGCTCTTATGTCTTCCTCATCTCAGGAAAGAGCAATGCCATCCTTCCAGTTGTTCTGGCCTAAAAAGTCAGATATAATGTTTATTACTTTCTTTTTTTCTTTCTCTCACACTATGTAGCCACATCTTCTGCAAATGCTGTGATCGGCCTTAGAAATATATCCAGAATCTGACTAGCTCTCTCCCCCCTGCTTCCCTGGTTCAAATTGCTGTACTTCTTAGACCACAGAAATAGCCTCTTGGCTATCTTGATGCTTTTATTCATGGCCTTCTAGAAGTCAATGTCCTCCCAGAAGCTGGAGAGATCTTTAAAAGGTAGAACTGCAGATCATGTTATGCACACCGTTTTTTTTTTTTTTTCCCCACTCTCCAATGGTTTCTTGTTGAGTTATCAAAAAATCAAGGACCTCTGGCATGGTCCATAAGGTATGCTGTGTGATCTGGCCATTTGATCTCTCTGCGATCCCATTTCTATCTCCCATTCTGATGCAGGCACACTGACCTTTTAGCTACTCATCAGACAATTACAACTTTTGTGTTTACTGCCCTTCCTATTACCTCAGTGATTGGTTTCCTATATACCCACAGCTTACTTCCTCACTAACTAAAGCACAAATGTCATCTTACCAATGTCCTTCCCTGACCATGATAGTAAAAGAGCATACACACTTTTTTGTTTATTTTCTCCTATCGAACTCTGATATTTATATTCTGTTCATTTTGTATGCATCCATTTGTTCATTTTTCATCCAAGTAGAATGCAAGCCTCCTGAGAGCAGGAGTTTCGTTTATTTTGTTTGCTGTCATATCTTTAGCACCTGGAATAGTGCCTAACACTTAACAATGCTCAATACATACATGTGGGGTCAATAGATGGATGAATAATGGCCTTTGGGTCTCCCAGTTATTTGCTAGGTCCTTCTTGAGAAATGTTTTTTCTAATCTACCTGCAGACTCTTTTGGATTTGTACTATTTACCCTTTATCATTTACTTTAGTCAAACACACACACTAAATCAATTTGTTCTGTCCTGAGGATAATTCCATGCCTAACCTATAGGCACAAGATCTTTGTGACAACTACTTTCGCCGATGCTCAGGAGCCTTTTATTGCCTTATTTTGGGCTGGTGGTTTTGTTGAAGCTGATTGTGCTTATCTGAAGTCTGATTGTCAGTTAAGACAGGAATTACTTTATGGATTTTATTGTTTAAAATACTAGAAATTTTTCAGTAAATACATATTTAGGAAATTATGTTTGATGTACATTGAAATTTTATGTAGCTCCAAGGCATGACTGAGACAAAATAAAGGCAACTCAACTTTTCTTTCTTTTATGTTAATAATGTGTTTATACAACACTTAGTAAAGTGATATTGAAATATATTAGAGATAAATTTAAGTGAATATAAACAGTGAATGGTTTAAAATGTGTTTTTTCATAGGTCTTATTTGGAACAATGAGGAATAGTGGAGAGAGTAGAAATTTCTGAAGCAGAAAGAATTAAAAGGAAAGATGAAACATTCATTTTTGTGTTGATGAATGGCAAAAATTATATAAATGGAACTAAAAAGTAAATGCAATCAATACATAATATTGTTATACTAGTTCCAATGCATCATTCTTGTTATAGAAGTGAGTTAATATATTGAAATCTCCTTGCTATTAAGGTTTTCAGAGATTGGCTTATACCCATATTAAGTGTGCCATAGGCTTGAATGTAATTGTTTTTAGGGATAACATAGATATAAAATAAACAAATTTATAGAAAAATTTTATTACAGTTTATGAGTATTGTTTTTGTTGTGAGGCATAATCTTAAAGATATTCCAAAGAAAATAAGGTTTTATAAAATAAATGAAACAAATATAGAAATGTCTAGTACTTTAAATCAAAGTCAAGCACTATATTGAAAACTGAATTGGTTGAGAACACATAAGCATTAAAGACCTAGGCATTAATTAAATGCTGGCATATCAGGGGTATTAAAAAATCTCATCAAATGATAAGCTTTTCTTATATCTTGAGGCTTCTGTTATAATATTGGAGAAAAGAAAACATTTCTCATGGAAACAAGCAGACTAAATACCTCCCCCCCCAACCACTCAACAGAATAAACAACAAAATGAACAAAAAATTCTGTTGACTTTTTGGTTTTGTTTTAATAATAATTTAATGGCACACTTACTGAAATGTCCAAGTTTGGGTAGGATGATGGAGACTTCTTGTTTCCTAACCAAAATATCTTTTCCCATTTTCCTCTATTGAAAGAACCTTGATTTTATTCAGGGAGATAATATATGTAGACTAAAAACAAAAAAACCCTACATATCATCCAGTCCTATGGGTAGTTCAGGTCATATGACATAGTTATAATAGAATAGAAAAGTGGTAACATTTGGGTTAGGCTTCTAGGATTCAGCTAGAAGCAACTTGTAACTTTCATTTTTACTCTTTATCCTTTTCCTTCTGCCAGAAAAAGGGAGAAGATGAGCAGAACTCTAGCAGTCATCTTGAGCAGAATGACGGGAGGTCTGTGTTATTGATTGTATCAGTCTTTGTTCCAGTCCTGCATTACCTGTCCCCAAATTTCATTCATAAATTTTAAAGTAAATCTCTAATTTTTGAAGTTTCTGTTACTAGCAGCTGAAGGCAATTCCGATATTTTGCAGATAATCTTTAAGTAAAATCTGACAAGGTCTCTTGCTTCTGTTCTATGTGGTTTTCCCTCTCCCATATGTCATTTTTGTCATTAACCTGACTTTATTCATGAAAATAAAATGACTAAAAATTCTAGGTCTCACATCTGCACGTCTTGCCCATAGCAAAGAAGAGAACTCAAGCCTAGTGATTCATTTTGATTTAACCTAGCTGAACCAGTTATTGTGCAAGAGGTATGGATTACAATATTTAGCTTAACTATTCCAACCCAGTAGCATACAAATGATGTAATATTTAAATATTTGTGCAGTGGGGTTCTGAGTATGCTTTTGGTAATAATTTTTATATTATAAAAACATACAAAATTATTGTAGAAAAATTAAAATACAGAAAAATATAAAGAACAAAATAATTACCCATAGTTCCAAGAACAACACATTTGGGACATTTGGGTATATCTTTTATATGTTTACGTATGTGAGTATACACACATATACATAAGAAGACACAGGTGTATTCTGTTTTTTTAGTGGGGTCAGAAGAAGGAGCGAGAATCTTAAGTAGGCTCCACGCCCAGAGTGGAGCTCCATGTGGGGGTTGATCTCACAACCCGGAGATCATGACCCGAACAGAAATCAGGAGTTGGCCGCTTAACTGACTGAGCCACCTAGATGCCTGACACAGGTGTATTCTTTTTTTTTTTTTTTTTTGAGATTTTATTTATTTATTCATGAGAGACACAGATAGAGAGAGAGAGAGGCTGAGACACAGAGAAGCAGGCTCCATGCAGGGACCCCAACTGGGGACTTGATCCCGGGACTCCAGGATCATGCACTGGGCCCAAGGCAGGCGCCAGACCGCTGAGTCACCCAGGGATGCCCCCACAGGTGTATTCTTAAAGCATGATGGACAGATTATGAAATTTGAGACGTTAAAATGAATGATCACTTTCTAAACCAAGCTGTGTAGGAATAAATTAAACCTATTAAAGAACTAGGTATTAGGTTTTGGCATCAGGTCAGCATACTGTATGGGTGTGTAGAAAACTTTGGTTAATGTGTTATGCATACATATATGTTATGTTATTACTTTTTAAAAGATTTAATTATTTATTCATGAGAGACACAGAGAGAGAGAGGCAGAGACACAGGCAGAGGGAGAAGCAGGCTCCATGCCAGGAGCCCAACGTGGGACTCGATCCTGGAGTTCCAGGATCGTGCCCTGGGCCAAAGGCAGGCGCCAAACCGCTGAGCCACCCAGGGATCCCCTACTTTCTGAAATTTATTTAGGTTTAAATGTTCAGAGGAGAATCTAAATTTCTTTTCACTTCTCAAGGACTAAATAATTATCCTATGATGATTAATTCCCCCGTTTCCTAATATGTGATGGCATTATTATTTAAAATTTTTTTCTGTAAGTCTGCTTGCAGAGAATCTTTTCTTTTCCACTATCCATCTGTCAGTTCTTGATGCAATACTGTATTTCTTTGATTACCATTCCCTTGTAGTTTTAATATTGCTTGACAGAAGCCCTCTGCTATCAATATTACTTTGCCAAAACTTTCTTAAACATTTTAAGATTTTTAAATGCATCCTAGATTCATTCTGTAAAGTTAAAGATTATAAAAACTGGGCTTTTTCACTGGAATTACTTTGTAAATCTGTAGGTTACTTTTGAGAAGTAACATTTTGTAGTATTCGGTTTTTACATTCAAAACGGTGGTTGGTCTTTATATATTCAAATCTCCTTTGGTGTCTATATCCCTTAGACACCTCGAAGGAGAGAGCACATCTGCAGGAGGATTGAGGAGGTTGTCTTGAAAGGACTATTGACAAAGATATGGAAGAGAAGAGAAGTAGGGATGGTGAGGTACGTTGATACTGGTAATGGCACTGAACCATTATCATTCCTAGACTGGAAGGAGTGAAGAGGGTCAGTAGTTACCAAAACTCTCTGAAACTCTTAACCGTAGAAGAGAGCTACCTGACAGGAGCTGCAGCTTCCAGCTGAGACATTCAACCATCTATAGAAGAGAGAATAGAGAGAACAAATATTTGAGGGCTCTCTCAACCACCATTTATGTATGTATCTGCCATCACCTCCCACTGGGTGAACTCAGGAGGGAAAGGAACGAGGGTGGTTCAGTCTCTGGAGATCAGCCTTGTGAGGCCAACCCAGAGAGGAGACAAGCACAGAGACACTGTATCTAGGACAATGTTTGGCTTTTGTGGTTCCAACATGGGAAAGGTGATGGTGGAGGTTCACAGCTCCAACAGGCCTTTCTACAAGGGATTTATCAAAGACGTTCATGAAGGCTCCCTCGCAGTTGTTTTGGAGAACAACTGGCAGCCAGAACACCAGGTTCCTTTTAATGAAGTTAAACTACCACCATCTTACATTAAAAAAATAGGACAATGTCTGTTCTTCAGTTAAGTTTGTGGCTTCCTATAAGTCCTTTACATTTACCTTGCGTTGCTCTATCAAGTTAGAATCCCTACAGGGAATCAAATGACACATTCAGCTGACATTTTGAGCTGGTTTTTTAATGAAAGGACAGTTTATAGGAGCGTGGGTATAATATGTTTGTTAATAAAGGAAACAGACATGGTGTGTAGGGGTGTCTGGGGAGAGAAAGAGTGGGGACTTGTTACCTCTCTTAGGCCTGAAGGAACAATATAAATACAGTCTGTTCAAAAGCAGAAGTATTTATTTTAAACTGATGCTAGAAATGATAGTGCGAGTATCGTTTATGAATTGAGATGTCAAAGTGATAATTTTAGGATTAACATTTTCTGCTGATTTTGTTCAATATCCAAATGTTATTAACTTTGTATTAATAACTTCAAAAGACTCTTTCCAGATGACTCACATAAAATATTATTTCTCTTTCCTGAATGGCAGTGTCTACAAAAAGAGTAACATGTACTTTATTTATGATTGCTAGGAGAATAGTAAACAATCATCCAGAAGTATAAATCTTTTAAAGAAACTTCTCTAAATGACAGAAACTTTTAAATGTCCCCTAGACTTTACTGTTTACCTTTTCATTTTATATATAGGATCGAGGATTTTTGGCAGGGCACCTCCTCCTAACTAGAGACTAGATTTTCTTCCCTTCCTTGTGTCTAGATGTGACCATGGGACTAAGTTGCTGTGGGGGAAATGAAGGGAAAGGGGACTTGGGCACCTTCCGAGTTTTCCTCCTACAGGGGAAAATCAATCATTTGTAATCATTGTAATCAATCATTACAAAATGATTGAGTGTGAACTCCCCTAGTCCTTTTCCCATTCCCTGCAGGTTGGAGTGTGAGTGTGTGACTGGTCAGCCAGGTATAAGCGTGCAGATAAGGGCACTGCCTAGGGGAGGGGATGGGATGGGAGCAGAACAGAAATGTGTTAGCCCCGGTCCACACTGAGAAGGGATTAGATGTGCAAGAGATTTAGTTTAGGAAATACTTCTGAAGGAGAAAGGGATTCTGAAGGCAGAAGGATGGGGCAGGAAAAGTGAGACTTCACCTGAGAGACGGCAGGCACATTATTAGGAAGTTTCAGCCAAGGTTACAGGAAGGCAGTCCTCTTGCTTACGTTGCCTGTTGGACCCATTCTCTGCAGGAAAGGGCTAGCACTGGTACTTCAGTTGTACATGGTCGTTGGTTGGCAGCATCCTGGGGTAAATGCAGCCTCGGTGGTGGTTGTTCCAAAGGATCACAGCTGGAGTGGTTGGTCAGCTATGCTTCTTGCTTCAGGATATCTGAGTGGTGCAATTTCATGGCTACTGTGAGAAGGATTGGGGGCCCCTGGCTAACTAAAGGAGCAGAACTGCTTCCCTATCCTGAAACATTTCCCTCCCTCTTTGACTGCCTTGTTAGAGGAAATTAATTCCTTTATACTGGTTACAGTATTAAATGTTAATGAAGGGGCACCTGGGTAGCTCAGTCAGTTAAGTGACTGACTCTTGGTTTTGGTGTATGCCGTGATCTTACAGGTCATGAGATCCAGCCCCACATCAGACTCCCTACTTGGCAGGGAGTCTGCTTGAAGGTTCTCTCCGTCTGCCCCTCCCCCAACTCTCTCTGTCTGTTTCTCTGTCTCTAAAATAAACAAATAAAATAAATCTTTTTAAAAAAGTATTAATGAAAGGCTTTACGTCCTTTTGTTGATACTAAATCCTCAAAATCTGGTATATCCTTTACACTACCATCAAGCTTCAATTGGGTGCTGATTGTTTTCTGAAATATTTGATCTGTGTTTAGATTTCATAAAGGTTGTAGTAAAAAGGTAAACTTACATACTGATGTTGCTCCAAATATCCTTAAAATATATTGAATTTAATGTGTTTTTAAATTACAATAAAAATTAAGTGCAGTAAAATGAAAAAAATAAAAAACTATCAGTCCTCCATCACATTTACACAAGTGGATAGTGGCTTCTATATTGTATAGCAAAAATAAATTAAGCCAATTAAGATAACTCCACCTCCTTTGTCTGAGTGGTTCTTTTAAGGCAGAAATCTACGTTGATGAGTTAAGCCGTCAATGTGTGGCATTTCTTTGCTGTGGAATTCTTTTGTTGTTGTCTCTTAAAGTGGATGGTGTAAACTCGACAGTTGGTCATAGGATACCATTCCTGTTGCAACTTTCTGCCATTATAATGCAGAAAAAGCCGCCGATGATTAGTATATGAATGAGGATGGTTATATTACAATAAAATTTTATTTATGGACATTGGAAGAATTTAAATTTTGTATAATTTTCACCTGCCTCAAAATATTACTCTCCTTATTATTTTTTCCAACTATTTAATAATGTTAAGACTATTTTTGGCTTCTGGGCCACACAAAAACAGGCCCTGATCCAGCCTTTACCTGCAGGTCTGATTTGTAAACCCTTGCTCTGTTGTCTTTGAGATGGAAAAGGAGGCAAATATCTTACAATCTTGAGAGGATGCCACATGGAGATGAAGCTAATATTCAGAAATGGGCCAAGGTGAAAGACCTCTGGACAAATGAACTTAGATCCTTTACTGGACTGTGTCTGAAGAGCACTTTCCTTTCTATTCTTCTTGGTTACATTAGTCAATAAAGAGACTTGCTTAAATTAGTTTAATTCTGATTTTCTGTTACTTGAACTATAAACAGTCCTAACCTTATACAAAACAATGTCCTATTTTACTTTTGAGTCAAGTTCTAAAATGCATGTTTGTTATACTTAGGAAACTCAATATTACTTGATGTACTTAGTTTTGTTTTTTTTTTTTTAAGCGTTGCAATACCAACCAAACTTCTCAATGATATGGTAGCAGGTACCTAACATGTACGGTGTATGCTGTCGCATATAATGTACAAGACGCCATTTACTCTATTGAGAGTGAAGACTAGTGAAATAATAAGCTTAGCCATAAACCAAATCTTCTTAAAACTGACCTGTACGTTTTTTTAAAGATATATCTCCAAAATTAGTCTATTATTGAATTAAAAAGTCATTTTTAAAAATTCAGATAAATACATGGAGACTCAGAGGAGTTGAGTGAATTGCTGAGATGACATTACTTTCACAGGCCAATTGGGTTTTGAGCCACCATCTGTTTGTCTCCGGAAGCCCAGACTCTTTTTAATGTACTGTGCTGTCACATAAACGTGTAACTTCTGAGATGGATCTAAGCTTTTTATTTTTAATTTACTAATTTATTACAGTAATACAAAAAATGAATAACTGGATTCAAATTTGAGATAGAGAAGAATAAATTCTACTTCAAACCAAACTGATGAATTTTAGAGTAAAAAATTATGTGTTGAGCTATTGTTCAAAAGGTCAGAGGAAATTGAAAAATTGTCAAGATACATGTTAAAAATTTATTAGAATAATAATGACTTTCTCCCTTACCAATGCTTATCAAAATTAAAACAGTATATTAATTTTCAAAGTTTTATATCAAATTAAAAATAGGTTGAGTCAAATGATCTCATCAACATTTGCATGAATTCCACTCTATAAATTCTTGATAAAAATTGTAAGTATCTTTTTGTCCTTAAAGATTTATTTAGGAGGGCAATTTTGCTACTTTTTTTCTGATTTAAAATAAAGTGACTTCTACTCTCACAATATATTTCATATACTATTAAATATTTTTATGTTTTTATTTGAACACTGGCCATAGAATGAATATTCTAAGTCATACAAACTGTAATAGCAATGCTAATATATCTTTTTATTTTCTCATTTGAAATAAAATTTTTATGGTTGTCTAATAAAATCTTGAATACACTGAATATTTGAGTTTTCATAGAGAGCAGCCCTGGAACTAAAATCATATCTATTTTCTTGGTAGCAGAACCACCTAATTCAGTTCTTATATATAGTATATCACAACACATACTTATTGAATCTTTAGCCATAATCCTAGCAAAAGCAACTGTGAATCTGTTTGATTGCTAAGCAGGAATATTTTACATTATGTTGAAATGATTTATCAATTAAGGTGAATGTCCACTGTGACTAGTAAAGTCTATTCGACAATATAACCAGTTCCTGTGTACAGACAATTTTAATTTAAAAATCTTATTTATTCATTTCATTCATACCGTATAGCCACTTTAACATAATGAATTTCTCAATTTTTATCTAGTTTCAAATTGTCACAGTTCAAGTTATAGCCCAGTACTGATTTTTGGACCACACCAGTCCATAATGCGTAGCAGGAGACCATGGTCCAGAATTCTAGATAAGAATCCAAGCCAGTCTGATGGCCACTTTATGTTTTTCAGCAACATGAGACTGTGCTCTAAATAGTCTTCTCTTTACAAGTTTTATTTCTTTAACAAAACAAAAGGAGCAAAATAATCCCAAGAATCCTGCAACCATTAAGCCATTGAAATAAAATTGGTATCTTGAGGGGAGTCACCTTCATTCACTGTGCATTTGCTCCATGTTTCAAAGAATGATCTAAATAGTACTGTAAAATTAAATTTTTATTTAGTGCTGATGAAATATTTATTTATTAAAAGTGTAGTCATCTGCAATCAAATTTTTACGTCGGTCTCTATATTTGGAATCTGCTGATAGTTACTGGAAGCTGTTTGGGGATTGGAACACTCAGCACTATTGTATTGTGATCAATAATTAAATTTAGTGCTGACATGCATCTAGTTTATGCCGCAGTCTCTGACAATCCCATCTTGCAAAATTAATCCTTTCCAATTTATTTAATAGAGGACATGAACAATAAAATAATTCAGATGAGTACCAATGTAGGATTATTTCTGGTCAATATTACTTTATTACAAATTGGGTCCACATACTCATTAGTAAATTAACTGTCAAATCTGAAAACAGCCTTTTTTTGTTTAAAGGTAATTATTGGTACTGAAGACAAGAAGGCACTTAACCTTGCTGTACAGTTGTCCTTACCACAGTGTTTTTTATTCCAGGCTATAACTAACCCATCAAAGCTGCAGAGAGAAAATAATTAGTGATATTAAATGGATAGAATTTTAACTATTACAAAGCCATCACTGTTTAGATACAGAGAGTAGAACTAGACAATGATGGAGGCTTTTATAATTATTTGAAGTCTGGGTTTATTCTGGAGATATTTTTGCTTTTGCCACCTGAAAACTCTGGAAAGAAAAAAAAAAGCATTGTTATGGTGTTATAGAAAGAATTCTATTTAAGAAACATAGGTTAGAAGTGGCTTTTTTTCCCCCTTCACGAAAGTCTTATAAAAATTGCTTCTAGTTGTCTGGGAGGTTTGACAGTTTGTAAGTTCTTTTGAGAATATGTCTTTAGGAAAATAAAGTCTCTCTCATGTTTCCTAATTTTTTGCCAGATTAATTAACCAGTTCAAGCACTGCTTGAATTTACTAAGGTAGTTTAAACAAGTGCCTTACACATTTGTATAAGGTACTCATTTTTCTTCTTTGCTTCATTATTTGCACACAAATTTAGAAGGTAGATATCATCCCAGTGTATCAATGCAGGGGAGCACAATGAACACAACCAGATTTTAAATATTACTCTTGTAAACAGACTTAAAAATGCAAAATATATGGTTATTCTACAGAATAACTGGAATGGATACCTTCTTTCATTATACATGTCTCTATATGAGACAAGTAAGAAGTATTTTTTGATATTTGTATCAAATAAAATTTGATGGAGAAATGCTGAGTCTTATCGTATTGACCGCTGCTACACCTTTCAAAGAATTGAAACAGAGTGAAGAGAAAGTGGCATATATTCATTCTATTGATGTTGCATGTTATCAATAATCTGCACCTCAAGAAGTCCCTAAATCACATTTGTTAACTGTTTCATCTATTTATTAAATGGTTCAGAATTCACAAAAAAATGCCAATGTGCTATTTCTATCTTGGAAATATATTACACCTACATCTTAATCACTGAGCTTGTATTTGCACTAGAGAGTCCATGAACTAAATGATTAATGAAAAGCTAGCTTGTTAAATGAAAACACTGTTGACTAGAATAAGTGACTCAAGTTTATTCAGTTTATCCTTTCATTCTCAGAAATAAGATGGAAAGAAAAGATACACTAAAAGTGCCTTGTAGTTATCAATATTATTGTCATGACTGAATGGTGCTTTAAAATCTTCTCATTGTTGTACTACCAGGTATAAAATGGCTGCATATTTGAGATCGTTAAGAATTATCATTATTTTATCATGATGGGCTGTGCAGAACACTGCTGAGTGATCAGGGGCTTGGAAACATTTGGTCTAATATACTCTTGCCTAGTTCATAATGTACATTTTAGTTCCTTTCTTTTTCCAAGCTTAGGCTCCCCTTGTCACTGTGGTGGTGTGGTGGAAAGCTAGAGGTAGAACCAGCTCCTCACCACACTTCAGGAAGTCACGCAGACCATGATTCTTTGTACTAACACATGTTCTTTGCTTCCATTTGCTGCTGTGTGGTTGACTATGTGCTAGCTTACACCATAGTGCATGCTTCTGACTCATTTCCCCTGTGATTTCTAATACTATCTCAGCTCATTCTTTTGTGAGAATGAAAAAAAAATCACTGCTAACCAGGCTTAAAATAAATTTCACTACTTATTTGTGATGCTTGCTCAATCGCCATTGGCATCAATGGCGTAATACTTCTTAAATAATAGCTCCTTGCTAATGACAATCTTATATAGTTCTCAAAATCAGTGAAATACAGCCTCTGAGGGCAGCCTGGATGGCTCAGTGGTTTAGCGTGGCTTTCAGCCAGGGCCTGATCCTGGAGACCCAGGATCAAGTCCCATGTCAGGCTCCCTTCATGGAGCCTGCTTCTCCCTCTGCCTGTGTCTCTGTCTCTGTCTCTGTCTCTCTCTCTCTGTGTGTGTCTCTCATGAATAAATCAATAATATCTTTAAAAAAAATACAGCCTCTGATCTCTACGAATTTGCCACCTAGAAGGTCAATGTGCATAAATAAAGACTTATATGATTGCAATTTGCCGAGAATTGGTGTAAAAGGAAAACCTATATATAAAGAGGTTTTGTGAAAAATGAAAGGGGAGGCATTAATGGTCTCCTCTCTAATTGAGTCAGAGAAGGTTTCACTGGCTCGATCACAGACAATCATGTGTAGAGCAGTGGCTCTGTCCAGCCCTCTGGGAATATTGAAGAAGGGAAGAGTGTTTGCCTGGTAAGGACCCTTGATGCCTTTTCTTTATCGGCTAGGTTTTCACTTGCACCATTTGGAGAGGATGAGAACCAGCTTTGTGTGAGCAAATCACGAAGGAGCAGGTTTGTTCAGAATGTAAAACCAAAATTATACTCAACCATAGGGTATAATACAGTTTTGTAAAATTTGGTTGTTAATTACAAAGCCAGGCAATCAGAGTTGGGGCGCTCAGGCAAAGAATCAAATGACAGTCGTTGTAGACAACCCATCTCATGCAGCCTAAAAGGCAAATTCTGTACAAAAAGGGAGGCTTCCCTTTCTCCTGCTGGCCTTTCTCAGTGGTCCCCAAAGCCCCTTGCCTCACTCACACTGCCTCAGCTGTACCAGGCACCTCACTCTGCTGGTCACCCCAGGCATCCTACCCCCCCAGGCCCCTGAACAGAGTGGTTTATTCCTTCACCCTCCACAAGTCTTACTTTGACCAACAGTACCCTGCTGTATTTTTTGTCGATAGCACCTTTTAGATAAAATATAAACTATATGGGGGGTGCCTGGATGACTCAGCGGTTGAGCATCTGCCTTTGGCTCAAGTCATGATCCTGGGACTGAGTCCCGCATTAGGCTCCCCACAGGGAGCCCGCTTCTCCCTCTGCTTATGTCTCTGCCTCTCTCGGTGTATCTCTCATGAATAAATAAATAAAATATTTAAAAATATAAACTATAGGTAATATCGTTTATATGCAATATAAGAGAGGTAATTACATATTTGTATTAAGTATAAACCCCATGAAACTTGAGATTTCTGCAGTGGTGGGCCAGTAAGTATTTATCAATCAGCTCCCTGGGGAAGGGGTTGGTGGAGAAGAGCCCTGATTTATAACACAAGACGATGTCTGATAAGTGTTTCCATCATGCCCTTTCAAACTACCAAGTTTTAATGAGCAGCTTGCAAAATGGCTCAAAATGTTAAAATAAGCTCTCACAAACTGGTGCAAGCTGGCTTTAGCGTACTATTGGGTTTTTGTCTGTTTTGCTCTTGGGTGCATCCCTAACATCGAATAGTGCCTACCTCTTTATAGATGTTTGATATTATTGAATGATTGAGTGGAACCTAGGAATTGATCTAAAAGTGACCAGCAGAACGCATAAATCTGACCACGATGGCTCTCTGCTTAAAATCCCTTAGAATATAACAATACAGTATTAGCAGGTTGGGTAGAGCACACAGGATTTGGGTGCTGCCCACTTGAGCAGCTGTCATCACCAGTCCCTGTGTGACATTTTATGATATTGCTAAAGAGAAAGCAATGATCTTTCCCTGTCCATCCCGCATGGCTTCATTCCTCTGCAACTCCTCACATGCTTCTCCCAAAACCTGAAATAGCTTCCTCGTGTCAACAGCCTTATAAACAACTGAAATTCTTGCAAACCTACATGGACATCACATTTTCAGTAAAGCTTTCCAGAATACTCCCTACTCTTTTCAATGTGCAGCGACAGAGTCAAACAGTTCCTCATCACTATTTTATCTATTCTTCATACATCTTCACACAGTTCCCAATTATTTCCTCTGCACAGATAGCTTTTTCCTTTTTGTGTTAGATTCAGCTTTAATGTTCATCTTTGTGCCTTAAAGATGTTTAAATTATAAAAGTAATACATTCTCTGTTTTAAAAAGTACCAAAAAGAAAGGCACAAATAAATTAAAAAGCAGACGTTTCCCTTGAATCTTGTATACATTCAAGTCCAGGGCTAATGACTTGCAAAAACAATTGGTATCTGGATTATATCTCCAATACTCAAGAAATTACTTTCCACTGTTAATTCTGTAAATATGCATATATCTTTGTCACTAGACTGTGAGCATCTTGAGAACAGGTTGTGTCTTTCCCATTTCCTGAGACCCTAACACAGCACTTGGCACATGGGAAGTCAAAATAAATGCTTGGTAATGAGACCAGGACAGCCATGCTTGTTAAGGCCGCCGCTGCAGAGAAGAGTATGACTGTTGATGTGTAGAGGTTATTCTGGAACGATTGTAGAATGACCTTCAGTAGCCAGTCTTCATTTTTTTCCAGACCATAAAAGATACAGCTATAATAATACTGACTTTTAACTGTCTTCTAGGCTCTCATTAGTGGAGATCTTGTCCGAGAACTGTTTTTAAGTGTCGCTGATGAAATGGGTTCAGAACCCGGATGTGAAGTCTATAATGCAATGAAAGTATGTGATTCTTATCCTTGCTAAAATGTTTATGGAGGGCTGCTGGATAAAGGTACCTCATTATACAGAAACTGTGTATCACAATTACTGGCTGCATAATGCATAAATGAAATCAGTGATTAGATATGCATAATCTTAAGATTTAATTTACAGAATTTAATGTCTGCGAACAGAGGGAAGCGAGACTCGGAGCTAGAGTAGCTGAATTTGAATCATAGTTATAATCCTTAATAGTCATATGAACTTGGGCCAGTCCTTTATCTCCTTAAGCTACAAATTCTTAGTCTTGGAAAAGCAAGAACATCTCCCTCAAAGTGTTAAGAAGAGTACTATTTCTTTAGTTTAGTTCCCCCCCCCCCAATTATATAGTACTGTCTACATGCCAGACAATGTCCTGTCCTAAGCATTTATACACATGAACTCACTGATTTCTCTGGATAATCCTGTGGGGTCAGTACAGTTACCATCAGAGTCACTTTACAGATGAGGAAACTGGTACATATTCATAACCTGCCCAGAGCCTCACAGCATAAGCCATGAGCCAGCTCTTAGACCAAGGCTGCTGTGTTCTGAACTACCCTGGGATCATATTTTTGAAAGTATTTTATGAAATATAAAGAGCTTTGGAAATGAAAAGTGTGATTATTTCAAATTAATTTTTAGTATCAGTGTTTACTTCCTTTAAGTTGCTTTTTTTCCCTCCCTTTGCTAATAAGCTGTAGGGCCAAACATGAATATAACCCTAGCTACTGTGATTTAATATTTTGTGACAATATTGTTGTTATTACAAATAATAAAATGTTATGTGAAAAGCAGAATTTATCTTTGCCCAGAAGTAAAGGGCAGAGGGTAAGTAGGGGTCAGTGTGGAGAAAAGTCCAGGCTGATTCATAAACCTTTAATAACATTATGCTCTCAAGCTCTTGGACCAAGCTTGGGATTGGGAATTATTTGATAGTTACTAGAGCTGCTCATTTCCAAATTCCATTTGTATATAAACTAAAATAAAACAGACACGCTGCAAATTTGGCCTGCATCACACTTATTGTCTCTATTTCCCTCAGCATCTTATATTTAAGAATGTGATTTTGGGGAATTAGTAAAGAAATGTTGCTGATCCTTAAGACCTAGAGATACAGTCTTACATAGTGATTTAACATAATCTATTGGGAGGACTTTATCCAATAGGTCGCAACCAGGTAAGTCAATAGGTACACATTTCAGGAGGTTCTACTTTTTTATTTTTTTAAATAAGTGTACATTTCAGGAGGTTCTAATTTTCTATTTATTTATTTGAGAAGGGTGGGGGAGAATGAGCATGAGAGGTAGAGGGACAGGGAGAGAGAATCCCAAGCAGACTTCTCATAGAGCATGGAGCTCTATGTGGGGCTTGATCTCAAAACACTAAGATCATGACCTGAGCTGAAACCAAGAGTCAGATGTTTAACTGACTGTCCACCCTGGCACCCCAGGAAGTTCTTATAAGAATATCCAAGTGGGTAGTAAGATGACAAAAAAGTAGTTCAGTATAGAAAAATGCAAGATAAAACTTTGAGAATAAAATAATCCAAACTAGATTTATAGAATATATCCTGCATTCATAATCATAGTCGAGTTACTAAATTCTATTAAAAATAAAATTTAATATATCGCTATGATTAAAAAATCCAACAGAACGTTAACTGTAATATAGAAGGGCACTGGAAACAAAACATAAAATCCAATCCTACAAAATCCTGGGATTTAACATCTAGGGTACTACTTGAAATTGCTGTCACTAGACCTCAAGAAAGACTCACTAGAATCCTAAAGGGCACAGAGAAAAGTAGCAGAAATCATCAATGGAAGCGAACCACTGAAACTATGGGTGTAGGCTACCTGAAGAAGATTAGTGCACAGTAATCATTGCAAAAAGGCTAAAAAATGATTGAAAGCTAAAAACCCATTTAAGGAAGAGGCGGCACAAACAATATACCCCTTAAAGCTTAAGACAAATAAATTTAGAAAGGGTAAAAGAAAGGATAAACCTATAGGCTGAGAAGAAATTTAAGGAACTTATTGTCCTGATTCTCAAAAGTCAAATAAATTCAAAATATATTTAGATAATTCCTCTTTTAAATATTTATTTATTTATTTATTTATTTATTTATTTATTTATTTATGAGAGAGGGAGAGAGAGAGAGAGCTGCAGGAGAGGGTGAGGGAAAGACAATCTGAAGCAGACTCTGCTGAGTGCAGAGCCTGACGCAGGGCTCAATCTCACGACTGCCGATTAGGATCTGAGCCGAGACCAACAGTTGGCCTCTTAATCAACTGAGCCACTCGGGCACCCCAGATTTAGATTAATCCTTAAATGAGAAGCCTAAAGTGGATTGCTACAAGATATGCAAGTGTGAAAAACAGGCATTTTTAAATTTTGAAGAAAATGGGTACAACAGAATTTTACATGATGTTTCAATATTTATGTAAGAAAAATAACCATGGGTCTAATTTAATTAGGACAGGCTGGAGTCGTTTCATTATACCAACTTGTTAAAATATTTTTATTCTTTTCTTTGGGTGCATATGATCTTCACTGATTAGACCCCAGGGCTATACTGTATTGCAGTTGGTTTGAGCTAGATTTTTATGGCTAGATTTATGACGTAAAATTGAACAAAGCAAAACACAAGCACACACACAAATCTTGACAGTTGATACTATGAAGTACTAGAAGTGTTCCTCAGTTTTGAGATGAGGCAAATCTTATGGTCAGGAGTTAAAATAGAAAGCATTCAAATGAGAAAAATAATTTATTAGCGAGAGAAAGTGCAATGGCTTTGGAGTCATAAAGACTTACATTTTAATTTGTCATGTGCTTCTTAGATATTTGAGCTTGGGCAAGTTAATTAACATTCTTGAGCCTCTACTTTCTGATCCATGAAATAAGGTGATTATTAGGATTAAATGAGAGAATCTATATAAAACACCTACCCTAGTGTTTGCTGCAGAGTAAACACTCAATAAATATTGGTTAATAATCATATTAATGACACTAAGCATAAAAATAACATCAGATAGACACTCAAGAAGAGGGTGGCAAAGACTACTCATGAGTGCTCTGAGTACATGAGCACATTCATAGAAGGGACCTTAGACATTATCTACATTTGATTGTATCACTTTATAGTTCAGGAAATTGGAGTCCATAGAAATTTAGTACTTTTTTCCCCCTTCATTAGGTATTACAATTCAGTCAGTGTCAGTGGTGAAAGCTGGGCATCTGGAGACTTAGGTTTTCTAAAGTGTTCTCTGAATACAACCTGCAGATGCATTTGAGGCATAGAAATAAAATTTTAGAAAGAAAGCAGATTTGGTGTGCTTGGGCTACTATCGATTGTTATTCTTTGATCACATGTCATGTTCCAGTTGCTTTTTCCACATAATTAAAAAAAAAATCTTCACAATGATCTATTGAGACAGGCATGATTGTTTTCCCCATTGTACAGACGAGGGAACTAACGTATAGAAAGGTTTAGTGGTTTGCTCCAGTCTTACATCTAGTAAGTAGTAGAACAAGATTTTGAGTCCTAATCTGATTGACTCAATAGATCACGCCCTTAACCCATGTTCTACACTATTAGAAAGGAAAAAGATAATCTTGGAAAAATGTCATTTTATCAGGGTTATCCCTACAGCCAATACTTAGAGGCAGGTCAAAATGGATGATGTAGACATTTTCTGCCAGACAGGAGGCTTGGTTTTCATTTTATTACAGTACAGTGGAAATATCTGAGTAGGGCCAGCACTTTATTGCCATCTGTCTCTTTCCCTTCTCTGCAAAGTGTGGTAATTATACTTTAGCAAGATGTTTGGGAACTTAATTAATATTATTGGTAAAATATCTTTAGATTAATGACCCAATTTTGTTCCTAATAAACACATCTGGACCTGTTTTGCTGAGCTTACCGGATTCTTAAGAGAAGAGATCTTATTCATAATAATCTATTTTTGGTCATCATCATAATTAAATATTTGTTTTTGCACTGACTGTGTAAACATCTAGGCTAGGTACTGGTGGTTCTAACACATAATTCTTGTCTTCAAAGAGCTTATATTTAGGGAGATAAGCCCTTTCAATGTAAATAATAATTTTAAATAACAATTGACAGCAGTCAGATAATGGAAGTCATATACGAAATGTGAATTGTTAAGATGGAACAAACACAATGTCTGTGTTGGCTGAGGGTTAATTCTGATTAACAGCTTATCAAAAACAAATCGATATTTTTGCCAGATGAGAGTACAACATCATACTTATTTTTGGTATTATTATTATTTTTAAAGATTTTATTTATTTATTCATGAGAGACAGAGAGACAGACAGAAACAGAGACAGAGACAGAGGGAGAAGCAGGCTCCCCGGGGAGTCTGATGCATGCGGGATTCCATCCCAGGACCTCGGGATCATGACTGGGGCTAAAGACAGACGCTCAACCTCTGAGCCACCCAAGTACCTTTTTTTTGTAGTACTAAAAACAGTATTTTGGGTGCTGGGTGGCTCAGTGGTTGAGCATCTGCCTTCAGTCCTGGTCATGATCCCAGCGTCCTGGGATCGAGCCCGCATCAGACTCCCCGAGGAGCCCGCTTCTCCCTCTGCCTATGTCTCTGTATCTCTCTTTCTGTCTCTCATGAATAAATAAATAAAATCTTAAAAAAAAAACTCAGTATTTTATTGGGGCACCTGGGTGGCTCAGCCAATTTAGCATCTGTCTTCAGCTCAGGTCATGATACCAGGGTCCTGGGATCCAGCCCAGCTTTGGGCTTCCTGCTTGATGGGAGTCTGCTTCTCCCTCTCCCTCTCTCTCTGCCTCTGCCCCTCCTTGCTCATACTCGCAGGCACTCTATCTCAAGTAAATAAATAAAAAAGCTTAAATGACCAGCATTTTATTAAGTATGTTCTTTTTATTTTTTTAAAGATTTTATTTATTTATTCATGAGAAACACACACACACAGAGAGAGAGAGAGAGAGAGAGAGAGAGAGAGAGAGAGGCAGAGGCAGAGACAGAGGGAGAAGCAGGCTTCCTGCAATGAGCCCAGTAGGGAACTTGATCCTGGATCCTGCTCTCACACCCTGAGCTGAAGGCAGACACTCAACCACTGAGCCACCCAGGCGTCCCAGGTATGTTCTTTTTAAAAACACTGGTACGTTCTATATTTTACTCAACTATATACATTTAAAATGTTTTATTTTTAATTGAAGTATAGCTCACATACAATATTAATTTCAGGTGTACAACAGAGTGACTTGACAATTACATGCATTATGAAATGCTCACAAGTGTAGTAACCATCTGTTACCATACAAAGTTATTAAAATATTGTTGACTATATTTCCTGTGCTGTAATTTTCATCACTGTAACTTACTTATTGTGTAATTAGAAGTTTGTACCTCTGAACATCGTATCCTTATTATTAAAAGAAAATATTCCATTTTACTGTGCTCTGTTTTACTGAGACTATAGGATATGTTTAACTAAAAGCCACCAACTTGGAATGGCACTTCAAGGCAAGGACATTCACTGTAAAATGGGTGATAGATTAACCAATGAGATTTTTGTGTTTTGCAGTGAGCTGGTGGGAAGAAATCAAGAACAGAAGGAAGTTATTTCTAATACTGTGTGATATTCATAAACAATAGCTGTGATCTTGTTTCAGCTTAGAAACTGAAAAGATTATCAACAAGAGAAAGGAGTGTGATGCAAAATTTTAGCAAAATCTGAGACTGCATAGTCCCAAATATTTGTTTTCCAAAAATTTAAAATAAATTCTCTGCAAGGATGATTTTACTATAAACAAGTTATTAGGTTTTGCACTATTACTCTAATTTGGGATCCTATTTATAATAGAAAAACCTTAAAAATAATTTGTTCAATTAACCCAATTCTGATATATGTGGGACAAAATAGGAACCTAGATTATACATTTAATTCTGCATTCTTGAAGGTGGCAGTTAGGCCTTATACTTAGACCTTCATTTATTACCATTGTCTTCTAACTAATTCAAAGAAGTAACATAATTTGAAGATCACGATCTCTTGTGCATTGCTGCCAAATTACATCTCTTAGTTGGCAACCATTGTACTTATCGTTTCCAACATGAAAATGTGCTATTAATTAGATCACTGAATCAACTCCCCTGTTGAGAAAGAAAATGATCCCCAGGGAGTACAAAGAAAACTAACCTGTCAGTGGAGCACATTTAATATAGGAGTCCATTTCGAAGGAAACTATAGACAACCTTACCTTGGCTGCCCTTTTCTGGAATCCCTTAGAAATGGAAAGCCTGCCATTGTTTAAGAAAGATCTAGATGTACTCTTGCTTGAAAGGACCAGGAAAGCCAGTTGCATTTTTACAATTTGCATATTTCCATTTTGATATAATGTGCATTTAGCAAACCATCATTGTTGTTTACCTGTCGCCCCAGCTGGGTATGTGTGAAATCATTAATTTCTATATCTCAACACTTGGCACTATTACTAGCATCTTGCAGGGGTTTAATAAACGTTCATAATTAATGCCTTATTTCCTTGTAACTTTTTCAGTCCTGTGTTTCTATCTAAATCAACCATTGCTTAGGAATGGTTTCTGCATGTGAGATAATGCATATTGCCCATGACTACATTCTTGCTTTTCTGATTCTCAGACTATGTAATTTTCCGTATCTACATAGGATGTATTTTTAATTTATCTCTAATATATGGTTTATAACACATAGAGTGAATGATTACATGCTTTAAGAACAATCCTTAATCCAAGCTTTCCTCAAGAGCTAAATCCTCTTTAGTATCATCTATAATACTAAAGTCAAGATATGATTAGATCATCTGAAGGCAATTTTCCTCAACCACAGATTTGCCAAGTATGCCTCTCTTAATTTTACTCAGAGAATATGCCTGTTGTTACAGAAAAAGAAAATTGGAGTTCTCTGGGCCTTATGCGAAGGGTTAAAACAGTCATTAAAATTTAAAAATAAGAGCAGTGGCTAAATTCCAAGCCAATAAAAAAGTTACATGCTCTGCATGATTTTTAATGGCTATGTAGTAACAGGGAGGCTATTCAATTATGGTAATTTTAATACACTTGGTATCCAATCTCCTTTGCTTCTCTTATGATTAGAGACTAACATTATCAATTCAGCATAGTATTTTTTTTTCATTTCAAAATTTCAAATATATCTATCTCTTAAAACTTCAAATGAATACTATTATTTTAATTACCAGGAAAGATCTATTAACTTTATTTTCTCATATCATAGAATCCTTGATATAGAAGACTTGACATTATCAACTAGTTGAAGATTACTGCTTTTAGGTAAATCATGATTATGTCCATTTTAGAGACAGGACACTAAAGCCCAAAAAGATAACAGAGTTGGGAAAAGAAGAGAAATTAGATCTCATGGGGAACTTTCTCTTACTCTTTTTTCTCCACCTGACAGTTGGTGTCTAGTGAAATTCATCTCTTCGTTACCTATCTTAGTTTCCTCTGTAGCCTCAAATACTCTTTTTAATCTGTTCAAATGCCTGTGATATGTGGTATGAGGTTGTTTCTATCTAATGCCACTTCTATGCCTTAGGTCTTCAATCTTCTTTTTAATTAAACCCAAAAGGCAGAAATAGAGAAAGAAGTTTATGTTTCACAATTTATATTCCATTGTCAAAGATTCAGAAACATCTGGAACCAAGGTCCTAGGCATTTTAAGTTCCTAATATTAGTATACCTTATATACTGTCAGTCGAACAAAGATGATTAATACTGGTGATAATTCCAGTATTAACCATCATTCCGTAGTTACATATCACTTACAACCTTGATGAGAAAATATAAAAAATCAGAAGCACTCATAAATTTCCATGGAAGCTTCATGTAATTTTTTTACCTTGATTGAAACATGAGGGTGGGGAGGGGCAAGACGGCGGCAGAGCAGGGTCTCCAAGTCACCTGTCCTCAACAAATTACCTAGAAAACCATCCAATCATCCTGAAAATCTACAAATTCGGCCTGAGATGTAAAGAGAGACCAGCCGGAACGCTACAGTGAGAAGAGTTCGCGCTTCTATCAAGGTAGGAAGACGGGGAAAAAGAAATAAAGGAACAAAAGGCCTCCAAGGGGGAGGGGCCCCGCGAGGAGCCGGGCTGAGGCCGGGGCGAGTGTCCCCAGGACAGGAGAGCCCCGTCCCGGAGGAGCAGGAGCTGCACCGACCTTCCCCGCGGAAAGGCCTCCCGGGGAATTGGAGCAGGATCCCCAGAAAGGCGGGGATGCCCTCGGGCTCCCTGGGACAGTAACAGAGGAACTGCGCCCCGGGAGATGCGCCGAGCTCCCTAAGGGCTGCAGCGCTCGGCGGGACCCGGAGCAGCTCGGAGGGGCTCGGGCGGCGGCTCCGCGGAGGGGGCTGCGCGGCTCCGGGAGCAGCTCGGCGGCGGCGGCTTGGGCGGAGGAAGAAGCTCCGCGGAGGGGGCGGCGCGGCTCCGGGAACAGCTCGGAGGGGCTCGGGCGGCGGCTCCGCGGAGGGGGCTGCGGGGCGGGAGCGCGAATCCAACAGCGCAGGCACCGGAGCACAGGGCGCCGGGACACAGCCCAGGATCCGGCCTCCCCCGGGACAGGCAGAGGCCGGGAGGGCCCAGGACAGCGAGGACGCTCCTGCCTGGAACTGAGCAGATCAGCGGCCCCGCCCGGGAGCCCCCAGGCCCTGCAGACGGAGAGCCCCGGAGCTACTGCGGGAGCTGACTCCAGGGTCCCAGAGCTGCCCCCGCCACTGTGGCTTCCTCACGGGGTAAACACCCCCACTGAGCCCTGCACCAGGCAGGGGCAGAGCAGCTCCCCCAAGTGCTCACACCTGAGAATCAGCACAGCAGGCCCCTCCCCCAGAAGACCAGCTAGAGGGACAAGTTCCAAGGGAAGTCAAGGGACTTAAACAACACAGAATCGGAAGATACTCCCCAGTGTTTTTTTTGTTTTTTTTTTTGTTTTTTTTTTTTTTTGTGCTTTTTTTTTCCTCTCTCTTTCTTCTTGATTTCTGATTGCTTCCCCCACCCCCCCTTTTTTTCTTTTTTCTCCTTTCTTTCTTTTTCTTCTCTTTTTCCCCCTTTTTTTTCTTCTTTCTCTTTTTTCTTTTTCTCTTTTCTTTCCTTCTCTCTCTTTTTCTCCTTTTCCCAATACAACTTGTTTTTGGCCACTCTGCACTGAGCAAAATGACTAGAAGGAAAACCTCACCTCAAAAAAAAAAATCAGAAACAGCCCACTCTCCCACAGAGTTACAAAATATGGATTACAATTCAATGTCAGAAAGCCAATTCAGAAGCACTGTTATACAGCTACTGGTGGCTCTAGAAAAAACCATAAAGGACTCAAGAGACTTCATGACTGCAGAATTTAGATCCAATCAGGCAGAAATTAAAAATCAATTAAATGAGATGCAATCCAAGCTAGAAGTCCTAACGACAAGGGTTAACGAGGTGGAAGAACGAGTGAGTGACATAGAAGACAAGTTGATGGCAAAGAGGGAAACTGAGGAAAAAAGAGACAAGCAATTAAAAGATCATGAGGATAGATTAAGGGAAATAAATGATAGCCTGAGGAAGAAAAAACTACGTTTAATTGGGGTTCCTGAGGGCGCCGAAAGGGACAGAGGGCCAGAATATGTATTTGAACAAATCCTAGCTGAAAACTTTCCGAATCTGGGAAGGGAAACAGGCATTCAGATCCAGGAAATAGAGAGATCCCTCCCTAAAATCAACAAAAACCGTTCAACACCTCGACATTTAATAGTGAAGCTTGCAAATTCCAAAGATAAGGAGAAGATCCTTAAAGCAGCAAGAGAAAAAAAGTCCCTGACTTTTATGGGGAGGAATATTAGGGTAACAGCAGACCTCTCCACAGAGACCTGGCAGGCCAGAAAGGGCTGGCAGGATATATTCAGGGTCCTAAATGAAAAGAACATGCAACCAAGAATACTTTACCCAGCAAGGCTTTCATTCAAAATGGAAGGAGAGATAAAGAGCTTCCAAGACAGGCAGGAACTGAAAGAATATGTAACCTCCAAACCAGCTCTGCAAGAAATTTTAAGGAGGACTCTTAAAATTCCCCTTTAAGAAGAAGTTCAGTGGGGATCCCTGGGTGGCGCAGAGGTTTAGCGCCTGCCTTTGGCCCAGGGCGCGATCCTGGAGACCCGGGATCGAATCCCACATCAGGCTCCCGGTGCATGGAGCCTGCTTCTCCCTCAGCCTGTGTCTCTGCCTCTCTCTCTCTCTGTGACTATCATAAATAAATAAAAAATTAAAAAAAAAAAAAAGAAGTTCAGTGGAACAATCCACAAAAACAAGGACTGAATAGATATGATGACACTAAACTCATATATATCAATAGTAACTCTGAACGACGGGCTTAATGACCCCATCAAAAGGCGCAGGGTTTCAGACTGGATAAAAAAGCAGGACCCATCTATTTGCTGTCTACAAGAGACTCATTTTAGACAGAAGGACACCTACAACCTGAAAATAAAAGGTTGGAGAACCATTTACCATTCAAATGGTCCTCAAAAGAAAGCAGGGGTTGCCATTCTTATATCAGATAAATTAAAATTTACCCCAAAGACTATAGTGAGAGATGAAGAGGGACACTATCTCATAGTCAAAGGATCTATCCAACAAGAGGACTTAACAATCCTCAATATATATGCCCCGAATGTGGGAGCTGCCAAATATTTAATCCAATTAATAACCAAACTCAAGAAATACTTTGATAATAATACACTTATACTTGGTGACTTCAATCTAGCTCTTTTTACCCTGGATAGGTCTTCTAAGCACAACATCTCCAAAGAAACGAGAGCTTTCAATGATACACTGGACCAGATGGATTTCACAGATATCTACAGAACTTTACATCCAAACTCAACTGAATACACATTCTTCTCAAGTGCACATGGAACTTTCTCCAGAATAGACCACATACTGGGTCACAAATCGGGTCTGAACCCATACCAAAAGATCGGGATAGTCCCCTGTATATTCTCAGACCATAATGCCTTGAAATTGGAACTTAATCACAACAAGAAGTATGGAAGGACCACAAACACGTGGAGGTTAAGGACCATCCTGCTAAAAGATGAAAAGGTCAACCAGGAAATTAAGGAAGAATTAAAAAGATTCATGGAAACTAATGAGAATGAAGATACAACCGTTCAAAATCTTTGGGATGCAGCAAAAGCAGTCCTGAGGGGGAAATACATCGCAATACAAGCATCCATTCAAAAACTGGAAAGATCTCAAATTCAAAAGCTCACCTTACACATAAAGGAACTAGAGAAAAAGCAACAAATGGACCCCACCCCCAGCAGAAGAAGACAGTTAATTAAAATTCGAGCAGAACTCAATGATATCGAGACCAAAAGAACTGTGGAACAGATCAACAGAACCAGGAGTTGGTTTTTTGAAAGAATTAATAAGATAGATAAACCATTAGCCAACCTTATTAAAAAGAAGAGAGAGAAGACTCAAATTAATAAAATCATGAATGAGAAAGGGGACATCACTACCAACACCAAGGAAATACAAACGATTTTAAAAACATTATGAACAGCTGTACGCCAATAAATTAGGCAATCTAGAAGAAATGGACGCATTCCTGGAAAGCCACAAACTACCAAAACTGGAGCAGGAAGAAATAGAAAACCTGAACAGGCCAATAACCAGGGAGGAAATTGAAGCAGTCATCAAAAACCTCCCAAGACACAAGAGTCCAGGGCCAGATGGCTTCCCAGGGGAATTCTATCAAACGTTTAAAGAAGAAATCATATCTATTCTACTAAAGCTGTTTGGAAAGATAGAAAGAGATGGAGTACTTCCAAATTCGTTCTATGAGGCCAGCATCACCTTAATTCCAAAACCAGACAAAGACCCCACCAAAAAGGAGAATTACAGACCAATATCCCTGATGAACATGGATGCAAAAATTCTCAACAAGATACTAGCCAATAGGATCCAACAACACATTAAGAAAATTATTCACCATGACCAAGTAGGATTTATCCCTGGGACACAAGGCTGGTTCAACACTCGTAAAACCATCAATGTGATTCATCATATCAGCAAGAGAAAAACCAAGAACCATATGATCCTCTCATTAGATGCAGAGAAAGCATTTGACAAAATACAGCATCCATTCCTGATCAAAACCCTTCAGAGTGTTGGGATAGAGGGAACTTTCCTCGACATCTTAAAAGCCATTTACGAAAAGCCCACAGCAAATATCATTCTCAATGGGGAAGCACTGGGAGCCTTTCCCCTAAGATCAGGAACAAGACAGGGATGTCCACTCTCACCACTGCTGTTCAACATAGTACTGGAAGTCCTCGCCTCAGCAATCAGACAACAAAAAGACATTAAAGGCATTCAAATTGGCAAAGAAGAAGTCAAACTCTCCCTCTTCGCCGATGACATGATACTCTACATAGAAAACCCAAAAGCCTCCACCCCAAGATTGCTAGAACTCATACAGCAATTTGGTAGTGTGGCAGGATACAAAAATCAATGCCCAGAAATCAATGGCATTTCTATACACCAACAATGAGACTGGAGAAAGAGAAATTAAGGAGTCAATCCCATTTACAATTGCACCCAAAAGCATAAGATACCTAGGAATAAACCTAACCAAAGAGGTAAAAGATCTATACCCTAAAAACTATAGAACACTTCTGAAAGAAATTGAGGAAGACACAAAGAGATGGAAAAATATTCCATGCTCATGGATTGGCAGAATTAATATTGTGAAAATGTCAATGTTACCCAGGGCAATTTATACGTTTAATGCAATCCCTATCAAAATACCATGGACTTTCTTCAGAGAGTTAGAACAAATTATTTTAAGATTTGTGTGGAATCAGAAAAGACCCCGAATAGCCAGGGGAATTTTAAAAAAGAAAACCATAGCTGGGGGCATCACAATGCCAGATTTCAGGTTGTACTACAAAGCTGTGGTCATCAAGACAGTGTGGTACTGGCACAAAAACAGACACATAGATCAATGGAACAGAATAGAGAACCCAGAAGTGGACCCTGAAATGTACGGTCATCTAATATTTGATAAAGGAGGAAAGACTATCCATTGGAAGAAAGACAGTCTCTTCAATAAATGGTGCTGGGAAAATTGGACATCCACATGCAGAAGAATGAAACTGGACCACTCTCTTTCACCATACACAAAGATAAACTCAAAATGGATGAGAGATCTAAATGTGAGACAAGATTCCATCAAAATCCTAGAGGAGAACACAGGCAACACCCTTTTTGAACTCAGCCACAGTAACTTCTTGCAAGATACATCCACAAAGGCAAAAGAAACAAAAGCAAAAATGAACTATTGGGACTTCATCAAGATAAGAAGCTTTTGCACAGCAAAGGATACAGTCAGCAAAACTAAAAGACAACCTACAGAATGGGAGAAGATATTTGCAAATGACATATCAGATAAAGGGCTAGTTTCCAAAATCTATAAAGAACTTATTAAACTCAACACCAAAGAAACAAACAATCCAATCATGAAATGGGCAAAAGACATGAAGAGAAATCTCACAGAGGAAGACATGGACATGGCCAACATGCACATGAGAAAATGCTCTGCATCACTTGCCATCAGGGAAATACAAATCAAAACCACAATGAGATACCACCTCACACCAGTGAGAATGGGGAAAATTAACAAGGCAGGAAACAACAAATGTTGGAGAGGATGCGGAGAAAAGGGAACCCTCTTACACTGTTGGTGGGAATGTGAACTGGTGCAGCCACTCTGGACAACTGTGTGGAGGTTCCTCAAAGAGTTAAAAATAGACCTGCCCTACGACCCAGCAATTGCACTGTTGGGGATTTACCCCAAAGATTCAGATGCAATGAAACGCCGGGACCCCTGCACCCCGATGTTTCTATCAGCAATGGCCACAATAGCCAAACTGTGGAAGGAGCCGCGGTGTCCATCGAAAGATGAATGGATAAAGAAGATGTGGTTTATGTATACAATGGAATATTACTCAGCAATTAGAAACGACAAATACCCACCATTTGCTTCAACGTGGATGGAACTGGAGGGTATTATGCTGAGTGAAATAAGTCAATCGGGAGAAGGACAAACAGTGTATGTTCTCATTCATTTGGGGAATATGAATAATAGTGAAAGGGAATATAAAGGAAGGGAAAAGAAATGTTGGGAAATATCAGGAAGGGAGACAGAACATAAAGACTCCTAACTCGGGGAAACGAACTAGGGGTGGTGGAAGGGGAGGAGGGCGGGTGTTGGAGGGGAATGGGTGACGGGCACTGAGGTGGACACTTGACGGGATGAGCACTGGGTGTTTTTCTGTATGTTGGTAAATTGAACACCAATAAAAGTTAATTAAAAAAAAAAAAGAAACATGAGGCCACTTCAGAATGGCATTCAAATATTTATCTCTTGGATAATATAGGATAATAAAATCTTCACAGTGTATACATACTGGTGATAGTGATGTCTGTGTCATGGTGAAAACAACATACCTGATGTGGTTTCATGCAAGCCTATGACAAATGGCCACTGAGGTCCATAGAAGGATAAAGCCTATCCCAAGGATAACTGTTCCTTTTAAGGAAAAGTTAACAGATTTAGGTGTGAATGTCTGTGCACGTACAAATACACATCCACCCACTAAGAACTGTTATGTTCCATATGTCCTCACTAGTCATTTTGTCCAGAAAATTATTGAAAAGGTGATAATTTCTCAGCAGAATATCCATGTTCTTGGCTCCAACCTTTAGATTAGCAGATCCAGATAGGTTAGGCTCATAGTAACAAAGTAAAACTAAACAAAATCAAAGAGAGAGAAGTATTATCCAGGATGGCTACATGTTCATGCACAATCAGGAAAAGAACTTTGGCCATGACCAGAATACTGAATTCTCATAACCTATAAGCAAGTCCATACAGAATGTTATATTATCATTGTGGGAAATATGAAGTCAGAGCAAGGGAATTTAGTTGGGTACTTCCCTTTGTGTGGTCATGACATGTCAAAGAAAATCACAACATAGATAATGCTGAAGATACACTGACATATTCTTGATATTTTTTTTCAAGGATACATGCTAGTCATCCTATTCTGTTAAAAATAATGCTTTCTTTCATATGGCAGACACTGTCTTTGTCCCACTTATATCCTAGGTTCTTACTTCTTTAGGAATCCTTACTGACTTCTAATTACAAGTATGTTGGAGGACTTGTGATGCTCTACCCCAGGCTTGGCTGGTTGAAAGTCCCAGGGAATCCTCAACAAATGACAGATACAATTGATGTATAGATACTGTAGCTCCTCTGTCTCACATTTTTGGTAACCCTAAGAGATAGGTGTGTGTGTGTGTGTGTGTGTGTGTGTGTGTGTGTGGTGTTTACATTGGTTACTATGGCTTACTCTTAGGTTTGGCCTTTAGTTGCTCACTGTCTTAACTGGTTTTCATGGTGGTCCATTTATTGGCTGTCTTCCTTTCCTGTCATCAGTTCCTCCATTTTCCAAATAAAACACTTGCACTAAATCTTTGCTCAGAGTCTACTTCTAAGCCATCTGAAACCCTTTGGAAAGGTAAGACTTATATTAAAACATATATTGATTTGCATACCCGGTTAGTCATATTTTTCAAAGAGTATACTCTGGTCACCTTAACCTGCCATTTGTATTAATAATCCTTAGAGTATATCTACTTCTGTAAATGAGTGATCTATCTTATGACTTGTTGATTTTTCCTGAATAAAATACTTAGATAATGACACTTATTCTAATTCTTATAAAGTTTCACTACCAACCCCTATGTTTACTGCATCCCTCATACTACCTTCTTTTTTCACATATTTATACTCAGTATCTCAGGTGTAATCTCATTAACTTTCCCTTTTCCGGGAGGTATAAGTCTTATGCCCCTTTGGTTAGCTTCTATAGCTTTGTGAATAGCTTTCTACCCAATATTTGTGATAATTACAACATGTGCCTTCATCAGTTTGGCCTCTCTCAATATCTTACTCAAGTTTTTTTTCTACCTCCTGCCCTGCTAACTGATCTTCTCTTCTTTAAGTTTCTCCATGCAAACCCAGGGATTCTTGTCCCCTGTCTATAAATTCCCAAAGTTCATTTAGTCTAATCCCTTTTATCAGGGAAGAAATGTCAGGAACTGTATGAGATAATTTAGCTTTTGCACAAAGATGGCACCTACTAGGAAGATGTGGAAGATGTGGTTGACTTAAAGCACAGGTTCAGTTTAAGACTTAATTAGGGAAAAGGCTAACCACTGACTAGGTAAAGATAAAACTTTTTGAGAAACTCTGTTAGAAACAGTCTGGTGCTCAAGCCAGTCGAGAATGAAACAACAGAAACCTGGGGTAGTGGACAGAACTCTGAACCCCGAGGGCCTTGAGAGCTATGGCACATGCCCTTTTCTTGCTTCAGCCCAGATGAGGGAAGATTGGGAAGAAGAGTGACTGTTATGTTGGAGGAAGGGGAGTGCCCTTCAAGGTGAGAGAATGGTAATTGTGGAAATATTTAATTGGTTCTCTCTGCTTCCATAATTTTGACTTGAGCTAGCATTAACAATTTTGAGTTTTATTGGCTGGTATATTGATAGGTAAGATAAGACAAGACAAGAAAAGGAAACCTGATTTTTAGGAGTTCATGTTCATTTAATGTAGAACTTCTTAGTCAATCAGGATAACCTGAGTTATATAATAAAATGTAGCCTATAATTACAGACGTTGTGTTAAAACGCAAAAACTTATGTAAGTTTATCTAAAGGATGAGTTTAATATTTTGGAATAGTAAATATCTCAGAGTCAATTACTTCTAGACATGAGACATTGCTCCCCTGACCCGTCTCCATCTGACTATCTGTCCATCCCTTTGACTACCTGTATATGCACCCACACCCCCCCTTGGTATATGTTATGTTAATTGAATAGCATAATGAACTGTGTCTTCCACTTTTATGATGCTTCAAATACCATAGATGCATACAAACAGTTGTGGAAGAAGATAATTATACAATTTAAATAATCTGATATATTTCTGGGATTACTTAAAACCAGAATCAATAGATACAGCATAAAATGACATAGTAAACATATTTATTTGCCATTGAACACCAGTTACACTAAATTCCACTCCTATACAAAGTTAGTTTACTGGAAAACTCCATTTGTATATTAACTAAAATTATGCATTAATTTAGCCTATAAAATCACTTTTACTTGGCTGTAGTTTAATGTTTTCTTTGACTTTTATGAGGTTCTTAATAAGAAAGAATCAGATAAAAATTGTTTCCACATTTGCTATAAATTATTGTCAATGCACCTTAGAAGGTCTCATATAACAGACTTCTCTTCTAATTTACTGCCAAAAAATATTTCCTTCTTAAAAATTTAACATTCTTCTGTGTTACATGTAACCAATGTATTTCCCTTTTCGCCCTTTCTAAAGAACTCAAAATTTAAATTTATACAAATTACAGTGTTATTATTCTTTAAATAAACAGATAGTAGTAGAAATGTCATTTATTATAATGATTTTGCAGTATTTTTCACAATGTTAACAAAGCAAACCTTGTGGGTTTTTTTAGAAGTTAATAAATCTTTCTTGATTGTATTGATAAGCTACCTCCTCTGAAGGAGCTGTTACCAACTCTCTTGTTTGAGTCTGCAGCACTACAAAACAATAGCATTAACCTAGGTGGCGTGTTGAAAAACTTCCATTCATCTTAGTGGGAAATTAATTTTAAGCTTACTTGTAACCATTTAGAGATTTGCACTCCTAGGTCACTTGTCCAATATGCCAATATTCTGCTTGAAGAACTGAAGCTTAATTATAAGCCTTCTTGGATGTTAATCTTCGTTATTTAACGAGTCCCTCATCTCAGAAGCAGGGCTTTCTGATTGGCTGCTTTAGAAAGACTAAAAGACAACAAAATATAAAGATAATTGTCAACAATTTATTTTTGAAACAAATAAATGATAACATTCTACGTTATTCCCAACAAAAACCTTTATTAAAATAGGTAGTAGGTAGTATCTTCATTAACACTACACACACACACACACACACACACACACATACACATGCTTTAAATGCTTGTGCATGAGTAAAAAAGTTTTTTTCAATTGAGAAACATTATATTATTACCACTATCCAAAGCACTTAATCAAGAGAATGAAATTCTAAGTACAAATATGGAAAAGGAGTGACATTATTATTTTTAATTTATGTATAAAAACATTAAAATAGCTAAAATTAAAACCTCAATTAAATCTTCAGTGCATTGTCCATAGACTTATTCTAAAAGTCGAAAAATTTTAAAATGCCCATTACTTTTTATGTACCATCACAGTTGATTCTAGGCAGTGTTGCAGTATCTTTTGTTTGAGATAATATTCAATTTACACCATCTACATCCACTCTCTAGAGGGAATATGTTATACCTTTTCTTGTTTTCCATTTTTCTGGTATTTGCTCTTTCCAGATAATATGTTAATTGATTTCTTAATTGATCTGCCATAGATATTACTGATTACCACTTGCTATAATAGATGATGATTACCTATATCGCTCCTGCTTTCTTTTCCTACATTTTACCGAAGGCAGTATACTATTTTTGGTAACAGCTTTCCAATACAATTTTAAGGGCCATATTTATATGTGTCTGTATGTATATATTGAACAGAAGTAGTATATTTTTATTTCCTTAAGAAGGAATTAGCTGCCATAGTTTCCCTATCTTCTTGACCCCTTACATTTTCCCTTCTGTCATCTGTTCACGAATTGCTACATTGCTAAATCTGATGCTATTTAAATGCATTGTATAAACCACTTTATGTAGAATTACTTGCATATATGTACGCATGTGTATTGTGTAATTACTAGCAGGATGTTCCTCCATGTTAAACTGTGATTTTTCACTTGTTAATGATTTGAAGGAAACTACTCAACAGTGTATTTTTTACTTCAGGCCTTATAATTCTGTTTCTAGAGGACTGATTTGAGTCTTTTTTTATAATGTACCTGCCTCTACTTAACATGTTCAATCTTTCTTCTACCTTTAGAATATATGGAATACAGTTTTAGTACTTAAAAATTTTTTTGTTTACTAATAGCATATGTATATATATATTTTGCATCACTTGGGGGGCATTTTTGGTTGACTGATTTTTCTGCTTATTCTATTGTGTTTTTTTCTTCTTTGCATGCCTGATGATTTTTTTAATTGGATAAATGGCAGTTATTGAGATTTTTACCGTTTCTGTGATTTTTTTTATAACACATACAAAAATTTATATATTTACATTATGTATATTTTGTATACATATATACATACATATATATTTATATACATATACATGTATGTTTATGTATATAAGTATATATTATATGTAACATATTCTATTTATATATATTCAAAGATATATTCCATTTATATATATTCAAAGATATATTAACTAGATAAATATATATAGTATGATCTATATCACACAAAAAGCTAAAAATCACAATATGTATCATCTATCTATCTATACATTTATTCAGCTTGCTGGGACTTTATTCTGGATTGTAGTATTTGGAAACAGTTTGATCCTTGTAGTTCTTGCTATAATGTTGGTAGTCAGGTCCTAGAGAGGTATGGTAGTGGTGACTATAACTACATCAAAGCACAAAATGCAAGATGTTGATACAAGAAATGGGTACATCAGAAAAGATTCCATGAGCCAGGAGGGCCTAAAACTCAAGTATCTCCATCATAGAGAAGAATATCAACCATTTCATGGCCAAAAAACATCCTAGTTTGTGGCTATCATATTTACGATGGTGGTCAGGTGATCCTTTTTATTTTCCACTATGTCCATGGATTCCGTATCACTGGCCTGTCCAGTGATCACTGGCCATATCATCTTTGTCAATCATGGCAAAAGGCCACATTCAAGTGGTCTTCTTTGGAGGTCACTCACTCAGTTCTAGAGCATCAGTGAGAAAAATAGTTGTTTTACTCAGAAATATTATTTTTCATCCACTTTAGGACAGCTGGCTACACATACAAGTTATTCACTGGGATATCAATAAGTTCTGAATCTTTGAAACATGTATATCATGAAGATGGTATGATCAGTGTCTGTTGTGCATAATGCATTTATAGCGAGTTTGGTCAAGATTAGGGCTTAGCTCTTATTTTTCTTTTTCTGCCAGGTCTAAGGAAAGTGTGGGACAAACAGAGTTGGCTGCAGCAATTGTGCAGACATTTATCATGATTAGAAACTCCAGTAGATTATCATTGATTTTCTTCAACCACTGAACAATGTAAACATTCTCCTGTCCATGCACACTCTTCCCAATTTCCATACTTGTCTCTTAGTTGTTGAATTTTTCAGTTAACACTTTACCTAATTCCATTCCCAAACTGTAGGCAATTTTCTGAGATGAATCATGGTAGGAGCTGCAGCTACAGGTTTTGACATTTTGACCATCTACCTTGGCAATGCTGTACTCAGGTAACACTGCTTTTGATGCAGACAAAACCAAAGTCATATCATACACTAATTGCTTTTCTATTGTTTTCTATTGTTTACATCTTGACCACATTATTGTTCATTGTACATTCAAGTAGCATACAACCATCATATCTTCTTTTGCTTAAATTTATTTTTGTTTTTAATTGATTTTAGACTTAGATAAAAGTTTCAAAAATAGTATGGAGAATTTCTGTACATCCTTCACCCAGATTTTCCTATTGTCAACATCTTGCATACCCATCATAAAATGATCAAATCTAAGAAATTAACACTGGTACATTAATATTAGCTCATCTACAAACTTTACTTAGATATCATATTTTTATTGGGCAACATTTTCTTTAGTTTCTTAATGCCTTCTTTTTTTCATGCATTTTTGGCATATTTAAGGACTTTTAAATGCATGTTTGAGGATTCCCAGTTGATTGATAATAAAATAAAATCTTTGACATTCCTTTTCTCTTTCCCCTTAAAACCTCCTTCCTTCATCTCCCACTGGGACTAAATTCTCTCTCGGCCTAGGCACATCATGTCATCCTACAGCTTGCCTTTATTGCTCTCCTGGTTTGTACACATAATTTCCTGAATACCAGATTATCCTTTTTTTTGTGTGTGTATTTTTTTGCCTTTATTTAGGTAGAACAAATTTTAAATAATTTCAGAAGAATGAGTTAGGAGGTAAATTATTATTTCTTTCAAATCTGAAATTATAGTTATTTTTACCTTCACAATTGAATCTGGGTATAGAATCCTAATTGAAATTTATTTGCCTACAGAACATTGTAGTTTTGTCTTCTTTCTCCTAATATCCATTGTTGAAGATGGTAACTCTGATGCCAGCCTGATTCTCATTGAGACATATTTTTCTTTCTGGGGGCTTTTCAAATGTTTTAAGTCCGCATTTTGAAAGTTTATAATAATATGTCTAGTTCTGATTCTTTCTTATTAATTGTGCTGGACACTTTCCATTTAAAGGCTTGTGTCCTTTGGCATTGGGCAATCCTTTGCTAATCATTAGTTACTTCTTGGAATTCCTAATAGCATGATTATAAAATTTCTGGACTAATCCTCTATACCTTTAAAATAATTTTTATTCATATTTCCTGATTTCTGTTCAACTTCTTGATTATTGATTTTTCTCTTCAAACCCATCTATAAGATTTTTTATAATCACATTTTTAGCCTGTAAAATTTCTCCCTCCTTCTCTGTGATTCCTTTTCTATTCATAACATCATATTTGTGTGTTTGTTTCATGGTTGTAGTATCTTCTTAAATCTTTCTGAGTATACTATTTAGAGCTTCAAACAAAATCTTGTATTCATTAAATTATGTTTCCTCTGAAATTTCTCTTTTGTATTCTAGAATTTCATCAAATGTCTCATGATCCTTATTAGATTATTCATATTTAAGAAGGAAATGAGAGGAAAATCTGCTTGTCTTCTGGCAGACTTCACTACCTAGGGAGTTGTCAATAAGTCTGCCATTGGCCATGCCTGTGGCTCGCCCATAATGAAAATGCTACTGTTCTGTGTGCTCCAGCTACACACTTTACCTAATTCCCTACCCTCCACAGGTAGTTTGCTCACTTCCTTTAAGTAGAACATTTGTTTTGTGCACAGAAAGTGGAGGAAGTGAGAATTCAATTTAACAGTTATGTTTTTGGCTTTTCATTAAACCTTATGATTTCAACCCCTTGTTCATCCCCCCACCCTCTTCCCAGTTGTACTTTGCCCTTGCAAACTCCAGGGTTCTCTACTGAGCTTAGGTACCGCCCCTCCCGCTTCTGATTGTGGAACCCTTTACAAGGATCCAAGCAGTTGGTCATGTCCTGCTTCATGACTCACCAATCGTCTATCTGCTTTCCACTTTCTAGAAATGTGTGGTAATTTTTTTAGCCACTTATAGACTTTTCTCCGATTTGTTTTTATAAATTATGGGTTTATGGCTTTAACGTGTTATATAATATTGCCTTAATTGGATCTTGGATAAATCAGTGTGTGCCACAAATCCACCATAAAAGCCATAGATTTGTGTTTCAAAAACAATATCCCTACAGCACTAAGGTGAATATAATGAGGATAAAGGAAGATAAAAAGGGGGAACCTATTAGGAGTATTTTGCTAATGCAGCGAAGGAGTTACAAGAATTCGGTGGTGTACTGGCAATGAACGAAGAGAGGAAAAGGTGGATTCCAGACATAAAAGAGACAGAAGGGAACTTAATGTCAGAATAAATGGAGTGTATTAGCTTGCTATTGCTGTCATAACAAAGTACTACAAATTTGGCAGTTAAAAAAATATAGCCATTTATTATTATCTCACAGTTCAGAAATCCATGGTGCTCCCCTGGGTCCTTTGCCTCTAGTCTCACAAGGCTGAAATCAAGGTGTTCAGGAGGGCTGGAGGCTCCAGGAGAGATTGTCTCCAGGCTCCTCAGGCTGTTCACTGAATTCTGTTCCATGTGGTTGTAGAACTAAGGTCTCTGTTTCTTGCTATCTATCTTCTGAGGATGTCCCTGAACTTCTAACAGCATCCCTGTGGTCCTTCCACATAGCCCCCTGTGTCTCAGAATCATGGTGTGTTGGATTCTTCTTGCACTGCTTCATTTCTCTGTTTGACTCTTCTGCCTTTCTCTTCTATTTTGTAAGGGTTCATGTGATTGCATTTTTTCTACCTAGATATTCTCCCTATTTGAAGGTTAGCTGATTACTTACCTTAGTTCCATCTGCAACATCCCTTTATAGAACTTCCTAGATTAGCATTTGACTGAAAAATTAGGGTACAGGGATCTTGGGTGAATGGGAATCTTTGGAGTTTTTCCTACCACTGGGAAAAGGACTGAAAGGGAAGTATAGGAGTTGACTTCAGATTTCTAGTTCGGATGATGTCACTTAATTAGATTCCTCAATGTGTATGCTTGAAGAATCCTTCATGTAACACACATATACACTCAGCATTATAGCACGAGGAAGATTCTGAGAAATGAAAAACTTTAATCTTAGATTACTACCCTTGAATCATTGCCTGCTATTTTCTCCAATTAAACGAGGACAAGAAAGGTACAATATAAATAAGAAAATAAACCAGCAAGCAAATAAGTAGAGTTTTGAGCTCTACAACAGACTCAATAGTTTTCCCTAATCTGGTCCCTCCCCCTAAGGCTCCTTAACTTTGTAGAATTAAGGGGTATATCCCAAGCAGAAAGCACTCCCAGAGGAAATCAAATGGTAGAAGAGAAAATAATGTGGGTACCAGAATGGAAGTCCCCCAAGACCTACTGAAGCCTACAAGAGTCTATTGCAGGTCTCAGAGACTGGCCTACTATCCTTTGCACTCAGAAGGTAAATACTCTACTCCCTCCACTCAATCTCCTAATTTCTGTGGTCTATCCTTCTCTCCCTCTCCATTTCACCGCAGATAGTAACCTCGAGACTATCAACTCTTTTCCTGGGGCGGTCGGGGTGACAGAAGGGAGGATGAGAAAGGGTGCATGAGAACAAAAAAGAAGAAGCCAATGTTGCATAAGTAGGCATTATTGATATATGCTTTCTTTTCTACATAGTTATATAGTTTCCTTTGAAACAAAGAAAGACAAAGACAAAAGTAGGTCTATACCACTTTAGAATTTAAGAAGTTGCCTCTTTGTGTGTGTACATGCGTGCACCTACACCCGTGCGTGTGTAAATTGCATCGTGTCCATAGATCTTTTTGTAAACCCTGTAAAACAACATATCTGGTTGGCTTTGAGAATAGTGGAATAAATTGCTTTCTATAAACCAGATATTGTATTTGGTAAACATATAAAAATAAAGCTTGTGCTTTCTCCAACAATAGTACCTTTGCTTTTCACAGAGAAAGTCTTCCCCTGGGAACCTGCCCCATGCCAAGACACAGCCCTCTCTGTGGACATGAGATTGCTGTTCTGTGGATGTTTTTAACAGGGCTAATTAAGTTCATTCACAAATCCTCTTTATTAAAGATTTCACACCGAAATATCTCTAAACATGCACTATTATTGAAAAGTCTTTGTTTCTAATCACAATACCAGGGTGATAATTAAAGACATTAGGAAGTGCCCTCATGTGGGTAAGGATTAAGAACACCCTCTCTAAGTGCTAAAACCCTGCAAAGGGACATACTTGGAGTACAGTGCTCTATCAGCACAGATCCTAGGAATGCTTTTTGTCAAAGTCTAGAGTCCAGATACTATATTGTGAAGTTCATAAATGTCTTGCCACTTAAGCCTTTTTTGTTAATGCTTTTCAGAATATAAATGCATTCAGATTATGTGAGAGAGCCCTACTTTGAACAATACTCTGTTTACAATTGCCAACTAATTTCCCAGAATAAAAATCAATCTGTTAGGTGTTTGAACTGACCCTTGTGTTATTATTTAAAAAGTGCTGTGGATGGGTGATGCTAAAATACTTGTCTCAGGAGAGCTATTGTTGAAAAATTAGTGTGCTAGATCACATGAAAATATCACAAAGCCGTTTCTCGAAAGATTAACAGTGAGCAAATAAAATATATCTTAATTGGCATTTGCTATTAGATTTTACATGCCTGTTCTAAAGTCGCCTTTGCCTCAGTCTTTAAATAGAGGAGTTTTGTTTTGATACTTAAGAATTTCAGACCAGGCATTTTCTCACGTTCTCTGTGAAGTCAATTTAAAAGTACATTAGCAGTACATGTGGATTTAGTCAGAGAATCAAGATGTGAAATTTTGAACATATTTCTCCAAAGGTAGACTCTTCAAATGATGACTGTGAAAGTAATTTATTCCAGCCAAACACACTTCCACATATTGTTAACAGTACTATGTGCTTCAACTCATTTAACAGCTTTTTAATTCAGTAGTTATTCAGATTTAATAGAGCCATTTCTTCATCATTTTGCATTTAGTGATAAATGGTGCCAGAATTTATGATAAATTAAACTGCAAAGGACCATGTTAAAGTTATCTTAAGGGTTTCACATAAAAGGAATCAGCACCTATTTTGTTCAGAACAGCCACCTGAAAGTTCACGTGGTGAAAAGAGCTTCTGACTGGGTATAAACTATGAGCTCTATTTGAAAGTTAAGTTTTAATTATACTTTTCCCTCACCACTTACCATTGGCGGTGGCCATCCAGCTGGGGGACTGGCAACACGGACGCTTTAAACTAGGGGTTCTTTCTTGTTTTAATATTGATTTAACAAGTGGAAGGACATTCATGTGGAAGCTTTGATGAAAATCCTTACATAACAAGCCACCAGATACAGGGGGCAACTTTGTAAAAGTTTGGTGAAGAGATGAGGCATCAAGGGGCTAGGGAAGAGATAAATTGGGCAGGGCCAAGTGGTGGGAGAGAGGAGAGGTGTAGTTGGACAGCCCTGCCAATTACTAGCCCTATTATCCTTTCTCTTTCCTACTAATGCACTCGCTTAACAGCTACCACAAAGGGAGATGAGGAGCTGAATTCACAGGCCTCTCCCTTTTTCCTTTTTCCCATAGGCACATTTTGAAAATGAAAAAAAAAAAAAGTGATCCCTCAACTAAAGTAATGAAAATGGTTTGCAACCATTAACTCTACAGTTTTCCAGACATGTTAAAACGTATAAACTAGCTGAATTAGAATTTTTTTTGCCTTAAGCATCTTTAGCTCCAGACAGGCGAGCTGGGCTGGTTGGTCAAACAAGGGGCGCTCTATCAGGATGAGACTATGCAAATGGAAAACTCTGTCCTGAAGGTTAAAAACCCGTAGGTCACTCTCGATAATCAGTGAGGGACCAGGGAGCACCTGCCCACAACACGTTCATTTGAACTGAAAGGTATGGTTTGGCTCCCAAAACAGCCATGAAAAACATACCCGTGTCCATAACTCTGCGAGCAAAATGTTTGTGAGTGAGGGGTGCAGAGTACATTTCCTCGTTTGAGAAAAGCACAATCCTGATCATTAACATTGGGGTTTTCTGAGTTAGACTTTTCCTATTACTTCATGATTGTTTATCTGCTGTCTTTTTTTTTTTTTAAGATTTTATTTATTTGAGAGAGAGGGTGCACAAGCCAGGGGGAGGAGGTGGAGGGAGAGGGAGAAGCAGACTCCCCCCTGAGCAGAGAGCCCCGATGTTGGACTCTATCCCAGGGCCCTGGGATCATGACCTGAGGTGAAGGCAGACGCTCAACCACTGAGCCCCCTGGGCATCCCTATCTGCTGTCCTTTGATTCATCTATTATGGATCACCTTTTATGGAGAACCTATTACGTGAGAGGTGCTTGCCATATGAACTTGTAAAATGGTCTCTTCAGTGGAGAAGCACCCACACTGGTATAGGATAAGAAGTAGGGATTGGAGGCCATTCTGCTCCCACCAAGCTAGAGGGATCAGTTGCGAGCTGGCTTAGTGGTTGGCCACCCAAACCAGCATTTGCTTGATAACTTAAAGGAAAGTCTAAAAACTTTTGGAAAGTAGCCTGATACTCGTTAGCCTTACCCTGAACCTTCGCTGGACCTCTTGTCTTACGGTCAGAGTTGGAGCCTGTGTTCCTCTGCACGTACAATGTGCCTCTATTCATCTCCACCTGTTGCTCTTTCTAGGACTTTGGCAGCAATTTTTAGGTGCTACCTCTGTGCCAGGAGGTGTGCTAAGCACTTTATATACTTCATCCTATTTAGTAGAATTTTTTTAAAGATTTAATTTATTTATTCATGAAAGACACAAAGAGAGGCAGAGACACAGGCAGAGCGAGAAGCAGGCCCATGAAGGGAGCCCCATGTGGGGCTCGATCCCAGGACCCCGGGGATCATGCCCTGGGCAGAAGGCAGATGCTCAACGGCTGACCCCCCCTCCCCAGGCATCCCCTTTTTAGTAAATTTTAAAAGATAGTGGATTGGGAATCTGGATGCCCTGATCACAAAACTAGAGGTAAATGGCTTCCCATTTCTACTTGACGTCTTCGGAAGGAGAGGAGTTTGCTAGAAGGCCCTATCCGGCTGTAACAGTTCTACAGTATCGTGATTCCTGATGCCTCCTAAGTGCTTCATGAGGGCAAAATTAATTGCTATTTTTGTTAACTATGTCACCTCCTCTGTCCTATGGATACCTGATAAGAGGAAAGGAATTGAATAATTACAGACTACTTAAAGAAATGAACTTCATTTTTAGCAGATGGACTAGATGCGGAGACTACAAATGGACCAGTTTTATATATATATATATATATATGTTTATAATATATATTTATATATTATATATATATAAAAAACTGGTACATTTGTGTATATATATACATATATATAATATATATATAAAACAAGTTTATAAATATATAAACTATAAAACTATGTCTGTGTAAAAACAATTTTCCCAGACAGAAACATTTTTGATTTCTTAATAATTCCCATAAGGTATTCCTTAGCTGCAAATTTTTAAAAGATAAATATTTAGCTTCAACAGCATGATTTTAAGCCCCTAACATATAGGTACTCCGAACTTCCTAAAAATATTTTTCGCTATCATGGAAATGCCCATTTTAGGAGCATCCATATACATACTTAACGTGAAAATAGCATACTGAGGATTTCTACTCATTAAATTGCCCATTGCACTGTCCAGAGCCACTTGTCCACCTTCTTGTTGTGTATGCTGCTTGTTATCTTTTTTCCTGGGCTGTTTATTCCGCAAAGGGCAATTGCAAAAGAGTTGGAAGCACTTTCTAGTGCTCGGCCATTCTCTAGCTAAAGTTCATGCCCCTTGGTTCTCATATTTAACAGAAGCTCAGATAGCCTGCAGCATCTGTCCTTTTGGCTCCCTTCAGGATTGTGTACATTTCTTTGTCCTATCGTCATTCCTCAAACCACAGAGTTTCTTTAAATAGCAGCTCTGTCCCGGTAGAATTATAGGGAACTATCATGCCATAATCCTCAGTATGCTATTTTCACGTTAAGTATGTATATGGATGCTCCTAAATTTGAAGAATATACTGCTTCCGAGTGGATTTTCCTAATTGACTAAAATATTTCAGATGTATGTTTTATCCTGTTTCTGTTAAGAGGATGTAGAGTGTGACCTCATTTCTGCAAGGAAATTAAAAGAGGGAATGTTGTTTCTCTTTGCCCCTATTTGGTTAGTGCGAACAATTTCATTGACGGAGTAATAATAATATGACCTCCCCCCAGATAATCAAAACACAAACCAACAAATTTGGCTACCTTATAAAAGGCAAACAAACATAAAAACTGAAAAAAAATTCGGCCACATTTTACCAAAAAGTGGTACTGACACGTATTTTGAAAGAGCAGCCTGTTGTCATATTCCAGATAAATGATAAATACATGTGTACGTGCATCCTCCATAAGCGAATAAACAAATAAGCCACAGTTTACATCTATCATTATGTTTACCAAAGAGAGAAATTCCAGAAACATGAAATTCACTCTCACTTCATTTGTCCCTAGATTTAGAAAAGCTATCTCTCTTTAAAGATAATAATTCTAAAAGAGCTTCATTAGTATTACATACTGTTTGGGGACCTAAGGAAAATTTGACTCTGTACTAGTTGTTTAGATTTTCAGGATCAGCAAACTGTTTCCAACTTTATTTTTCACACAAGGGCCAAGAAGTATCTCTACAAGATTAAACAGTGTTTCACTCTTCATCTGGAGGCAGTGATGAAGTATCATCGGGTCTGGAGCCTGTTCCTTTTTCCGAGTTCAGTTTTTCTGAAGGCACATTTGTAAATGGAGAATTCTTTTGAGATTCTTCTTGTTCAGGCTCAGATTCCTCCTTTTACAGTGAATTGCAAAATGCCATTTAACTTCAAGGTTTCTCATCGGGCAACTGCACTGCTACCCACCTTTTTATTGACTGCTTTTCCTTGGTTTTTTGTTTCACCAGCAAGATTCTCACCTTGCTGCACATTCTTTCAACGTGACCATCAATATATAAAGTAGAGAAATCTTTCTAAGTCCTGATGCTTACAGCGGCATTCCACTTATCACTTCTTTCCATCCTCGGAGGAAAGCTCTATCGGAACTGCCTGAAGTGGCTGTTGATGGTGTCTTTACTGCTGTTGCATGGAAGCCTGTTTTGAATACTATCATTGAAAGCTTCCTGAACCTCAGTAAAGGACTGTCAGGTTAGATCAGCTCTATTTATGCTTCTTTGCTTCAGTATCTATCTCCCCCTCCTATTTCTGTCCTCTATCTTTCCCTTCCTTTTAAATTTGTGATAATGAAGTTGGTAATATTTCGACAGACAGGAGGCTCGCAAGGATGTATTTGAATAAATCTGAATATGTTTTCTTCTTGGTTGTACATTCTAATTTATGTAAATTACTGTTGTTTTTGACCAACATCATCATTAAATATATATTTCATGCAGACATTTATACGCATATATGCTTCTAAGACATGTAAACATTTATATACATTAAACCATATATGTTTCCCCTATATGTGTGTGTATATATACATGTATGAGTATATATGTGTATGCACATAAATATATATTTATACATGTGGAGGTATACGTATGTGTATGTGTTTAATATGTACACATGTATACATGTGTGTATATATATATATATATACACATCTATGTATGTATATATATATGTATACTTCTTCCCTTACAGGAAGAATGTATTTTTATTTCAAAATTAGTCAATCATCTCTATTAAACATCAAGAAAGTGCTTCATACACCAAGACTTAAGAAATATATAGTATATGAAATAGATTTATAAAATACACAAATATATCTATGTGTATGTATACATATATATTTGTGTATTTCATTGTATTGTGTATTTATTGTAGTATGTATGTGTGTGTCTATATACACATTACATATATATATATATATATATAATATGAAATAAAGTCACGTAGGTCTTTACTTTCTCCAGCTGGAATTTTAGTCTCTACTGATCCAATCATGTATTTCAACACATTTGTGTACTTCTACAAATCTCGTAACTCCTTTCATAAACGCCAGTAGACACAAAATTGGGCTTGCAATGACACCTTAAAGATTAATAGAACACAACTGCTTTACTTTTCCTTTTACTCAAGTTTAGACTAAAGAGTTTTGAATAATCATAGAATAAATAGATTCGTTCCTTTGTGGCTTTGATTCCATAGCAATATTTAATAAGAAGTTACCATGGTATGGAAATAGTAAGTAGAAGCTCTATAAGGAAAAAAGAATACACATTGAGATTTTCTCAGAAGCTGCTTCCGTATAAAATAAGATGTTAGTATTCAAGGTATTTTTTGTTCAATGACTGATGAGTTTTTGGTTATTTCATGTGCTAAATACCGTGGTCCTTGAACAGTGTATTAAAAATATCTGATCAATATATGTATTAATGAGCAAAGTTACTGTGTCCTTCAAGAAATATACTTATCTAATAGCTAGATGTCTTGGTATCAGATCCATGTATTGAAGTCAAAAGAGTTTCGGTGGGGCTCATATGGTGACAGGATATAGAACAGAAATGCTAAGTAAAAAAGGAACATTGTGTTTCAACCCAGCTTTCTTTAGAAGTTTAGATAAGGGAAAAATAAAAAAAAAATAAAATTAAATTAAAATATGTCAATTAACTGTTAATTTTTAACTTAAAACTAATTAAATATCTTAAAATATGATAGAATTTAAGAAAATATTTTATTTCAGACTGCTGTGAATATTTGATCATAAAACTATCTTTAACCAGAAAGGTAAAGATTAATTTAAAAATGCATAAAATACACTCTCATGGAGATGGAAATCTAACTGGAGTATAGATGGCATAGGCTTTTACTGTTTTTTTTTTTTCTGTGATATTTAAAACTAGTTAGAATAGAATTTAATTTACTTAGGTATTCCCAGATCGTAAGTCTGAACCATGAATCCCAGCCATTTAACTTAAGAACAAGATTTAATCTTTTTAAATGATTTTTGTATTGAAATATTTTGAACAAACAGCAAAATTCAATCCATTAGCACTTTTTTACCCTGAATCCAGTAACAAGAAGCAGTAAATTCAAGGCCAGTTTACATGCAGCTCCATTTTGTGTGTTTCTGGCCAATTTTTCAGTAACTTACCATCAAAATGATACGTGGGCACCACATGACATTTTTTCTTTGATATTTTTAAAATTTATTTGGTAAAGTGTGTTTCTGAGTTTTTATCACTAGCCAGATATGATGAATGTAGGTAAAACAACAATATGTCAGGGTATAAAGCTACAGAACAGAGAAATCTGAAGAGGAGAGAAAGTACATGCGATATATGTAACATTCCTCTCTTTTCTCCTTCCATCTTGCATCTTCCCACAGTACTATGGGAATCAGACAAAAATTTAATATACGATTTCTTTCAAATTTTGGCTGCTGAAATTACTACCTGCTCTGAATGTTGTGAATAATAAAAGTATTGAAAGGATGCTAAGTCCTTTTTATGCTGTGAATTTTGGAGCCTGTTCACAAGATGATAAGTGAGTAATTTTATTATTATTATTATGCAGCATAATAGTATCCTGCATAGGAGAAACAGTGAAGACAGAGGCTTCAAATATGCATTGTTTTTTTTTTTTTTTTCATAGCACTTGGTCTTTGAGCATCACACGACCTTTAAGTTTTCTCTGTCCTGACTGTGGGAGAATGTCCTCACCAGGGCAATCCCCTGGCTTTCCTAAGCAGGTTTAGTGATTTTGCTTCCAGGTGGACTCTAGAAGGGAAGCACCAAAAATGAACAAATAGTGTGATTGTGTCATAAGGAGAAGTTGTAAATTGTGTTTTATGATGAATTATCTATATATCTATCGGGAGCACTCTTCAATGAGGAAAGCCACGTGAAGTTCCATGCCCTGGAATTGAAGGAGAGAATATGGTTCATAACATCATATCTTCTTCACTGAAAACTGATTGTAGCCTATGAGGCAAACACCTTTTTTTTTTGGAGACTATATAATTGTTTTAATTCCATTTACCAAACCATTTGCTGTGACATTTTTCATAATAGAAATGAGATGATTTAGGTAAATAAGTATTTGTGATGGATATGTTGAAGAGGTTACCTGACTTGTACAAATATGTTTAAATGAAGGTTTTGATATGACACTTTGGAATATAAGTAAAAAGATAACGTTTATCTGTTTTATTAAACCCCTGTTAAGTTTTCTTTAAATACTAGATTACAATGTCAATGATTTACTTACACGGATATTGTTCCTGTTTTCCTCCTAACACAATTATATTAAATTTTAATGACATCAATTGTAATATCTAACTGGTATCTGGAAGCTGTGGAGAGCCCAAAGCTTTTATACAAATTTATATGTATAAAGCTCTCACTGATATACTTTGCCAGTAGATATTTTACCTTGAGTAGTCAGCTCTGCAAATCCCTTCCCACAAAAGATTAAAAACATCCTCCTATTACATCTAGAGATTTCTTTTTGTTATTCAAAGCCATGAATAAATTTAGGAAAAATGTATATGATTTTAATGCCTTAAACCAGAAAGCTTCCTTGATTCCTATTAAAAAATGGAATATTTAATGTTTTCCTTCTTCTGTGGTACTTTTTTTGATATTGTAGCAAAGAACAAAAAAGAATTCTGAGAACATATAAAACAAAAAACTGTGTTTGAAGTATTATAATAAAACAACCTTCTTCCTTTAATGCTAAGTCCCTTTTTAATGAAGATCGTCTGGCAGCTCTTGAATGTATAACTAGTTTATATCATGGGATGAAGCTGTCTGTTCTGATGATTGACATGAGCCCACATTACAATGTGATTCTGAAAATTAGTCCATAGAGGTCCTTTTCAGGTACTTCTCAGACTGAGAGCTGCCCTCCAACTACAGTAGAGCCTTTTTAACCCCACTCATTGGTATTCTAATCTGGAAGTGCTGTCCTGCCTTTTAAATAACTCAGGCATTCAGGCTCGTACCCCCCTTGACACATTACTTAGCCAAAGGATTCAAATGAGATTCAAGAAACATGCAGTACAGCACAAAGGGATTGGAATATGCACAATTAATAATCACACAGTTAATTCATTTTTAATGCAGGGAGGATTTCTGAAATTTCACATTGAGATTTGTAACACAAAGTAGTCGCTGTCTACCCTGATTACATTTCCAAAATTCCAAAATATAAGCACTATACTTAAGTAATTATTTTCATTTTAAACAGGTTTTCCTAGAGGTGTAGCTTTAAGTAACATTAAGGTTATGACACAAACTGATACAATTTGAAAATAAGACTCCTTGCTGCCCAGGTATGGCACAAATAAATAAACACGTTAAGAGTTTTCACAAGAATGGGGAACAGGTACATCTCTGGTTAGGAAGGGTTGTGTTGGGGTTTTGATTATCTCGGGTCAAAGCCAGCCAAGCACGTTACACAATGCAATGTTTTGTTTCTCTCATTGTTTTCTTCCAGATAAGTATTGTTATATATCCTAGGATGAAGACCTCACTGCCTGCATTTAAGATTTGTGTGTATGGTTCATTGCAATAAGAATGTCAGTAGAACCCCAGTAGTGTGAAGAGTTTAGAACTACCATTGGGGGTACAACCAACCATGAGGTCAATAACTATTTGCTGGATTGTACGTATGGATAGCCAGTAAATGCATTTATTCTCAATTTATACATCGCATGTCTTCTATAAGACAGATAATGATGATGAAAGCAGCAAACAGGAGAGACAAATTTCTAAATCTTCTATAATTTATATTATAGTATACAGATAAATGGACATGACAAATTCGGAGAATGATAAGTCCTATGCAGGGAAATAGAGCATGGTAAGAGGATGGAGTGATAAGGGACGTGGAAAAAAAGGGGAGCAATCACTGGGAGATGGAGTTTGGGTGAGAGATCTGAATGAACCATGAGAGAATATGTGGGGAGCATATGAGGCAGAGGAAAGAACAAGAGCCTGAGGAGGTCATGAACCTCTCAGGTTTGAAGAAACCCAACATGGCTAGAGTAACATTAGCTGAGCAGGAGAAATGTCTCACCATCAATCAGTTCATCGTTTCTGGTCCTGAATGAGACATTAGAGTAGTTTAACTCATTGCATAATCTATTTTTCAAAAGATTTTATTTATTTATTCATGGGAGACACACAGAGAGAGGCAGAGACATAGGCAGAGGGAAAAGCAGTTTCCATACGGGGAGTCTGATATGGGACTCGATCCCAGGACTCCAGGATCACGCCCTGAGCTGAAGGCAGGCGCTTAACTGCTGAGCCACCCAGATGTCCCGCATAATCTATTTTGATCCACTGTGCTTTTCCTTACAGAAACAGCCTAGGCATCAAGCCAGAGACAACATAGAGAAAATGTAGTAAAAGTGTGACTTTGTAGGGAATTCGATTAAGCAGTGACATCTCTACTTTAAAACATTTATTATCTATCAAACTGCTACATCAACTGCCAGGGATAATTATTGGGTAGCTTGTAGCTTCAACATTATCATGTATTTTTAAATCATTTATGGTTCATGATGATTTGCAATCATACAAACTGAAGCTTCACAGAGAATCTGAGTAATACAAGCGGGCCAGTAATCATAAAATATTTGTACCAGTACTTTCCTCAAAGATTCAGTACTTCTCCATTACCTTCCCGTCACTCCTCCCCAAACCTTACCACCTTATAACTGAAGTAAAAGGAGGAAATCTATTTTTTCATGGGAACCAGGCTGGGTCCAGAACTTTAAAGATGGTTGGTGTATCCCAGGTCTTATGGAATAGTGGAATTTCATATTGTATGAGATAGCTTTTTTGGTGTGCACACAAAGGTCTTCAGTCTTTGTTTCAGAAACTATTTCCAGCCAGGGATCTGATGCTAGTTACCAATTATTTCTGCAATTCATTTTATGAGAAGGGCAGATACATTTTTGCGTATCTGCTTTAAAGTTTTATAGACTAATATAATGTTGACTACCTTCTTTCTGTTCTATTTTCCAATTTTCTTCTATCCTTTCCTTTATTTCTTTTCTTTACTTGTGAATTACTGGGATGGGCACATGACCTTAGCCTGGAACATTAATGCTAATTTTTAAGCGTGACTAGCTTTCAATCTCTAGACCACAGAGAAAGATAAACTAGTTTTATTTGATGTCTTACTTTTACTGGTGTCCTGAAAGGTGAAATCATTCATGCATAGGTAATTGCTCTAGTGATTTTCCTTGATCTGTGTGTGTGATTGTAATTTATAAATACCAATTGGGTAATTGCTGGGAAAGGTTTTAAAAGCAAATGTTTCTAATGTGTAGTTGACACAATGTGTTCCCAATTGATTATATTATTTACAATATTAATGAACCTGATATTTTTCTTCCATCAAGGGCAACATTAGGTTTACCTAATGCTCAGCAGTGTGACTGGTTCATGTTTTGCTTGAGAGAAGGTGGGGGAAGAAGGTTAGTTCTCTCTCTCTCTCTCTTTCTCTCATTCTCTCTCTCTCTCTCTCTCTCTCTCTCTTTCTCTTTCTCTTTCTAATATGTTATCTTCTGCAGAGCTATGCATAACCAATATGCTGGTCTGGTAACACAGAGCTCAAAATAGGTCACAATCATGACTGCTTAGAATACAAAAGTTGAGAGAGATTTTGGTATTAAACTCTCATTATCATTCCTCTTTAACAAACTTGAATCATAGAAGATGGCAAAAAATTTTGTAACAAGAGGTATACGATGCTCCTACATTCACTATATCTTTCAGAAGATTAATCCACTAAAAAAAATGTTGTTATTAGTGGTTTACAAGGGAGTAAGATAAAATCCTTTCAACAGAAGTTTTCCACTTGCAGGCTGTGTCAGGCCTAAAGTCAGAGAGAACATTTATATTCATGACTTTGTGTGTGGCATTTGCATTGTCAAATATTCATAACTGGATTTTACAAAAACAAAAACAAAACACCAAGAAAGAACAACAGAAAACAAAAACAAAAACAAGCAAAACTCTATTAGCTTGAGTGGATGAATGGTCCATTTGAAGAGGAAGTGAGAACACTACCCCAATGTCAAGACGCGGATTTGAGTAATATCTAATGTACTTGAATATTATTTTCCTTCTGAAAAGCATTCCCACAGTCCTCCAAAATAAGAGAGTGGAATTCCTATAGTTCTTGTGGAAGTTTGATACTCCTGTTCTCGGTCTCAACACAACTCCAATTACAGCTTGGGAATAAGAGTAGACCCACAGGCATTTCAGCCATGTGCCTTTGCTGATTCAATCCTCAAGTGTGCTTCATAAGAGCAGATCATAAATGCTTAGGGAAGCAGAATGAGAGCATCTTTCTACCAAGTTGTTATATGGGACCGTCAGCCCAAAATGAAGGCACAGAGGAAGCCAATGATCTTGGGGGTCTTTGCAACAGCAATTTACATCCCCCCTCCTCTCTCTCCTGCATATTTTTAAAAGAAAGAGCTGAGGTGAATGAAGATGGGCCTCTATCATGCCAGGTAATAGAAAAGAGAAGGAGAAAAAAAACTATTTGGATTTTTTCAGTTTTAATTTCTCTACCATTGGGGGGAAATGTCTAGAAAGACAACACAACTGCACTGGTTGTTTATATTTAGGTTAAGTAAGGATCACTTTAAGTTTAGCCTTCCTAATTATCACAACATATTTAATAATGCATAGGCTCACAAATGAGCTGGCATAGCATACAGATGAGAAGGGAATCCATATTATAATTAAATCCATTTACAGATCTCTATCCGAAGGAGAACTGCACCATGAGATAGTAAGGATGTGTACTACCACACTGCATATGCTGATAGGGGTTCGGTGTGGTACAGAAGACTAATGGATTTGAGTAAGAAAATGGAGATTCTTTTTTAACTAAAGGGTGTAATTTTTCTGGTTATTTTTTGTCATCTTGTCCATTCTTCCTACCTCTGCATTTGCGAAAGAGAAGAGGACTTTTGGACAGTTCTAGACATTTCTTTTCTGTTCCTCTATTTATATCGTGTTTATTTTCTACCTCTCTCTAGAATCATATTGTCATTTCTCCAAAGATGTTAAAGTACTTTTCCAAAACTTATGAAAAAGCAGTGAACATCACTAACAGGAATACAAAGGAAGAAGCAAACTTGTAAGGATAGCAGTAGAAAGACAATCACCAAAGCACCTGACTGAAAAGACTAAGAATCTTTTCTCTGAATTGACCCATTCACTACTCTTTTCTCAACTATTTTAATGGAACAGTTTAACCTATACACACTCCAAATCTTAAACATTTCTCTGCCATCAGTACTTAACTTTGAAATGAGAGCGACCATATCTGTCAGGACTGGTTCTAGGTGTTAGGAGTGGCAGGTCCATTTGTGGTTCATCATGAGCAGTATAGCAATGCCTTGATCATCAAAACTTCTCCCCAGCAACTCCTTATTTATAGTTGCTTTTTTGGATTAAGGCAGTGGTACCAGTAGCCTCCTATTTTCTGAGAGAGATATTAAACTAACAATCTAGATTTCCTCAATACATTAATTAAAATGCACGGAATACCTAGCCTGTATTCAACAAAACACTAGGTACAATAGTATTTGTGAAAAGAGTAAAATTATATCAATAATTCAAAGTTCACGCGACCTATTTTTTCTCATATAAATACCAAACGTAGATAACATACATACAACATGAAATATTTTAACGTTTTTCAGTTCGATTTGTAGCTTACACCTTTACCATGATTCTTTGTGTCTGCCCAAGATCTGAGAGCTGTTACGCTATTTGACTGCTTAGGTTGTATTCAATTGTTTGATCTATTTTTGGATGATTGTGAGTGTAAATTGTACATGAAGGAATAGGTGTTATCTTTGGATTATCAAGATTTCTCTCCTTCGCAGAAATTGCAAGTAGTGCCTGTTGCTCACATTTAAAAATCACCTTGATTTGATGGTACTCTTGGGTACAATTTCCACTCTTCCATTTTGGAGAGCTTTTTCACCATAAATACATTTTAAAACACAAAATGAGGTGATTTGGCCCATTTTGCTATGTATATAATTTAACCTTCAAAGGATTATGGTCTATGGAGCAAACAGGTTAATAGGAAGGTTTTAAAAAGACATTTTTTCATCTGATGGGACATAATCGTACCTAAGGAGCTGTTATGGTCCATTGTATAAATCCTTCAAATTCATGGACTATTGGCCCAAAACACAGTAATGGGTCCTATAGAGCATTGAAAATCTATCACGTTAAGATAGCTGCTGCATATACAGAGTATGAAGTTTATTCTCCCATCCACGCCTTAGGAGATGTGTATGTAATTCTCATATTAATAGGCTTGATTTCTGTAACCCAGATGGGATGCTTTGGCAGCCCCTTTCCATGTGAAATAAAAAATTCTTCTCAGGATTTACACTGAAACCAATGAAAGTAACATTCCTGTAAAACACTGCCACGTCTAACAAAAATATTTGCTTGTTCAGAATTCCCAGAGGAATCACACCACTTCACGTTTGTAAAGCAACAAAGAGCTTTTCTAAAGTTGTTAGTTTACAAATCAGCACCTGAAAAAAATTCAATTGTATCTAGCTAAATGCCAAGGTACAGTCCCTTCAAAACTCTTTTCATTGATGTTGGAAAGAACGGTTTTGTTGTGAACACATATGCATATTTCTACTGTTAGAGACTGAGGGCCCTTTTGGAGCACCTAAAATGCTCTGTGTCACAACTTCGCAGGTCCTCTCCGTCTTATATGCTCCTCTCCCCACAGAGCTGCAAAAGCAAAGGCTATTGGCAGCACTATTCTATGATCACTCAACAATACAAATTTGTAATGTCAGAGAACCCTTGATCCTAATCTCTGTTTCTGTCCTTAACTGCACAGAGATAATGGGGCTGAGAGGCTGGGGCTAGAACAGGGTGTCATCAAGCCTATAGGGCCCCTCTCCACCCAGCAGGCCCTGATGGAGCAGCGGTAGTGGATGAAGGGGTATTTCTACACAGTCTTAATCTAACTGGAAAGGACTAAGGAGATGAGATAATGTCGCTCCTCTGTGTTAATCACGTTAACCCATTTTCCAGACACATATTATTATCATTAGTTTCAGTGCCAAGTCTGACCAGTTTTTAATTTTTTAAAATTTACCATGGCAAGGGCTTGGCAAATAGGTTTCTTCATTATCCTCTTTATTACCCTCTGTAGACTGTGTCACTGTCACAAAGGGACTCTCTTAAAGGAGTCAAGTGGAACCCCTTTCCTTAACTTGTAGGATGCTTTCTTGCCATTTCTGGGAATTTCCAAGGCAAAAATGAAGATATGCCAAAAGAATGTTATCTCCATGCTGAGAACCTCACTGAGGTTCAGAGAATACAGCGAGTATAATGCAGGCTGCCATGTAGCATGATGTCATATAATTGCTGGCTGCAGTTGATAGGTTCAGGGAAGGACTCTTAATCCAAGTAAACCAAATTGCAGCCCTTTCTCCAGTTACCATCTGCTGGCTACAGACAACTATCCAACAGTTTGGGTACTTTATGTAAGCTGAACCCATCAGACTCTAACATCATTTTGGAAAAAAAAAAAAGAAAGTGTCCCCAAAATCAGTTTCTCTCTGGGAACTTGATGCTGTGCTATATACTATTTGGGAGAAATCAAGTCATCTTCTCTTCTCAGAAGACGAGAAGGACAGTAATATAAGGTCTGCAAAGAGAAAGAGAAGAGTCTATTGGATGTTCGAAGAACAGGAGCCAGATATGAAGGGAGAATCCTAATGTTACTTGTGTCCTTGAATGTAGTTGTTACTTTGTCCTTGTTTTGTGAAGAGCATAGTATCCTTAAAATTAATTCCTCTTGTCTCTTAAATTAAGATTTGGATTTGATTTTTGTTACATGCAATGTAAAATCCTAGTTTATACAGAAGCGTATTTCCTGATAATAAAATATATTTCCAAGTAATAGAAAAATACATCTTGGGGCACCTAGGTGGCTCAGTCAGTTGAGCATCCAACTCTTGATTTTGGCTCAGGTCATGATCTCAGGGTTATGGGATCGGGTCCTGAGTCGGGCTCCATGCTCAGCAGAGAGAGTTTGCTTGAGATTGTCTCCCTCTCCCTCTGCCCTCTCTCTCTCTCTTAAGTAAATAAATAAATCTTTAAAATATATATATATATACACATAAATCTTGTTTTATACTAATTACATAATTTGTTCTATTTAGAATAAAATAATGGTTGCAATTGGTTTTAAAAATAACTTCAGAAAAATACCAACCTCTTCCCAAGTTTTTAAATGTTTTATACACTACACGGAGTTGGATCTTAAATAAAGAACAATTTTAAATTCTAAAGTTAAATTGACAACAAGAACCTAAGTTTTACATTTTAATCATATTTAACTATATTGACTTTGTTTATGTCAATTTTAAGGTTTAAAGTAAACCTCAACATCCTTCAAAGCACCAAGTCTCCTCGTCTAAAAAGTATTTATTGATTGAACTTATTCTGGAGATAAAAGTGAACCCAAAAGTGTTCAATGCCATCCATTTTTTTTTCAAATAGTATAGTGGTAGGTAAATAAGGGACCAGAGTGAGGGATATAGTAAAATGAGAGGATCATAAAAGATATCAATGAGGACAAGTCTCTGTCACAGGGATGTAAAAAGTTTTGCATTGTGGTTTGGGTGGAAGACCACCCCTCAATAACTGTCCAAACAGATGAAGATATACCTACCCACCTGTATCTTTCTATAAACTCATTTAAACCTGAGATCAGAATATTTCAAAAACAAAAACTTGACAGAAAGAAGAAAAATAGCATAATCCTTTTATTAACTGTGGGTTGGGGATTGAATAGTATTTAGATTTCTTAGTCTGAATGACCTATGCCAGCCAAAAAAAAAAAATTAAATTGAGGATACTGTGGACTGGTTCTGATTTATTATCATGTAGGTCATTTTCACAGGTTATTTAAGTTCATTAAATTCTTTTAATATAAGACTCATTGATTTCGTGTGAACAAGAATTTTATTTATTTATTAATGGAATTGATTTAATAGAAAGTGTTCTATAAAAATTGTACTTTATTTAAAAAAATCTTTCAGACCTATTATTGCCAATAAAACATTCTAGTCACCCTCTGCCCATGGTCCAAAGAAAAACATTTCTATATGTACGTTAAAAAATGTAGAAATCATAACTAAAATAATAGAAATTGAATCCATAGCTTCCAAGGAGGCAGGGGGGAAGAAAAGGAGAAATCAGTTAAGCTTTTGTTCCCAACAAAAGCAGGAAAGGAGAAAATTATGAAATAAAAGAACGTATGGCAAATATAAAAATAGAAACACATGAATTATTTCAGATATTTTAACAACCATAATAAATGAAATAGCTTAAACTCACTGATTAAAGGTCTTCAACTTTCAGACTGGAGTTTAACAATCCAATCCAATAATGTGAATGGAAAGAAAATGATACACCGGCAAAACAAATAACGAAAAAAGTTGATGAAGAAATATTAATATTAACCAAATAGAAAACAAAGCAAATGCATTAATAGTTAAAGAATAACAGTAAGATAACAAAAACCATCAGTTCACCAAGAAGATATTCAAAATTCATGAACTTGTGGGCACCTAAGAATGTAGCCTAGAGATAGGTAAAGAATTACAAAGATAGATTTGACAAATTCAAGTCATAACTGGACATTTTAGACAAATAATTTTAACGATGTGTATTATTTATAATGTATCAAATATAATGATATATGTAGTATATATAAATATGATATAAATATATCTAAAAATATTGTGTCTGAACTTTACGCTCAACATATAAAATCTTATGAGATACAAGGCCCAACTGATGGGGCGTCTGGGTGGCTCAGTCAGTTAAGCATCTGACTTTGGCTCAGGTCAGGATCTCAGGGTCCTCGGATGAGGCCCTTCCTGCTCAGCTTCTCTGCTTCTCCCTCTCCTCCCCACTTGCTTTTTTTTTTTTCCTTAAAAAAAAAAACCCAAAAAACAACTGGGGATAACTCCATGGTCACACATGGGGTTGTATCATTCTTAATGATGTCAAATATCTTCATTAATAAATGTATAAATTCAATGAAATTCTAATCAAACTTTTCATGGAATTTTATGAACTGATATTAAAACGTATCTGGTAGAGTAAGGTTAAAAGTTGCAATAAGATATTTGGATGAAGAATGGGATGAACGACATAGAATGGCTCACTGAAGTAGATATTCGGACTCACAGCTATAGCACATAAGATGACGCAGCACTGGCGTAGGAACGTGTGGAACTAAGTGGAGACCCCTGAAAGGACTTGTAACGACAACAATAGAATTTGTAAATCACAAATGGTAATCTGAATATTAAGTCACAAATTTGGGTTTTGTATCTGTTTTCCAAAGCAGAAGCTAACATGTTTAGGTGCAAGATGTTTTTTAGGATCAAAATCTGTAAAGATTGGAAGTTAAAGGGAAAGGAATGAGGCTATGCAGAGGGAGAGCTCAAACTGCCATTTGGGTGAAACAAACCCTTCGCCAACTCTTATGGTTTGAATTGTGTCTACCTCCTCCCTCCAAAAAGAGGTTGGAGTCCCTGACCCCCAATCACTGTAAATGTGATCCTACTGGAAAATACTTTGCAGATGTAATTGGTTAAGTTAAAATAAGATCCCTACTGGACTGTGATGAGTTCTTAACCCAATATGAATGTCGTCCTTCCAAGACATAGTCATGTGAATACACCGAAACATCGGAGGATTCCATGTGAATTTACAAGACTGAAGAGCATTTACAAGCCAAGGAATGCCTGAGGCTACCAGAAGCTAGGAGAGAGGCACAGAAGAGATATTTCTTTAGAGGCTTTAGAAAGATCCAACTTTACCACACTTAAATTTTGGACTTCTAGCCTCCAGAACTGTGAGATAATAAACTTCTGTTGTTTTAAGCAGCCCCAGGAAACAAGTACATCAACTGAGCATGGAACTTTGGAGCAAGAAGTGCTCATCAGTGTCTTGTGTTGGGCTGAAATGATCAGCCTTGATTCGTTGGCCTTGCTCAGCTACACGCACTCTTGGAAGGGAATGATCTCAGTCATGGCTGCTGAGGCAAGACCCTGAAGGACCTGACAGCAGCAGGCTGCTTGCAGCAATTCTTCCTCAAATGGAGAGCTACGAGATGCATCTCCGTGTCTATGGCAAACAATTGCTTGTGGCACTTGAATCAAGTTCTCTGTACATAGTGGGTCCAGCAATCCTCTAAATACCAGACTCTTCCCTTTTCCCCAGTGAACAATTTCAGTAAATGATTCGATCCCTTACATACTCTCCCAGTTCCGTTACACAGACCGACTAGATCTTATGGCTCTTTTGGAACACAGTTTCATCCCTCTCTTATCAGACCCAGTATGTCTCTAGCTGACTCAACCTTACAAAAGACTCAATACCTAAGTAGGGAAGGGGTGGCAGCCCCTGAGAGGAACCATGATGGCTTGTAGGGGATAAGCTCCTGCTTTGCCTACCAGTGTAGGGGACCATTGTTTCTTGACAAGGACAGAGAGAATATTCCTGCAGCTTAAAAGGATTCAGAGGAGACAAAAACCCCAAGTTGTGGGGGATCCACCTAGATATTCTCATCTCTAGAGTCAGGGTCTCAGGAGTCTAGCCTGATATTGACATAATAGACCTGCCGTGGTTTGGGGGTTGAACTGTTTTTGAAGTGCATCCTGAGCTTGTTCTCAGCCTTCTGTCCCTGTTGGAGGTGATGTGAGCTTCCTTGTATGCAACCTACAAGCCTTCTGGATTTGACACCTCATCACACTCTACCTACCAGCTCTTCATCATCTCTCTCACAAAGCATCAGTAGGGCTTAGTAGCAGCCACCCCAACCCATTATCCTTTTAGCTACTATTTTCTTCCCACATCTTAACTGAGACATTGTGTGCTCTGAGTCATTCGCTCCCATTAGAGTAAGTTTCAATGATTAGGAAACTACCTCCTGCCAGTGGCTGGCTGTGTTTCCATCTACTACCAGTGATGGGCCCTCACAACCAGCCTGGTCGTGAGTGATCAAATTCCCAAACCCCATCTTATTGTGTGGGTTTTCAGAATACCCCCAATAAGCACTGTCACTAGTTAGGTTCTCCAGAAGCCAAGGGGACACAGGAATATGAAATGTTTGTTAGGGATCAACGTCGATTAAGCAAGGAAGAATAAATGAACCGAGAGAGGAAAAAGTTGCTGTGACATAGGTCTGACAAAGCCACGGCCTACATTGGCAGGGAGATATAAAGAAAAGATTGCCCTTGTAGTGTCCTGTTTTGGCCCAAATGGCCAGATCTTTGCATTTCCACCTCTTCCCATCTCCTGAACCGGCTGCCCCAAGAAAGGTATAACTTGGGTGAAAGGGATCTCTGCAATGAGACAGACCATCATGGCAGTTAACAACTGGAGACTACAGGCTGACAAGACTCACCATGGTAAAAAGAAAGTAGAAAGTACTTTCTTGAAGGGAGATCTGCACAGTGCATATCGGTGTCTACCACATTACATAAGACAATTTATAGGGTAAAGGCAGTACTTTAACCAAAGCAAATTTAAATTTATAGCTGGTGTTTATTTCATTATTTAAAGAAGGATGGAAATATATGAGTCATAAATTCAGTTATGAGCCCCTCTCTCTCTCATCTATTTGCCTATCCATCTATTATATATCTCATCTATCTGTATACTAGGTGAACAATGAAATAATTACTAGGAAGCAATGTAGAAGGAAGGGCAATTCAAATGTCCATGGTAGCAAAATTGGCAACTTAGAAAAATAATCAATTTTGATATGCAATTTATTTCAGTCATTCAAAAATTTGAGATAACTAAATGTTAAAACTAAACCATAAAAATAAAGTATATTTTAATATATAACTATTCTTGGAATAGATTTGCAGCATCTAATATGGCGTTGGAGTAAACATTTAACTACATTACTAACAGTATAATTATGACTCCCTGTATATTAAAAAATTAAGAATTCAGAAATGAAATAAAAATAAAACTATTCCTAGATATTAATATAAGAACTTATGAAGTTCAAGATATCCCATATTGAGAAGAGTATATTTCACTGTTGACTTCATAACTATTGAATATGTCTTTAAAAGTTCCAAAATGAAAAAAAAAAAAAAAAGTTCCAAAATGGGCAGCCCGGGTGGCTCAGTGGTTTAGCGCCGCCTTTGGCCCAGGGCGTGATCCTGGAGACCAGGGATCGAGTCCCACGTGGGGATCCCTGCATGGAGCCTGCTTCTCCCTCTGCCTGTGTCTCTGCCTCTCTCTCTCTGTCTCCCAAGAATAAATAAATAAAATCTTAAAAAAATAAATAAAAGTTTTAAAATGAGGGAAAAGTGGGCACCTGGGTGGCTCAGTGGTTGAGTGTCTGACTTTGGCTCAGGTCGTGGTCCCAAGGTCCCAGGATTGAGTCCTACATAAGTCCTACATCTCCCTCTGCCTAAGTCTCTACCTCTCTCTGTGTGTCTATCATGAATAAACAAATAAAATCTTTTAAAAAATAAAATGAGGAAAAACTGAATGATTTTCAAAGTCAGCAGGCACTTGAGGAGAATTTCTTGAATGTTTTTTTGGGGGGGAAACCACAGGACATACTGCCATGAAGATAGTAATTCATTCTCTTTCTGCTTCTTTCTTCATTCTCTTTTTTTTCTCTCTCTCCACCCCCTTTTCCCCTCTCTCCCTCTATCCCTTCCTCTCCTTTTTCTATAAGTAGGCAGACTCTTAACCTGAATAAGACTAATTTCTAGACATGAAAATTACAAAGAAGAACCAAGAAGGAAACATCAACATATATGAAGTGGTCACCAAATTATAGGAGAAACCAGAGATGGTCATGACGAAGGTGACAAAGCAAGTTTGAGTCATCTTGACATGCAAGTGGCTCTTCCAAATTCATAAGCAATAAGAAAGCCCAATATTAAAATGGGAAGAAGACATAAGTTAATAATAAAATAGTTTATTTTCCTTCTCTTACTGTTATCAGGCTATTTTATTTGTCTCCTATCTTAGGCTAGTATTATCCCATGAGCAGCCTCAAATTTTGCATTCCATGTAACTTCTCTGACATTGTTTCCATATTTTCACCAGAAAAATGAAAAACCACTATGACCCTTGACTCTAAGGTAGTACTGTGATTGGCTCATCTATTAATGTGTAAATTTGAGTTAATATTTAGATCTGCAGCATGCCAGAGTAGACTTTTACCTGCACGTCTTGCTCTGTATAATTATGGCAACTTAGGCAAATCTAACTGGTCAGGAAGAGAAACTCTTAGTTCAGGATCAGAAAGCACTTTGTCTGAAGTGCCCAGATAACTTGGAGCTATCCAGTTAATTTCTTAAATACTTCCTTTCACTTTGTAAATTTAGCTTTGGACTACTACTGAACAAAATTCACCATCTAAATTACAGGAGACCCATTAAAGCCACTGGTAGCAAAGAGACCTCCTTTTCTGTGCGCTATTGTATATTCAGATACACGCATGGGGGGGATGTCAGGAACTCTTCAGACCTCGGGCTTGTTCACTTGGCTTAAAAAGTCTTATAGTCTGTTCCCTTTATTTCTTGTCTCCTCACATTCAGAAACAGGTAAGGCACTTTCTATCTGGGCATAATGCCAGCTCTCTCTTTCAATTGCTTCAAGAATGAGCAGGCTGCTTCTAAGACATGGGCCCTGGGTGGGCCCAGAAGCTAAGCCTAGAGGAGCCCTTCTCCTATGGGGCCCTGAGCATGAGCTCCTCCATCCTGGCTCTTCCCAGACTGTGGTTGTTGGTCTTGTCAGCCTAATGCTCTGCTCTGAATTGTCTTCAGGATGTCATTTTCCACCAACCGCGAGGAGCTTACGTGCTGTTACTTATTTGGCAATAAGGTCGTAAGCACATTTTGCCTGTCAAGCATATGTATGATCAGAAAGGTGTGCCCCCTGCTCGTTTATGCTCATGCTGTAAATCTGCTTTCTGGCCTTCGAGCTGATCTCATCAGGAGTAAACCTGGAGCAGCACTTTCAGACAGTTATATTGAGATTGTAACCCTGTGTGGCGTATTGGCCTTTTCTTTTGGTGGACCAGGGCAGAAGCACTGCCTCAGCAGATTTAACTAGACAGTTATTTTTATTTTTATTTTTTATGATAGGCACACAGTGAGAGAGAGAGAAGCAGAGACATAGGCAGAGGGAGAAGCAGGCTCCATGCACCGGGAGCCCGACATGGGATTCGATCCCGGGTCTCCAGGATCGCGCCCCGGGCCAAAGGCAGGCGCCAAACCGCTGCGCCACCCAGGGATCCCTAACTAGACAGTTATTGAGATCAACAAGATCTCCTTTTACAAGATGTCCAGAAATTGCCTAGTTGAAATATTTAAAAATGAGGTATTTTCATTGGCCTGGTATGAATCAATTTTTGGTTTCTCTACTTTCCTGGTGTCTGGAAAAAAAAAAAAAAAGGATTCTCCCTGAAAGGGAAAGGGTTTACTATAGGGACAAACCTCCTTCCAAGTGGTAGCTGGGCCCCGATGTCTGCTCACCAGTTCAGACATCGACATCTGTGGTTCTGCAGATTCAAATTTTTTGCTTTATGGAATGGCTTCGGACTGTCAGCGTAGTTGAACTGAAATTTTGTTTCCCAGAACTGCCTTTCACAAGAGAAATCTGTGTGCAAGACCTGGAAGCTGGAAGGCCATTGCTACACTCTGAACATGTGTGCGGAGACTGTGGCAGCTCACACATGTGGTCCTGATCTGTTGACTCCTTGCTGACGTAGAGCAGTAGCTGGGCTGGCAGGTCCCCCAGCTCCTACAGAACGTGGCCTTTTAGCATCTCTGAATCCTAGAACTTGTGGGTGGGCAGCTCCAAGGTGCAGAGCACCAGCTTCCCCTGCAGGGCACCTGCATCGTTGAAGTTGGAGGGAGTGAGAGACAGATGTGAGTTCCAATTTGTCCTTGCTCTTCGCCACTTCCTGTCCATCATTAATTCCCACCTGTCTACCCCTTTGATATCAGCCCCAGCCCCAGATGCGGAAGCAACAGCCTTCCATGGATCCATGGATGGCTTAACGTGCTTCCAAAGAGCCAAAATTCATTCTCTATAGCAAATCCTTTATCCTGTATGACCCATAGTGTTTCCATGCTTCGGGACAGTCCGTAACTGATGCACTATGGCTAAGAGTGCCTTTGTCATCCATTCTATGCTTGAGAACTGGAAGGGCAAACATTTTTCTCTCTTTTCCCATTCAGTGGATGAGCATGTGACTTTTTTTTCCCCCCTCGATTGGGAAGATGGTAAGATTTTAATCCCTAAGTGTTCTTGTCCCTCCTGCACTCTTGTGCTTCTGGTTAAGTAGAGACAGTAACTATTAGTCCCTTGGTGAATAAAATGCCAAACCACACATGACACCCACTTTGCACTCCCTATTAAAATTTTACAGGTCAAAAATCCAAAACCCACTTAATAAAAATTGTTCTTCATCATAAGTGACAGGAGAGAGCAGGTCAATCTATGGAATAATGGAGCAGTAATTAGAAACTTTGTAGTTGATAAAGTGTGACTGCTAATCAATGTTTGGCTAATTAATCAATATTTTAATCATTAGACCTTTTAAATTTGTTTTAATGAGCATTTCCTCTAATTCCCCTGATCCCATTGCTTCCAATGCTTCTATTATCACTATTAAAGAACAAAGCAAGGATTTGTCTGTTCAGTGTCCGGCATCTCTAAAGTCTCTGTAGAGTAATGCATCTCATGTACCTAGAGATTTCCAAGAATGCCGAGATTTAGGTGATTAAACAAAAAAGGTATAAAGTCACCACATTATCATGGAACATTTGCTTAATGGCAAAAGTTATGATTTAGAACATAACATTAAAGCCGTCATAAACTTTCCCGTCTCAAAGGGTGTTTGGGAAATGATGTGCCTTTCCTTGCTGTTAGGATTGGACGGTGTTCATGAAAGCTGACTGTGTCCTAGTGCAGGGTCCCTATTTGCTTCATGCTGTGCTGTAAACCTGGGCAAATAGGACCTCGTTTTCTTCTCCTTCCCTTCCCCCTCTCACTCCTTGCCCCCTGCTTCCTCTTCCCACCCGCACCCCCTCTCCTTGCTCTTACCCACCGGCCCCTCTGCTCCACACCTCTCCTCACCCAGCACACCACCACAGAAGCAGTCACATTTTAGACTTAGAAGAACGAGGTAAACAAGAACAGCATGCATGACTCCTCCCCTGCTATTTGATGGGAAAATCAGGGAGGTTCATAAAAGTTGAGACATGCGACCAAAGGACACGCAGACTAAAATAGAACCCAAGTCACTTACGTTACGTGTGCCTTTTCTGCATTCAGCCTTCTTCTCAAAGTTGACTTGGAAATTGAACTTGGGCAGGAGACCTTGCCCAACAAGTTAGACAGATACAATCTCTCATTTCCCTGCAGTCTGTGTGCGGCAGCCACCTTCCCATAGTACTCCCCGTAAATCAATGTCATGGCAAAGAAAGACGAAAAGAAAGTAGTAAGAGGTTTTTTTGTTTTGTTTTGTTTTGTTTTTAGTAAGACGTACTTTTGTATGTGCCTTTGAGACCTCCTCAGGAAAATGTCACAAGGACAGCAGAACAGCTCGAGCTGGGCACCTAGGAGCACTAGGAGCACATGGGGTCCTGGTGCTGCAGGTGTCCCCAGGTGGCAGTGCACACCAAGCAGGACGTGCCAGCACCTGCCACGGACAGAGCTGGGGGGTCACAGGCCGAGCAGGCCTCAGAGGCTCCGGAACACTAAATATTACACCCAGCACCATCCAAAATAGGCTGATGAAACTCTGCCCCCACTAAAGCCCTTTTCCATACCCTAGTTATCCTGGCCATTCAGGCCGTCTTGTATATTACTCTGGTCATTAATGGAAAACACACTTAAAGACTTGATAAGCAAAAAATAAATAAAATAAGATAAAATAAAATAAAATAAAATAAAATAAAATAAAAAGATTTGATAAGCTGTATACTTGGATTGCTCTGGAATTTTGGTAAAAATGTGTGATAGTCAGGAGAGCTATTTTATTCGCAGCCTTCCTGTTCTCCCCTCTTTCCAGGCATCACTCCACCGTCACCTCTGAAGTCGGTGTGATCATCACCTTGCTGAGGCCAGAAGTGACATAGGCCTCCTCTGGGAAGAAGAATGAAACACCGGCAGGTGATCTCCCATCTTCTCTGACCTCTGTTGAAGAGATGGTGGGGGAGGGGGTGAACCCTCTGTCATTCTGGGGACCTGCATGACCATGGGCAGCACAGGGGCCTGCAGAGGAACAGGGGACGTGGGCCGGCCACGCAGCATCGTGGAGCGCATCTCGGGTGCACTAAGCCTATCCGACTGATAGGGCCTCTTGTGGGAGGGTTGTGGGGTGTTTGGCATTGCCCTGTATAACACTCTTCCTTTTCACAGCACTTGGAATGACAGCCCTCTGCAGAGTCGTGAGACTGGTACATTCTTCTCGCATATGAGTATGACACCCACCAGGGAGCTTGATCTTCTGTGTGGCTTTGGGCAATCCATCTCCTTATTTATGACAGTACGTCACAGGATCTATTTCATGTCAGGACCATCGTTTTTATTGAACAACTTTAACTCCTCCCGCTTATTTGAGCCACAAACTCTAATTCTCTTTTACTTTGCTTCTTATTACCCAGAGTTCAATATAGCTGCTCTATCTATCACCGGTGAAGAAAATTCACGGAGGCAGTGATAAAATTCATACAGTTATATCGGGATTTATTTATACTTTCTGAGTGAGGAATTAACTGCCATTTTCAGGGGGGAAAATCTCATAAACACATCTTTCTAATAAATTTTTCTTTCTGTTACCTATAAAAAAGCAAAAACCGTATATTCTAAAAAGAAGGCTTGAGACTGACATTCAGTTGTTCATATTTTTACCATTTTGGCGCCAATGTGTGAGTCTTAAATCAATTAGTTAGCATTATATTTTGGCAGGCTTTGCTGAATGAGATCTTCTGACATAGAAGGCCAGGAATTCTGGAGGTAAGCCATTAAGATCCTGAACCATCAGACAGTAACAGATTTTGGGTTTTAGGGGGTCAAAAAATAACATCACTGTTCCCAACCTGAGATCAGAACCAATTTACAGAGAATGATACAGGAGCCAGACAGTTAGAGATCAAAATGTCAGTTTTATTACTGATAAAAGCAATAGTGAAGGACATAGCTTAGATAGTCCTAATAGGCTTTGCTAAGACTCCTCCAAATTGAAGTCACCCCTCTTCCCGTTACCACCAAACAGACAACAAACAAAACCCTGCCACCCACAGTGCTGGCTGCACAGTCCTGCTGGACTCAAGTCTATCACAGGACTGATGGCCGGTGGGGGTGGGGTGAGTAGGGGGTCCACCTTCTGCAGCCTGTGGGATTCCAGAGAGAAAGGCACAGGGACAGATGGCAGTAAGTATGTCCAGTTCATACTTGCAAACCCAAGTAAGTCAGCTTCTTCTCTGAGGAAGGGGAATGTAAGGCGTGGTGAGTGGATCTTCCTCCCTGGCAGAGTTTCTCAACGTCAACTCCACTGACATTTTGGACTGACTCATTCTTTGTTGTGGGGAGCTGTCTGACACATTGTAGGATCTACCCACTAGACAGTGACGGCACTCCCATCAGAGGCGACAACCCAAAGCAGATCCAAGTATCACCGAATGTCTGCAGCGGGGTGGGGGTGTAGACTGGCAACTGATTAAGAACCACCCACTGGGGACTTCTTTTCCTTGGCAAGGTGAGGAAAAAGCAGTTAAGCATTCCTAGTTACCAACTAGCACTTCCGTGGAACAGGCCACTAGATTTTAAATTCTCTGGCTACTTCTTTGAAGAGAAAAGTCTAGAAAAGTGCCTTTCGAATTGGCAACAACAACTTTCAATTCTAACAAATGATAGCTGCGGCATTACCAGCAGAGAAGGCAATGTCACTTGCCGGGAGGAGGAAAGATCACCGTTGTTTCCGCTGATCAGGAAACACAAATGTTCATATAAATGTTATCCATGAGAATTAGCAGAAGACAGAGATAAAAAGGAAAAAGAGTAAAAGTGGAGGGGAAGAATAAGGCCAAATTCATCCCCCGAAAATGTACATGCTCCCTACTTAAGCAGCGGTCTTCTGGATGTCACAGGGGGTTATAAAATGTACCTGAATGTGTCATATAAACTCTACCTTCCCTGTCATGAAAAATATGGGCTTTATGACACACACCCATAAAAAGTTCAACGTCAGTATCATGCAGCATGTGATTCAGTGCAATTCAGGCCTCTTTTACTGCTTTGGGGAACCTACCTTTTAGCTCCTTGAAGTGAAGAAAGCCCTGGCTTTGTTTCTTTTCTCAGTCTGTAAGGCTGGTGCTCCCTCCATCAGAGGTATTTCGTCTGGAGTAGGTGACTTTCTTACCTCCAAATAAATCCGCTTTCCATGTAGCTATAGCTGCTGTGTAGTAAATGATCAGAAAAGAAAAAAATCCCATTAGCACTTGACTTTGGCTAGCTAAGGTTACAGAACAAGACAAGAAACTAGGAATAAGACAATCAAGTGTGTTCAGTGATGGGGGTGTAGGCTAGGCATGGTCATGGGGCCAGAGGCAAAAGTCATTTAAAGGTCAAAATGTAATCTTGGTCAGAAAATGCTTGAGCAAAAACTAAGGAGACCCAAAGAGTTAATTAGTCCCACCTTTTTGATGTCACGTACTCCTTCCAGGATCTGATAAATGCTATCTATTCCGTTCCCAAAGAAATGCATATCTATGCACATACACAAATGCACATTCAGGCTTTTCTAGAGTTTCTGTAGGTATTCACAGATTATTGATCTAGAATAAGGAAGGTAGGGCTGTTGGACAAAAGTCTGGGTAGCCAGGGTGACTAACTGAACAAGAGATTCTCAATTACAACATGAAATAATGTCTTTTTTTAAAATTATTTTTTATTGGTGTTCAATTTACCACATACAGAAAAACACCCAGTGCTCATCCCGTCAAGTATGTCTTTTTTTTTTTAAGATTTCATGTATTTATTCATGAGAGACACAGAGAGAGAGAGAGAGAGGCAGAGACACAGGCAGAGGGAGAAGCAGGCTCCATGCAGGGAGCCTGACGTGGGACTCGATCCCAGGACTCCAGGATCATGCCCTGGGCCGAAGGTGGCGCTAAACCACTGAGCCACCCGGGCTACCCAAAATAATGTCTTAAATGAAACATCAGCATAACAGATGGTGTGGGCAGTTATACAGGTAATTTAGACCCAGAATTCCTTTTGAAGAAAAAAATATATTTGACCTTTTGATTATATATCTTTATGGATCAGATTCAGGCATCTCTAATTTATATTGTCTATAGACACAGCTTTGACCTAAATAAGTACATATCCTAAAAGTCTCCTTTTCCAGTTTGTACCATGTCACTGATACCTTAATTATAAAATTTTAGGATCCGATATGTGAGAGAGAACAGATTTGGTAGGCCATATAGAAATTTAACATATGGCTTTATAAATACTTTTAACACAGATGTCCTTTGTGTTCTTAGAACATATTGCCTGTTTGTTGTAACATTTGTGTGTGTGTATGTGTGTGTGTGTTTCTTTAGACATTTTATCTTGACTTTTTATTTTTAAAAATTCTATTCAATTTTCCCTAGCTCTGGATATAAATGTCATGATTACATTACTCTTTACCTTTGGCGTTGCCAATGCAAAACATATATGTAACTATAAATTATCTCCCTAAACTTATGCTTGTTCTGGTGTTCAATGCAATCTCACCTTCGCCCTATGGCAAGCTATAATAAAAGTTAACATATATCGAGTGTCTACCATATGCCAGGCACTGTTCTAAGTACCTGACATAAATTATCTCATTTAATTCTCAAGGACTACTCTGAATTATTATCTCCTTCCTCCAAATAAAAAAATCTGAGCCCTAAAAGGTTAAATAACTTTGATCATCCCTACTAAAAGCAACAGAACAGGAATGCAAACAGACCTCTGATTCTCCATTAAAGGGTTTCTAACATTTCCACTACGACATTATAAAAGGTACAATTCTTTAATTTTTTAGCTCTCTTCTTCATAGACATTATTTTAATTTCTAAAAAAATCATGTTTCCATGTATCTTTCCAATATGGGTGTTCTATATGTAATTTAGAGATGATGTTAATTTTAATATCTCTCGAGTTGATCAAAGGAGAGATGGCTGATTTCACACTGCAGGGCATAAGGGCAGGGCTACACAGTCTCAAAACAGAGTTGGTTGGCCTTTCTGCTGCTCTGTTGCATTTTAAGCATTTATAAAATTTTTGCTTAACTTTTACTTGAAGTACGATTCATCTATTTCCAATCTTTTCCTTCCTATGGATCTGAAAAAAATCTACTATAAAATCCTGTTTAATTTGATACCTTAATTTTTCTCTTTCTTTAATTTTCTTCTCAGAAGAGAAGGAAACTTAGTCAGGTGAAGAGAGTGCTTTCAGGGGGTTCAGAAGGCTGAGATTTCATTTCTGACTCTGTTAGTGACCTGTTATATGCCCTTGGGTTTAACCTCACTGCACTGGACTTAGTGAAGAGGTGTTTCAGCTTCTCTGCTAACATGCACTCAATGGGCCAGATCCTTCAAATGAGCCAATTGCACTTGGGGATTAAGTTAAGCCATTTGGAGGGGCATTAACCCTTTCTGGTCAATGAATTTTTTATGCATGAGTAGAATAACTTACTAAACAGCACCTACTGTCCTTCATTCTGCACTCCTTCTCCCCCAATTGCCTAACTTACATGGGAAGTATCACACTCGGTCAATAACTAAGTAATACTTGAGAGAAATGCTGAGCAGTGGGGAATAAAAAGAATAGAGAGTAAATGAAACGACCCTCAACAAACAGGTGAACAAACTGTAGAAATCAATGACATGAAAATGGACTGCTTTCTCCTCCTCATTGAATTCAGTAGTTGCCTGTTTGTGTCTTCTTCCCTTTGCTGGCAGCAGCAATCCAGGAGTCAATGTGTCATGGAAGAGACCTACATGGCCACTGCACTGCCTGAGAAAGAGCCTGTTCATTAAATTCTGGGATGGCACCCATTGCCCTCTGGATCAGAGATAAACTCTTGATCGTTGCCTTCAAACCTCTCCATTAGCAGGACTCATTCTACTTATTTGTTCTAATCTTGAGCCTGTCAAGGACATTCTCTCTAGAGTAGAATCACAGTGAGATCCTCCACTGCAGCCTCCATCTTCGCTGAGATGTTCTAGACACATGCCCTGCCTCCCCTCTTGCAGGTTAGCCTGGTTCCTTCTTTGCACATGAAGCACGAGGCTTGCCTCCTCCAAAGCTCCCCACTGTCAGTTCTTCTGGGAGAATCCACTGTGAAGCCAGGGCTCTTGAAAGTAGAAGTGTATTTTCCTTTATCGTGGACGTGGGGTTGTGATTCTATTAGATTTGTATGCTTCTTGAGTACTAGGGCCCTTTTACTAATTGATAATTTAGGTGTCTAGTTTGCGGTCAGAAAACTTGTTGGTAGGCTAGAGAGAGAGAGAGAGAGAGAGAGAAGACTAAATTTCACAATCTGGGGACACAGCAGGGCTCTTATATAGTTTCATAGATATTGTGAACATCCTTTTTCAGTTTGGATTGTGGAACCATATTTACATATCTATTCACATCTTAGGCGTGTGTCCTTATCACAAAATAAAGAAGAGAAATCTCTCTAAATAAAAGCAAATGAGTTAGAAAGAGGAAATTATTCTGTTTTGTTTTTTGTGTTAAACAATTCATTTAAATCTGCAACTGAGACCTGTGGGTTAGGAACAAACAGATGTTTAATAATTTCTGATTCCACTTTATTACAGTATTTCCAGATCGAACTTGAATAAATATACAGTGTGTGACCTTGAACAAATTACCCAATCTCCTTGAGCCTTTGTTTCCTCAGTGTAATCCAGGCATAATACCACACCTAACTCTAGAGTTGGATGAGAATAAGATAAAATAAATCCTATAGCACTATGCTTGGCACATACTATGAACTGAAAAAAAAAATGTTCTGTGGCTCTTTTTCTTCTCTGTTATTCTAGTTTCTAGATGTGCTACCGCACTTAGAATTTTTGAATATTGTTGAGAAGGGTAATAAGCTTGGAAAAATAGAATGGAAACAAATACAGAAAAAATAAAATGAAAACTTCATGAGTGATTAAATAACTCACTTTAAAAGGTAATGAATGGAAGTTTTAATTTAAAATGGGATCTTCTGGCTGACTGCTTAGATGTAGGTCTCTAAAATATCTAAGCAGATATAGAGAAATTAGAAAATTCATAACAAACCTTAAAGCTATAGCTGATTGTGATCTTGTTGCCAGAATCTGAAAGAAATGTCCCATACACTGAGGCTGATGAAGCTGTACCAAAACAAATGATTGACAGTCTTTCTTGGTATAATTTAGAAAAGTAGCAGTCCTGTTTCCTTGGAAGTTGTCAGGAACACCTTTCATCTCTCTCTTTAGACTCTATTTCCTGGTTCAGAAATATAAGGTCAGTGCCAACCAAAACAACTATAAAGGTGCTATTCTTTTTAAAACAGCTAGGGTTCTGGTAGACTGTATCCTGGCAATGGTAGTATCTAGAATAAAATGCTAGGAAGAGAAAAAAAATGATATAGAGCTACAATGGGTCTTGGGACAGAATATATACTAACGATTACACTTAATGTGTCCTCCATCTGTACAGAGTGTTGGCCAACAGGAGTTTAGTAGTTTATATCAGGTCACTATAACTTCCACGAACTGAATATATTGCAGCCGGCAGAAGTTGTGGTGAACTTCATGTACCTCAAAGCACTGACAACGTCCAGATCAGAGGAAGGCAGAATGTTTGAATTCCTTAGATGTGGGGCACAGGGTAATACATACAACACAATGGCTCATGATAAACATCGGATTTGGATACATCTCCGTACCACTGAAATGAATAAAGAGAAAACAACAGTGTAAGGGGGAAGGAGGGGTTGAAGGCCACAATGCCATGCAGATCCAGAGCAAATCCTAAAATAAATAAATAAATAAATAACCATGTTCACAGAATTTTATAAATTTTATAAAACTGTTTGACATCATTTTTTTAAAAGATTGTATTTATTTATTCGTGATAAACACACAGAGAGAGAGAGAGAGAGAGAGAGAGGCAGAGACACAGGCAGAGGGAGAAGCAGGCTCCAGGCTGGGAACCCGACATAGGACTCGATCCCGAGTCTCCAGGACCACACCCCGGGCTGTAAGCAGCACTAAACTGCTAAGCCACCCAGGGATCCCCCTGTTTGACATCTTTAATTGCAGTCACAGATAGCATCCACTGCCCTCAAGGATCAAAGATGAACTCCATACCATTGTTATCAAAGCTCACCATTCGTAGAAACTCACTAACCAAGCAACAATTGTGAAACCCCTTTATGAAGTAGGAAACAGCATCTATAAGAAAAGGAAAGGATGAGATGAATTCACAATGGAATGAATTGAAGAGGGAGTTGGACATCACCAGAAAGTATAGTAACGCTGGAAAATACCTAGCTAGGTTAGGCCACAGAAATTCATTTTATAATCTATGCAGACGATTAATTTTCAGATGGTGGTTTTATTCATTCATTCATTAAACAAATATTTATTGAGTGCTTACTCTGCCAGAGACTTACAAGCTGTGAGCAAGATACAGCAGTAAACAACAGAGTTTAGGTCTCTAATCTTAAATTAAGTTTAATCCCTAATCTTACAGGGCAGAGAGTAATTCAGACAAAAATTCAAAAAAGAGTTGATAATGAAAAGTACTAGAAGAATTAAAGTAAATTGTATAATAGAAAATAAATGAGTAACCATTCTGAGCATTGAGTGGCTAAAGGAGATCTCTCGGAAAAAATAATATAAAACGGAGACACAAATGGCAAAAAGCTAGTCTTTAAGAGGGAAGGAGGGTGGTGATCTCTAGGTGGCTCAGCGCTTTGGTGCCTGCCTTCGGCCCAGGGCGTGATCCTGGAGACCTGGGATTGAATCCCACGTTGGGCTCCCTGCTTGGAGCCTGCTTCTCCCTCTACCTGTGTCTCTGCATCTCTCTCTCTCTCTCTCTCTCTCTCTCTCTGTCTCTCATGAATAAATAAATAAAATCTTAAAAAAAAATAAGAGGGAAGGAGGGAAATTCTAAGACAAAAATGTTTTAGTGCCCGAACTCATTTTGTAGGAACAAGTTTGGTGTGTTCAAGGAATAAAGAGACTAGTATGGCTGAATCCTAGTAGATTAAGACATTGGGTTAAAATATAATTGGAGCTGAAGTCAGAGCATGCTGATGATCTCTGTAAGTCAGTAAAGTCACTGTGATACAATTCTAAATGTGCGAGAAGATATTAGAGATCTTATTAAGTGAGTAAATCTGGGTATTAGCTTGATTTCCTCAGAAAGCAGAATCTGAAACAAAGTTTAAATGTGTTTTTTTGGGGGGAGAGTTTGATCTCAGGGAGCAGGTAGGTAGAACATGAGAGCAATTTGAAGAACAAGGTAGAATGCAGCCATTTGGAAATTTTATTTTATTTATCATTTTTAAAAGATTTTTACGTATTTGTTGTGTGTGGGGGGAGAGAGAATGAGCAGAAGGAGAGGAAGAGAGAGAGAGAATCCCAAGAAGACTCCCCACTGAGCACAGAGCCTGATGTAGGGCTCCATCCCAGGACCCTGAGGTCATGATCTGAGCCAAAGTCAGATGCTTAACCAACTGAACCACCCAGATGCTCCTCCACTTAGACATTTTAAAACACTAATGATAACAAGTAACAAGCTAGTAAAAGAAGAAATTACTAGCACAATTACAGAACAATTTATAAAATAAGGAAAATAAAACTAATACTTGCATAAGGTGAAATGAAACTAAAACTCTGCACATAGAGAAATTTCTAGTGCTAGATGCTTCTATTTAAGAATGAAATTAAAGGGATCCCTGGGTGGCGCAGCGGTTTGGCGCCTGCCTTTGGCCCGGGGCGCGATCCTGGAGACCCGGGATCGAATCCCATGTCGGGCTCCTGGTGCATGGAGCCTGCTTCTCCCTCTGCCTATGTCTCTGCTTCTCTCTCTCTCACTGTGTGCCTATCATAAATAAATAAAATTTAAAAAAAATTTAAAAAAAATGAAATTAAATTATTCAACATAAGAAGCCATTAGGGAAGCCCTCAGGAAAATAGCACTAAAGAAAATAGGCTTTGAAAAAAGAAATAAGGAACAAGTGGAAAATCAGAACTTTTCAAATCCAAGATCGGGTTCTTCTAAAACAAAAATAAACAACATGGCAAACACAAGTGGCATGCCTCAGGAGGGCCTGGAAGCTCCTTGTTTTCTTCTTATACCTTGCCTTATGCATCTCTTCCATCTTGCTGTTCTTGAGTTATATCTTTTTATAATAAAATGGTAATCTAGTAAGTAAAACATTTCTCTGAGTTCTGCAAGCTATTCTAGCAAATTAATCAAACCCAAGGAAGAAGTTTTAGAAACATCTTATTCGTAGCTGGTTGGTCAGAGTACTGGTAACAATCTGGGCTTACCACTGGCATCTGAAATGATTGTGGAGTTGACAGTTAATCTTGTAGAACTGAATCCTTACCCTGTAGCCAGTCTACCAATAAAAAAAATTTTTAACTTCTGATCAAGGACATTATAGGCTATATTCTGCGCAGAAAATAAACTTTATAATTAGTTCAGCCAAGTTACTAAACAAACAAAACAAAAACAAAAAAACAAACAAACAAACAAGCAAACAACAATTCCTTGGAGGATCAGTACCCAGTCACTACAATATATTATCCAAAATGTATAGTTTCCAGAAAAATTTATGAAACATGAAAAGGAGCAGGAAACATGACCCACATATAGGGGGAACAGCAAGCAATATAAACTGCTTTTGAAAGGTCCTTGACTTAGCAGACAAAGTTATTAAAGCAGAAACTATAGATATATTCAAAGAACTAAAGAAAATCTCATTTAAAGAACTATAGAAAAGAAGATGACAATGTCTCATAAAATTAAAAATATCAGTAAAAATATAGAAATTATTGAAAAGAACCAAATAGAAATTCGGAATTGGAAAATACAACAATAGAAATGAAAAATACAATGTAAATTCTCAGAAATATGTTTAAGCTTGTGGGAAAAAAAGGAGTTGGCCAACTTAAAGGTAGAATAATAGAGATTATGTATCAGAAGAACACAGAGAAAAAAAGAATAAATAAAACAAAGTAGAGTCTCTCAGAAGAATACAAGACTACATTAACTGTACCAACATATTTGTAATGTGAGTATTAGAGGAAAGAAAGGCACAGAAAAAAATATTTAAAGACATGATGTCTAAGAACTCCTCAAATTTGATGAAAGACATTAACCTACATACCAACACCTAAAAGGATTCCAAGTAGGATGAACACAAAGATATCCACACACAGTCACACCCCAGTCAAAATGTTGAAGCCAAACACAAAGAGAAAATATTGAAAGTTACAGGAGGTAAATGAATCATCATATACAACAGAACTCCAATAATATTAACAGTTGAATTCTTATCAGAAACAGTAGATAGCAGGATTAGGGTGACATATTCGAAGTGCTGAAGGTAAAAAATTGTCAATTGAGAATTTTATAGCCAGTAGAGCTACCTTTCAAAAATGAAGGAGAAATTTATTTTTCCTTCATGAAAAGATATTCTCAGATAAACAAAAAGAGAGAGAGAGAGTTTGGCACTGGCAGAATGACTTACAAGAAGGATTAAAGAAAGTTATGCAAGCATGAAGCAAGTGATATCTGACAGTAATTTGAAACTATGTTAAAGAAAAGAGAGAGAGCAACATAAAAGTAATTATGCAGATAATATACAATGGTGGCATAGTTTCATATATTTTTATTAATCTTACTTGACTGACTTAGGAAGCAATTGCATAAAGCATTAGGTATATAACGGTATTGTTTGGCATTATAGAAATGTAATATAACACAAATGGGTGATTGGGAGCAAAGCTGTAAAGAAATAACAGTAAAGAAATAACACACAGTAACTTGAATCCACAGGTAGAATAGAAAAGAATTAGAAAATATAAATAAGAAGTTTAATATGGCAAAGTCTGTAAATATACATTTGTTTTCATTTCCCTTCAGCTTCTTTCAAAGGGAATATACTGTTGAGTTTGTAACATATAGACATAAATAATGGTAATACCACAAAAAATTGATGTGGGGATAGAGCTATATAGTAGTAAAATACCTATATTGTACTGAACATAATTCAATATAAACTGAAATAGATTGGTATGACTTAGAAAGTATATTGTAAACCACAGAGTATTCACTAAGTAAATAACTCAAATAGAATTTTAAAAAATTACAGAAATTAAAATGTTATACAACAAACCTATGCACTTAGTACAAACAAAATAATGAGGAGGGTGACAAGAAAAATCATGGGATACATAGAAAACCAAAAGCAAAATTGCAGCTTTAAACCTAACTATAATAAATAATGACATTAAATTTGAACAGATTATTTAAGTAATCCTTTGCCTATTTTGAAAGATTGGATAAGAAAAAGATCCAACTATATCTGGTTTACGGGGGACACATTTTAGATTCAAACATACAAAGGAATGGAAAAAGTTACATTATGCAAATAACTATAAATGAGCTAGATTGTCTGCATTAATATCAAAGAGATTTTAAAACAAAAAGTATGTTTTCTATAAGAGGAGGAAACACTTCTCAACTCATTTTATGAAGCCAATATTATTACTCTGAAGCAAAAACTACAAAAAACATCCTAAGAAAATTACTTACTAATATTTCTTATGAACGCACATGCAAAACTCCTTTTGCAATATGCAAGCAAATTGAATTTAACAACATATAAAAAGGGTAGTATAACATGACCAAATATGTTTTATGTCAGAAATATGGAATTATTTAATAGCTGAAAATCAAGTAATATAATATGCCACATTAATAGAATAATGGATAAAACTCATATTATTATTACAATAGATGTTGAAAGAGCATTTGACAACATCTAATAGTCTTTCATGATAAAAGTAATCAAATTAGAAATAGAAGGGAACGTTTTCAACCTAATAAATGATATCTGTGAAAAACCTAAAGATCTCATCATATTGTTGATGAAAGATTTCTTACAAAGATAAAAAAAGTAAGATAAGGGTGTGTGCTCTTGTTACTTTTATTTGATATTGTACTGGAGATTCTAACCAGGACATTTAGAGGAAAAAAGCAAAATGAATCAAAGCAAAAGAAAAGGACAAGGAAAAAGAAAATTCATCCAGATCAAAAAAGAAGATGTAAAACTATTTCTGTTTGCATGTGAAACAAACCAGCATATATAAAATCCTATTAAAACCACTAAAATGCTACTAGAATTGATAAATCAATTGAGCAAGATGTAGAATACAAGAAAAAGCACAAAAACCAATTATATTTCTACCTACAAGTAATTACATTCTGAAAATTAAAGATAATTTCAGTTACAATAAAATAAAATAATTAAATATGCATTTTAAAAAAGAAGGACAAAACTTGTACTCAGAAAAAATTTAAACCTTGCGGAAAAAATTAAGGAAGATCTAAATGAATGAAAAGATATTCCATGTTCATAGGTTGGAGGACTTGATATTAACATGGCAATATTCCCCAAATTGATCTATGAATTTATAAATGTGATCCGTATCAAAATGCCAGATTTCTTTTTTATACAAATTGACAAGCTGATCCTAAAATAAACAGGTTACGATAAAGCATCAGAAATAACTTATTTTACCTCAGTTTTTCCCCAAACATTTGGAGAATTGATCATCTCCATGCTATAACAAGTTGCTCCATATGTAGGAATATGTTTACATATTCCACACCTATTATGTGCCATATAATTTAAGTACTAATACTTAACCATATTTAGGGGCGCCTGGCTGGCTCAGTCGGTTAAGTGTCTGACTTTGGCTCAGGTCATGATTTTGGGGTCCTAGGATGCAGCCCCATGTCAGGCTCCCTGCTCAGTGGGGGTATCTGCTTCTCCCTCTCCCTCTTCCTCTGCCCCTTCCCACTCCTGCGTATATGCTGATAGGCTCGCGCTTTCTCTGTCTCAAATAAGAAAATAAAATCTTAAAAAAAAATACTTAGCCATGTTTAAAAAAATTATTTATTTATAAAAATAGATGTTGAAATCATAAAAGAAACATTAGAAAGGAAATTCAACATTATATTGAAAGGATACTCCTACACAAGGAGATATTTTTCAGAACTGCAGAATTGCTTAATATATATTTATAATGTATCAATATTGTATGACAAATTAATGTTATCATTGTAAAAGGGAAAAAAGCAAAGCATTATTTGAATATGACATTTGACCGAAATTGCCACACTTCTGGGGACAAAAGAGGTCTTAGCAAAGCAATATAAAGTCACTTCTTAATATGAGAAACTATATATGACAGCAGATAGAAAATATTTTTTGGAGCGTGAGACTCTAGAGTCAAATTTACTGAAGTAATTAGAATTATAATAAAGATATTTTGGTCCTAATTAACCTACTTTGTCCCAGAAATGTTTATCTGTATTATAAGATACTAAACGGGAATAAGATACATAGGCATAACGAGATCAAATTATCACTGTTTGTAAAAAAAAAAAAAAAGTATGTACAGATTTTTAAAAATTCAATGTAGAGGGCATATGCAGCAATCACTAATTTTTACACATGTGTATATATTCTATTAAAATAATGACTCAATGATAAATAGACAGTAGGATTTTTTTTAGCTAACTTTTATTTAACCAACTAACTAGATTAACCCAACACTACTATTCCCTCCAAAAAATGAGTCACTGAATTGCACTACACACAGAATGCTTGACACTGTTGGGCTCACTACTTGTTGAACTGTTTGCTTACCAAGAGTGAGTTACATTAATATTCAAAGATCTCTTTATGCTGTTTGAGGATATTGTTCTAATTAAATAATTTGATTAAATTTTATATAAACTGATGAATTCGAGTGTGAAAAGTAAGTGCTATTCTGCAAAAACAAAACTGATGACTTGGGAAGATTGAATGTGAGTCTCTAAAAACATTTTGCTATTGCATAACACTCAGGTGATACAATATGTAAAATTTTAAAATAATTCACACTCAAATGGTACACATCTTTAAGTTTTCATATCACTTTTAAGAAACCAGTACTTGAGGGGCGCCTGGGTGGCTCAGTCAGTTAAGCATCCAACTCTTGATTTCTGCTCAGGTCATGATCTCAGAGTCCTGAGATGGAGCCCTGCGGTTCTCTGTGCTGAGTGTGGAGCCTGCTTACGATTCTCTCCCCCCCTTTCCCTCTGTCCTACCCCCTTTTTTCCTCTCTCTCAAATAAATAAACAAATCCTTAAGAAAGGTGAAACCAATTATAGGAAATTATAGGAAAGATTATATGAAAATCCTTTCAAAGTTGAGCATAGAAAAATTTTGGTCGCATAATATATTTTCAAAGGCTTATGCTTTTGTCTTTGTTTTCAGTGACAATAAATTGTTTTAGCTATGTCTGGGTCATTTTATGATTCTCACTCTTCCTGACTTTTTTAATGATCACACAGAATCCTGATCATTCCTCAGCAGCATCCTATATGTTCAATAACAATAATGTCTTAATGCTGTGTATAACTAGGGTGCCATGATGGAAACCTAAGGGAGATAGGATATTTGAAGAAGAACCAAAGTCATGTTTGTCTACCTGACAGTGGAGAAATGGAGATTCAAAATAAAAAAGGAAGAATAGTTACAGGAAAAGAAGAAAGAGCAATATTTTTTTGCACATCTGAATGTGTGGATGGAAGAATGTAAATGTGCCAAATATTAAGAGTATTGTAAAACAGTGGGATTTTGATTCATGTTTATTTTCTTCTACAATTAGCATGCATGACTTTTACACAGAGAACAAAAAGAACAATGTATTATCAAAGAATGTAATAATTCAATTAGGAACGTAAACTCCACTGACCTGAAATTTATAGCTGTGTTTTAAAGTTAAAGCCATATGGAAATATACATTTCAAATAATTTTTGCATTTCTAACATGAGAAGGAACAGCCATGTGTTCCTGCTGTGACTGTTTGTGAGTCCCTGTGCAGAAGGCATAAGGGGTAGAGGTTAGGAGGTTAAGAGATATGAGGAGAGAGAAGACAACAGCTAATCTAGAAATCAGCTGCCCAATAAGAGAAAGTGGGCGTGGCCCCTCCAAGAGAGGGAGAAGGGCTAGTTTTTCCATTTCAGAATGTTGGCTCATTAATAAGAGTTAGTCCTTGGCCCATATGCATTCCCAGAAGATAGAATATGCCTTTCTGCTTAAATTCATGTAGGCTACCCAGAAACTAGTGAATTCCTGTAATTTTTATTAAAATTTTCATACAAGCAAGCAATCATTCTGAAACTCTAGTTCCTGGTAATGATCTCCATGGATGTTATCTAAATAACATTTGTACTCAAAGCCAGAAGATGAAAGAAATGGGGAAGACATTTTCTTAAAGATAGATTTTTATTAAAACGCTTATTTTTTTCTTTATTCATTCACATTGGGTATTACAGCACCATTAGTAAATTGTTATTTTTATGAGTCTGTTTCACTCAGGAAATTTCTTAATTCATTACATTTTATTAGATCAGCAGTAATGAACCAAAAACAATATCATTTATTTTTATTACTACTGTAGGTTAAATCACAATGATTTATATAGCCAGATTGAAGCAATGACTGTGTAATTACTCTGTTATTGTCAACGATATATTTTTCTTAAATAAGACACTTTAACCACATGTAAAGTCGACAAATATAGAAACTTGGAGTGAAAAAAAAAAAAAAACTAGCCACCCAGCCACCATTTTGTATATAAGGCATGATGTGGATCCATTCTGGATGGTGGACATGGATAATATAAGGAAACAGGAAAAGCAGTGGTGTTAATGAGGTGACAGTGATGGGTCTCATTGTCAGGATTTGTGGTTTAGGATGGTAATCATTGTATCATAAATTCAAGGGGCTCATTCCCTCAGTTTAAACCAAATGTGGCCATTCCAAATAGATAATTGTCTTCATTTTCCTTCTCTTTCTGTGTAAAAAATGATTTTCTAAGCATTTATGACCATTTTCCTTTAATGTCTTACAGATCTGATAGTCATAGCCTGTTAGTCAATGTTCCTTCAGGGCAATCTCCTGAAGCCTTATGTCATTTCCATTACTCCTATCTTCAGTAGAAATAGAGAATCACTATTCTGACACCTATATTGTAATCTGTAAACCATGTAAAGATCTATCAATTTTTTTCTCTTTCTTAGTAAAAGTCCTCAATCCAAATACCAGATTTCAGTAAATTAGTGTTAATAAATCAAGCCAACAAGTTTTGGGTTTTTTTAGTAATGTATTAGTATTTGCTGCTATCATGAAAGAATCACCTTCAAAATATCTAGAGGAAAAACAATTGTGGGTCTACCATCCATTATCCATAACCTTGTATCCGAAAACACCAAAAGCCAAAAAATTAACTCATTTGGCAGGAGAACTTGTCATGTGGCTATTTATAGTCTTTATTCTACTCAGTGTGATTATCCAACTATTTTGTTGCAGTTATATTAATGTGCTTGATTACAGAGTGTTGTCCTGGAATCCATTATGAGTGTTCCCTAATATGTAGTGGATGCACCATATTACTTTCCAAATTGAAAAAAAAAAATCTTTATTCGGAAACACATCTGGTCCAAGAGTTTTGGACAAAGGGCTGTGAATTTGGTTTGGAAAAGTGAAATGAGGTCTCTTAAGTAATTCTAATTCAATCAATACTATTCCCTTGGTTTCACTAATTTTCAAATATTTCATTATACAGTCTCCTCTACTCTACCTAATGGTTAATTCAAAAGTGTAGTGAGCAATACAAAGTCGGGTAGTTATGCTTCTTGTTACCGATATTGAGATACTGAGGATGATATTGACACTCCACATGTAGAGGATACAGCAGATGGTTTTATGGTAAGCAACCTGAATAACAAAAGATTAGAAATATCTTGTCAAACAATTTTGGAGATACTGAGGTCAGCTTAGAAAACCAAAAGGGAAATGAATGTTTTACGTGTAGAAATTCATCTGACCACACAGCTTTCTAAAACATGAAGAAAGCATATAATCAGGTTCTTGTTGGATTATCAACTGCCATCATGGTCCCAGAATACTCTAACCTCATTCTGGTTTCTCATCTGCTTTTGGCATGGGGCAGTTTCCCCCACAGAGTTATTTATGTTCCGGACTATGAAGAGTTAAGTGATTCCCAAAGTTTGATAAGTCACTGCTCTGTCTCTTTATATAGAGGAGTTATAATGTTTTGGAAACAGCAGCTATTCTTCAGCATAAACTAAACTGTAACGTAGCCTATGTCATTGCTACTAATTCAGAGCACTCCGAGGGAAAACAAATACAAAAAAGTTCTGGTTCTTTTTCTTTCTTTTCTTTTCATTGTCTCTTCTTCACTTCTGTTTTGCCTGAGCATCCTTAGGGGCAAACAATTTCAGTTTCTCTCTGACAGTGTGAACCGGACAGCAGAAGCTAACAAATATATGCATAGTCACTCCCAACAAACACACAAGAACTCAGACACAAAAGTATGCTCATACAGCTGTGAACCATTCACATTTTGGCAGCGATGGAAGCTCTGCTTAACAAAAAAGGAAACCACAACCTAAGTAATTTTAAAATATTTTGTCATTTCTATACACACGATGTCAGAATATAATTTGGAAGTGTGATCCATTACAAACTCTCTTTATGACTATTACTGAGTGGTAGTTGCTGATAGCAACAGTGTGTTCCATCATTTGTGTCTGTCTCACACTCTGCTCCCTTTCTTTCTCCCTTCTATACGTGTGAGTAAGGGAGCACCTGGGTCTTTTAATTCTTCATTTCTTCCTTTATTTATTTTTGTGTGTCTAAGTCAGTAGTTGTCTTCAGGACTTAATGTCATCAAAGTTAGTTTACTAAAGTAAAAAATGTGTCTGTCTAATAAATTCAAAGACAGAAAGTAGCTCCACGTTTTCAGTATTTCAAAAGAAACCGGTGAAGGGTAGGGAGCAACGATGTTCTTAAAGAAAAGTTGCAATAATATTTAAGTGTTATTTTGGTTGTGTAACATTATTGAAAATGTTTAATTTATGAGCAATTCTTAATTCAATCAAGTACCACAAGTTAATGATCCCAGCATTTACAGTTTTGTCAGCAGACTCTTGAACTTGTTAGACTAATCTGTCTGAAGTGTGGTTTCTTGTCTAATCTTTTTTTTTTTCTTACTTGGACTATAATTTACGGTCTGTCAACTCATGAATTTTGAGGGGTGATACAATCATTATTTGTTGTATTCATTAAGTTCAACAAAAAAAATATTTCCTTTTTTTAAGAGAGTAGAGTCAAAGAGAAAAACCCACTAGAGAAGTGAAAGCCCTAAGCTTTAAAATAGTCTAAAAAAGGACCCATGAACCTCGAGGAATCTTAAGGATTCTTAAGGAATCTTAAGGATTAAGTGAATCCACTACAAAGCAGGAGTTACTAAGAGAAAAAGCATCTCCCAGATGCCCACCTTCTTATTCTCCTGCTTGTACCCCTCTTTGCTTAAAGGTATCATCTTTAGTACATGAGGGAACAGGATCTTTGCTCAGGAGGATTCACCTGTGGAGATAGAGTTTGGCCAGTGCAGGTAATGGTGTTAAATCTAAATGTAATGTTTTATGGTACTTTAGGGATCTCTCATTATTTTCTACTGAAAATACCCCTTATTGAATTAACAAAAGGTTTCATGACTTAATTTGAATCTATGATTGCTGGAATAGAACCTAAAGCCTAAGGGGAATTATTAACAATTTATGAGAAATCTTTAATAGATTGAAAGGGCTAATAGATATAAAAGAAAATTTAAGTTAGAATAAGATAAGCTGATTAGTGTGAATACCAAAGAGCAAAGTTTATAAGATCTGAATTGTATTCCTTGGAAAATTTTATGTTAATAAATTCTCTAAGATGGATAAACAGAATTTCAAAAAGTGAAATTTCACGTTTCTCGCTTTTATCAATTACTTAAAGTGTTAATGGTGTATCTGATAGTTCTTCCCCCCACCGCAAAAATAAATGATGATTTCAAAACACAGAATATAAATGGTCAGTTTGTCTAGAGTGACAGAAAAAAATTAAGGATTGGAAAGAAGGAAAGGCAAAGGGCAAAAAGCTTTATTCAACTGAATCAGCAGAAAGTGAGACTTCTTAAAACTTAAAATCCAGAAAGAGTTTGGTCTAATTTTTCTATTGCTTCTTAAAGTTACAGTTTTCTTTTATCCTGGCCTTAGAATGAGCTAATGGACAGGACCTCCCATTTACTTCAATTCCTTGCCCACACAATTTGCTGCAGAATTACTTTTTCTCACCAAAATCTATCATGTGTTCCTGAAAGAAATAAAAATATTGCCTTATTGGCTGTGGAGAAAGGAAGCAGCATTTTATTACCAAGACAGAGGTCAGCATTTGTGCTCAAGCTTGGTGTCACCATTCAAGTAGCTTCTGATGGAATAGTTCTAACCCTGTTCAGTTGATAGCCCACCTCACAAAAGAAAACATCTTATTTCGGATTCTCCCCATATGAGGAGACAGAGGCTGCTATTAACCCATTAGAAAAGCCTCTGGCACACCTTGGTATTTAAAGAAAAATTTCAAAGTAAACATTGTTTTGTGTAGAGCCAAAAGGCTTAAAAGTGTCCAGTTCTGCATGTCACTGTCCCTCATGTAGGAGGAGATTCCTAACTTAAGTTCATACAAACACCTCTATATTCACGAAATGTGCTTTTGAAAAAGTTTTGTCAAAAATGTAACTGAACATTAAACCCTGATTGTTTTTTTACAGAACTTATTTTACCTTAGTAAGAACACTTAACGTGATACCTACCCTTTTAACAAAATTTTAAGTATACAATACTGTAGTTTTGACTAGAGATACAATAGTTGTACAGCAGACCTCTAGAGCATATTCATCTTGCTTAACTGAAACTATTTCTGTTACTTAGTGACTCCACATTTCCTTCCTCCTCCTCACGGTCCCTAGGTTGTCCCCTAATCCACAACTTGATTCTGTTAATTTACTACATAGGGACCTCATGTAAGTGGAATCACACAGTATTTATCTTTCTGTGGCTTACTTATTTCACTTAGCATAATGTCCTCAAGATTCATCTATGTCATTACGTATCGCAGAGTTTTCTTTTTTCTTTAATACTGAGTAGTATTCCATTGTAGGTATATAACTCATTTTCTTTTTCTGGTCACCTGTCAATGGACATTTGTGTTGTCTCCACATCTTGGCTATTGTGAATAATGCTGCAATGAACATGAAAGTGCTAATATTCCTTTGAGACTCTGACTCCAATCCTTTTGGATAAACACCCAGATATGGGATTGCTGGATAATATAGTTGTTCTATTTTTTTCAATGCAGGACTTGTACTCACGACCGTGAGATCAAGAACTGAGCTGAGATTAAGAGTTGGACGCCTAACAGACTGGGCCATCCAAGTGCCTCTTTTTGTTCTACTTCTAATTGTTCTCTGTACATTCCTCTTAAGGAAGAATCCCACTGCCTTGAGAGTCACAAGGCCCTGAAAGATTGGGCTCAAAATTATTCCTCTACTATCATTTATTATTCCTCACTTTTCCACATTCTAGAAATCTGAATAATCTTGTCTTTTTTTTTTCTATTATTCGAATGTGTAACATTCTCTCTGGCTTCTGAAGCTTTTCAGTGCTGTTCCTAGAAAACTACATTCTTCCCTTTCCATAGGTAAGTCTTATTACAATTTTCAAACTCAGCTTTTCTTTACAAGTCTGGGTTAGGTGCTCCCATTTTGCTGATACTCTTCCATGGGTAGCAGTAACCCTCCTTTATTGTTGTCTTTTTGCATATTTTTAGTCTTCTCACAAGATTCAAACTACCATAAGAGCAAGGACCAAGTTTATTCTGTTTGCTCTCACACACTCGGCACATCGTGGGTGTCTAATAAAATTTGCTCAATGAATGCATCGATGTCTGCTGCCATAGACAGTAACCAAAAAATAAAAAATAAAAAACAAAAAACAAATAGTACTTATTTGAAATAAGCTAAATTTGTGAAAACAGTTTAAATTTTTAGGAGTTTATACTTGGTGGTGGAAGGCATTATTTTTGTGTTCTTTTATTGATAATAATCATATTAATATCAGGGATAATAATAACTACTACTAACTGTTGAGTTTCAATCTTGACTAGATACTGTATTAAGAGCTTTATTATATTACTCTATCCAACCCTTGTAACAACTCAACAAAATGGGTATTAATTTCCCATTTTATAGATGAGAAAACTAAGACTCAGAAGTAACTTATGGAAAGTAACAATAGGCAATGTCAGAATTTGAATCCAGATCTACGTTCAAAGGCTGTCCTAACATCACTAAACTAACAGGCTTATTCAGAGAGATTCAAGGAGAATCTTATACTTTTGGCATCTGCTTAGTTTCTCTTTACCCGTAAAGTATGATAGAGATAATTACATGAGAGAAAATTAACACATATATGAGTGAATCAAAAATACTCTTTCTCTCTGACACTCTGGGCTTAGAACTATACCTAACAAACAGCCTTAAATATAGATATATCTATCTGTTAGAAGTCCTCATACTTGACCTTCTTCACTTACTCACATATTACAATATCCAATTTCCAGATTTTCATGATCTATCATCATTTCTACTTGATGACTCTCAGTACTTTGTTGCAGGGCTTTGGGATATCATCATCTTTACCATAAATATCATTGCGGCCTCACAATAAAAATAATAACCAATAATGTGGGTCATTATTCAATACACATTTTTGTGAGGTAGTGACTATGACCATCACTATTTTCTATTGTCCCATTTGTATTAGTAAGGATGCTGGGGCTTAAAAATTTAAGGTATTAATAAATGACAGAGCAGGGATACGAATCCAGGCTGTCTGATTCCAGAGGTAGCGATCTTTAGGCATCAGTTCTTCTTGCTGGGCAAAAAGTTAAGATATAATTCCTGCTCTGTCTGCCTTCTGTCCCGTTATGCAGTTCAAATAGAGAGGAATTCTCTATTTGTTAAATATAGATATATGGTCTGTTATTTCAGAACATCTTCCTAATGGGAAGATTCGTGCAACATTTCTAAGTACTCCCAGAAACCTCTATGCATAGCCCGAGAGATTTCTTATCTGAGGGTTGAATTCTAAATAACTCTTAATTTAACTGTAATTGCATCAGGAAAGACAAATAAGGTTTTACCCTGTTCCTTTCTACATATTTTTACACAAATACTAAGTAAATAACCGCATAATTGAATACAAACCTTATGTTTCAGATTGGTGGTGTATTTCTAATATTTAACAACACACCCTCCCTGTGAATTAATCACAAAGTTCCTCACATCTGGATTCATTGCCATGATTTGGTGGTAGCTTTTGATCTGACTGAAGAGGGTGTAGGTAATATGTGATAAATTGCTTAGCAAATTAGAAATTAGGACCTTTGACCTGTTGAATTAGGCTAGGGCACCTGTAAATTGAAGAGAGGTAGTTTTCGACATGCAAGGCAAGAAACGAAGTACTCAGTGGCAGGTATAACTTCTTCCTTACTATTATGTCTGGAAATGCAGGTTGTTTCCTTAATGGGCTTTGCTGCTTGGAGATTAGATTCGTGAGACAAAACCTCGAGCTCACTCTTGTTTGGCAGACTTCTTGATATTTACAAAAATATTTCTGGATGCTGCCTTCTAACCAGAGTCATCATTGGTTTAGGAATTTGTCAATCATCTGAATGTCTTGAAGGTTTGGGACTTGTCAGAAAGATGCTGTGGAGAAAACGTAAAATCCTGTCGGCCCACAAATATTATTTGGGTCTGACCAAGTATGAAAAAAAATCATTAAAAAATATTCTGAGGCACCTGAAGACTGCTTGACCATAATCATGAATACCAAGGTTTGGGACTCTATTATAGACTCTTGTTTTGAAATCACTTTTATTACTAAAAATGGAAAACAGTATTATGTGAGAACCTGAATGGAGAAATCGTGGCTTCAAAAATATATTTATATATATTTTTGATATTTTTGATATAGATAACAAACATCTTCATCAATAACAAAGTGCAAGTTGAGGGCAGCTCACAATATAGAGTTTCATAAAATCCTGCAAAAGAAATGAAATTTCCAGATATTTTGTAGATACTGGTGTTCAATGGAGAAAGGAGATGTTCTGGTATAAGTCAGGGGCTAGTGGAGCAAGTTCTCAGCTAATTTGGGGCCATCTCTGGTCTCTAGTAACCATTCTTCTCAGAGAATGTCAATGACGGGACTATGCACAAATGTTCCGTGGAGATCTGGAAACTAAATAGCAACATCTGGGTCCTAGTTTCTTAAGGTAGGATGATCAGCAGTCCTTGGAAAAAGACAGCTTTACATACCACCTTTGATTCTGCAGTCTCGAATTGCTCATCTGTAAAGCACTTTTGTTGACTGAAGGATCTGTGAGTCAGGATGAACAAAGACATATTCACGTTATAGCAGATATGTGGACACACACTTCAGTCTAAGTGTCAAAGCTCGGCGGATATTTTTATAAAAAGGAATCGCACTTGCCAAGAGTGACACTTGAAAACTAGCTTCACTTAGCATGTCTGAGTCTCATGAAGATTACACAGCAGCCAAAACACTGTCTATTGAACGCATTAGAGGAAATAAATAAGCACCTTATCATTCTGTGATTTCACCTTGATTTTCTTCTGATTGACAGAATAAATGTTAAATAACATGGGGGGTCGGTTGGGCGTATGTACCAGCCAATAATTAACCTACAGTTTATTTAGAAAGGGATTTGTTAAAATATGCCCCTATCAATCTAATTACTAATAATTGTTTTAATAGTTTCTGTCTATATGATGGAGGTGGCAGTTACTTGGACATGCCTAAATTTTCCAGCTTTCTGAGTTATGTCTTTCTTTCATTTATAATACAAATTCTTTTTAAAAAAAGATTTATTTTTATTTGAGAGAGAGTGTAGGAGTGCATGCGCAAGCAGGGGATGAGGCGGGAGGGGGGGAGAAAGAGAGAGAGAGAGAGAGAGAGAGAACTCAAGTAGACTCCATACTGAGGGCAGAGCCCGACAAGGGGCTCCATCTCACAACCCGGAGATCATGACCTGAGCCGAAATCAAGAGTTGGACGCTGAACCACCTGAGCCACCTAGGGGCCCCATAATACAAATTCTTAAGTTCTCATCCTATACATACAGAAAACCTGGCCATTACTTCCCATTAATAATTTCGAAAAGCAGGGATTGTCTGAGTCTTAGTTTTCCAGTTACCTCTTGCCCTGATTTCTCATTTCCATATATTCTTGACGTTGCTTGGATCTCACCTCCTGCAGCTGTGCTTCGGCTTCAATCTTCCCCCCATTTAGTGCTCACCCAAAGGATATAGCAGACTCTGCAATTTCCTCTAACGGTTAGAAAAATGATACTGTACAAGGGCGAGAGGTTTCCTCAATGTCTGGATATATTGGAGGAGGTTACCTCAGAGTACAATACCAGAAATGACTGGACACAGAATTCTAGACATTCTTGTTCTTAAAAATTCCTCAGATTTTCCTGCAGAGTTAACTGCTTTCTCTCTGTAGACAACCCTAGGCACCTACACTGCCCCATGCAGCTAGCCTGGTCATCTGTCCTTTTAAACAACCCTGCCAAACATATACTAGACAGTTGACAAAACAAGCAAGATGTAAGAAGAGATAAGGAAACACATTTTTTTCTCTGCTCCCATCCACCCACCCCTCACCCCCAATGTTCACTCAAGCCCTCTCTATGTGCTTGTTCTTGCCTCTTCCCCGAGTAAAATCTGGTAAAGATCTGGAGACTTTTGGTTCCTTTCCTGTCATAAACATCTTTAAATCACACACACACACACACACACACACACACACACACAGAGTCAGACTTAGTTCAGAAATTAGAATGTTCTGTGCTCTTAACAGTCAATACTTTGAAACTTTATTTTAAATTAAAGTTTCTCCCTCAGGCCCGGTTTGGGGTCTGCTGAGGGCCGAACACCTGAAACATCCCCTCTGTTTGGCTCCACACCTCGTTGCCCTCTTCTTCCTCTTCCCCAGTGAAGAGCTCTGGCCCCTTCCGTGCTGCAAGTGGAGAGAGAGAGACAGGAGAGGTGAAGGACAGAGGAATTAGCCTTGACTGGAACCCAGATAACTTGGCACTAGTTTCATCTAGGACAGCAGATATTTTAAATGTGAGTCATTTATTTTCTTTTGCGCTGTATTCATGAGTTCTTTGGAGGATCCTTCAGTTTTGGAGACTTCTGACCTATATCGTTCTTTTAATTCAGGGGAAGAATTCATCTATGGGTCCCTAATTTCCTATAGTCCCTGAGACTCATGGATTCTCTCTCATGAAGTGCTACACTTGGGAAAAGTGCATTTAAGTTGATCTTAAGATCATCTTAAGACAGCTGTCGTCTTGATGCTCACTTGCACCACTAGGAAACACTCAACCATCCATGTATTTCAGATGTTCCCTACAGAACTGCTTCTCCTTGCTACGATCAGAAGCCAGCCAGCCACAAATAATCACCTTAAGGAAAGTTTTTCAGAGGCGAGTCCTGAAACATTTGTTAAGCTCCTTGAAGAATGATCTTGAGACCTTCCTAACATAGCTTAGGGTAAAGGAGAAGTCCCCTCTTACCCACCATGATACAAGAAGTAGAAAGATTGCATAATAACTCTCTTCAAAGAATCACCCCCCACCTTCAATTTCCAGTCTCATTCTTCCATCGGGTCCAGCATTATCTGAATACTGGAGGTGGGGGTTCAGCTAAGCATGGCAGTGTTTGCTCACAACCACCTCCTCTGGAAGCCCTGCCTAAGAATGTAGCTTTTCTTTTTTTAAAGATTTTATTTATTTATGAGAGAGAGAGAGAGAGAGAGAGGCCGAGACACAGGCAGAGGGAGAAACAGGCTCCCTGCAAAGAACCCAACGTGGGACTCGACGTGGGACTCAATCCCAGATTCCGGGATCATTCCCTGAGCCAAAGGCCCATGCTCAACCGCTGAGCCACCCAGGGTCCTGGAATGTAGCTTCTCATCTTGAAATGTTGCATTTACATCTTGTTACATGAAAAACAAAATCTAGTTTTCTAAGAAAGTGCTATAGTCATATTTTGAAATAGTGAAAGGGACTATAAGGGAAAGGAGGGAAGCTGAGTGGGGAAAAATTAAAGAGGAAGACAAACCATGAGAGACTCCTAACTCTGGGAAACAAACAAAAGGCTGCAGAAGAGGAAGTGAGTGGGGGGATGGGGTAACTGGGTGATGAGCACTAAGGAGGGCACTTGATGGGATGAGCACTGGGTGTCATACTATACATTGGCAAATTGAATTTAAATAGAATATATGTTTCCAAAAGAAAAAGAAAAGCTCTCTGACTGTAATAAAGGGCGATTCTGCATTGCCTTCTAAAGACACTGCATCATGCTATGTGCTGCCTTGAATTAAAGTGTAAGTAAAACCAACTAAAATTTCATGGTATCTCCAGAGGCCTCTGATGTACATAGAGAAAAAAAAAAAAGCTTAAGTATAAATATTTTCTGAACTACTTTGGTTTTACTGTTCAGTAAAAAAAAAAAAAAATATCTGTTGGAGGGGCAGAGTGTGGAGGGATTGAAAGTTTTTTTTTTCCCTACATTTAAAAAAAATTTCAGACACAATGATGTCTATCAGAAATAAAAATTAGATGCAAAATCTATAAACTTGGAATCGCAATAATATTATCCTCTTAAGATATTTGTTAGGATGTAAATAGTATCTCATTAAGTAGTGAGTACCTATTAAGTGCTAGGAATTATTATCATTATCATTATTAAAGTGAATGTCATTATTGCTGGTCTTCACATCTGTATCCCGAGAATCCAGAACAGTGTTCAAAGTGTGATAGGATATGACAGTTGTTGAATAAATGAATGAATGAATGAATGAATGAATAAATAAATGAATGAATCCTACTTTGCAGAGTAGGATTGCTGTCCCAAGCATTCAAACAACTATTCTAGAGGGCATATTTTTTATTCAAATATTTCTAGATTGTGCTTTTTGGAGGTAAGAATTATCTTTCTTCTTCATTGCTGTAGTTTCCATGCCTGACATATGGTGTTCTATGCACTAATGCTCAATATATAAACATTTTGAATAAATAAGACACATTTTTAGACATTTCATATTTAAAATCAGATTTGGACTTTTGCAGAAAAGAGTAAGTTAACACTAGAATCATGGTTATTGGAAATTTTTTCAGCTCTTGCTACTATTTTTAAAAATTGTGAAATGATCAAACCTACCAAAATATTAAAATTTTATGAAACTAAAATTAACTACATATACAAATGAAGCTCCTTATGGCTGCCTCCTCAAATTCATGCTCTTCTATTTCCAGAGGAAAACTAACTTAAAGTTAGTTGTTTATTATGCATAAATTAATAAACAATATACAGTGTCTTTTATGTTTTTAAGAATTATACAGTTGCAATCATTGTGTATGCATATATTTCTGCAACTTGTTTTTTTAAGATTACATTTTTGAGCTTTAATTAAAATGATGCATGAGGTATTCCATGTCAACTGCAGTGTAATATCCCATTCAATAAATACAAGGCAGAAAATTTTTTATTTGTTTTCCTTTTGATGTATATTTGAACTATTAACACATTTGGCTTTTATTGTCAATTCTGCAACAAGCATGCATTAAATGTTCCCATATATACTCCAGCTTCTCTATGGTATAGGCTGAGAGATGAAAACACTAAATCAGCAACCCCAGTGGATAGCTTCCAAAGGTCTCTACACCAGCTGACTCTATATTTTGAAAAGCAGTAAATAAATTAGGTCTTTTGCCCCCAAATCCTCTTCAATAGATTATATTGTTGAATTTTAAAATTTTCACCTGAGATGAATGTGTTTTATTGTAACTATCGTGATTTTGTTATATTACTGTCTTGTGAGTTTATGTGCATTTCCCCATTAAGTAATGAGATTAATCAATGACCTGATTTTTAATAGGATAATTCAGTATTTTTATAAGATTTTCGACATATCTATCATATAACTGTGTTTACTATTCCTTTGATTTCATTCCTTTTTTATATTTCTTGTTGAATTAACAGATTTTCATAATCCTCTCTTTTTTATTCACTTTGGAAGTGAATTTATTCACATTTAGAAGTCCTACATGAGATTCCATTTATTTTTTCTTAAATTTTAACATACATCTCAACTTTAACCTTTCTCAAGAAAGAAAAAAAGTGACTTAGTATATCTATTCTTCTTCTGGATACAACACAGAACTCAACAGACTTTATTGAGTACTCAACAGCCTAATCTTGGTCTAATATTTCAAAAGTTAATTTTCTCTCTCAAACTTATGCAATGTTAAGTTTACCAATATTTTATGAATCTCTATTTACTGAGATAAACTGTAAAGTGATATGACATGAGGCATGGTTACAGGCAAAGATGAAAAACTGAGAACAGTAATGCCATCCTCTCCAGCTGGTATCAGCTATTTTACCTCAGCACATAGAAGCGATTGCTCCTTCATCTTCCGTCATCTGTTGTAGCTGGTGACACACATGTTATAGTCTAATCATTATTGCTATTTGGATTATCGCTCTTTTCTTCTCGATGGTTTTTAAGGTTTTCCCCCTGATCATCCTTCTGCAGATTAACTACATACAACATTTCTAAATGTAAAGTCATGTTATTCAGCTGGCTTGGTATTCATGGTATATTCCCAATGTGACTTTTTTTTCATTGCTGGAAAATTATTATAAATACAGCTTCAAAAATGCAACTGTATTGTTTCTTGCAGTCTCATGTAGAATTCCATTGGCATTATTAGGTATCAGTAGGAGCTTTTCAGTTTCTGTTTTGTATTTCAACTGCTCTTTCTGTCTCGTACTCTCAGGCTAGGTTCTGCATAAATATCTTAGGAGAATATTTTATTTCACTAATTTTCTTTTCACCTGTGTCGGGTCACAGTATATACCTGCTAGTGATTGCCCTACCCCCACCCCCACCCCATGACTATAATTCTTATTTTCAAGACTTTGAATTGGTTCATTTTCTCACCAGGTACTACACCATGTCTGCCTTTTTTGTTACTTAATTTCTTGCTCTTTTAAAAATTAAACTTGTTTCCTTCATCTCTCAGGGCAAATTAATCATATTTACATTAAAGTATTTTTCAGCTCCATAAATATATTATCTTTTCCAGCAATGCTTTCCCAACATTAATGTGTATGTGAGTTGTCTGATAGTTGTGTTAAAATGTGGATTTTTGATTTAGCAGGTCTCAGGTGAGGCCTGAGACTCTTGCATTTCTGGAAAGCTCCCAGGTGATGTTGATGTTACTGGTGTAAGGGTCAAAGTCCCAGAGCTTATGATCTACTGTTTGCTATCTTTTATTGTCTTTTTAACTTCAGATGCCTTCCTTTTTGGGGATATTTGTCTCTAGTCTCTCCCCCCAACCGGCCCCCACTAATAGTGGAAACTATTTAGTTAATTTTGATCACTTGTTTTCTCCCTCAAGCAACAAGTTGCCTGCCTCCCTTTCTAGTGGGTTTATGGGTTTATGACTCAGCCCCTACACAGCTCCCGGGGCTCCTGGCCCAGAACCAAATCTTTTAATGGTGACTCATCCTCCTGCTATGTGGAAATATCAAGGATATGTCAGACATGTTCAAGGAGGCCATGTACAACTTGGCTCATTCCCTGTCTTGAGGCCACATCCTTGTTTGACCTCTCCTCAACTGGTTAGTAGCAACAGTTCTTTTTTTCACCCCCAGCCTTATTTCATGAGTAGAGGTTTGGAGCTCCTACCTAAGCCCCTGGTTTCAAGCAGTTTGATCAAGTCCCATTTTCTGTCCCACTGCCTTACACAGAACACTTTGAATCTGCTTTATTACCAAGTAGCTAAACTCATGGGCTCAGTAGGCCTCTGTCTTCAATTCCCCTCACCAATTTGAATTTGTGTTCCATTGTCTCCACAGAAATGTTTGTCTTCTTTTTAAACACAGATTTTACCTATTATTGTTATATATCTAAGCAGAGATGATGGATCAAAATGTGAATATACTCAGACATCTCAACCCGATATCATTTCTGCATTTTTTAGCTGGCTCAGAGTATCTTTGGAATGAAATTCAAGCATAGACCTTTTTAAAAGAAAAGTAATCATTGTTGGTAATAATAAGTTCGTACCATCCTTTTAATATATCACTTTACCGAATTCAGTATAAAAGTTTTGTTTTAGAAAGAGCATTTTTCAAAATGAAGTACAATACCTGTGTGTGAAAAATGCTCCAGAAATCATTTTAAAAGTGTTCTGAAGAGATATCACATATAAAAATGTAACTTCTCCAATAACTTAAACAAAAATAAGGTGTATTTTTGTGTATATATATATACACACGCACACACAAATATATATGTGTATATATGTATATATATATATTTGGTAACACTTAAATTTATATCTGCTAAAGCCACAACTGAACACTAATTCATATATTTAGTGTCTGCCTATGTATCTACAATGAGTCTGAATAATTCAGTCTGCAAATCCCTCCGTGGTATTAAATTCATAATGTTGAAAGGGACCCTTATATGGTACAACTGCTTTCTTACAGGGCTGTCTAATAAACAACTTCAGAAAAATAATTTAGCTGAAGCTTTCTTTCAGAAATATCAAAACAGGTTCCTGTAAGTTACTTTTGTAACATATCCCAGGGACTTTTATGGCTAATGGCAGGGGAGCCAAGTGGAATATTCTCACAGCAGGGGTGAAGGATTCCAGCCCAACCCTAATTCTGCCCCTAATAAAGAAGGTTGTAAAGGCAACTCCTTCTGGTTCTTTATGCCTCAGTTTCCCCCTACAGAAAACACAGAGACTTTTGCTTGCTCCAGCAGATCGTCATGAGGCTGAAATGAGGTGCCTGGCATAAATAACTTGTTTAGAAAGTTAAATAAGAAATACGGTAAATAGAAAGACAGTGAAATCAGATTAGCTATTTATACTGCCACACGTTTGAGACCATGGCTACCTCACTGCTGTTCAGAAGACACAGTAAAGGACTGAGTTCCTTTGGTGGTAAAATCTAGTTGTATGGCCGGATGGCACAAACAAAATACACTTCCTTTAATGCGGTGTGGCTTTCTGGGAGGCCTGGGCTAAACAGTCTCTTACCCTGCTCCTTCCTCCTGCCATTCTTCTTTTTCTTTTACAACATCCTTCTTACCTTTTGGTGAGTGGGTCATAAGCTCAGAAGGAAGTGGGAAGCTAACACGTGTTTCAGCAATTAGCAGCCTCAAAACTCAAGCTGTTTTTGGCAATATTGTAAAAAGATGATTTCAGCACCTTTCATCCCCAGCTTGTTTGATAATTCACATTCCCATGTCCTTGGACTTGGAAAGCTCTCCAGTGCTAGAGGCACATTCTGAAGTTGGTGAGGAAAGTGTAAGCAGCTTGAAGATGCTAAATAGGGACATTTGCTACATCTGAACTAGATACACTGAGTCAGTGGGGTTTTGTGCGCGGCCTGTTCTCTCTATTTTTAAATGTGATTGTACTCAGAGCTATTCTGAACATTTTAGTTAACTCCCTGCCATCCACCTACCTATCTTATTATTAGCTACTCTTTCCAGAAATATTTTTAAAGAAGTTAAAAAAGAGATGAAACAAAATGTCTTCCAAACTGCTTCTACTTCTGGCTTCAGAGGAGCGAGCAGACTCTTAGCAGCTTTTGTATCTCATGTCTTGGAGGCAGGGACAACGGAAAGCCAAAAAGAGTCTAGGGAATTTGGTCTGGCATGGAAAGTTCTTTATATTTTAAGTCACTGAACAGACTCAGACACAGGTGACAAGTTTTCTTTCGGGAAGAATGAATGTTGTCCTTCCCCAGTGAAAATCTGAACGACATTATCATAAGCATCTACTACTAACCATAATTACAAAAAGGGTTAATTGAAATTGGGAGTAACCATTTTTCCTCCACTCCATCAATTCACAAACAAATGTTCCTTGACCAAGTCAAGTTGTAAGTCTTGTTTGTCTCCAAACTGGGTCTAGATAAAGAGTCAATAAAACAACCAAAAGCCTCGTAGGGGGTCTATGGGAAACCAGTATGAACATAATGCCAGGAATTTATATCCTTGATTTGGGCTACTCAGATTCTCTTTCTTCATTTCTTCTCTTTGGCTGCTTCTTCTGAGAACTGGTGTAAAGATTTCTAATTCTAAAATTACTTTGCCAAAAGATGCTAAAGAAAATTTAAAAAATAGGAGTCTTTGGTCCGTAATCTATTTTTGTACATGCTTAACATATCTGAGTAAGAATAGGATATACATTTGGTTGGAGGGTGGCAAAAACTTCTAAATCAGGAGATTAAGGTTGTGGTCCTAACTCTGGTCATTCACAGTAATACAAGAAATGAGACTGTCAGTGGAGGATACATGTCAAAATAGCTTTACAACCGCATATTGCTGTTAGACTACTAGATCCCACTGCTAGATCCTCTGAATCCCAGTCCTGAAGAATGGAGCTCAGTCAACATTTCGAAAAGTTCCCATAGGGGATTCTGATGTGTGCCCCTCACTGAGAGACACCAGGCCAGCTGATCTTCACATTTCCTAGGTACTTTGAGTCTCTAGGTATGGGGACTCTAGCAAGTTGTTCCAAAGAACCAAACAAGAGCAATACCATGTTTAAGATATGTAATATATTTGAAAATAAGCTGATGAAAAGACCAGTACCTCTGAGCGGTACTTACAAAGTGTTTTTAAGCAGATGAAGGCTTCTGACAGAGAGCAGCTAAGTTCACAATTGAACAATAGTCTCAATTACAAGGGTATTAAATACATAGTCAAGAAAGTTTTTTCCCCTATTCTCTCTCCATGCCAAACTAGTTTAATCTGAGAATCCTTCCGAGTCCATTTAGGAGCAGTCTTATTTCTCAAAAAATTCCTCAAATGGTCTTAGTTTCTCTCCTCTATTAGTGCAGAAAGTAATTATTGTTGCATCCACTTGTACCACATTCCTCCTTACTATAATCAACCTCTAGCTTTCTGTCCTCCCAAAATAGCAAGTTCATTCCTGCTTCAGAATCTAGATGGCTTTTCCAAAGCGTAGATCCTTCCCCACCTTCCCCACCTTCCCCACCTTCCCCACCTCCTCACTCCTCCATTCTCATGTCTGCCTGCCTTTAGCCTCCAAAGAGAAGTCTTTCTTAACTCCCCATGCTTTTTATTTTTTAAAAAATATTTTATTTATTTGAAAAAGAGAGAGAGAGAACACAAGCAAGGGGAGTGGCAGGCAGAGGCAGAGGGAGAAGCAGGTTTCCTGAGGGGCAGGGAGCCTGATGTGGGGCTCCATCCCAGGACCCTGGGATCATGACCATGACTGGAGCTGAAGGCAGACACTTAACCAGCTGAGCCACCCAGGGGCCCCCTAACTTCCTGTTCTAAAGTGATTCTTACACCCCACTTACTCTCTATCACATTACCCTGCTTTATTAGCCTTCCTAACACTTACTACTACCTAAAATGATCTAGTGTATTCCTTTGTTTGCTTACCTACTATTTGTTTCATAAAACTTGCATGCAGTTTCCTTAGTGCCATGACACTTTCTATTTTATTTCAGACCTGTTCAGCACAGAGTGGGTGCACAATAAATATTTATTGGATTAATAATCAAAACTGCTGTTTTTTCCCCACATGGTTATTGTCAAATAATAGGCATCTTCAAGAGCATGAAGTGGCCACTATACAGAGTAATTTTAACATTTTCATGCTTTACCTCTTTAGAGCTTATGTGCTAGATAAACATCATTGAGAATATAAACTTAAGCAATAACAGAAACAGGCATAACCTAAGAGAGATGTAATACATAATACAGTGTTATAACAAGAAAAATATAAAAAATCACTATTTGCAATACATGTGCTTGTATGGCTGCTCCTAGTTCATTACTCCTTCACTTCATCATTTTATAAAGAGCTTCTTGCTGTCTCAGAAGCAACCCAAGAGTAGAAGTATTATTTGGATTTCTTTTGGTTGTGAGGGACTGAAAACCAAAGAAAGTTCACCTAGGCAGTAGAGGGACCTATTGGTTCATGCATTTAAAGCGGTAGAAGGCAGTCAGCACAAAGGGACAACTGAAATTGGGAACTTGCTGATCCCAACACATGTCTTATGACTTTCTTCTGTGCTTCTTTTACCCCTACAGTAGACTGACTTGTTTCAAATGACAGGACATATCCAGTAGCTCGAAAGCCACATGGTTTCACTGCTGGGGAAGAACTTCGTCTCCTTCTCTGACTTCTATTTGGAGAAAACAAAAATGAAAAACCAGAAAACAAATCTTCAAGAGTCTATGATAACCCAGAATTCATCAGAGTTCTACCCTTGAAGAATCAATTCTACCTTCAAGGTACAGTGACATAATGGTAAGCCTGTGTCTGGGGCCTCTACCTTTTCTAATCAATCATAGCTGGATAAGAAGGTATCTCTAGAGTGATCAGCAAAATTTATAGGAAAATAGCTACACTAATTCAAATTATATGATTGGAAAAGATGGGTTGAGGAAAAGGTGACTTCTCATATGGGAGTTTTATTCTAAGGGGAGGAAACAATAAATACCTACTAGATTTTCATATTTTTCTTCTTTAGAAGGCACCTTAGTGCCTAAAACTAGGGTGACCATAAGGCCTAATTCTGGTTTTTGCCTATTATTCTGAAGTAATTGTTGACATGCCCCTACTCTGCTCAGAATTGTCTTGATTTGAACACTAAGATGTATGATCACCTTACCTAGAAACTACTGCCAATCAGGTTCCAGGTATATATATAATTAACTAGTATCTGCCCAGAAGTTTTCCAAATTTTATAAAGGGATTCAAAGCAAGTATCTCTTTTATTAGGGAACTTACAATCTGATGGGTCACAGTTTTCTCATCAGAAAACAAAGAGACCAGAAAGCAATATAATGACATAAAGTGTTGAAGGAATAGAACTAGGGAAGTATTCTATTCTATCAACTCAGAGAAGAAAAAAACAAAACAAAGCTAAGAACCCAGGATTCTATATATACAGTTAAATATCCTTCAGAAATGAAGGTGCAATAAAAACATTCTCATACAAAGGAAAACTAAGGTAATTCATCACCAGCATGTTCCTCTAATGGAAATACCATAGAAGTTCTTCAAGCCATGGGAAAGAAAAATAGTGGAAAGAAACTTAGATCATCAGAAATGAAAATCAACAAAAGTGATAAATATCTGAGTAAATATCTGAGTAATTGTTCTCTTAAGTCTTCATATTTAATGTTTGAAAGTAAAAATTATAACACTGCTGATGCATGTGATGTAATGAGTACAGCAACTTACATTTTGATAAGGTTTCTACATGCCACTTGATGTGATAAAAATTCTGACTCCAGATAGGCTGTAAAATATGAGGTAGATATATTATAGTACTTGGATCATGCACTAGAATATCTGTAAATATATATGGTGAAAGCCACAATAAGTAAGTTAAATAAGTATAATTAAAATGGACTACCAAAAATGTTCAAATAACAAAAGAGAAGAAAGGAGAAAGATAGGGATAGGAATCATATAGAAAACAAATTACTACATAACAGACCTAATGTAACAATAATGATGCTACATAATGGTCTAAATACAAGCCAGAGAGAGATTGTCAGGATAGATTTAAAGATATGGCCTAACTACCCACTGGCTACAAGAAACTTGCTTCAAATGTTAATAGTAAAGGTAAATGAAAAATGAAACCATGGAAGAAACGATATCATGCAAACACTAATCAAAATGAAATTTAAGAGGCCATATTAAAATCAGACAAAGTAGACTTCAGAGCAAAGAATGACCAAGGATAAAAAAGGTGGTGCATCATAATGATAAAAGGAGAGATTCTGCTAAGACATTGTGACCTTAACCATGTAACAGCAGAGCTTCAAAATATGTGAAGCAAAAACTAACAAACTAGAAGGAGAAATAGGAAATACTACAACTGGTGGTTGGAGATTTAAACATACCTTTTTCAATAATTGATAGAAATAGCAGGCAGGGACTCTGCAAGGATATAGAACCACTAAATACCACCAACAACCGATTGCATGTAACTGGCATTTATAGAAAACCCCAAAATGGCTCAAGTATATATTCTTCTCAAGTAAACATGGAATAAATTCACCAAGATAGCAGATATCCCAGGTCATAAACAAATTTTGATACATTTCAAGGAATTAAAAGGTTACAAAATATTATTTCTGACACAAAGTTTTGTGATCATATAGAATAAAAAGAGAAGTTAATAATAAATGTAACAGGATATTCTCTGAACACTTGGAAATTAAACATAGCTTTAATAATCTATTAGACAAAGTAGTCTCTAGGGAAATTAGATATTATTAACTGAATGAAAATAAAAACATGATTCATCTAAATGTATGGATATAGCTAAAGCACTGCTTAGAGGGACATTTTTAGTAATACGTGCTTCTATTTTTTTTAAAGATCTTAAACCAATGATCTCAGCTTCCATCTTAAGAAACTAGAAAAAGAGGAGTAAAAATGACCTCAAAGCAAACAGAAGGAAGTGCATAATAAGGATAAGAAATCAATGAAATCTAAAACAGTAGAATAGGTAAAATCAATAAAACTAAAAACTGACTTTTTAAAAAGCCCAATATAATTGATAAGCCTCTAGTTAGGCTAATAAAGAAATGATTGAGGAAGGACACAAATTATAGTTATTAAGAAGGAAAAATGGCTATCACTATAGATCCTGCAGGCATTTAAAAATAAGAAGAATATATTATAAATGAATCTTCATCCATAAGTTTAACTGCACAGGTGACATGGATCCATTCCCCTGAAGCCACAAACAACCAAAATTCACTCAAGATGTAATAGATAACCTGAACAGTTCTACAAACATTAAACAAATTACATTCATATTTTAAAATCTTCTAAAAAAAAAAAAAGGAGACCTCCATGGCCAGGTGATTTCACCAACAAATATTTAAAGACATAATAGCACTGATGCTATACAATCTCTTCCAGTAAGCTGCAAGAGGATAGACAACTTCACAACTAGGCCAGTATTATTCTGATATTAAAATACTTGGCAAAGGCAGTGTAAAATCAATAACACTTATAGTATTGATGTAAAAATCCTTAACAAAATGTCAGCAAATAAAATCCAGAAATATATAAAAGGAATAATATATCATGACTAAGTGAGGTTTTCCCCAGCACTATACAGCTTGCTAGTATTCAAAAATCAATCAATGTAATGCCCCATATTAGCAGTCTAAGAAGAAAAGCCACATGATCATATCATTTGATGCAGAAAAAGCACACGACAAAATTAAACATCAATTCTTGATAAAAAATTCTCAGCAAATAAGGAAGAGAAGGGAAATTTTCAATTGGATTAGAAGTACCTACTCCTTTCCCCCTGTCAAAAAGGTACCATCATAGTTAATGGTGACATAATAAAATTATGCACAAAGAAGGGATGTCCACTCTCATCATTTCAATCCAGCATCATACTGGAAGTCCCAGGCAGAGCAATAGGGTGAAATAACTAGTAACAAGAATAAAATATGCAGAAGATTAGAAAGCAAGATATACAACTATTTCTATTCACAGATGACATGATTGTTTATGTAAAATATTCCCAATGAATTTCCAACCAATCTCCTAGAAATAATAAGTGAGTTTAGCAAGGTGACAGGAAAAAAGTCAACACACCAAAATCAATTATATTGCTATATACTAGTAATAAGGAACTTAGAGCTTAACTTTTAAAATATTAATTTTAACATGTCTTAAAAAAAGAGAAACTCAGGTATAAATCTATTTCATATATAAAATCTGCATACTGAAAACTAAAAAATCCTGCCCAAAAAATGAAAAAAGATCTAAATAAAAGGAGAGGTGTACTGAGTTCATGGATTGGAAGACTGGACATAGTAAAGATGTCAGTTCTCTCCCAGATAAATCTACAAATTTACCTCATATCCTGTAAAAATCCCGACATGTATCTTTGTAGATATAGATAATCTGATTCTAAAATTTATATGGAAAGGCAAAGGAACTAGAGGATTTTGGACTACAATGATTTTGAAAAAGGAATAAATCACACTACCTGATTTTAAGACTTATTCTAAAGCTACAGTAATCAATCAGACTGCTATTGACATAGATCAATAGAACAGGACAGATACAGAAAAAGACCCATGCAAATATGGTCAGTTGACTTTTGACAAAGATACAAATATAATTTGAGAAAGTACAATCTTACAACAAATAATGCTAGAGCAATTGTATATCCATATGCAAAAAAAGTGAACTTTGATCTATATGTATGAACATTATACAAATTAATTCAAAATAAATATTGATTTAAAGGTAAAAATGCAAAAAGCATGAAACTATCAGAAGAAAACATCTGAGAAAATCCTTTTGATTTGAGCTTGGCAAAAATTTCTTAGATATGGCACTAAATGCATGACCATAAAAGAGAATATTTGTAAATCACATACTTAACATAAGACTTGTAACCAGAGTATGCAAAAAACAATAAGAACTATATATTCAATAGTTTTTTTTTTAAAAAAGCAAGCCAATTAAAAATGGGCAAAAGACTTGAAAAACACTTTACAAAAAAGTATATAGAAAAGGCAAATAAGCATGCTAATGATGTTTGCCTCATTAACCATTAGGAAAATGAAAAATAAAACCATGATAAGATATCACTCTACACCAATTAGAATGACTAAAATAAAAATAATGACCATACCAAGTGCTAGAGAAAATATAGAGCAATTGTGACTGTCAGTCATTGCCTGCTGGGAGTGCAAAGTGGTAAAGATACTCTGGAAAATAGTTTGACAGTTCCTTAGAGAGTTAAAATATATACTAATCATATGACCCAGTAATTCTATGCCTACATATATTTACCTTAGAACATTTTCACACAAACGCCTATACATAGATATTTATAATATATTTATTTTTTGTTAGCAAAAAGCCCGACATAGTCCAAGTGTGCTTCCATGGGATACTTCAACTGTGATGGATAATTCAACTGTGATATATCCATACAATGGAAACTACTTTTAAATAAAAAAGAACAAATTATTGATAGTTGCAACAACTCTTGGATTCATCTCAAAGACAGCATTCTTAGTGAAAGAAGCCAGTCTAAATGATTACGTAAAGTCTAGTTCCATTTATATGACATTCATGAAATGACAGAACGATAGTAATGGAAGATGGATCCATGTTTACCAAGGGTTAGGAGTACAGGAGGGTATGATTTAAGGGGAAGTATGAGAGGGTTTTTGGGGTGATGAAATTGTTCTGTATCTTGATTATGGTGGTTACACAAATGTATACATGCGTTAAAATTTGTAGAACATCCACCAATAAGACCACTTTTGTTTCACCATGTACCTCTCAGAATGGCCAGAATCTAAGGCAGATATAACAAATGCTAGTGAGGATACAGAACAAAAGAAACTTGTTCACTACTAATGGAAATGCAAATGGTACAGCCACTTCACAAGGCAGTGTGGCAGTTTCTCACCAAGCTAAACACAATCTTTACACACAATCCAGCAAGTGTGCCCCTAGATCTCCACATTAGTGGATAACACATCCACACAAAATTCTGCACCTGAGTGTTCATAGAAACTTTATTCACAGCCGACAAAACTTAAAAGCGATCAAGACATCCCTCATTAGGTGAATGGATTGTGATACATCTAGACAATGGACTATTACTCAATGATAAGAGAAAAGGGCTCTCAAGCTACAAAAAATATGGAGGAAACCTAAAATGCATGCTGCTAAGTGAAAGAAGGCAAGCAGGAAAGACCACATATTGTAAGCTCCAACTATATGAAATTCTGGGAAAGGCAAAACTACAGAGACAGTAAAAAAAAAAAAAAAATCAGTGGCTGCCAAGAGCCGGGAGTGGTGGGGAAAGGATAAAGGGGTAGAATAAAGAGATTTTAGGGCCATGAAACTATTTTGTTTGATACCATAATCCTGAGTATGTGACATTATGCATTTGACAAAACCCATTGAACTGTACAACACAGGGAACCAAAAGAGTAACAATAGTATATAAATATTAGTTCATCAACTGTAACAAATATACCACAGTAATACAATACAAGATGTTAATAATAGAGGAGGCCCTGGGGCTGGGGGAGAAGTGGAGGAAAGGTAAGTGTGTGGCAATTCTCTCTACTCTCTGCTCAACCTCTCTGTACCTAAAACTGATTTTAAAAATAAAGTCTATTTGTTAACCCTTGTGCAGTGTTGGTGGATGTGCAAATGTGTGACTGCTCTGGAAAACAGTATAGAGATTCCTCAGAAAGTTAAAAATAGAGCTACCCTATGATCTGCTGATTACGCTAGTGGATATTTATCAGCATTCCCTACGAGAGCCAAATTATAGAAACAGCCCAAGTGTCCATCAACTGACGAATGGATAAAGAAGAGGTGGTGTCTATATGTAGGGTGGAATATTACTCAGCCATCAAAAAGAATGAGATCTGGTCATTTGCAATGACACGGGTGGAGCTAGTGTATTACGCTAAGAGAGATAAGTCAGAGAAAGACAAATATACGATTTCACTCACAAATGGATTTTAAGAAACAAAACAAAGTGAAGGAGGTAAAAAGAGAGAAGCAAACCAAGCAACAGACTCTTAACTATAGAGAACACACTGATGGCTCTCAGAGGGGAGGTTGGTGGGGGTGGGTGAACTAGGTGCCGGGGAGAAAGGCGCGCACTTGGAGGAGCACCGGGTGCTGTATGGAAGCATCGAATCACTATGCCCTATACCTGAAACTAATACTACACCATATGTTAACTGGAATTTAAAGGAAAACTTGGAAAAGTCCATTAATTAAAGAAAAATGTTGATTTTGTTATGTATTAATCAAGAAAGAAAACTGTAAAAAGAGACCCTGAAAGAATCATAATTCAGTTATCCAACCATGTGAGCAGGAGAAGGCCCAGTTAGAGACAGCACAAAGCCAACACAGGTTTTTGCAAGGGACATCCTGTCGTTCTTTTATATTCCAGTTTCAGTTAGGTAATGAACTCCTCTCTCTATCCGTTTTCATGACTGATTTGAAATAGGCGTTTTATTTTCATTTTATTTATGAAGAAGAAAATTATCACGCAACCCTTGTTAATGTTTTAAGACTGAAGGTGTAGGTTTCTTCTGTTGTTGCTAACAGAACCCTCAAACTGTGACTCCCTTTCAGGAATCCTCCTTCCATACATTGCACACTCCTTTCAGCGGCTTCTCAAGAGTTATTGAGATGGCTCGAGGTATTGTCCCACTACACTTATCATCCTCCACATTTTTAGTGAAGATATTTCATCGGTATGACAACATGTCTGGATTAATATATAATAAACATCTTTTTAAGCAGTGGCCGGTCCTTTTATGATTTGTCATAGCCACACTATTATGATAAATTACCTTAACCAAGTTCAACTTGATAACTATGAAAAAGGTTACATTGTTCTTCAATTATCCTTTTAATCAATCTCCCAGGATAATCATTCTGCCTAAAAATATGTTTCTCAATACTAATTTCATTATCTAGGTGATTCTCATCACTAATCATTAGAGTGAGAGTCTCCATATTCTTAACAACTCTTACTTTAACTTAAATGGGTGATTAGACTCAATATGCAGGATATTACCTGCACGGTGGTCTTGATAATATATTCTCCATCGTAACTATCTTCACTTCATTCTACTAATAGATGTTTAAAAAATGGGGGAAAAAAAGCTCTCTTATTAAACCCTTCCACAGTAAATCATATATCTAAATGAAGACTACTTTTCAAAAAAAAAAAAAAAGGAGATAATAAAAGGACTTACTTCCTTTATGCCAAGAAAAGCTTGTTAAATTTTGCTACGCTGAGTATCATTGGGCCTTTCCGAGTAGTAGAAGGGACATCCTTTTGAAAAATGTTGGCAAAAGCATTTAGGGATCCTATGCTGTTGACGATAGGGATTTAAATAAAAAGGTGAAACTTTAGCTATGGAGAGTAGACTACTTCCATGGCTCTCCTGGTTTTCCTTAGTATTCCTCACCAGACTACATCATTTGCACAAAAAAAAAAAAAAAAAAAAAAAAGCCTCAGTAAAGCCTTCCTGATTTTGCCTTGTCTCGGCTCACACCACCTAGTGACAGCCAGTGGAAACTCAGTGTGAACACTTGTGAGGAACATCTACTCAGGTACCCAAATCCAAGGTGCATCTCTCACCTTTCACATCACGATATAAGAGAGAATTGTATACATTCCTTTCACTTCTCTAATGTTTTGTCCTCTCTGAAGAGATATTTTCCTCCTTCTGCAGGCAGTCTTGAAGCTATGTTCAAAACTAAGCCATCATAAACCAGTTTTGACTCCGCCGGGGTTTTAGAGAAATGGAGTCCACGCAAGCCATCCTGCATCGTGGCTTGGCCTACATAGTAGTTCCAGAACCAGTTCCCAAGATGAAATGAAATAGAAGCTGCATCCTGACACATTATATGTGCTTATTGACTCTAGTTAATAATTTAGTTTATTGACTCTATTATAATTGTTGTTATTATTTATTCTTTAGGTTCTAAAAAATCACAAGAATACTTTTCTCTCACTAGGGAAAACCATTTGAGAATTACTTTTGTTTTCACTTTTTAACTCACAGAGAGGAGAATTACACTCAGTACGTTTTGTATTCAGCAAGATCAAAGATATACTTTCGCTCTGATTATAAAAATCACCCTACTACGTAGACATCTACTTTAATGGTGAAGGGAAAGGTGGCCCACTTTCACTCATTTGAATAATAGATTTGATTTTCAGGAAACTTTCTCATATCCTCCCTTTCCCCAGGAGGGTAAACACATGCTATTTCCTTTAATACAAGATCCTGTCCGTTCGCTTGCCAAGGATTGTGATGGTTGGCAAGGAAAAGAAAAAATACATCCCACCAGTCTTTGTCACAATGACTTACACCAGCTTAAGCAGCAGACTTCCTAAACCGAGACTTATCACTTCAGGGTTATTTCCATGTGACCTGTGGAGAATACTCATGAATAGGAGGAGAAAGCATGTGGCTCTCTCTGCTGTAGGGCTGAACTCTTCGATGCGAGACTAGAAGGCAGTCCTGAGTGTTGTGAAGTAATCATTAAGTTACACGCTTGTCATTTCTTGTACATTCACTCAGAACTAATGCACATCACTTTTTCCAATTATAATCATTCCACCATTTAACAAGCACAAAAGGCCTTAGATTCCAATTTGCCACTGATGCCTCGCTCTCACTTGCTTATTTCTTGGCATTTGCTAGGTTGAGCATGGCTCCACTAATGCGGAGCATTCTCCTTTCCTAAAACAAACTTGCAGACCGAGGCGACCAGAAACAGCTAGTCTCACATTGGAGGGCAGGCCATTTTCCCTGTTTTGATAATTTTTCTGTTCCTATGGTTCTTCTCTGCTGTTGTAAATACACATTACTCCCCGGTCTCCTTATTGCCAAAGCTAAGCATAAATCACATAGTGATGTGCTGTTTATGTTTCTGTCCAGGCTTCTCTGCAGGTCCTATCAAACCTTCTCTGGTCTACATCTCATTTCATTTCATTCCTGCATTTCTGTCTTCACCAGCACACACACACACACACACACTCACATGCACACACACGAACACACACACACACACACACACACACAGAGCAATCACCAGGCTAGAGAAACACCATTGTCTTCATACTTTGTTAGCTTCTGCTTTCTTCAGTGGGTATTAATATGCTGGAATGAGCTGCGAACATGCTAGCTTCAGACACGCTGCCTTAAACACGAACTACATATAAGAGGAAATTGGTATTTTCATTTGCTGCACATGCTTTAATGATATTAAGCAATCTAATATGGTGCATACGCCGGATTTCAGTAATGCTTCTCTTGAGAATTTCAAACGGTAATGGCAATTTAAAATGACAGCCTTACATTTATATAGCTCCTTTCATCTCCGAGGTCTTTACACTTTATAAAGTTATATGGAGCAATCTCGTTGCCCTTCCCCACTGCAGAAAGTCTGCCACCTTTAGGGCAAATCTAGGCTTACTTTCAAAATTGACTCAACATTACAGATAATTATGACAGGAGGCAAAAAAGCAGCACAGTCAATGAAAAACGAATAGGGAATACAGGAAGATAAAATAATTTCCCAAAGAAATTTTCGCCATAGGTAAAAACGAAGCAAACAAACAAAAATTCCCTGAGGTTATTTCATGACCACCGGTGCACAGGACTGTGAACTCCTCTGCCAGCCACTAGAGAGCATTTCAGGGATAACAAATTTAAGGTTAATTCTCTGAAGGTGAATTTACATTAGTGGATGTACAAATTTAAAAAAAAAAAGTTATGAGTTCTTACACAGGCAGGAAAAAAAAGGCTTGAAGTTTTCAGATTCTAAATAAAGATGTATCATGTTTCTTCTTGCTTAAAATACTGCCAATCTCCCTCCACCTCTACATATTTCTAGCACAGAATAAAGGTTTACACACACATACACATGCACTTTAGCACCTGAAATTTTGAAAATTATTTACAGAACATGTGACTTCAACAGCATCTTGCAAGGCCTCTCAGGATCTCTGTGATCAATTTTCCTTGACACAGTATAGTTATGTTTAGGAATTATATAAAGAAAGCTAACGCATTTGCATTTATCTGGGTACTTGGTCCCACACTTACACACTTTGAGTTGTCTGAGGCTGTGTCAAGTGGAGGCCAAACTAGTCTCCAACTCGACACCGATGTCAGGAGTAATCACATGCAAAGTGGTCATAACCAGAACTAAATGACCCATGGTCATGCTTGCCCCTGTGGGCTACCTTTTCTCACCTGCGAATGCCAGTGTTGCTGGTCTGCCTACACACCAGAAACCTTTGAACCAGCACAATACCAGCATCCCTAGGATATCCAGAACTCTCCTAGGTATTGGGATCAGGACTCTTTCAAGCCCAGAGCACTGTGCTTTGCTTTCTTCTTTATCCTCCATGGTCTTATTGTCCTTATAGCTCATCTCCTGTACTTTAGACATTATTGAAAAAATTAGGGGCTATGGGTATATGTGATTTTTAACTTCTAGCTAAATCCCAGGCATTCTCAAGGAAATGTTGAGATTTGGCATTTACAAAATGTAGAAATAACAGCTGGATGAGGTGTTGTCATTTAATAAGCTCATTATATAGGGAACACTTTTTATTTAAACATAATTGCATTACTTTAAGAAAATACAAAAGTGACATTCCTGTTGAAGATGATCTAGAAAAGGCGAGCAAATAGAAGAAGAAAAAGAAAGTATAACTCCACTGTTAATACATTAACAGTATTAGAGCTTCACATAAGAGCTCTCTCACCATTTTCTTGTGTTCATCGAGACCTTCCCAACGTTATAGTAAAAAATATGATAATAGGGGTGTGCAGGCAAATGTTTCATAATTGATTCTCCAGAAAAAGAAATAAAGCTCTGTTTTGTCGCATTTGCCAGTTTCTGTAGCGAAAATGCTCTCACTGTGTCTGATTTCAAGCTACTAATGTAAAGTCACTGAAGGACAAGATGGAAAGAGATGTGCCCAATTGGTTCTTAGGTGTGGATAAGAGCCACTCTAGCACATCACTGAACTCTGCATACTGATGGTGGATTTTCCCTCAACAATGTTCATGAACATCTTTCCTTGTCAACAAATGTCCCTCTTAAGAGTGATTTCAATGTTGTATTCCATTTTATGAGTATATCCTAATGTATTTAACTAATCCCCTATTAACTATTGTCTGTTTACTTTTATTAACAACACAGTGATTAATTCCTCAGAATGTAATCGTTATACACATTCCTATCTCAAAGAGATCTCTACACCAACCATTTATCAATTGAGTAAGAGGAGTGATGGGAGAGAAATTGCTAGGAGACATGGGTCCATGGTTACCTTAAATGGAGAATGAGAAAAGTTGAATAAGACACAGGGGACTGGCAAACTTAAACAGGAGACAGAGTGGGTGGGAACTCTGGCAAACTGAAGCATTCATATTCCACTACAGAGGAAATGTAGGCTGTATGTTGACAGATATTAACATTTTTTAAAATAAAACCTCCTGTGCTATAAATCTGTGGTCAAACCTGGTTTATATACCAGAGTATTGTGCCCATAAGAGTTACTAGCAGTGGCTTACCATGCAGTGGGGTTCAAGATACTGGCCTCTTCTAGTATCTAATTCCTGTAAGAAACAGATTTTACCTCTTCTTTATTTTTCAACAAAATTTATGCAATATTTGTTGATGGCAAAACCCAAGTGGTATTTCTAACATGACAGTTTTAACATCTCAGTAGAGTGGACAAATTAGCAAGTGTTAAAACTCAGCTGTTCTTGCACGCTGATGTATATTTTTTTCCTTTTCAGGTGATACTGGAGTGTTTGAGTAGAGCCACCAGGTGTCTTTTCTCCTACGTGACTTATTGCACATCTTTGGGTTGTCAAATTTGTAATGTACAACTGTCAAGAGCTTAAGAAATACCAGTCTATCTAGTTAGGGGAAAAAGCCTATAGAAATAGAGAAATATGATTTCCAGTGGGATTTTATATTTAGGTTCCCCTACACAGGAAGGAGAGTATACCTACAGTAAGAAGCAATGAGCAAGCCTATTTGCTGCTATAAGCTTTACTTGTAGCCCAACCTGCAGCACCTTGGATATTTCATCAGCCTCTTGAATTGTTTGTATATTGCTTTAAATTTCTAACATGTTTCATAAACTTGTGAACACAGTGCAGCAAGTTCCACCAATAGGAAATTATTTTCTTCTTCTTTTTGTAAACACAACACCAGTGATATAAGAACAGAGACACTTTCAAAGCTCAAAAACATCCAGCCTCTAAAAAAAAATCTGTCCTTTTCATACATTATGGACTAATGCCAACATTTTTACTGTTTTTCCTATGTAGCAATTGTTTTGCTTTGAAACTTCTATCCTTCACAGTAAGTGATAAATTGCCGTATATGTTCCTCAGGGTGGACTATTTCAAATTTGGATCAAAGAGCTCAGTGTTAATGTTCTAATTCTAGCTTCCCCCTAGTGTTTCTCCACATTTGAAAAATAAAGACTTTTGTAATAAGTCCAAATTTGTGGAGATTTAAGTGAGACTACCTGGTTCAGCAGTCAGGTGTTTGCAAAGTCAGGAGACTTGAATTATGTTTCAATTTATTCCAACTAGTAGCAACCCCTTGATGAACCCAGGTTCTTGCTCTATATAAAATGCAATATTTATAATTGATATAATTCATTACATAGAAGTTTGTGAGGACCAGATGAGTTAATGCATGTGGAAGCACTTTGTAACTTCAGTTCCTTTACAAATGTAGGACAGTTTTGTTGTTGAGTTGTTCTAGAGTGGGAGGACAGGAGTAAGATACGAGGAAGGGAATTTAAATGAAAAGAAACTGTTCTCTCCAACATTGTTCAAAATTTGTATAGAGATCAGAGTTGGTGGATGATTAAGAAGCCAGTCAAGGAATTCGAGCACAGATGAAGCCAAGGAATTTGAGCACTGATGAAGTAGGCTAGGCCAAATGTAAATTATGGGCACTGAAAAATTTACATAAACTCATATTTACACTGTTTCCAATCTTAGAGGATTTCTATATTTCCTAATGAACATCATCATACTCCTGAAAAACTTGTGAATCTCAAATTAATTAAAAATCCCATGCCTGGGTTATATTTTAAAAGTTTTCATGAATGAACTAGAGCGGTGATACTCAAACTTCACTGTGCATGAGAATATTCTATGGATTCAGTCAAAATGGAATAATTCTGAGATCTATATATGGAGATTATGAATTGAAAGACTTGAGTGAAGCTCATGAAGTTGCCTCTTTAAAAAGAACTGCTGTGGAACACCTGGGTGGCTCAGCGGTTGAGCATCTGCCTTTGGCTCAGGGTGTGATCCTGGTCCAGGATCAAATCCCACATCAGGCTCCCCGTGAGGAACTTGCTTGTCCCTCTGCCTATGCCTCTGCCTTTCTCTGTGTCTCTCATGAATAAATGAATAAAATCTTAAAAGTATTGCTGGGTATCCAATTTCATGAATTAAAACCAGAGGTAAGAAAGTTCATGGTGTGCTTAAGAGAGGATGAAACATGGAAGTTTCACATTTGGAGATTAGGAGGATGGTGATACTAGTAAGCATAAGAAAAAGCATCATAGTCTGCACATGGGTATAGATTGTTGCCATTAATGGAACCAAGTGGGCTTGTGCCTTCCTACATCCATGCCCTTGAATAGTCTCTGAGGTCAGCTCTAAGTCTGGCCATGTGACTTGCTGGGATAGTTGAACAATAGTAAATGTGACATAAGCAGAGGATTAAGAAGTGTTTTTGGTTGGGATATTACTCCTCTCACAGCTCCAACGAAGCCTGTGACCATCATGTGAAGAAGCATGGGTAACTTTGCATATGACCCATGGTCAATCATTTCAGTGGATTGACCTAGTAGCTGGTACCAGTTACCAGACCTGATATTGAGACCATTTTACACCAACTGACTCTACAACAGACAATGACACAGGCTAAATTTGCAAAGTTACATTTAGCTATAGATGTGTTGAATTTGAGTTTTTGGTAAAAAAATTATGAGGCACTCCATAGCAGATAAGATAATCTAGAGCATAATTGAATGGTTAGCAAAGCCATCAAGAAAAATATTTAGAATTTACCTACTCAGAGATTATGATTTAGTCTTGTAATAAGAGTATAAAATTTACCTTAGAGGGCCTAAAGCAGAACCCTAACAAAGACATCTGCTTAATTTTTTTTTCAGGGGAAAAGTAAATGGCAAATAGAATTTTGAGGAAGAGAAAGGTAGTCAGGAGAACTAGGACTAGAATATCACAGAAAGCAAGAAAGAAGATACTTCTGAAGAGTCAGAGTAGAAAGGTATCAAAATTTCAAAGGAAGCATAAAATAATGGCTCAAAGTAGGCCTGTGGCTTGAGTTAGTTTAAATTGGTGCATGCTTGAACAAATTATATGAGATCGACTTCAGGTTTTAATGACCAAAAGAACACTTAGACACTGAGTGTCAACTACCTTCTGAAGGAGTGGGATAAAAGTAAGATATGAGGAAGAAAAGATATTTCTAAATATTTAGAAAAGTTTAATAAAATATCTGTGTTATTAACAATTTAATATCTCATTAAATGAGACTTTAATAGCCAAAAGGATGGATTCGAGTTGAAGGCATAACATTTTTCTTATTTTGATACCTTTGTCCATGGTAGATTATCTTTGATATAAATCCCAGGAAATCCTTAGGAAAAGAAATGCATAGTTAATATTAAGTATCACTTAATTGAATTTTTTTACCCCTGCTCCCTCCAAAACCTCACTAAAATATCAGGAAAGTCTGGTTATTTGCTCAATTAAAAAATTTTTTAAAAGGAATATATCAGGCTAAAATATGGTAAGAAGACAACAGAATATTCTGTCTTCTATAATGGAAAAACTTTGGAAAATGGAACAGGGGTGAACAACTCATTATGGACTTGGCAGTTTGAGAAAGTGAAAACTAACTGCTTGCAGAGCAAGAAGCCAAAAAACAAGCAAATCTACAAAGCAGAATCCTGGGTATGATTAGGAACTGAAGATACCAAGGACCTCATGAGATAAGAATGAAAGAAAAGAGGAGGGTTTTATGAAGTTTATAAACAACACGTGAGCTCCCAATTCTCTTCTCCCATTCATCCAGGCAAGTACTCCTCCCAGGTCATCCTGAACTTGCTTTTTGCAAGACTAAGCAAATAACTGAAATCAAGAAGACTTAAAAGAAGGAAGGAAGGAAGGAAGGAAGGAAGGAAGGAAGGAAGGAAGGAAGGAAGAAGAAGGAGAAGGAGAAGGAGAAGGAGAAGGAGAAGGAGAAGGAGAAGGAGAAGGAGAAGAAGAGAAAAGAAAAAAGAAAAGAAAAGAAAAAAGAAAAGAAAAGAAAAGAAAAGAAAAGAAAAGAAAAGAAAAGAAAAGAAAAGAAAAGAAAGAAAAGAAAAGAAAAGAAAAGTTGTCCACACTAAATGGTTGAGATCACTACCCTCCTTACTCCACTTCTCTCTAAGAACATTGACAATTTTGAGCATACTCCAACCCTCCACACACTTCACCCAATGTCAGAAATAAAAAAATTTGTAATCTAGAAGATCTGAGATACCAATGAGCAAAAAGGCCTCAACAAAAGGAGAACTTGGGGATTCAAAATATGCTAGTAGATTTTTAATGTAGGTTTAAAAATTGAAGTCAAGGGAAACTCAGAGACAGAGAAAGAGAAACAAAAAGTGAGAAACAGATCATAGAATCTATCCTATGAATAATGGAAACTTCAAAAGGAGATAACAAAAGACACAGCAAGGAGAAAATTATCAATAAAGAGGTCAGAAGACAAATTTCCAGACTAAAAAAACAAGTGTTATAACTGTTAAAAACAATTAAAACAGACTCAGAATAATGAATGATAAAAGAAATACATAAAGCATATTATTATGATATTTCCCTATACCAGCAATTAAGACAAGATCCTAACAGAAGCTAACAGAACGTGAAACCTATGCAAATGATAAGAAATCAGAATAGCATTGAACTTATTAACAGCCTTTCCAGAAGCTAAAACCAATGTATCAAATCCTTTAAAATTCCAAGAGAAAAGTGTTTCCATCCTAACATTCTATACCTACCCAAATTATCAACCAACTGTAAAGTCATTTTATCATTAATTAGTCATGCACAATTTCAAAATATTTACCACCTATGTACCATTTTTCTAGAAAGTTTCTAAATTGCATGCTTCACCAAAATAACACAAAAAGAAAAAAAAAAGAGAGAGAGAGAAAGGCATAAATTAAACACCAGGCAAAAAGAAAAAAAAAAAAAAAAGAGAGAGAGAGAGAGAGAAACAGTTCCACAATAACAATAATACTGGGAAGTGCTAGGTCAATAGCTGTATAAGAGTCCTAGAGAAATAGTCCAGACTGAAGTTATAATTAAACCAACATTCTATCTGATATGTTTGAATATACAAAAATGATATTTTGAGTTCTATTAGAGAATTTAAGGATGAAAGTGTGATTGGGCATATAAAACTAAACAAATGGAAAAGTCAATTAATTGTAGGCACAGTGAGAATATGCTAGAGTTAAAATCATCTAAAGTAGAAAGTCAGCATTTTTAAAAATCAAGCAATGACAAAATAATTTTTTAAAAAACAGAAAAAAAGAAGCATAATTGGAAAGTGTTATAGTAGTTAAATCTATAGGCAAGTGTATGTATCTTCATTATACTCTTCTTTCTAGTTTTTCACTTGAAAATTTTTCTAATAAAAATAGGATTAATAGAAATATTAAACATTCTTTTCTAAAAAAGATTTTATTTATTCATGAGATACACAGAGAGAGGTAGAGACATAGCAGAGGGAGAAGCAGGCTCCCAGCGAGGAGCCTGATATGGTACTCGATCCCGGGCCTCCAGGATCACACCCTGAGCCAAAGGCAAATGCTCAACTGCTGAGCCACCCAAGTGTCCCAAAATATTAAACATCCTTAAATGAGATATTGAGGTAAATACCAGAAGAAATAGCAAAGATTGCTGAAGATGTTTGCCTCTGAAAACCAGAAATCTTTGATAGAGATATATGGAGTTGGACATTTGGTTAAGAACATTCTCTCTGAATTCTTATTACTGTTTTGATTCTTAAAAGGACAAAGAAGGCATCAATTTCACTAAGATATATCTACATAACTGAAAACATGTACTTGGGGAATTTTTGAGAAAAATTAACTAATATAAAAATAATTGCACATTTCTTAGAGAGGAACCTATTTTTACTAATTAAAAATTAGTCAAAATAATGGCCACTATTAATTTTGGGGGGGAATTCTGTATCTCTGTGAATTGTTAATTTCATGTCTAAGCTTATTTTTTAGGTCGTAGTTGGAGGAGCAATTCAGAAAGCCAACTGGCTTTCACCCTCAAAAATACAATGAGATAGAAATCACTTGCCTTGTACCCCAAATTTCAGAATTCTATAGTTAGAAACTGTCTTATCATAATCCACAACTTTTAGGTCATTGATGAGGAAACCAAGATCTCAAGTAATTAAGTGATATGTTCAAGTTCACTCATTTATATCAGCATAAAATCATATATAAAGCACTCAGCAGCTGTCAATTGACATAGCTGAATTTCATCATTTAGTAAGGTACCACCTTAAATTGGACCCTATTCCCACTTGAGAACGACAAGAGAAAGTCACTGTTTGTTGGATGACCTAAAGATAATCTACCTTAAAAAAAAAAAAAAAAAATTAGCAGGCTCCATGCAGAGAGCCTGACGTGGGACTCAATCCCGGGTCTCCAGGATCACACCCTGGGCTGAAGGCAGTGCTAAACCACTGAGCCACCTGGGCTGCCCCTAAAGATAATCTATCTTATACTTGGACATACTATCTTTGTTTCAGAATCTACATCAAGACAAATTCTTTATTTGCCCACATATGTGTCAAATATCCATTTAGAGTGTGATCATTTTGAATTATCTTGTAGATATTCCATAAGTGTGGTAACTAAAATGTGTTTATTCTGAGTCAAACTGAGTCTTGAAAAGAAGGTAGAAGTGGACTTTGTCATAGGCCGAATTCACGAAATTCATATGTTGAAGCCCCCAGTACCCCAGAACATTATTGTATTTGGAGATGGGGCCTTTAAAGAGATAGGTTAAAATGAAGCCATTAGGATGGGCTCTCATCCAATACGACTGCTGTCCTCAAAAGAAGAGAAAATTTGGACACAGGTATGCCAGCAAAGTGCACACACAGGGGAAAAGACCACGTGAGGACATGCTGAGAACTGGCCAGCTACGAGCCAAGGAGAGGGGCCTCAGAAGAAACCAGACCTTGATCTTGGACTTCCAGTCTCTAGAACTGGGAAACATAAATTTCTGGTGTGTAAGCCGCCTGCTTTCTGGCATTTTGTTATGGCAGCCTGAGCAAACCTGTGCGGACTTCACAAGGAAGCTCTTCAGAATGGAATGCAGGTTGCCCTGTGTAATTACATTCCTATGGACTCTTACGGTTGCACTGTCTGGGTAGTGGGAACTGCTCTTATGTGTGTGTGGGGGGGGGGGGGGCGGGGTTGGGGGGGTAAACTGGAAAGTTGGAACCTGGTCTGTGGTAGCTGCTGGAAACCCTCCTCACACTGGAACTGTACCCTAAGGAGCTTACATTAATGGAGACTGGAAAAGAAGCTCCGGCTGAAAGAGGAATGGCCGGGGGCTCAGAACTGTATTCCTTTGAATACAGTGGAGAAAATAACATATTTTGTACTCCACCCTGGCAAAGCTGCACTATGTGGTACTCTACCTTTCTAATGTCTACCGACTTATTAGAAGAAAAAATTCAGGCAGTTGTCTGTGAATTTGAAGGCCCAGGCTGTCTGTAAACTGGGATTTTATAATCCCAGTTCGCACAGTTTTGTAGTGAGTTTTCAGTGAACAAAGGTATTAGGATGAGAGTGGGAAAAGCTGTTGTCTTTTCTAGTTTTCTTTGCTTACAGCATGTTTGCTTACATGCATGGAGAACAAGCTTACAAGATATTTCTTAATAGCTCTAATTATGAACATATCCAGTGTATAGTATTAGATAACACAGGTTTTCAAGTCAGACACCTGAGTTTGGTGCCTGGCCTCATGACTGGGAGACCTTAGGCAAGTCACTTAACCTCTTTCACCTTGGTTATTTCACTTACAAAATGAAAATAATGCTACTACCCGATTCACAAGACTGCTTTAAAAATTGAACAAAATGCACATAAATCCCTTAGATGGTACCTGGAAGATAAATCATTCCTTAATCAAACTGAGACATTCTAAATACCATGCAAGTGCTTCATTTCTAGGTGTTTATAGAGCTTTTTTCTAGCATGTCTATTCTTAGAATCCATTTAAACAGTTAAAAAAAAAAACCCACAACTTTTTTCTTTTGCCATCTGAGGTTTAAATCTTTCATTATATTCATATAGGTGAACATTTTCTTAACTCTGGAGAAGTTGTATTGCTTTGTAAGCATAAAACAGAATTAGTTTTATGTGGCATTGAGTGATTCCAAGTCCAATCGCGTGACAAAAACTAGCCCATGTCTACCTGTACAGCATAATCTGTTTATGCTGCATTGAAATATCAATTTAGAAATGCCAGTTTCCTTGAGCAGCAAGTAATTATCTGGAAGAAACATATTTTATCACTCCCTATGGCTGGTATCAGGCAGCAAATCTTCAGTCCCCAGCACATGATCCCATGTTTCCTTCCAAACTGTGCTGCTGAGCAGTACTGTACCTTAACACTTTTAAATAAGATCTTGACACTTGTGTCATTGTACAAGCTCGGATCTGGACGACAGGATTTTTTCCCCCTTAATTTAAACGCACTATTTTTCATCAAATGACAAGCATACATTATGGTCTCCATTCTAACCAAGGCTCTAAAGGCTATTTCAATTTGACTAGAGCCGTTTTCTGCCAAATGGCTGCTCTAAGTTACACTGTGCACATTACCCACCAGAAAGCACAGAGTTGATGAGAGTGCCCTGTCAACTAGCCTGCACATCGATATGGGGGTTATTTGATTTGAAATTGGATTCTAGCCTTCCTTGATCTGTTGTATAAATGGAGAAGCATGTGTTGGAGAAATTCTTACAAAGTTTATGAAGAATGTGATGTACTCTCTCCCCCGCCCCCTAGAGTTTGTCTCTTACTTCGTTTGACTCCAGCACAAGTTCTCATCTCAGTGATAAATATTCAAAGCTAAAAGTAGAAGAGCTTTTTTTTTCCCCCTCTAAATGGAAAGAAAACTTAGGAAAAATTATTCTATGCATGAATTTCTTCTGTGATACGAGTTGGGTGCAAGTTGCAGACTTTTGTAGCAGAGTGGCTTTGTGACCCTTCTTTAAACATTTAAGACTTAGTTCAGGAGTTCACTGAATATGATGAGACATGATTCTTAAGTACGGAGCCTTCAAAAAAAGTATCTTCTAAATATATAATATTCTCAGCGAGGCATGTCAGTCATTGTCAAGATGAAAGTCGTTTAAATGCTAAGTTCCTGGTAAACTGTATCTATATTGTAGGGCTCTATTCACAAAGCAATACCTTAGCAGTATGTGTAGAGCATACAAAAATATATCACTTTATTATGGGACATACTGAACTCTGGATGTTGTGATGTGAGGTTGGGAGGGAGGGAGTTTGCTATGCAAGTTACATGCTTATCATCAGTATGTGGATGGCCCTAAGGGCAGCAGAGAGAACTTCAGAGAAAACATATTAAATGGGCATGGGGGAAGCATCCTTTTGACCCACATAAAAGGGTCTTTGTGTAGATCTCATGAGCACAAGATTTTATATTTGAGTGGATAAAGATGTGCAGTTTCTTTAGAATCAAAGGTAGATTGGCAACACTTTTAGTAAATGGCAAAATAATTATGAGTGTATTTGGTATTCAGTGTAAAACATTTATCACTTTGAATGGTTTTGGCATCAGGGCAGCTGTAATAGGCAATCCCACAAGAATCCCTTTGTAATTAGCATTAATTGATGTTCCTTTATTGTAACGGCAGTTGATAAGTTAAAAGACAGTGGATTGAAGAAGAAAAATAAAATGCTTTAACCAGTCCTTCACAGCTTCTGCCAGTGACTAGAAAAAAAAAATATCTATAAAATAAAGCAGACAGAAACAGTGTCCGATTTTCTAAGGATAAGACCAGTCATTTTTGTATTTACATGTATATAAATGCATAGACTTGCTGAAGATTAAAACCTAGTATTTAGCTTACAAAAATGGACTGTTTCTAAATATTTTAGAATAACTTTTCTTTTTTTTACCGAATGTGTGTTAAATTGATTACTAATGGCCCCGGTTCTTCATCCTTTTCTGTAACCACACAGCCTTTGTGATGTGACTTCGTATCTCCTCTCCTCAGTGGTTAATTCTATTTTCTCACCTCTTGGATCTGGGCTGGATTCGGGACTTGACTTTGGCTGCTAGAATGTGATGGAAGTGATAAGGCTGCCTAGGTTTCTACTGGCTCTCTTGAAACCCACACAACTGCCATGTGAACAGCCTGGGCTAGTCAACTGAAAGATAAGAGAGACACATAGGACAGAGACGAATTATCCCAATGGAGCCTTCCTAGAATACCCAGCCTCTAGTTGACTTTGCAAATTCCTGAGCAAGCCCAGAGTTTGATTCAAACCAGAAGAACCACACCTCTGATCTAAACCTAAACTGCCAATCTCCAAAATAGTGAGCGAACGAAATGGTTATTATTATAACCCAGTATATTTTGGGGTGATTTTCTATGCAACATTAGATAACTATTTCAGCATGGTAGACTAAGGAGGTACTAAATTAAGAGACATAAAGGTAAAGTTTTTTAAATTTTTTTATTTATTTATTGAGACAGAGAGAGAGAGGCACAAGTGGGAAGGGGGTGGATGGGGCAGAGGGTGAGGGAGAAGCAGATTCCCCGCTGAGCAGCCCAATCCCAGGACCCTGAGATCATGACCCAAGCCAAAGGCAGATGCTTAACCATCTGAGCCACTCAGGCGCCCCAAGTTTTTGCTTTAATAGCATTAAGTTTCTGATGTAAAATGAATAATCAAGCCATACTAAACTTTATAATCTTCATATATTGTCCTTGTTTCCTTAACTTTGCCCCTTGGCAAAGGTCGTGTCTCCTTACTCCATGAAGCCTTCTCTGTTTTCCAGAGACTGCTTCTCAGAATTTCTTAGAATTTTAGTTTTATCTGTATAACGTCACATATCATTTCCCCCTTGTATTTGTTTTTAATATGATTTTTCCACCTCCTACAAAAGGCATAGACAATATGTGATCCACCTTTGTAACTTCAAATCACCTCCTAGTACCTAGACAAAACTAAGCAATCAACAAATATTTGAATGAATAATAGAATAGGCTAAGAAACCACTCTGGATCCCAGCCTCCCTCTCTATGTCCTTGGTGTTATTGTAGAGAGTAGCTAGGCTCTTCACAGAGCACTTAAACAAATATAAAGGTTTAATTCTCTTAATTATTACTGCTATTATATTTTTGCTTTATTTCTATGCATTTCCTCTTCCTATAAAATTTTTATATTCTGTAAAACAGGATATTTTAAGCTTTTTTGAATACATAATAGCAGTAAAAACAATATGAAGGTTATTTGGTTTGTTAAATTTTTAAAGGAGAAGTATCTTTTCAGTATTTATTAATTCTAATAGAGACTATTTTGTTGAAGTCTCCAGATTCCTTGTTCCCTCTGCCTTTTCATTCACGTGTTGTGTTTCTGATCTAAAGAAGCAAGTTTTGAATTTACATAAATATAAATTTTTTTCAAGGTCTTTCATATATCTACAAATACCAGAAGAAAAGGTATTAGGCAACTTTAAATTCCTTAGAATTAGACACATAATTGTTGGTCAGTGTACATTCGTCATTATCAAAGTATTTTTCTCAGGTCTTTTAGAAATTACTGGAATTATGTTTCAATTTCATCTAAGATGTTTTGCTGCTCTGTTTTGATTCGTTGCATTAGCCAGTTTTTGCTGTTTCTCTGCTACATAAATTTGCAAATATCAAGTTAACTTTCATATCAATGAAATGGAAACAATTTTTAAAGACCAGTGACGATTTGGTCAAATGTCCTTTCCCATAATGCTTATAAAATAATAATAAGATTGAGATTATGACAGCCTTTTTGCTGAAGACATTTTTTCTTGAGTTATTTAAATTATATAATCCATCTAACTTTAGGAAGAGTCACTTTGCTCCTTTCTCTTAGTCACTATGGAAAATATTAGAAAGTTGAATTAACTCTGGTCTCTATTATCACTGCTTCAGAACACGAATAAAATATTTCTCCCCTTGCACTATTAGCATGTCTATACTACTGTTTCCCAGACTAATGTCCGAGCCATCAGAAGTCCAAGGACATATTCTTGGGCAGCCCATGAAACTTTCTAAATGTTGTCTTTTCATTCTTATGAGAATTTAAGCACATTCACACACATACACACACTTTTAACTAGTTATAAACAGAAAATATCCGTTTTGTTAAAACAATAAAATGAAACATATTTGCTTATTCTAAGACTTTAGATTTAAACTGGCTACTTCTGAACCTCTTGTGTCACAGAGGTACTCTCACAAATTCAAGATAATTTATCCCACTAGAAGTTCATATATTCCTTGAATTTGACGAACACTAGTCTATAACAGAAATGGATAAACTTCTGCACCTGACACTCTGATTGACACTGTTATCATAAGCTTTCATCAGAGTAGGGGAAAATGACAATAAACTAAAAAAATCAATAAATAGATTCTTTGAATTCATGGTACATAATCAAAGACCATATGCAAAATTGACAGGCAGTTTTAAGACCAACCTCATGACCACTTTGGTGAGTTCAGTGGGTGATGGGAATGTGTGCCTGAGGGTAGGTGTTGGCTTTGCTTGATTTGAAACTCTGACTTAAATAACTTGGCCCATCTAGGAATTTCAATATAATAGCCCCCTCTTTATCCATGGTTTTACTTTCTGTGGTTTCAGTTACCCACTGTCAACCTCAGTTCAGGAGCCAGTGATCCTCTTTACGACCTATCGTCAGAAGGTCAAAAGCCCAAGGCTACGTCACAATGCCTGTGCCATCCACCTCACTTCATCTCATCACATAGGCCTTCAGCTCTCATCATCACATAAGATGAGTATAATACACATAAGCATAAGATCATGTGAGAGAAATCATATTTACATAACTTTCATTATAGTGCATTGTTAAAATGGTTTTATTTTTATTTATTTATTATTAGTTATTGTTTTTAATCTCTTTGCTGTGTCTAATTTCTAAATTAAATTTTACCATAGGTATGTATGTATAGGAAGAACACCATAGTCCAGTACTATCCGTGGTTTCAGCACCTATCAGGGAGGCGTCTTGGAACGTATCACTTGTGGGTAAGGTAAGGTCGATTACTGTATTCAGGCTTGGGTGCATAAGTAACCCATTGTTAGTCCATCTCATATGATTGGTGACAGGACTGCTATATTATTTGTTTTCTAGTACAAGATGAATAAAGTTATATTTTAGGTAAGTAGAGATAAGCATCATTATTATTTTTTTGAGTGTCATTATTTTGAATCAATATATGATCTGAGAGTGGTAACTCAATTTTTGCTTTTAATGTGCTCTATTCAGTAGAAAATTTTAACTATATCAACATATCTATCTTTCTAAATACTTGAAAGCTTCCTAAGTTTTAGAAATCCCCTAAGAATCTCAAAATACAAGTTTTATACATATCTGTCGTGTCTATACTTCCTTCTGTTTGCATACATATTCAAATTTTCATAGATACCATCCCAGCACCAGCATCCAGGCAGAATTAATAGTTTTCGCCTCTAATCTTGTAGAACTGGCATCTACGTTATAGCATTTGTATTACAACTGGTCATTCCTTGTTTTGCTCCTGGAGGTGCTGAGCCCTCAAAGTCTAGGCACTATTTCATCATTTTTATGGGGATAGTTATGATTATATGGCAGGCACTAATCAAAGTTCTTTTCAGGTATACAGTAGATACTCCAATCAATCCTATCTTACAAATGAGGGAAACAGAGACACAGGGAAGTTAGGTAACTTGTCCAAGGTCATACCATAAGTGGTAAAGCTGGGATTTAGATACAGTTAGTACAGCTCCAGGGCCTTTGTCCTAATCACCATATTATGATGCCTTTCATATGTAGCAATGGACATTACCTAAGTAAATTAATCATGTTTGTCATGGAAAAAAATACTATCATTATTACTATTGTTATTATTTAGCAAGAGTACATTAAGAATACCTGCGATGGTTAGTTTTATGTATCACTTGGCTAGGCTATAGTACCTAATTATACCATCGAACACTAATCTAGGTGTTGCCGTGAAGGCGTTTTGTAGATGTGGTTAACATTTACAATGAGTCAACTTTGAGTGAAGGAGATTACCCCTGATAATGTGGGTGGCCTCATCCATTCATTTGAAGGCCTTATGAGTAAGTACTGAGGTTTTCTAGACAAGAAGAAATTCTGCCTCCAGTCTATAGTATTAACTCCTGCCTGAGTTTCCAGGTTACAGACTTTGGACTTGCCAGCCCCACAAGTTAATTCCTTAAATGAAATCATAGTAATCATTAATTATTAATTTTCATAATAAATATGATATATGATATACAACATATAATGTAATATGATATAAATAATATATAGTAATATACAATAAATAATACATGTGTATACTAAGCAGCACACAGAGGCTGAATACATTGCATTTATTTAACAAAAAATATAATTTTTATATCTTTTTTTGAAGTAACAACACTGTGAGGTTGGTTCTTGTCCCTGGGTAATAGTTGAAGAAAACAGACACCAACATTCTGCCTTTCAGTATGATTCCTATCATGTGCACACTTTATTTTAACATCGGGCCACTTTAGAAATGGGTACCATGTCTGGCCTTCCCAGAATTTGTCAGTCCAGAAGAATGCGTCCCCGGATGCTTCTTCATTCATGAGATGGATCTTCCTTTGTCACAACATGCTTCCAAAAAACTACAAAAGGAAGCATTTGAAAACAAGCCCATATCTTTGTATAAAAACAAAAATAAGAATGATTCAAATTCCAATAAGAAATAAAGAGGAACACAGAGCCAAACTGTTCTGACAATATTTGGGGATTAACAGAGTACCAATAACCCAGTTAAAGAACTGTAATGGCAAACATTTATGCCTTGATTTTTCCATGCTCCAGGCCCTATTTTGAGCAGTTTACACATATCAGCTCAATTTCTCATGATGTCCCTCTGGAGAAGGTACTCTCACTTGTTCTCATTTTAAAGATGAATAAAAGAAGCAGAGTCAGGATTTGAACTCAGATAATCCCTGTAGAGCCTGTTGCTGGCTCTCAGGAAGGTAGAGTATAATACAAAAGAGTAAGAAAAATAGTCAGACTGTGGAAAAAGCTGAGATGTCCTTTGATAGATGAATGGATAAAGTAGATGTATGTGTATATATACATGGAATATTACTCATCCATCAGAAAGGATGAATACCCACCACTTACATCTATGTGGATGGAGCTGGAGGGTGTTATGCTGAGTGAAATAAGTCAATTGGGTAAAGACAATTATCATATGGTTTCATATATGGAATATAAGAAATAGTGAAAGGGACCACAGGGAAGGAGGGGGAACTGAGTAGGGAAAAATTAGAGAGGAAGACAAACCTTGAGAGACTCTTGACTCTGGGAAACCAATGGAAGGTTGGAGAAGGGGAGGTAGGTGGGGGGATGGGGACTGGGTGACAGGCATTAGGAGGGCACATGATGTGATGAGCACTGAGTGTTATACTGTGTTGGCAAGTTGAATTTAAATTAAAAAATAAATTAATCAAAAAAGTTAATGTGGAATAATTATCCTCAGTTTTTCTCCCACTTCCTTATCTTGTTATATATCAAAAAGAAATAGCAGCATCATGGAATTAAGTAGATATATTGTGGTATACCATAAGAATTCAATATAGCTATTCCAGGGACATTGTATTTTGAGGATGTACAGCCCATTATTAGGAGTTTGTAAAAAACCATCCTTATCTATTTGGTAAAAAAAAAAAAAAAAAAGATGAAACCTCGAATATTATTTACCATCTAGAGTTCAGTATCATTAAACTGTCAAGTTACAATTAAGACTATAAAAGTATTCTCAAAAGTAGAAAACTGTAATATCACTAAACTTTGATCAGACAACAAAAACAGTTCAAAAGTTCAGTAGAGTTTGCGATAAGCACTATCTATACAAGCATTTAAGTGCTCCTTGCACAATGGAAAATATTATAATTTAAATCATTTTCTATGTAATGGTAAGCCAGAATCAAAAAGTTAAAAGGTGGAAAGATAAAGGTCAGACTCTCTTACCCAGCTTTTAGCTTTCCTATCATCACAATCTAACCATCTAATAAATAGTGTGCCTTAGATTTCATGTATGCCTGAACACTAAATGATCAGATTTTAATGACTTGTAATAACAATTTTTCTTTTGAAAGAAAAAATACATGTTTATGTCAAACCCCAGCCTTTATTTATAGTTTCAAAATTATACAACAATTTCCTCAAACATAGCAACTTTTTTTTCCAGAGGAAAGCAGGAAAGGATGAGTTCCCCCAGAATTTGTTCTTTAATTTGTTTATTTATTTATCTTATCCCGTGAAATGACTACTAATTGTTTGTTTACTTCCTATTGATAAGCATATTCCAGATCAATGAGAACACCACTCTTCGTCTAGTAGATGTATTATAAATATTTGCTCCAAAGGGTATGGAGAGATCTTCGGAGGGCTCTCAATTTAATGGATAGCTTTTATGTACAATACTGATATTATTTACTATATTTGATTAATATTTGTGGTGAGGAACTAGGACAGGAAAGCTGGGGTCAATGTAGTGAACTAAGCGTATAAAAGGACCTAATATTCACTGAATGACAGATATTTTCTTAAGACTTTCGTTACTTTTAATCCTGGCAAGATATTGCTATTATGCAGATGAAGCTTAAAGGTTAATTTATTACCCAAGGAAATGCATTTATTTTCCATTTGTTTTGGCTCGGAGAGATCAAATTATTTCCCAAGGAATCACAGGTGTTGTGTAGAGTAGGTTCTAAATGCCACACAGGTTTCTTCCCAAAGCCCAAGATCTTCCCATTAAATCATATTGACCAAAATTTTTCTTGTTTGTGGCTTATTTTCTTAAGCAATTAGAATGAGCTATCAATATCTGACTTTATTGGATTTTATTAATTTGCACTGAGACTTTATTTTCCTCTACCTCATATACTTCTTGGATGAGTCTGAAATTTAGACAAGTAATGATTATCCACGCTAACAAATTTAGAACCAGATCTTGAATGCCTTAATGAAATGAAATTTCGAATGACAGTGGTATTACAAATAATAACACTGTGCATTTATTTAGTACTTCTGAGTTATTCAAGAGGAATCACGCTCATTCTTTCTTAGTAACATTAATGGACAGATAGGAGAGATATTCTGATTTCCATTCTTATAAATGTGGGGCCTGATGTTAAGAGAATGAATTTGCCAAATTCATGCAGCCAACTCATGGCAGATCAGAACTAGAAACTTTTTTCTTGACCTTCATCTGATATTCTTCCCCACTTCCCTCTCTTTACCCTCTTTTCCCTTCTTTATGTGACCCCACGAATCTACATCCTCTGACAGAGGTGATCATGTTTCCCTGTGCCTCATAGAAAAGTATTTAAGCACTATGAATCATACTCAGGGTGCCATGTAACCTGCCCCCCCTCCAAAATAGCTCTGCAGTGTCATTTGTATTACTTCCTTCAGTTTTTCTTCCTTCTTATCTATAGACTTACACCACAAATGCCTTTAACCAATCTAGTTCCCATTTTCTTCAAATTCTGTGTGGTGGAAAATCATTATCTTTGTTTTTCCTAAAGTCCTTCCTACCCTGCTCTGGTAATTGGTCTAAAATTTAGGCAGATGATGAAAACTGGGCCAGTAAGAGCTTTAAGGTAGATTTTTCAAAATGAAGTAAGGAGACAGAAGCTACTTTCTTCTCTGGTCATAAAGTGGTAACTGAGTTCAAGCCACTCTTGGCTGGGGTTGCAACCCCAGGGAGAAGGTGTTTTGGTGAAATAAAACTGATGCACCATTAAAAGCACAATGAGAAGTAGAAAGAGACCTGCCGTTGGTTTAAGTTTCCACTTTAGCATTAATCTCTAGATTCACCCTTTAAATTCCAAATTTGAGAAGTGACAAATTTGTATTTTCTTACCAAAATTAGTTTTGTATTTCTGACACTAGGAACTAGAGATTATGACTCATACAATTATGTTTCATGTTCATACTATGAGACCCAATTACAATGTGTCCTCTTCTGCGCTACCAACCATGGTTCCCCTTTTGGATGTCTGATCCTTCATCTATACCCAAAAACTGTCTGCCACTGGTTTGAGCCTTATGATTTGCAGGCCTTATGATTTGCCTCATATGATCATTAGCCACATCTGCATCAGCCTTCTTCACCCATCTAATAGCTCTATAAATCAGGGTCCGTATCCTAATTGTTAATGCTATACTTAAGAATGCAATTTGAGCAGAGTTAGCATTAAATAAATGTTTATGTACTTAAGTTTTAATTTAATTCTCTTGCCTTTTAATGTATAAAGACAATATATAATGCAATGTAGGCTATAGATATAGTAATGAACATAATTATTTTGGTATTGATGGGGTGATTATCCTGCAAAAATTATGGGTATTGCATCCTCATTTCTACTCTTTGATTTTTTTAAATTAAAATAAGTTGTCTTTTCTTTACTGCAAGGTTCATGTTCTGAGAAGAATTGATTTCAACTAGCTATGAACTGCACAGGAGAGTGACAAATTAAAATGGCAAGACCATATTTACACTTCTTTAAAAAAAATATTTATTTGCCTATTTGAGAGACAGAGAGAGAGAGAACAAGCAGAAAGGGCAGAGGGAGAGAGAACCTCAAGCAGATTCCTCACTCATCAGGGAGCCCAATATGGGGCTCCATCTCATGACCCTGAGATCATGACCTGAGCCAAAACCAAGAGTTGAACATTTAACTAACTGTACAACTCAGGGGCCCCCATATATGTACTTCTTGATACAGAAGGTTGGTATGAGATTTTGTAAAATATAATCCTTTTCTAGACAATTCAAGCAGTGTAACACTAAAAACCATAGGCTGCACTGAATACAAATTTCTTATGCAGGGGCAGTGGGTTCTTATAGAACACTGTCCTCTCTAGGTCCTATAATTGGGACAAGCTTACTATGAAGATATCTGAGGGGCAGCACTAGCTTACTTTAGATAGAGACGTTGTGATATACTTTAAGGGTATAGAAAGAATAGGTGAAGACCTGAAAAGGTATGTTGTTAGCTGAATCCATTCTTATCTGCATGTGAAAACTGAAACAATTAATTGAGGCAATCATCTAGAAAAGGAGGCCATACTTTTCCCTAAGTTATCTGGATTATCTCACAGAAGAATGGTGGAAGCAAGAATGATCACAATTAGCTGAATTATCTCAATTTCTATTTTGTATTACGTGTGGACGTGATCTCCATTAATTTTTACAATTCAGACTATATGGTTATGTTGTAAGCTTGATGAAACAAAATATAGTCAAATGTTTGTCCTTTAATGGCCAACAGAAAGAGTGATTCATGCCAACAAAAGGAATGATTTAAGACAATATCCATGGATAAATTGGGTGGATTGTTTTTTCCTTTGGGAGTACATAAAATGTCTGTTTCTGGAATGAGGTGGTTTTATGTTTGAAAAGTATTGACTTTTGTCCTGTGGTACTTAATTAGTTTACACCCACTTGAAAAAAAATTCTCACCAATTTTTCAAAAAAGAGGACTTTTTTCAGTCTATGTACTCGTTGTAGTTGGTAGGAGAATGAATGGTAGGAAAAGGGAGTTGATAGGCCTGGTTTGACATTCAGGATAGGAAATTTTTTTCAGGCAAGACAGGCCTCTAACAACTATCTCTAGCAACCCAGGATAAAAGTAGCAGTGGCAACAACAGAAGTAGATTTGCGAAATGAGATACTCAGCACAAGTCTTAACCATGAAAGGGTGGTTAGCACATTTGGGGTGTTTTAAACTCTCACCCCCTGTAAACGTGTCAATTCGGTGCTTTCCATGCTTTTTAAAAAAGTTTTTAGGTAAAGTCCAGTTAGTTAACATTAGTTTCAGGTGTACAATACAGTGATTCAACCCTTCCATGCAACACCCGGTATACTAAGGTATGCACATACACATATGTACACCCATACCATCTTAGAAAATGGTTTGGCCCCTGATTCAAATTTTCAATGAAATATTATAAATTACTAAGTGTCTTGAGCATTTGGTTGTTTTTGATGGTTTTGTTTGTGGAGGAATTTTTTTTTTCTATTGAGGAAAATTATTCTAAACACACTCAGCAGCGGAGTGTGGAGAAACTCTGAATAGTTATGCCCCTCTAATAGCTGGGCTATTATCCTGGTTTCAAAAGTTAACCTTGTCTGTCAGTCTAGACTTAAGTGAGTAAAGAACACATATTCATGTCCTTTAAAGGCATTAATACAGTGACTTCAGCAATGACATCTTGGTTTCTAAGGGTATTTGATAAGAATCTCAAACAAACGCCCTATCTTGCCCACACATTCCCTCTCCCTCTTCCATCAGTGCCATGAATATGTTTTTAAAGATTAGGTCAGCTTTGTTTGAGTTGTGTTTGTTTGTTTGTTTAACTGTTGTAAAAGTTCATGTTTTGGGAAATGGCTTAAGAGAAGACATTTCCTGTAGCAATTGCAACTTTAACAATAACAGATAAACTCTTTGTGGCAAATCTTCACTGGGCTAGAACTAAAATCTGGAAATAATCAGTAACCACTGAGCATCAGAAATTCTTTAAAAAAAAATATTTAAACGCAGCTGGAGTCTGCTAGTAGTTGGGATAGGATTCAGATACCTAATCCCTTGGGGTTAGTCACCATCCTCCTTCTTCCTTGTCTTGGATGTGGAACTAAAAAGCCCCAGGGTGTTGATGGTTGCAAAGAAACTATGGCATCTGACACCTGCTGGGAGCAATAAATAGAGAACTATTCCTGCCCTTGTTGGTTTGTTCCTATCCTGCTCACTACTGGAGTTGCAGTCTTTTCTTCCTCTGAGCTGGGTTTCAGGAGAGATGAGTTTTGTTTACCTATGTAAACAAATCTGATAAGTAAGAGAAGTAACTGCTATGCAGACAGTCGTTTTGACACATGTGCTTGACCTAAAATATAGGCAGGTCTGGTTAAAAAGTAAACAGAATCACACCCTTTACTTCTAAGATTATGGTTGTAATTTTTTTCTGGAAGTAACAGGACTCTACTGCAGCCTTCTGACATAGGCTTGATTCAGTTGGTCTGTTTACTGTAGGATGATGGGTTTCCAGTTAGCCAATTGAAATTAGCTATTCCTGAGGATTTGCACAGGCTGAGTTATTGAATACTTTGTGTTTGCCAGTCTTGTCCAGTTACAATGGGGATGCTCACAATTCTATTTAGAAGGAAACAGATGCCGGTGAAGAAAGAGATTAATACCTCTTTTATCCATGGTGCTTCATAAGACAATGAACACACAATAGCCCAGAAATTTCTGGAAAATAAAGGAATATCCGGGTATACAAATGCAGCACTGGCTCCCCTGCATTCAGCTCTGCAGAAATCCGGAGTGCTGCAGAAATGAAATTCATCAGGACACATGCTTTCGGTCAGCAAGTGGAGGGGAAAACCAGGCAGCTTCTAAGAAACTGTTTCTTAAATCCTCACACCCAAACACCTAACCTGTCCAAATTATTTGCTTGTAGAGGAATTACTCTCAACCCTCCCAATGCAAACTAGCCATTGGTTTCCTTGCTAAAATTCATACATTTCTCTATTTGGCAAGTAAACCAGAGCACAATATTTTGCATTCCATCGAAATGTATTTTTTCCCCTCTAGAGAATGAATGAAAATGTGTTTCATGCCATATGCCTGATATTTTCTAGTTGTGCTTGTTCACATATTTTTGACTCTACAATAGCTGGCACTGTGAGATGCAAATCCCAGGCATTTTTCACTCACAGTCTTGCTGAAAGGATAAAACAAAGAAAATGGGTAAAATCTGCTTACTTTTAATTACTAAGGAGGTCAATAATTTTAAGAGATGCTTTCCATTTGATTTACTTAGAGCAAGTGAATACTCTTTTATTTCTCAGAAAAACTCAATTATGATTAACCAGAATTTAAATTCAAGTGGTCCTTATTCTTTTAGAAAAGCAGAGAATCCTCTATCTCTGTCTCTCTTTTCTTGTTTTGGTTGTAAGTCTAACATCCCCCCTAAAAGAGACATTCATGATGGTGGGCACTGAGAAATTCTACCAAGGAGGGGGGATAGAACATGGTTTCTCCTGTTGCAATCTTTTCAGAGTAAATCTTCACCAATAGCCGCCCCCCCAACAGCCTTCCCCAAGTGAATGAATGACAGTAAGTGTTTAAGACAACCTATTTCTCCTCTAACTCTTCCATCTCTTTTGAAACACTTAGAGAGCCTGCTGCAACAGAAAAATGTCTAGAAAAATATACTTCTGACTGTTAATACTGGTTACATCTAGATAGTAAGATACAGAAAATTTTTTGTCTTTTTTTTGTGATCTCTAATGTTTTTACACTAAAAGTGGGTTATTTGTGTAAAAGAACTTCAAAATGAGGTTGCTTTTAGAATGTACTTTCTCTTTGAAAACATGGTTCCAGAAATCCATAACAACCTAATTTGCATACTTATTAATTCTTTCTATTAACATTTATTCAATGCCCATTAAATATCAGCCTATCCATTTGTCATCAAAGAACACAAAGGCACCTAACACAGTTCCTCCTTTCAAGAAGCTCATCACTTTTGCATTATTTTTGCAGTATTTGTCTTCATAGTGACCATAATTTTCGTCTTACATATTTCAGAGTTTTGTTTCTATATTTTTACAGTCAACTTTACTTCCACTTCTTTCATCCTTAATACAATTAGCATTTCTCCTTGACCTTGAAATTGTTATCTCTTGATAAGACATCTGGGGTTTTCCTATAAACCTTTCAATGCCTTTGTCATAATCTAAGTAAAAAAAAAATACTGCAGTTTCTGTTCTTAGGCACAGTATTATTTATAAGAAGGTTTTGAGTCCTGTCAGTTAGGAATTGTTCCACGTGCATTCATAGAACTCCAAGTAAAAGACTGATTTTGTGAGCTTTTTAAGCCACCTGCTTCAACCAAGTGAATCAATGAGAAATAAGTAGTTACACCCAGAGGTTGAGGTTTAAATAGTGGCTCCTACAGAAGATGTTGTCAGAAAGGAGTCCTTTATGACTCAGTATTTAAAAAAAAAAAAAGTTAATGTTGTTGAGAATATTCTACCTTTTCTTTATGCCCCAACTATGCAATGTAGGGAAGTGTGAATGACATATCTTACACGAACTATGTTGTAGTATCTACTTATTCCCTGCTCATACCTATGCCAGTCAGCCTGCCACCTAACTGGGCATAACCTTGTTCCATTCCACATTTGTAACAGAGAACATCACTCTTGAAAGTACTGTAGGCTATTTCAGTGCTTGGTGTTTTAAAGATATTTTTAAAAGAGTTTTAAAATGTAATGCGTTTTCCAATGATGTAATTCACTGTCATTTCAAATATACTACTATATAGCTTCTTCCCAGACGACTTTTTAAATTTTGTTTAGTGACATTGAATTTAGATTATTTATATTGAAAGATAAATCTTGTTCTGTCAAAATAATCAAGATCCTTAGAAAAGCTTGCAGACTCTACTGTGTTTTTGCCATTAAAATATATATCTCCTTCATAATTTAGCATGTTTAGAGAAGTTGCTTTGCATTCTCTCATAAACTAAACCACGATGTCTTTCTGTGAAGTTATCTTCCATTCTCCTAATTGTAAAAACAGATATTAGTTTTATTTAACTTTCTTTTGATTTTCATAGGTCTTATTCTATGGAATGTGTATTTACTAAATATGTGCAGTCTTGGATTAAACAATGCATCATAGTATTTTCGAGAAAGCCTTAATATGTGGAGAGGTCATCTCAGCTCTATAACTAAATTTCTGTATAATGAGGCATAAGTCTCAAACTCCATGGGTGTCAATTTCTTCATTTACTAAACACTAGCTTTATATTGGATCATCTCCTGGCCCCTTCATATATAGAATAGTACAATTCTACATATGTTTTCACTAGGGAAAAGCATATTGTTGGTCAAAATATGATTGCATCATAAATTATTGTTTCTTAAGAGATGGGATCCCAAGAAGGGCAAATAAACTCAATGATACTCTTTCCACTTAATCATCCATACTATCAACATATTGCTATTGAATTCTTACTGTGGGTTAAGCTATGCTAAGTAATGGGAATAAAAAGTTTAAAAAAGAAAACATTTGCAATTCTCACTGGAATTTTGGCCCAGTAGAGCGGTTCTCTACTGAAAACAGTTGCCTGTGAAGGAATATTTGGTGATAGCGATAATTTTGATCATCACAACTTACACTTATCTAGTGGTAGAGGCCAGAAGTGCTGTTAATCATCCTACAATGCCCAGGGGAGCCTCTGCAACAGAGAATCATCTGATCCAGATTGTCAGTACTGCCATGATTGGGCATCCTTGCTCCTGGAGGAGACTGCTATGCATGTAAAGGCTCCCAGTGAGAACAGGGTTGTCTATGCCAGCACTTTGTGCAGTTCTTCTAGGAGCTATCACACAAAAAGAAACAAGGAGAATATAAAATGATTTACAAACTCCATGTCAGAGTAATAAGGGTATCTGCAGACTCAAAACATGTAGGAAGGCTTTTAAAAGTAGCTGAGATTAAACACAAGAGAAGCAAGAGGAGGGGAAGCGGAGAAACTCAGGGTGTAGTGGCAATAAATATTATAAGACAAAATCACAGAGAAATATTTTACTTTCTCATGGGAAAGGAATATACTCTGAAGTAGGGAAGCTATAGCCTTTGATTGCAACACTGTTGCAAGGACTGAGAGAGCCAGGTTAGCAAAAGGAGGCTTCTTAGGCCCATTTTTTTTTTTAAGTACTTAATAGGGCTTCAGAAAAAAATGACACACACACACACACAATAAAATTTCTGCTTAGATCTTGCCTTGGAAAAAACAAAGCTCATTTGATAACAATGAAAAACGAAGGGGCACACCCCAATGCAATGATATCATAAAGAAAAAAAAAGTGTAAAAGAAAAGTGAAACATAGAAGCAAAGAATTTTCACCAAAAGGATGACTGGAGCAGTTCAAAATTATGCCCCTAAATTCTGTAATTTATTTAAAATGAATAAGTTCATGAAGGAAGACTGCCAAGTGGAAATATAAGGATCCAGGGAAGAGATAGAAAGACAACAGAGAGAGCTACTGGTAGATGCCTAGAAAGGAATTGAGAGAGAATGAAGAGCAAAGTCTCTGTCATGCTGATAAATGGAAAGGGAAATCCACTGTTAGCTGAGGTCCTCAAGGAAATAGTTACCAAAATGGAGTTAGAAATGCAAAAGATTAACTGGAGGGGACACTTGTGAAAGTTCAAGGGAAATGTGAGCAGGGAGGCCTTGATGCAGGCTGGACACTTAGGAAGGAGAAAGGGGAGGAAATGGGATTGGGCAGGAAACATCTCAGACTGAAGAACCTCTGAGAGAAGGTTTTAGCCAGGCTTATGTGAGGTGCCAGCGAAGACTGATCATTAAATTAGTCTCTCCTGGAGCAGACCAGGTGGCTCAGAGGTTTAGCGTCGCCTTCGGCTCAGGGCCTGATCCTGGAGACCCAGAATGGAGTCCCATGTCAGGCTCCCTGCATGGAGCCTGCTTCTCCCTCTGCCTGTGTCTCTGCCTCTCTCTCTCTCTCTCTCTCTCTGTCTGTGTGTGTGTGTGTGTGTGTATGTGTCTCTCATGAATAAATAAATAAGATCTTTAAAGGAAATATTCAGAAAGGTTGAAAATAAACTGACAAAGTCATATCAGGCAAATGCAACATGAAAGATGCAGAGCTCATAATCTTAATTTCAGAGAACATGAATTTTAGTAAAATGATATTACTATATGTAACATTATTATGTTTTTCATGTCTATTATATATAACTTTTATTTTTACATCATTCAATTGTATATCCCATTCTAAAAACTAAATGAAAAATGAAAACATAAAGTCATACAAGAAATGCTAAACAAGTGATGATGTCATATAAAAAGGACATAGGAGCCTGCCTAGAAGTGTTCCCAAAGTCCAAAGCTGTAACGATTTGAGAAATAAGATAAATTATGATAGCATAGATTACAGCCCAAAGGATAAAATAAATATATGTGAGAAATAAGTAAATGGAGGAAAGGAGAGAAGTCTTCTCTACCAGATGGAATAACGTTAGCTAATAAATATAGAAGAAATGAGAGAAATAAAATAATGAAAATTAGAATTCACAGTAATAATTTCTGCTTGCAAGATCCATGGGTGGAAACTTAAGGAGAGTCTCTATATAACTACAAAACATCTCCCCCAATATTTAATAATTATTGTGGTGATTTTTAACATTTGATTACAAATGTATGGATACTCCCACCTCCAACAGATAAAACTTCACTCCTTTCCCCCTGAGTGTGGCCTTGACTTAGTGGTTCACTTCTAATGTAGAGTATGGGAGGGTAAAATAGTAACTTTACAATGAAAAAAGCTGGCAAACACTACTGAGTACAAGTAACCAAAGTTATCCCCCGTGGTAAATCAGGTTGACAGCATGTTCCTTCTGATATCAGGCAATGAGAACTATTTTCATCTCTGAACTATTTTCATCTCTGAACTATACTTCATCTCTATGATGTTCTTTCAAAAAATCCATAATCTTACTGTAATTACGAGAAAACATCAGGGAAATTCAAATTGAGTAAAATCCTAAATTATGCCTGGCCAGAAATCTTGAAAATCGACAAGGTCATGAAAAACAAAGAAAGACTGAGAAAATGTCGTAAATTATTAAAAACTAAAAAGGTATAGTTAAGCAAAGCATGGTATCCCAGGTTGAATTCTGAAAAATAAAAAAGGACATAAATGAAAAAAACCTGGTGAAATCTAAATAAAGCCTGTAATTTAGTTAATATAATAATAACAGTATTATACCAATATTAATTTCTTATTTTTCCTAAATGTACCATGGTTATATAAGATGTCAACATTACAAGAAAGTAGGTGAAGAGTATATGGGAACCCTCTGTGCCATCTTTACAGGAACTCTGTTTCTCTAAAATTATTTTAAAATGTAAAGGTTATTAAAAAGGTCATACAGACTAATATAAAATCTTAATTAGTATAATTCAACAAAGGGGCTGTTTATATTATGATGAGAATCTGTATTACAGTGATTGGTTCCAATAAAGAAGGTCAGGCAAGACTGTTGAAAAGTGACACTTAAGCAGAGATCTGAGGAATGAGTCAGAGTTATTTAGGCAAAGAGCAGATGGAAGAGTATTCCTGGAAGAAAAAACAACATGTGCAAAGAAACTATGACAGAAGGGAAGAGAGCAAGCACCGGGGACTGTAAAGACACTGGAATTAAAAGGTGGAGAATACAGTCCAAGATAAAATGGAAGAGCTAAGTAGGGTCCAAAATCTTCAAGAATTTGTAGGGGAGTTCTATTTTTATTTGGAGAGCAATGTTGAGTCATTGAAATGTTCCAAGTATCACACACTCAGATACACATTTCTTAAAGATCATTCTAGCTATTGTGTGGCACTGCATAGGGGCCCCGATTGAGATCTTATTGCCCAATCCTCATTAAGAGCCTGCACCACGGTAGAGGTGATAAAATGGAGAGCAGAGGAAAGATTTGAGAGACATTTAAGAAGACACATTGATTGGATTTGAGTGGTTTGAAAATGGGAGTTGAAGATAAGAGAAGTGTCAGGGCTAGCCACTAATGTTTAGCTTTTCCAAAGGTTGATTTGGTAGATTAGTTGCATTAACAGGCCCAATTCTTTCCTGTTTTCTGTATGAAAACTTTGCCATGTTTCTTTGTCATTTCTTTTAGGAAAAAAAAAAAAACATAGAGTCTCTATCCTAACATCTTGATTCTTAGGTAATACTTTGGCCACTGACAAGCTAACAGATATGATACATGCGTAAACTTGAAAAAAAAAAATTGGGGCACCTGGGTGGCTCAGGGTTGAGCGTCTGCCTTCCTCTCGGGTCATGATCCTGGGGTCCTAAGATCGAGTCCCGTATGGGGCTCCGTGCAGGGAGCCTGCTTCTCCCTCTGTCTGTGTCTCTGCCTCTCTCTGTGTGTTTCTCAGACATAAATAAATAAAATCTAAAAAAAAAAAAAAAAAACAACCTTTAAGCTCTGGCTTCTTCCCTTATCTCTCTGCCATGGCCATAAGCATATGCCTAAGTTAGCCTACTGGACTAGGGAGAATAGAGTCATTTCCCTTTTCCATATATTAGATAATATATATGGAAGACCAACAAGACCATCCTAGTTTATCTATTAGGCAACTAGCCAGTCATGTGAGCAGCCCAACCAAGATCAACCATGACCAGCTAAGACAATTTGCCAATCTGTCCCTAACCATAGATTCATGAATAAGCCTAGATGACATCAGTCAAGTCCAATTCATGTCAATTAAACCCTATAGAAATGTACTTTAAAAGGTATATTTTATAGCACTGAGACTGCGTGGTTGTTTGCTACTCAGCCTTATTATGGCTACTATACCTGATAACAGATGCCATGTTAGTGCCATTTACTGAGATCTACTGGGAACCATTGTTGGTTATGTAAACAAGACCTCTCTGGACGTCTCCTCACCATGTTATCTATGGAAGGATACCTCTCTGTAGAAGCTGAAAATATCAACTACTAATTTTCCAGTCTTCCTTTATGCCTAGTCAGTGGGCAGTGAGACATTAAGAAATCTTTGCTATGGTCTTAAACAGAAGAATTTAGTAAAAAGGCAAACATGGACAGAAGAATTTAGAAAAAAGGCAAACATGGAAAAAATTATAACTCCTTATATCTGATATTATATACCATAATGGCAGGAATTTCAGCTGCCATCTTAAGAGATTGATAAAACTAGCCCAATTTATGACGTCTAAATTTTGATCAATTATTAAAATTGGACGAAGTGCAAAGATGGTAAGATGTCTTTAATGGTATTTTTAATTGTCCCTAGAAATATCTATCTTTAGACATCTTATTTTGAGATAAATAAAGGCCCTTATCGTCACATTTAGTGAAGTGTTTTATTACAGGCAATTGAAGGCACTAATAGTTCTCTTACCTTAACTATCTGATGAAGGGAAATACAAAAGCAGAGGTATCTCTGGCAAACAATGGACTGTTATGCAAACATATATGTAATACGCTAAGGAAGAAAAGTCCTCTACATTGCAGGGGCCGGGGGCTGACTCTAGGTACAAGAACAGACTTTTAAATTTGTCTAATATTGAGAACTATTAAAAATGTAGAAAGTAGAGAATAGCATGTTAAATTCTTACAGACTCATCACCAGCTTTAAGAATTAATCAACACAGGCCCAACTTTGTTTCATTTAAAATATCCACTCACTTCCCTGCTCCTATATTATTTTGAGACAAATCCCAGGTATCAAAATAAGAGTATTTTAGAAGTTTAAGTTTGTAAGTAGACTTTTAAAGATCTACTATTTTAATTAACGAAACAAGTATGTATTGATCATTATTTTCTAAGTTTAGAGGGACTATACCTGATTGGTTCAGAGCTCTATGCAAAAAGCCCTACACATCAGACTATCTTATAGGTTCCTGAGTAGCCTGAATTATTTGGCCACCCTAGTCCAATCAGTGACCTCTCCTTCACAGAGAGTTTTCAAATGCTGCTTGCCTGTGGGGAAACGGTGGGTAAGGCAGATTTAGCAAGGATAGCTGAGAGCAGATTAGGCACATCTGATTAGAGATTAGATGATGGGCACGTCCCCTACCTTTACCTTCTTTGTGTCAAGCATTGGGTAGATGCTTAAGATACAAAAAAACATAAATAAGAGAAAGGCCTTGTCCGGTAGTTTGTTTTCAACTATCATATTTTTATTGATCCTAGTTTTTAAAAATTAACTCTTTTATTTTTTTTAAAGATTGTATTTATTTATTTATTTGTTTGAGGGAGAGACAGAGACCACAGAGGGAGAGGGAGAAGCAGGCTCCCCGCTGAGCAGAGAGCTCGATGGGTGCGGGGCTCCATCCCACGACCCTGGGATCATGATCTGAGCTGAAGGCAGACATGTAACTGACTGAGCCACCCGGATGCCCCCAAAATTAACACTTTTATTGATGGTGACCGCTTTAAGGTGGAGTCTATATCTGTTGTTCCTATAATATTTCTAGAAACTTTTATTTTAAATAGACTTATATTTTATGTATCACATTTAACATAATCTGCAAACACATATTGGATAAAATTATGTCTATTCTTATTAATTATATGATTTGTCTAAACTTGACTAAATGATAAAAATCTAAAACACTATTTTTTTCCCATCCCCATTGATATTATAAGAAGATCCGTGTGATTTGACTCATTCGGCAAGTCTTAACTCCAGGAATAAGTAGCCAACAAGAAGGAGTAAATCAACTCCTGTAAATGTAGCCTAGATACACATGTTTATAATAATTTAAACATTTATTACACCCATATTTATGAAATTGATCCAAATAAATTATAGTATATGAATTCGAGGGTAGTGATGATTATATTGTATTATTTACATTTCAGTGGCTGGGACCATTTTTTCCAACATGGTATTTGCTTAAAGTAATTATACTGACTGAGAACAGTGGCAGATTGAAATTAAATGTTTGGATTAAATATTTTGTCAGCAAACATGCAGCAACTGCTTTACTGCTTCTTCCTCTCTTCTATGCATACTGATTACAAAATGATTACAAAATGATTAGCTTTTATTTTGGCACAGTTTTAAAATACTTTAGATAAATGCTGCTTGATATCCAATCTTCTAATTGTTTAAATGGCTGAGGAAAAAAGAAAGAGACAGAGAGAGAAAAGAAAAATGGCCAAAAGAAATTTAAGGCAGCCTTCTAACTTCTAACTCAGTTTGCCTTCAAACAAATAAAAACTTGCCAAGTCTTAATATAATTTTGGTTTTATGAGTTCTAGGTTTCGGCTAAATATAAACCCTTCCAGGTGTGTTCAGTGCTGGCAGGTGGGGAAAAAGTGTTACTTTATGCTAAAAGTAGAAACATATGAAACTATTTTTAAGAGAGTGCTCTTGTGGCTTTTTGGATTCTGATTGTCTCTTTCAAAATAGTAGTTTAATGTGCTAAATGGGAGCAAATAAGAACATATGGTTTAAATCTACCCTGAAATACAAATGTATTTTTAATAACCATCATAGAAGTACTTGACAAGATGTTTTAAGTTTTACTTTCCAGAATCAAACCATTAAAAATGAGTTTTAAAGAAAGCAAACCTCTAAGTATATCTTATAAATCTCCAGTGTATATTCACTGAGATTTTGGTCAGGGATTGGAAGTTCGAGTCATTTTTAAAGTAACACTAGGGGCCGAATATAGGCCAGATGCCAACTGAGAAATAATTCACGCTTTTTAACTTTAAATGAATAAATATTCTAAAGAAGGACAACATCAATTGATGAAAAATATTACAAATTTCCTGAAATAATATGTTCAAAAAAGTTATTAAATGCTATCTTTACATATTTTTATGAACCCATTCACATTGACAGTGCACTACCAATTCAAAACCGATTTGTCCTATAACTGATAAAGAGTTGGATGGAACTGGAGGGTATTATGCTGAGTGAAGTAAGTCAATCGGAGAAGGACAAACAGTGTATGTTCTCATTCATTTGGGGAATATAAATAATAGTGAAAGGGAATATAAAGGAAGGGAAAAGAAATGTTGGGAAATATCAGGAAGGGAGACAGAACATAAAGACTCCTAACTCGGGGAAACGAACTAGGGGTGGTGGAAGGGGAGGAGGGCAGGTGTTGGAGCGGAATGGGTGACGGGCACTGAGGTGGACACTTGATGGGATGAGCACTGGGTGTTCTTCTGTATGTTGGTAAATTGAACACCAATAAAAATTAATTAAAAAAAAAAAGAGTTGGAAGGGTAATCAGCTAGGTCTTTATTTACATCGTGTAAGCATATCTTTTCTTCCAAATCCTGTGGAGCATGCCAAATCCAGTCTTGAGATGCCCCAAATAATTTGTTTGCTTCCATCAGGACATGGCACATATGTACTATGGTGGAGGAACTGAGCTGATTCAAACAGAGAATTATGAAACTCTTTGGCTTGATATGTCTGAAACCATTCCAAGTCACATCATGTACATGCTTCAATCAAGAATAATCTTGGTCACAGTGTCAGATTTTTGCTACATTTCCATCACTCCTTACTGGGTCTAGTATCCTTCCGGGCACACCATTATGAGGGTTGCTTTGAGATACTCAGGTGTTGCCTGTTAATTTTCAGGGAGCATAATGTTAAGACAATATAAATAAGAGTTTTCAATTTTGAGAGCGCTGTAAATGCAAAATGAGATACTGTGAGGGGTGTGCGGAATTGGACAGGTCCTACTAATTGAATGTCTCCCGATAGCATTGTCATGAAAGACGTATTATCTCTTTTGTCATGAAACCATACCAGGTGCTTGATAAAGCAAAATATAGAAGAATAGTCATAATTTCCATAAGTCAAAGACCTGAAGATTGGTACATAAAAGGCTTTTCTTGTATGAAGCAAGAAAAATGTCTGGACAAGATAAATTAATAAAACTACCTGGACAAGACACGTTATATTTGTATAATTCACATACAAGGATTAATGTACTTGGTCAGCTGCTACGGGGAACTAACTACGCCTTCGTGGCCCTGGCTATATGCTCAACCTGTTCCCATGTAATAATGCAGAGACTGTTTTTCCAGCCTCCCTCATAACGGGGCATGGCCATGTGTCTGAATTCCCAACAAGGAAAGGTGGGCAGAAGAGAATAGTAACTTCTTTCCATGGCCAAATGAACTTTATGTGAATGAAGGGAAAAAATCTTGAATTAATTCCCTGGGATTTTGTGATTTATTCATTACAGCAGTTAGCACTACTTGAACTATTATAGATGAGTTACCTTGAAATGAGATGCAACTGTAGGGATCCCTGGGTGGCGCAGCGGTTTAGCGCCTGCCTTTGGCCCAGGGCGTGATCCTGGAGACCCGGGATCGAATCCCACATCGGGCTCCCGGTGCATGGAGCCTGCTTCTCCCTCTGCCTGTGTCTCTGCCTCTCTCTCTCTCTGTGACTATCGTAAATAAATAAAAATTAAAAAAAAAAAAAAAAGAGATGCAACTGTAAAAACAAAAACAAAACACCCCATGAAATATTGCAAATACCTCAGTGGTTGGGCAGCAAATAGCAAGAAAACTGATAGTAGGGACTTGAAAGGTAGAAACCCAGAGGATTTAGAAAAAACTACCCCTGCTTCTGAATTCTGACTCCTTAACCAACACCCGACTCTCGCCGCCCAACCACGTATGTCAGTCCTCCAGCATTCACTGCTTACCTGGACTGTCCTCAGGTCATTTCATATAGACTTGACTCTCTAGATGCGGCAGCTAAAATCTCTTTCAATTGCCACCTAGGAGCCTGTCTCACAACAGTGGAGAGTTCTCACCCCCAGTCAATCAATTTTGGCCAAGATTCTGGGGATGAGGATGATGCATTTCATTCCAATCATATCATCCAAATGACTTATTTGGATTTCTTCCCATGAAAAATGATAGAGATTTAAGTTTTATGTATAATGATTGGTACAAAAAGGCTTTTCAAACTCTTCTAGGCACAAGCCCAGTAAGAGAATTAAATCGTCATTCACTGCTCAGATTGCATCAACTTGTTTCTTGCTAAGCTACTGATGGTTTCCTGACTTAATTATGCGGGGGAGGGGGGGTGGCAAACAGCACAATAAGGATAATAGTACAAAAGCCTTTGGGAAAAAGGAAAGTATATATAATTCTTCATTGTCAAATAAGAAACCAGATATTAAAAAAAAAAATTTAAAAAAAAAAAAAAAAAAAAAAAGGATCCCTGGGTGGCGCAGCGGTTTGGCGCCTGCCTTTGGCCCAGGGCGCGATCCTGGAGACCCGGGATCGAATCCCACATCGGGCTCCCGGTGCATGGAGCCTGCTTCTCCCTCTGCCTGTGTCTCTGCCTCTCTCTCTCTCTCTCTGTGACTATCATAAATAAATAAAAATTAAAAAAAAAAATTTAAAAAAAAAAAATAAAAAAAAAAAAAGAAACCAGATATATTTGGTCAGATATGGCAAATAATCTGGCAGGTGGGTAATTACCCCTACCCCCACTCCCAACCACAATTACATTGCAAAGATTTAAAAAAAGAAAGAAAAAGTTATTCTTTTTATCCTCAGAGTTTTGAAATAGCTTGAAATCATCAACATAACACACCACACCCACCACAATCCATTTAAGTTGGCGTAAGTTTGCAAAACTTGCTCTGTACCATCAGTTACATCCTTTTTGATGGCCGTCATTCTATTTTTACTGTATAAATGAGAATTACAATCCTAAAGCTCCACATTTAAAATGATTTTTTTCTAGCACACCACATGCTGAGAACTTGATGCTTCCCCATTGCTATTCTCATGTTAGTTGCATCTTTAAAAGCACAGAACAATTCTATGTAATTGCACTATCAACCACCTACAGGATATTCCCTCTGCAGCCATACTAAAAAAAAAAAAATGCGAGTGGTTCCTTTTACCCCTACAAAAGTAAAACAATTTAATGTGATCTGACACCATTGAGATACCTTGCAAATCAAAACTTTTGAATCTCTCTGTTAAAAGAAATATTCAGGTACAAACTCATCGACGTTACCAGCAAACCCAGATGGACGGGAGAGACATTAACTCCAGGGGCCTGTGATTATAAGGGAGAAGGTCCCTCCACACATGAATATGTGGGATTGGCCAGTGAGGTCTCAAAAGCAATTGTTTTGGTTATCCAGCCTAACTTCCTCCAAACCTGAGAGGGGTAAAATATGTTCTTTCATTATGAAATTTTGCCAAATCTCTTCTTTGATTGCAGTCACCTTTCTTTTAAGTTGTTTTTAGAAATGGACTTCAGAACTGTCCCCTAAGCTGGGTGAGAGGCCTTGCCTGCCTCTTTGAAAGCAAACAAGTGAACTTGGCATATTTTTCCTGCATGTCACCCCTTGAATTTGAAAAGACCTTAGGAAAACCAAAGTTTAAGGTTGTCCCATTAACTGATAAGACATTTTTGAAAACTATCTTGTTTTGACTTTTGCTAGAAGAATTTATTCCTTAGCTGATTGGAAGTAGCTGAGAAATTGTTTCAACTTGTTTTCCCTTGCTACACGGTAGCGTCCTCCTTCCTCCACCTCCATTCAGGCAGCTGATAGAATTTTGAGTGGCTGTTTCAGATGTCCCACACTCTCTGGGACTAACTCAACAGGTTGTAGGAAGAAGAGAAACTGTAGTTCAGGTATTAATCTGGGCAGGCCCACCAGGGCCCAAGGAATGCTAGCCCAGGAAATTCAGCATAGGGTTTTGGTCACTGCAGGTGATGTGACCATCCCAACTTCTCAGAACCTCTGGGAAAGGTCTGGTGTGGAAGCCGTTGGAGCCATTGACTGTAACAGGGCTCATGGCGACTTTCCTATGTCTCTGTAGCGTTCTATGTCCAGGGCAGCTCCTCTTGAGATCATGCAGATAAACTAGCTTGGCTTATTGAATAAAAAAATAAAAATATTCTGCCCCTGAGTTCTATGGTTGTAGAGTAAACCCAAAACTGCTTTCAAAATTTTGAGCTACTTGTTGAATTAGTTCTTGTTACTTTTTAAGTATTATTTTATTTGTAGACACAGAGCGCACGGGGATGAAGGTCAACCTCCTGTGATTCCAGCAACTCTGACGCTTTATTGTCAGTGCTACCTTGGCCAAATGACTGACCTTAGCTAAGCTCCCAGCTCTTCAGGTGTCATCAAACGGAGGTGCAAGGGGGATCCTCCTTCATAAGATTGTTGTGTAATTTTGAGGAGGTAATCCACATAAAGCATTTAGCATATCATACATCACTGTCCTTCAAACCTAAGTGTGCACACAATTCTCCTCAGGATCTTATTAAAATGAAGATTCTGATCTAGTAAGTCTGGGATGGGACTTGCTTGTCTCATGAGTTCCTGGTGAGACCAATGTTAACCATCCCATGAACCACCATTTGGTAGGAAGTTTCTAGAGGATCTAAAAGTTATTTTTTATCACTATTATTTTATTACCATTATCATTGTCATTAATATCTGCCTTTCCTACTAAATACAATCTCAGCTAAAAAAGAAATAGGGACTATTCTCCCATGTCAACTGTTTTATTCCCTTGACCACACTGTTCTCAATACTGTGTGGGTAATAAATATTTGCTGGATGAATTAAAGGCAAAGTGCTTTCCATTGGCTTATAACAGCCTCCCCCCCCTTTTTTTTAACATACTACTACTTTTTTAGTAGCTTACTCACTAATAATAGGTTAAAATAGTAGTTATGTCCCCTACTGTGTTTTTTAGCTTAGATGACTCATTTTCCAATTCCATCCCCTGATTTCAGCTAATAGGTTATTTCTTGGAATTCTCATAGCCCCTGGACTTACCTCTATCACAAGGGTATCACACAAACTGTGAGCCTGTCTCCAACCTTATCTAGATTTTGTGGTGCTTATAAGTTAGAACTATGCACTATCCACATCTGTACCCTCATCACTGGACACAGCCCTGGCACATAGTAGGTACTCTACGAAACCCTGTGGGATAGGCCGATAGATCAGTGAGTGATTGGGAAAGGGCGCCCAAAAGAGCAGCCTTCTAATATTTGGGCACTTGAACTAAAAGAGATCATGATTTTTGTCTTCTGTTTCTTGGCAAGTGTTCATTCTGTTTATCTTATTCTTTTTTTAAATTTTATTTATTTATTTATTTATGAGAGACACAGTGGAAGCAGCAGACACAGGCCAAGGGAGAAGCAGGCTCCCTGAAGGGATCCTGATGTAGGACTCCATCCCAGGACCCCAGGATCACGACCTGAGCCAAAGGCAGGCACTCAACCACCGAGTCATCCAAGCACCCCTACTTGGCAAGTGTTTATAAAACAAAAACAAAAAGCATGGTTGAGAATTAGAGCCTTGTCTATCTCCATCCGAGATGTGGCCCACACAGAGGTGATTAGAACTAGACCAAATCTTCTCTCTACGCCCTCACTCACACTTCCTGGAATTTGACCGTGGCCAAGTCAAGCAGATTCACGGAGCCTCAGCCATGGCAGAAAGGGGCCAGACAGGCAGAGGAGGTCATCCTTTCCACAGGCCTGAGGCTGTGTTATCCAGTCCAGCACAGCTAGGGTAGAGGCCTCTCAGTTTGTTATTTTCCTAGGCATAGTTTCCGGAGGCTGTGGGGAAGCAGATTTTGGGTTTGGTGGCAGCTACAGTCCTGCCATCAGCAATTTTCCTATCCCAAAACCCAAGGTAGACACAGCAACGGACTAATTGGGGGGCCCTGATTTATTAGTTTGTGGAAACCTCGTCCTGAAAAACAGTAAATCAGGAAAAGATTTGAACTACACCCTCTGAAATTTTCTATAAACTCTAATCTCCAATCGATGTAATTCAAATTGTTTAGCTGATTTATCAACGCTGTAAATTTTCTGGGGGCTGTGCTTCTCAATCCTAACTGCACATTAGAATCACCTGGGGGAACTTTTAAAAAATGCCGATGCTGGATGTGCACAACAGAACCATATTCTGTTGGAGCCTCAGCATCTTTGTTTTTTAAAAGCTGCTTAGGCGATTCCTCTGTGCAGTCAGAGCTGAGATTTTAGTAGATTACTTGCATCACAGAGTTGCCCATACATCTAATAATGTAGCTGAATGGATAGTAGGTGAAAAAAGTGCTATTTAAATTTTTAAAATATAATTGTTGCTTTGCCTATGGTAGGTCTTCAAAAAATACGGGTTGAATAAATATTAAAATTTTATACCACGATCGTATAAACCACTAAACTGGAGGGAAGAAAAATATAGGGGAACAGTTTCTTATGGTTTCATGTTTCAAAGGAAACATATGGCTCTTGTTGCTAAGGAAACAGTCATCCGCTCCTGTCCCTCATTCCATCTTTAGGTCGCGCCCAGTGCCGATCATGTCAAGACTTCAAGAGAAAAGTATTTTTAAAATCATTTTATAACCAAGTTTTCCCTGCCTAAGGAAAAAAAAAAAAAAAAACCTATTGCCATGTTTTGTTATATACCCAATGGCCAGGATTGTCTTTCCATGAGCAGGGAATTATTTTCAAGGTGTTTCACAGGGAAAAAAAAAAATTGTTGCATTGTGGGCTGAATGTCTTAAATCTATCCTCAAATATTTAAAACCTCAATCTATTTCCATTTAAAGCCCACATTATCATATAGCTATTAGGGCCTGGACTAGGGTGAAGCACAGGAGGGGTCCAGGGCAAGAAACGAAGGTGGCACTCTCAAATGTGAGTACCTCCTTCAATTTTGCACACTTACCTGATTTACTCACCTCAGCCCTCATCCTGATCATGACAGTCACTTCTAAAGTAGAAATGTGTTTTCACATATTTTAAGAAAAAAGGAATAATTTCCCCACTTTAAACTTTAGAAACTGAAGGCAATTATCCAGTTTGGAGTGGAGCCAAATTGCCCGGGTTAATTTCTTTGTTCATCTGAAAGTACACTGGGACCCACAATGACAATGAATTGTCAGAACCTCGGCTATAGATTTTACAGTTAAAATGGGTGCCCATTTGTAATCTCCTTTCCAACAACCTTCCCCCTTGTTTGCTGGCAAGACTCCAAGTTTGTTCAAGTGTCCACCCATCTCCTGTATGACTCATGGGTGAACTCCGATTAGTCTGAGCCAGCCATGGCATTTCATTCTCATTATAAGGTTAGTTAGGGATAGGCATGGGACTCATTTCTACACAATATGACAAGAAAAAATATCTTTTGGGTAGATTTTTTTGCTCTTAAATACATATACACAGGAGGGAACAGTCCCACTTCTTCCACTGACTATATTTTGTATCTCTTTGAGCTGCCTGGAAAGAAAGTAGGTATTCCTTAGTCAAGAGGAAAGCCGTCTGAGAATAAGCCAAGATGGTGACTATATGTGTAGAATGATGGAAAGATCCTAACTAAGCCTTTGATTTCAACAGCATGCTACTATATTGTCCAATTGTGAAGTCACTTTTCTCTTTGGCCTGCTTAAAGAAAGGGGGGAAAATACATCGTATTATTTAGGCCAGTTTTGTTAGGATTTTATGTTACCTTTGTCCAGAGCATCCTATATCCAGAAGCATCTGACATTTTTCCTATGTTTGATAAATAGTAATTTGAGTCGTGCCTAGTTGTAAGAAGCTCAGAGCATGGCATTAAAAGAGGAAGTATTTCATAATTTTTGGTAAAACTAATAATAAGGAGAAGAACATCTAATAAATGAAACAAATAGCTTACTGTTTAAGAAAAAGAATTTATGTGACTTCAATATCTGAGATGAGAGTTTCTCAAGTTTGGCACTACTGACATTTTCAACCTGATAATTCTTTATTGTAAGGGGCCTGTCCTGTTCATTGTAGGATATTTAGCAGTGTCCCTGGCCTCTACCCACTAGGTACCAAAAGCACCCTTATCCCTTTCTAGTTACAACAAAAATGTCTCTAGAGGCTACCAAACGTCCCAGGATGGGGGCAGGGATGGAGGTAAGGGCAAATTTGACTGCAATCAATAGCTACTGCTTTAGACTCAACTAACCCTTATAAAAAGGCACATAGAAAGGAAATGCAAGGCCCTTGTTTTAAAAAGAGAGAAAGATATTCAATCAGTTTCTATTCAATTCATCAGCAAGTGTTAAGTGCATATTTTCTGTGTTCCAAACACAAAGTTTGTTAGAGTTTGGAACCCAGAATATCACCATAGAGGCAGAAATCTTGTTTGTCTTAATTACAGTTCCAGTTCAGTGCTCAACACAGTGCCTGGCATATGGTAGACTCAATAAATAGATAAGGGGATGGGTGGATAGATGTGGATGGATAGAAGAATGGATGGATGAAAAAATAATCCCTTCAAATACTTACAAAATACAGACAAAACTAATGCATTCAAAATCTAGTTTGAGGGGATCCCTGGGTGGCTCAGCAGTTTAGCGCCTGCCTTTGGCCCAGGGCGCGATCCTGGAGTCCCAGGATCAAGTCCCACGTCGGGCTCCCAGCGTGGAGCCTGCTTCTCCCTCCTCTTGTGTTTCTGCCTCTCTCTCTCTCTCTCTCTCTCTCTCTCTCTCTCTCTCTCTGTGTGTCTATCATAAATAAATAAATAAATCTTTAAAAAAAATCTAGTTTGAAAGCAAGTAGGTGATAAGACCCATAGTGTAAATGAAGTGTGACAGGAATCTTGAGAATAGCATTGCCAATGAGTGCCAAAAGAGTAAGGATGGAAAATGTGACATAAAAAGAAAAACTCCAGAAGGTAAAATGAAACAACAACAACAACAACAAAAAAAAAAAGAAGCTTGGTAACAAAGTAAAAAAAGAAGGTGAAGGAAAACAGTAATCAGCTATGAACTTTAAGGCAGTAGGTTCCAAACTTTCATCCCCTACCAGGAATATAGAGGAAAGTGTGAGAGGGAAAATGTTAGTCTCCAACCATTGTTTCAAGTAGAACTATTATTCTAGCATGTTTATCAATTAACTCTATTAAATTTGAATAAGATACATAATAGTTAGGGGGTGGAATCTGCTTTTCCAGGAACGAAAGACAGAAAATCTATGGTGCCACAGATAGATTTGAATATATTGGATGAGAAAGAGAGAAAGAGAGGGAAAAACAAAAACAAACAAACAAAAAAAACAGAGCAGAGCTGGGGAGTGAGGGAAGTTGAATTTAGCCTGAGACAGGTGAATTTTGGGTGTTGCTGTAGCATTTGTTGAAGATGTCATAGAGCCAAAAATAAATAGGGACTTAGAGACTAGGTAAGAAGACAGGGCTAAGGTGTGGATGCGGGCATCATCTTACATGGACATGAAACATGAAATAAGGGATTAATAAAGAGGTAGGGCACACAAGTTAGACATATATCTGCTATCAGAGCACAGCAAGAGAAAATAATTCAAAGCATCAATTAATATCAATACTGAAAGCAAAAGAAGCAGCCATGAGAAAGGAAGAAGATGAAGAACCAACAATGGCATGAGACGGGTTGTATCAATGATAGAGAGCTGTCATCGACATATGTCTCAGAAAGTTGGAAAAAGATGGAGCTGAGAAAGGGCCCTGCATTTGGCAATAGAAAGATAGTTAGTAGTACTTCAGGCGGCAGAAAATATCTTTTCAACTGTGTGTAGGACTGGACAAAAGCCTGCGCAAATGTTCCGCACTGCGTGAGAGCTGGAAAATATGCTTAAGTGTGATCTATTTTGCAAAAGTCCCAGAGCACAACTTGACATTAGTGGGGGCTGATATGCCACAAATGAATGACTAATGTAGTCTAAAATAAACCACTATAAAATCTCTAAAGCTATCTTATTGCAGTCAACAATTCTTTTCCAAGACTTGGACAGCTTTCATGACTTCCTGTGCAAATGAAATCTGGATCATCTCATAAGGGAAACCCACCTCCTTGATTTAATTTTACCCAGCTCTAGTCCTTTACCAGAAAGGAGAGAAGATGAATTGTTTGGGAACTGATAGCTCAACATGGATAAAGTTGCTAGAGACCGTAGAGGACCATATACTTTAAGAGGTGAGAGATTTGCAGGCAAGTGCTCCCCTAATTGTTTTTAGTGTCAAAATCCTTGCCAAACAAAATATCATTTGGAAGGCAAGATAAATGATCCTGCGAGAAGCAGGGCTGCTTTGGTTGGAGTAGGGCAGGGCAACCCTACCTCTGAGCTCATGTTCCAGACCCTTCATAAAAATACTCCTTGGACCCCCAGAACACAACTGAAAACAGTCTACTGAACCCCTTTATTTTCAAGTAGAATCTGAAATCCAGACATGTGTAAAGACTCACTGAACATGACCCTGCTAGCTAATGGCTCAAACCGAGTTAGAACCCAATTATCCTTGGGGTAGCCCAGGTGGCTCAGTGGTTTAGCGCCACCTTCAGTCCAGGGGGTGATCCTGGGGACCAGGGATCAAGTCCTGATCAGGCAGGCTCCTTGCATGGAGCCTGCTTCTGCCTCTGCCTGTGTCTCTCTGTGTGTGTGTGTCTCTCATGAGTAAATAAATAAAATCTTTAAAAAAAATCAATTATCCTTAATTTTTGTGCATTGCATTTAAATGGCAAATATGGCAGGGGACGGTCACCTCAGAGTACAGAACCAAAGTAGGATGGATTTTTCCTTAATCTTTGGATGCCTTGAAAAAAAGCTGCCCAAATAAGGTATTTCCTCTTCCAAATCTTGTTTCTTCCATAAATTGACTTATTTGGAAATAAATAAGAATTGGTTTTCTAGAAATGGAAGAGTGGACTAATTTTTTTTCACCATCCATTTTGTACCTTCTTTTAACCGATTGTAAACAATTACATACCAAAGTCAGTAAAGCTTACTCTCTCACTTAAAGATTCTCTGCCTTAAAGTGCATTTAAAGTACATAAATGGAAAGAGAGCGGTGGGAAAATGACATCGTGTCCCCATTTGTACATTAACAAGAAAGTCAGATATAGCAATAATCTAACCTTAGTAAATAAAAACTCTTTTGGAAAGATTTGATGGTCTGACTCCAACATCAAATCCATTCGGCACCGTCTCCACAGCTGTTAGCAGCTTTTGTGGAGGTCTATATAGGAGAAAACATTCAAAGGCTATTTCTGCATCTACAGAGCACAGACAGGAGTCCTGTTTTGACAGGCAGATTTTATAGTGGTTTATTTTGGTCTGCATTAGTATTTCATTTTTTGGCATTCAAGCCTTAACCAATGCCAAATCTGCCCCTCTTTTCCTATATGCCCTGTGTTTTCTTTACAAACAGGAAACTGCTAGCTTTAAACATTATTTGCTTTGTATGATAATAGCTAAGCAGCGTCTGGCAACCAACTGTGTTAGAGTTTTACACTGAGAAGGAATGGCAGGGAGCCACTTCCTGCAAAAGAGAAGACAATTCCTAAATATGAGTTTTTGTCTCCTTTTTGCGATACTTTTCAACTGACTACTAAAGATCAAATGATGGTCTCTCCTCTTGGATCTCCTATTCAAGTGCTGGATACATGATAGGCACTTAAAAAACACTTCTTGAAAGCTAAACGTAGAATCCAGATAAAACTGGATTCATCGTAGTCCAGGAGATGATACCCAAGTCAGAATCCAGCATCCGTCCTACCTGGGTCCAGAATGCTCATACATCATCTCCCAGGGATTATAGGCAGGAGGGACAAAGTTTCCTGAGACAGTCTGTTGCATCTACAAAACATGGCAATAATTTGCAGTCAGGGCAAATGCCTTTGGAGAATGTGATTCATTGCACTGCTTATGACCTATACCGAATTTGAGTTTGGAGATCTTCATCTCAGTATGAAACTAGGTAGATTTATGGGTCTGTCCACACCACAAAGTCCTTTGACGTCATCTCAATAGAAAGTTTACTTGGTAGAGGGAATATTAAGTCAATATCTAGGTCTACATTACGCAAAAGTAATCAATCAAGTAAGGTAAATAACTTTATTTTTATAAGAAAATAAACATTCAATCACTTATTTGGCCATGAAAAAAAAAGGTGGTTTAAATGATTTTGCATATAGAAGTAACCAGCTAACTGAAGAAAAGTAGAATAAAATGGAGCTATCCTTATGACTTTTTCATCTTGTTTTTTCAATATCAAGCTTTCCATAGTTTAACATCATTTTCTCAACATCAAACTTTTCATAGCATAATAGAATTATATATATGTTTTTTGTTTATATATGTAGTCACACATACATATATAAATAGCATTATTTCAGAAAAAGATAGATAGATGACAGGTATAGAGTTATAAATAGATACAAATGTCTAAATAACTTACGTTCATATAGGAAAAAAACAAGATAAATAAAATCCATAGTTTTTGCTCACATGATCAATTACATTTCTATTAATAAATGTCCAAGCTAAATAATCTAAATATATTCTGAACAATCTTAAGTACTTCTATGTGGACAAAAGAAAAGAGAATAATGCAATAGATACAGAAAAGTAAGAAAAATAAAGCCTTTAGTATTGATATTTTTAGTACATTTCTAGTGTTGTGATGTTGTTTTTTAGCCTGGAGATACTTTTGCATTTGTTGGTGGGGTGAAGATGTGATAAAAAGAAGACTGGTATTGTATGTAAAAATGTACTTTAATGAATCTGTTGGTTAAGCACAGGTAGCCACATTCCTTGGGCATTGTCTGAAAGAAAGAGAATGGCCCATAAGAAAGGTTTTCAAAGTAAGTAGCAGGGATTTTTAAGTTCAATGAGGAGAAGAAAGTAGCGGGATTCTCCGAAAAGAAGAAACCAGGTTCCAGCAACATGGTGGCATATTAGGGATTTGAGGAAGATGGCCTAGAATGGACTTCCTGGGTGGAATTTCTGTAAGGATAGGTGGGTTAGTAATTTTTGAAAAAATGACATCTGATGGTTAGATTACATTGTTTCTAACTCTGTGAAGTACTTTCCTAGCACTATCCAAACCAGTAATAAAAAGTCTGTAAGATATAGATGCACTCTGTTAGCGATAAGTCGGAAAATAAGTGGAAAAGAGTTGTAACCATATTTGGAATGACTTGTTGAGGAAAGAAAAATCACAAGGATTTATGAAAAATCAAACCCTAATCTATTCATTGGGGCATCTTGGCCTTTGCCAAGAGGCTGTGAACTTCATTAGAATAAGGACCATTTCTGTCTTATGCATTGATATACCCTAATACCCAGGATCTAGTGGGATACAGTGCCTAGTCCTTACTGAGTGCTCAATAAAATTTGTTGAACGGACCAAGGAATATAAATTAATTAGGGACCATGAGTTCAAATTGCAAAAAGACAAACAACCATAAGCACTTTTGCACAAGCCATTAGAAATATAGCAGCAATGTCCACAATAGCCAAACTGTAAGAAGAGCCCAGATGCCCATCAACAGATGAATGGATAAAGAAGATGTGGTATATATATATATACAATGGAATACTACTCAGCCATCAGAAAACATAACATATGAAAATATTCTGCCTTTTGCAAAGACATGGATTGAACTAGAGGGTATTATGCTATGTGAAATAAGTCAGAGAAAGACAATTATTATATGATCTTACTCATATATGGAATCTAAGAAACAAAACAGAGGAGCATAGGAGAAGGGAGGGGAAAAATAAAACAAGATGAAATTGGAGAGGGAGACAACCATAAGAGACTTTTAAGCATAGGAAACAAACAAGGTTGCTGGAGGGGAGGGGGTTGGGGGTGGGGTAACTGGGTGATACACTATATGTTAATTAATTGAATTTAAATTTTAAAAACTGCAATGAATTCCAACATTCCCTAATAAGGAATTCTAATTCTCATCCCTTAGCCTCACCTGAATTCACAACACATTCCCCATGCGCTTGCCCAGAAGTGCACATTTCTAACGAACACATATATGACATCCTACTTGACTATTTTTTTAAGATTTTATTTATTTATGAGAGAGAGAGAGAGGAGGGAGAGGCAGAGACACAGGCAGAGGGAGAAGCAGGCTCCGTGCAGGGAGCCTGACGTGGGACTTTATCCCAGTCTCCAGGATCACACCCAGGGCTGAAGGTGGCACTAAACCCCTGAGCCACACAGGCTGCCCTCCTACTTGACTATTAATTTGTGTTTCGCTTTTTGTGTTAGTTGTTAGGAAACTCAAAACTAAGTTTTATATTCAACTGCTTATCATTCCTCAATAACTGTTCCTCCAATAACTATTTCTGTGTCACTCCTGCCTTTATACTGTACAAGTGGATCTTGATCTTACTGTAGCTAGAGTTTTATCACAAGGCATTCTATTTTTAGGAGCATTCAAAGCATAATAAATACATTATACAAAAAAATATTAGAGGGGCGTCTGTGTAGCTCAGTGTTTGAGCATCTGCCTTCAGCTCAGGTTATGATCCCAGGGTCCTGGAACCGAGCCCACATTGGGCTCCCTGTGGGGAACCTGCTTCTCCCTCTGTGTATGTCTCTGCCTCTCTGTGTGTGTCTCATGAATAAATAAATAAAATCTCATATATATATATATATATGATATATATGTATATATCACATATATATATGGCAACTAAACTTCCTGCAGTTCTGAAGAATGAAGGGATTGGAAAATTTAAATTAGTTTTAAAATATTAAAGGAATAGATAACTATTTTATTCACTGTCAACTGGGTGTACTGCAGTACAGTTGGTTCTGACACTAACTGAGTTAGCATTAAGCTTCACAAGTTAAAGTTTCAGTCCTCCATGGGACCACACTAAGGTCAGACACCAGCTTCACTTTGGAGATCCCCAGGCTACCTGCACTTTTGACCGACTGGCCAAAAATGTGGGGGCTTCCACAATCCCCTCACTAGAACATAATAATTCATTAGAATAGCTCACAGAATTCAAGAAAATGCTAGATTAAGATTATAGTTTTATTACAAAGGATACAGACCAGGAAAACCAGCAAAAAGAAGAATCACATAGGACAAGATCCAGGAGAGAATAATGTCCAGAGTTGTATTAAGGTTTCAATTCAATCTCCTGTCCCTCTTCCCCAGTCTTCCCCTTTTCCTTTCCGGAGAGGTAGGATTGGCCCAACTCTTCAACTCTTGAATCAGATAGTTGGTCTTTTTGGTGACCAGTCACCATCCAGAAGCTATCTGGGGTCTTAGCATGAGTCATCTCATTAGGGTTACAGACACTCCTATCACTCATCTTCCTAAGGTATAGAATAGATTCATTTAAACCTCAACATATCCAACAAAAGTATTTATTTTAAAATTTTTAATTTATTCATTCCTTCCTTCTCTATTCCTTCCATCTCTAAAATCTCACTCAACAAAAAGCTGGCACCAGAAATATCTGGGTAACATTGTAATTTTTATTTCTTAGTATCACTGATAATACTGTCTACAATGGATTGGGTTCCAAATCTGAGTAGTGGTAATCACCACTGGAGCAGTACCACTGATGAGTAGTGATAGGTGTTAAATTAGCTCTACCACCAGTTCTCTATGCCCCCTGAGCTTCCTTGTGTCAAGAATAGAGCTATTTTGAAAGCCCCAGACATTCATAGCTCTGTGACAAAAGAACTCAAGCACAGCAAAAATCTTCTATAAGTTGGCAAAAAAGCTAGGTTAAATCATATTAGTAAAAATAAAATTCTTTCAGATATTTCTGTCTATAGGATCTGATCAGGATTTAAGAAGTCTTACATGATATCAGTCTCCCTCTTTGGAAGTTCAATGATTGCATAATGAAATGACAGATCTTTCTCATCATCGATGAATTAATTCATTTACTCATTGCCTCTCTACTGTATATAAGCACCATGTTAGTTCTGAGATATAGAAGTGAACAGAACAGACAAGATCTTTCTCCACATGGAGCTTTATTCTAATAGTGGGCTGGGAGAGGCAGACAGTATGTAAATGTGTTACAAAACAAGGAAAGGACAGACTGTGAAGAGTGCAGTTGGAAGAAATAGCTAGGGGAGGACACAGTAACTGAAGGAACCACTTTAGAAGCTTAGCCAAGGTAGTGACATTTGAAGTGAGACTCAAAGGAAGAGAAGAGTAGAAGTCATTCCAGGCAGAAGTAAGAGCTCCAACGTGGAGAAGGAAAAGTGCTCAGTTTGAGAAATGGTGAGTGGTAGGGGAAGAGGCTGGGGCAGCATGCCATGGCAGATCAATCAGAGCCTTGCTGATCATGGAAATGAACTTGGATTTTATTCTGAGAATAATGGAAATCCACTGAAAATTTTTTTAGATGTTCCAGTAACATGATCTTACTTCTTTTTAGAAGATTACTCCAGTGGGACACCTGGGTGGCTTAGGTGGTTGAGTGTCTTACACTTGGTTTTGGCTCAGGTCATGATCTCAGAATCATGAGATCCAGCTGCACAGGGCTCACAATGGAGTCAGCCTGAGATTCTTTCCCTCTTCCTCTCCCTCCCCCTCTGCCTCTGGCCTACCGTGCTTATGCGTGCACTCTGTCTCTCAAATACATATACACACACATACATACATACATACAATCTTTAAAAAAATTTACTCTAGCCCTACTGCACAGAATAGTGGAAGGAGGAGGAGAGAATGAAATTCGGGAGATAAGTTAGGAATCAGCTTTATACTGTAAAAATATTCTAAAGATCTACAAACTAAAACATATATGCTTTTAACAGATAGGACCTTGAAAGCAGAAATCGATTGCCTAATTTTATAGAAGGAAAATGAAATGCCAGTATCAGAGAGAGAAGAAAGCAAATCTAGAACTTACTTCATCAAGATATTTGAGAGAAAAATGTGCTTTCCTGATAGGGCTCCATTCCCCATTGACAGTCACCTGAGGTAGTGAAATAATAGACAAAAGCAAAAAGGCTAATGATTTTCACTTTTATGCCACATCTTATAGTACCATTGAGGCGTGGAGGAAAAACAAAAGCAAAACACATAAAAAACCATGGTTTCAGGAACTTACTGTTAAAATATATGTTGTATTATGCAATCTGAGTGCTGATAATTGTTATTTTATCAGAAAAAATCACTTTGCTATTTCATGTGCAACTAATGAGGTTTGCAGTACCATTAAATGTGATTTCGAAGCTCCGTGATTCCAAGTTTTCTCAGTAGAAGCATGTCTTGTTTTACAAAGGAAGAAATGGAATTGCAAGACTTGATATGCAGAAATTTGCTTTGCAAGCAACTCCGTAGTAGATGCTTACCCCCTGAGGATGTTTGGAGCTCCGATATATGTGCTGAACATATAGTTTGCCTCCTCTGTCTAAACATTTCACTACGTACATGGTAAATCCTCATGAGTTCAGAATAATTGATGTTGTCCTCTCTGAGCTAATAAAACATGAGCATTATCATTAAGATTAAGAAAAATGACGTTGTATTCATTTATAGCTGTGTGATAACTATAATCAATGTCTTCTACTACAATAATCTGTAGGAAAAATCATAATATTTCAAAAGAATCTTCTCTAGATTTATAGCATTCATTATCTTTTCCTTTTTAGCATATTTAATGATTAAGGATAGACATTTTAAAAGATTATTATTCATTCAAGAAAAATCTAATTTAATATACATGGCAAGACACTTTCCTACTTTACAGAAATTTTCTCCAAAAAAAAAAAAAAAGGTATTATGTTTTTCTTTTCTTTTTTTAATGCTTTAAACCTCTGGCTCTGTCTCTCTCTCTCTCTCTCTCTCTCTCTCTCTCTCTGTGTGTGTGTGTGTGTGTGTGTGTGTGCGTGCATGTGCCTGTGTGTGTTTATTTCTTCACTTCTCTCTTCCCACCCTACCTCTTCTTTTTATCCTGGATGTCTTTTTTGCAGACATCCAGACGAACAAAATTGTTTCTTTAATTAAAAGGAGAAAAACAATTTTTAAAAGCTGCCATTGTGGGAAAATGTTTTCAGAAACGAAGCATCAGGGGCTTTGGCTACTGCCTCTGTGCTATTTTTCCGACTGTTTTGGTATTTTAGTGACCGTAAAGAAATGACCCTTAAAGTTGCCGTGTCAGGCTGGTAATAAAATGACGTCTTGGGAAAACCAAACTCTTTCTTTCCCTGCACTTTTTTCCCTCCTCCTGTAATTAGACTTGCCATCATCTGGGACGTCTCTGTTATTACCAGCATCCCTCGCCTCTGCTCGGGGACAGAGAGCTGAGCCAAGGCGTCCTCGACGCACCGGGCAGGCGATTTAGGCACAGGCCGCATTCAAGGCAGCTGCATTTTCCCTTTGTCAACCTCAGAATCTTCGGGAATTCTCGGTTTTATTTGCAGGGGCCCTGCTTGGCATCCTTTTCCCTCGTGCTTCTTCACAATGTCTTATTATTTGTTATGAAAACCAGAAAAAAGAGAGCTGCGGCTCTGGCCTTCCAAGTTCCCAGCCTGCAAAACCCTTTTTCTGGACTGGCTCAGCAGCCAGGACCAGGGGGGTGGAGGGGTGCATGTGGCTGCCACTCTGGCCTGGAGCTCCTCTCACTGAATCTGGGAGTTTCAATTGAATGCACTGATGGCACTCTTGCAAGTCAATGAACCCCCTGGGGATTGTAGAGAGAACTAAGATATAGAACTAGGATGGCTTTTTAGCAAGCCAGGGACCCCACGTTTTCTCCTCAAACCCTCAACAAACTCACGTTCTGCTGTGCCTGCCAGGACCAGGGCCAAGGTAACTAATGTGCACACCCACACATCGGTTGGCCTTCTGCTGGGCTCTGCTCGGATGCCATCAATAAGGAAAGTCATCAATGATGTTTCTTCTTACAGGGAAATTTAAGGACTTAGGGTTTAAGGGCCCGTATTTCACAGCCCCAAACTATTGATTGATAAGTTGCCAGGTGCCAACTAAGCATTCCCCCCCCAATCAATCATCAGCCATTCATTCATTCATTTAAAAAATGATGGTAAAGAAAACACAATAATAAAAATAAATAAAAATAAAATAAATGATGGTAATGAGCGACTATTACATATTGGGATCTGTTTACGGCAAAGAAAATATAATCCTTATTTTTATGGGGACTCTAATTCGGTGGAGGGACACAGGCAATATATGTATCTATACATGAACATATCATCAAAGATGATTTCATGTAGGGAGAAGTGCAATGAAGAAATAAAATGGTAAGCGCAAAAGGGAAAGACTGATCATCCAGGAGATGCCACTTAAGCTGGATCTGGGTAAAGGAAAGAAGTCAGTTATTTGAAAAGCTATAGGAAGAGTATATGGGGGAGGGATCAGCAAGCACGGAGGCCCAGAGGCAGAATTGAACTTACCCGCTTAAAAGACAGAAGGCCAGGATGGCAGGTATTGGGGAGATATACTGGAATGTTCACGGCCCTTTTGACGTTCACAGTCAGTATTTTATAAGAGGATGGAAGAAAATCAGTCGAGATAATCGTTTCAATGAACTGGAAATGATACACATCTAGAACCCAATATTTATTGGGAGGACCCTTGAAGTCTGCTTTTTAATTGTTGCAGCAGACATTTGTACATATTAATAGTAATCATATCAGCTTCTACATGTTTGCATATTGTCTGATATTCACAGCAACACTAAAAGGCTCTTATGGCCTCTTTCAAAGATGTGCAAACTGCCACTGAGGAGTTTTTAAACACTTGCTGAGGTCATGGAGAGAGGAAAAAGTAGACAGGGAACTGGAGCCCAAGTCTGCCTCTTTGCCAACCCCCATCTGTTGGGACTAGCCTACTCTGAGTTATGGGCTGAGTTAGAAGGTGAACAAACGGGGCGCCTGGGGGGCTCCATTGGTTGAGCTTCCAACTTCTGATTTCAGCTGAGGTCATGATCTCAGAGTATGAGATCTAACCCCTCTCAGGCTCCTTGCTGGGCATGGAGCCTGCTTGGATTCTCTCTCTCCCTCTTCCCTTCCCTACCTTTGCCGTTTCCTCTCCCCCCCCCACCCCATTCCATGAGGGCTTTGTTTCTCTTTAAAAAAGAGGGGGGAGAACACAGGTTCCTTAATACAGAGTTGCTGTCTTCGGTAAATAACCTGATTAACCTGATTAACACTTCAAGGTGCATATTAGGATCCCCACTTAACAGATGAAGAACCTAAAGCTGAGACTGCATAAATGATAAAAGGATATAAGTAGGGGTGCGCAGCTGAGACTTGAATCCAATATCGCTTGCTTTTGACACTTCTTTCCCCATGTCAGTCTCTTATGCAGTCAAAGAAAAGAACCACTGGGGGACGCCTGGGTGGCTCAGTGGTTGAGCGTCTGCCTTTGGCTCAGGGAGTGATCCCTGGGTCCTAGGATCAAGTCCTGCATTGAGTTCCCTGCATGGAACCTGCTTCTCCCTCTGCTTATGTCTCTGCCTCTCTCTGTGTGTCTCTCATGAATAAATAAATAAAATCTTGAAAAAAAAAAAAAAAACAAAAAGAACCACTGTGATAAGGAATGGCCTCTCTTACTGCATCATATGAGATATTTTGCAGCAAGGTGATTGTACCAATTAATGTGCGATGGTTGGGGCATCAAAAATGGACTCTCATCAGGTTTAAGCCAAAAGAGCAGGAAAGGAGATTATGGGAAGGCACAAAGACAGCTCATAAAATTGAACGAGTGGCTCTGCTATCAAGTTCCAAGAAGACAGAAATGGGGTGCAGACCTCAGAAGTGGATGGTCAGTGTACATTCTCTCTGGGTGCCTCCTTCATGGGGTAGCTGACATTTTCCTCCTCCTGTATGTTTCTGCTTAAATTAAGCTTCTTTAGAAAGAGACTCGGGGGATCCCTGGGTGGCGCAGCGGTTTGGCGCCTGCCTTTGGCCCAGGGCGCGATCCTGGAGACCCGGGATCGAATCCCACATCGGGCTCCCGGTGCATGGAGCCTGCTTCTCCCTCCGCCTGTGTCTCTGCCTCTCTCTCTCTCTCTCTCTCTCTCTCTCTGTGACATCATAAATAAATAAAAATTAAAAAAAAAAAAAAAGAAAGAGACTCGGATGGGGTCAGTAAGGTTAGGTTCTCATGCTTGTGGTCCAGAGGGTAGAAGCTACCTAAGAAGGAGGTGTGGTTTTCATGTTGAGGGGAAAAAAGGGCCACCGAACACATCACCTCTAACTTTGCGTTTTACAGATAAAGAAACTGAGGTTCAGGGAGAAGTGATTTTTTTTTCCCCTCAAAGTCACCTAATCCTTGATCTGAGAAAGTTGCAATCAAGAAAAATGTCAAGTTTGTCCTTAGAATGTTAAGTGTCTCCTTTCTGCCTTAATGACACCTCTTATGGGGCCTTTATGCTTCCTCATTAAGATCTGTACGTTATAAATGATCAGCCATTTAGAGCTTAGTTTAAACTAAAATGTTGCTGGATATATTTGTAGTATAAATCTCACTTTAAGATGTGTAAGGCCTTATTCCCTATAAAACACACTCTGGGAACTGCTGAACAGAGAGAAGAGGCATTTCCTAGGTAGACAGATGTCTCCCAAAATTCTTAAAAGCTTGGACTACTCATCTTTCCCTACTGAGCGCCTTAGGATGACATTTCAGGTACATCTCACAAAGCCTATACCTGGCTTTCTGTATGAACGCCAGCTTAAGAAGTTATGTTGGTTTTCTCAATATTTACTCAAAATTTCAAATGATAAAATAGTTGAACTTCCTTGATTTAATTAGCTGCTGTGTAATGACCACAGATATCCTCAAGAAAAATCTTTAAACCCTCTATCACGTGGCCTATATCCGTCAAATATAAAACAGACCCAATCCAACTTATGTGTCAGGTTATTAGCATTAAGACTGTGTTCAAAATACTGTCTTTCCCCAGTAAAAACTAAAACATGCTGTGACTATAGTAACCTTCCCAGGTAAACCCCAAATTGCCCTTTGCCCCATCTAAGCAGATCAGATTGTGCTAAGCTCACCGCAGTTGGAAGTCGCTGTGTTTGAGCTCCTTTTACCATTTCCACTAGCTAATAGAAAAATTCAAAACTTCAGTTCAAAGTGCTTGGAACAGTCTGCAGAGAGTTCAGAACCTTACAAGACCCGAACCTGAACCGGTTTCTTTAACATCCGCAGTGGATGTAGATAGCCCTCTGGGAATTAATCTCAACAATCAGACGACAAGAAAGATCGAGGATAAGAGTGATGAAGTTAGGGCAGAGACATGAAGAAGGTATTTCCTTAGGGTTTAAAGAGAAAAATATATTCAGAACATCAATCTCAGTATCCGAGGCTGACAGATGATGTTTTAAGAAAGAACCATCAACAGCAGGGAAATCGTTTCTTTAATTGTACAATCACTTTTGGAGCTATTTGGAGTTGTCTGCATAAACTCTCTTCAAATACAAACACACATACACACCCACACACATTTATTGAGAGCAAATACCCATTGCTGTAGTTAATGGACTGAAATACGGCCGAAGTGGGACTAGGAGAGCAGCAGGGGAGGAATTGGGGAAGCCAAGTTAACTGCTCTGATACAAACTGACTTTTTTGGTCTTTCCCAGCCAGACCGTATATTATCGTGCGTTGTGTTCAGATGGAGATGCTTTCTGTAGTGAATCCACTCTATAGGATAAAAGGTCAGCAAAATACTATGACTGAGGTTTCCTTTACCTCTTTCGATTGAGGAGCTTCTGCGTTCTACACCCTAGTGAACTGATACCTGCAACATTATGGGACATTATGATTACTCTGTACTTGCCAAGACCCAGTCCTCACCTAGGATTCTGCTTGGGCAGGAGAGATTCTCATCCGAGGATCATGTCAAAAAATGGGAAGATGTCACAAAACAGCCACCACCATGATGAAGGAGCTAACGGGATTGATTTATGAGGATGGATTAAAACAACTTAATGGAGTGGCCAAATCATGACCCAACTCCATAGGACTGTCATATGCTTTGAAGCTAGAAGGGACTTTTGGAAGCAGGAATTTTCAAGGACGTAATAGGTCATGGGAGGGAGAAAAGAAAAGATCTTCACCTGGCCGGTGCGTTGCGTACAGGGCGAAGACCATGGTGGGTTAGCGTGGTCTTAAGGTTGCTCTCCTCAAAGTGAGGGAGTGCAAGTGTCTCCTCAGAAGTGAAACACACAATTCTAGAATCATGTTAAATGTCAGTGTGCAAATGTCTCCTAGAGAACCATGTGGAGAGGGGCTACATGAGATGGCTTTACAAGTCTTTCCAAATCTTAGTGTTGAAGATTCTGTCTTTTTCTTTTTTTTTTTTTTTTTTGAGTTGTTATTTTTGTGGGGCTTTTTTTCAAATTCATTATGGAGACAAAATGTCTCTCATTTTAATGCCAATATGTGCCTTCAAAATCCCAAGAATCTCCCTGACAGTCTATTTACAGACTCGTCAAAATAATTATTTCAGTCACTTAGGAAGTACAGTAATGGTAATCTGTGCATCCTAATAAAGGTATTTTCCATTATTAAAAAAAAAAAAAAAACACCCTGAGACATAACTTCTTTTTCCAGCCAAAATGTGAAAACTGTCACTAAATGATGTTAGTTCCATAATGGCCATTTTCTTAGGGGGAAAATATATGTTGGTACATGCAAGCCTTTTCTACTTCCCCATTTTATTGCTCTATCTTTGTGATTACTGTTACTATAAGGAATGAAGATTTAGTACCTACTGATCAGCAGTAGTAAAATTAATATTTTTTTCTAATTAGAGCCCTAATCAGCATAATTCTAATATGACAGGGAAAGAACAGACAGGACAGGAGCTACACACAGAGGATTGGCTTCTGAATCACTGGTCTTGGACAATCTTTCACCATTGATTTACAGCATTGTTTTGAGTGTGCAACTTAATCTCACTGTGCTTTTGTTTCTTCTGAAGAGCAAAGAAGAAAAGAAGCAGCAGCAGTAGCAGCCACTGCCAGTGTGAGAGACAGGATTTTCCTCTACATCCTTCTGGAATTTCCTGAGGATAAGCAAGATCTTTGCATTAAGGATGTCAGGCTACTTAAACTAGTTGGAAAACAAGTCTTACCTACTTTAAAATTTTCCTGGTTTTATGACAACACTTTAGTGGATGTAGTAGACACTCAATAAATGCTACACTGAACTGAATTGCCAATAATTTCCCCAGCAATCATGTCAGCTTACAATATGCATTTCTGATAGTTTAACTTTAGTATCAGAGAATGGTATTCTTGGAACTGGACAATAATTGTAGTTCTTTTTCCTGAAGAAAGCATTAAATTTGAATGCCAAAACTCTGTGCTATTTAGCAAACAGAAATATAATAGACACTTATTCATACCTTTAGGTGCAATACTTTGTGAAAATAAGTAGAGAGTTTTGTAGAAATAATTCGAGAGGTCTCTTGGTTCCATGCTGTGGTCAACTCCAGGGCAGAAATGGGGAGAATGGAGGTCAATGAAATTTCTGATTCTAGAATATATCGAACACAATTTAAGTCACCCTCTGCTGAAAGTAAGGCTCCTACTTTAGCCACTTACTCTTCTCCAAAAATGGGAACACAGAGACCAGAGTCAGAATGGAATCGTACTTGAAGAAAGACTTCTTGAGTATGCATAATACATTGGAACTTCCGCATCAGGGCCCTTTGAAAATCTGATCAAATAAACTGGAGAACCCTAATCAATGTTAATAATCATCTCAGAAACCAGGCAGCTCCTTCTTTAGGAGTGGCCCTGATGCACATGCTAAGGGAACAGGGGTCACAGAGACAGATACCAAGTTCATCCCAAAAACAGAATTTGTGCCTTTAGTTTGTAGATAATTAAGACATATTTTATTTCTTTTGGGTTAGGGGATATTTTACATGTGTGAGCTGTTTTAATTTTTCACTTTACATCCATTTTTAAATATAGTTTGAGAGGGGAAAAAATTCCAAAGTACCTTTGAAAATATTATTGTCCTTTGTAACCTCTCTATGCTGAATATGAAAAAAACTAAGAATTATTCTTTGAATTTTACTTCTAAAAAAATCCAGTATCTTAGGTCTTTCCTTTGCATTTATTTACTTACATCCTTTACATTTACACGTACTTCTTTCCTTGCTGTGAAATGATGACACTTATTCCTCTTTTCTCACGGTTTTCCTAAGTAAATGTTGTATTTTTATGATTTTGCTTTTGAACCTATTTTCAATGTTGTCCTCTTCACTTTAGTGTTTTGTGATGTCATGTATTCTTGCGGATCTATACAAGTTTGGGTGACCTTTTCAGTAAGGGTTCAACCACAGGCAAATGAATCATCAGAGATCTGGCTTGCAGTGAGACACAATAATTTTATTTCACTCGTGTTAAAAAAGGGAAAGAAAACCAATTGTTTCGAGAAAATACACTATAACTTGTGCAAAATAACAGCTGGTCTTTAGAAAAGAATAGATGTCGCTCACATACACTTTTTTTTGGTACCCTCTGATGGATGCCACCATCAGGAACTGGGTATGGGAAATCGAAGACCCAAATATGTCACGTGCTGATAGAAATAATTTAGGCCCCCTTTTTAGAGACTTGTCATAATATTAGACAACGTGAGTAAAGGAAATAATTTACATTATGAGAAACTCACCAAACAAATTCTGTAAATAATATATGCTGAAGAGCAGTGTGTAGCTCTAGCGGAATATTGCTTAGAGAGATTTTGTTTAAAACATTTATTGGAGGCATATATTACAGTATATCATTTACTGGCTGGAAGCCATGCAATATGTGTCTTTACAAAAAAAAAATTACCTTGTAATATGAGCCCCTCCAAGGCATAATTATATAATAAAGTTCTTATTGGGAAAACTGGAAGTAGGCCAAGGCTTGTCCAAATATAGTGAATGTCAGAGCCAAATTTATTATCCTTAGCTATTAACAGGAGAAGGCAGGTTTTGTTTACCAAGCCTAATTCTCTCCTAATTACAGCCACTATAAAATAATTACTATCCATGGGATAACAACACAAGACAGAGTGACTAACAGAAGAAACGGCAGGGGTTTGAAAACAGAGTGCAATTCTGTGTCATTTTGAACAGCTTGTGTACTGCCATGAACAAATTAACGGACTTCATTAAGGAATTATGTTTTAAGAGTAGCTTTGCGGTGAAGCAGTAAAGCAATTAATGCATCTTATTTGGTCCTAGATCTGAGTTGTAGTGCAGTTTGAGACAGCAGCCTCATTTTTTTTTCTCAAATTTTTGATGTATCAGGTTTAATAGGCTTCAACCACATTACTGGGCGAGATGGTTAATGAGTGTAGAGAAAAGACTCTATTTTGGACAAATGATATCCAGCCCCTGCTAACTTGTTCCGTCTTTATGAGCAGATTTCTTACCGTGGTGATTTTAATAATCTACTAAAGACAAATGCCAACTTTTATCTAATTCCATTTCACAACCTACCCTCATGTCCTAAACTCTGTTGGATTAGACTTTTGATGAAAGGTGTAGTTTTCAGAAAGGCAAGAAAAATATGCCTATTTGAGCCACAAAACTGGGAACTTGAAATATTATTTCAATATTTCATATTTGCTTTCCACACAAATCAAAACGGAATATTCTCCAGTTGAAACATGATGCTTCATTAAATTCTCAATGTTTCCCGTTCCCACATTCCCTAACCTCTTCCATCTCATCACAGAGCCCCAGAGGTGTAAAGAAACCTTGCTGTAGATCTTTGTACCCTTGAAATACATGCACCAGAATCAACCACTATTCTTACTACTTGTGCACAATGGCAAGGGGAAAAGGTCAAGCTGTGCCTCTTGCTGGTTCTGTGTCTCTTCTCTCTCCACACCCCCCAACCCCACCCCTCTCTGTAAAGGGTCATTTCTCCCTGCAGTAGGAAAAATGCTCCTGTTTTGGTGACTTGGTGAACACGCACAAACTCAGCACACTTGGGGAGTCTGTTTTAGATACTCCTTTTAATAGGCCTCCAGATGGCCACATAAAAGCAAAAGGATTATTATAGCAACTCCCAACCGGGCCATTAGAGATAAAGGTGGACCAGAGTTTCCTTTAAAACCATTTTTTTTTTTTTTTGAGGAATACATGATCTGATCATAAAAAAAAAATCCTCAATATAAAAGTAGAGGAAGAAGTTCAACATCCAGAAATTCATTTTGGTATTCTAGTTCTTTCTACAAATGTCCCTTTATGCAAATAAAGTCACTTGATTTAAAGTTAGAGCACCAAAATGTAAGTTTAGGTTTTTTTTTTTTTTTTTTCTGACAGTGTTGTGGCGTGCTTTGGTGCTTTTTTAATTTAAAAAGTCCCTTTTCCCTCTTTTTTATTCTCCAGACACTGAATGTTTCTATGAGGAATTAAAGTTAAGAAAAGAATAGGTAATAAAGAGATTTTGAAAAAATATTTCATGTGGAAAAGAAAATATTCCATCATAATATATAAATCATACATATATATCACATATGCATCATGTACATTTGTATCTATCACCTCCTCATTGTAGGATCAATTACAGAAGGGTCATTGAACGTCTCCTTTCTTTTTCTACTTCCAGAAACCACAATAGCTCTGAGGTCAAAAACAGGACTAGCTAGCTTTGCACTCATCATGGTTTCCTCTTTCCTACTCTCTCCTTTCTATATTTTCAAAATAGTCCAATAAGCCTGTTTCATTTTGTTTTTAAAAAATTTTGCTTTGGGCATCACCACCCCCACCCACAGCCCTACCGCTACACGTACACACTTTGTGTTCACCAGGGGGCAAAGCAGACCTATGCTATTACCTAAATACTGGGAAAAGTTTTCTCCATTCAGCCCCATTACAGATTTACCGTGTACTCCTCCCAGATTCCAGGATTCTAGAGTTAACTTGTTGGTTTGCCCTAGTTTGAATTGTGGCTTTTCATCTTTTCTCGTGTTTCCTTGGGAATATGAGAGAAACTTTGGAAGAGATGGTATCAAGAATTACTAGCCAGTTCCATCTGAGTGGAAGTTTCCTTTAGCATGCTCATCATTATTGTTATGAAATATTTCAAACACATAAAATACAGAGAATAATAAACACTCATGTTCACTAAGATTTAACAAATGTTAATGTATTATAAAAAGTTTTACATAGTTGTTTCAAGTCTTTTTTTTCCCCCAATAAAATGTTACAGGGAGAGTTGTCATCTCCGCTGATGGCATGAAGCTCCTTCACTTCCACTTCCCTGTCTTCCTAAGGGTAAAGTAGCCACTGTCTTAAAATCGGTTTGTGACTTTCACATCCATGTTTGTATACATTTACTACATATGTATCTATCCAAAAATGACATTCCACCCTATGACTTTAAATTTACATAAATGTCATCCCCCTGCCACTTGCTTTTTCACTCACCATTATGTTTTCAAGAGTTATCTGGGTTGATACATGTAGAATTGGCTCATGTATTTTAATTGTGATATAGGCTTCCATCGTGACTACAGATATAACACGCTTCATAGATGCATTGCCCAACTGAGAACAAGGCCACCGGTGCTGTGTAATTTAGGGGATGAAGGAGAGGAAACCTTTCCTTTCTGGCTTGTGATGTTTAATTATGATACTAAAAACATTTGTTGTTTAAAACCACATTTCAGGGATGCCTGGGTGGCTCAGCAGTTGAGTGTCTACCTTCAGCCCAGGGCATGATCCTGGAGACCTGAGATCGAGTCCCACATTGGGCTCCCTGCATGGAGGCTGCTTCTCCCTCTGTCTCTGTTTCTGCCTCTCATGAATAAATGAATAAAATCTTTAAAAAATAATAAAAATAAATAAAATAAAATAAAAATAAAAATCAAACCACATTTTAAAATATTACAGAGCAGGACCGAGACAACACAGTAAGCCTTTCCAGTCGTCCCCTCCCTGGAAGAGATCATCCTTTGGTGGTCTTGTCATCAGTGGTAAGGTGGAGAGACTCCGATGACGTGGACCTCAGGGGCAGAGAGAAGTCAGAGCAGAGGAAGGGAGCTTCTGGTATGTCTGGTAAAGGCTCGAGCTACCAGAACCTACATGCTCTTCATAGTGAATGGAGAAGGTGGTCCAGAAACTTTCAAAGCCTATAGCCCAGATTCAAGTAATTTCATAAAAACAATGCTTTGGACGTGGTGGATGGTAAAGACGTGGCAATGTACCGTGTGGGTGATTCACAGCTACGGAAAAACCCTGGATTATGTATCAACACGATACATCCTGATGCTCCTGCCATCACAGTGCATTAACTGCTGAGTTATATTATCACTGGTGTGATGTGTGGTTTCAATCCGAGCATTTGCAGGCTTTTTCATGTCTTCATTTCAATCTCCCTACCCTGTTTAAAGACTTTTAAACTCCATTTAAAAAGTAAACACAATTATAAATTTAAAATGTGACAGTGCTATGAGATGTCTCAAGACGGCAAAGAGTGTTGACTCAAGGTCACTAATACCCATTGACCAGACATCAAGTGTAACATGTTGCATAGGGAAGCATTGTTTAGTACTAAGTAAAACCAGCAGCATTAATGCCATTATCAGTGACATCTCTTCCAGGGATTACAATTATAATTTTTCAATACACCTGTTCACTATGGTCAGCTCTAAGCACAAGGAAAGTAAATATCAACCTTTGCGACACATTTCAAGGAGCACGGGGCAAAAGTGGCCTTGCAGAAGTTTCTTTCCCCCCAATCTGCCACACAGTCTGAAATTCCCTTCATCTGGAATTGTGATTCCTCTGACTTGAGGCATTTTATCTAGAAGAGTTCATAATGTGAGATAAATACAGTTCAGTAAAATAACACATTAAACTTTTATCATTCATTGAGATCTTAGTAGGAATATGTTCCTATGAGTTGTTAACCCGTTACCTAACAATAGCTAGGGGGAAAAATGGGATAGTTCACTGTCATGTGATGGTGGGTGAAGAGAAGAAAAATCTATACTGTAAGGAGCTGTCTGGTGGGATTTTGAAGTAAAGAAGAATAGAGGACCAGAGGAAGCATTAAATAGTGAATGCTTTGGAAGCTGAGGAGAGAGGAAACTGAGAGTTGAGAAAAGGACATTGAAGAGAAGAACAAGTGTGTGTGTGTGTGTGTGTGTGTGTGTATGTGTGTGTGTTAGGTGTGAGCATGAAAAGGGCCTACTTTAGGATTTTGTCCTTGGCTAAGCCTTTCTGTGCACAACTAATTCTTGTCCCTTCTTTCACACATATTATTTTGTTTTTTAAACTCAAAAAAGAAATTTCCTTAACATCTCAAGACATACTCTGTGTACTGGTACATATCTCATAGCCTCGTACAAGATGTGTTTCAGTTTTTTCTTCCTTGAGTTTTTATCTCTTTACATTTTATCTTATTTTATGCTTTTTGGCCACTAAAGGAAATACTCATACAAGTTTAAAATGCTGATTCTGCAGGACTTTGCTTGCTAGAAGTCTGTTTGCAAAGATTATGCTTCAGGTAAACACCAAGCACTTTTATATTTGAGTAGGAATTAATTCAAAGTATTTGCTTCATAAACAATACAGTCAACTTACTTGTTTGCTCACAATCACACTTGGAACTTGGTTTGAACCAGCCACTTTGATAAAAGCGACAATCAACATCTCAATAATTCTGATAAGCAAGGCCATTTTCTACGTGCCCTTGAGATGCTGAGCTAAATTTGAGGAATCAAGATCAGTTTCCCCTAAGAAAAAACATGAACTTCAATAGCTGACCTTGACTGAATGCTTACCAAATTCCAGCCACTGGGAGGCAGTATTGTGTAGTAGTTAAAGTCTTGATTTTTGACATCAGCTAGTCAAGGGTTCAAGTCTGCCTCTAACATAAATGTGGATTAGTTAACCTGAGCTTCATTTTTTTTAAATCTCGTACAATAGGATACAGTTAATTTCTATTTTATGCTGTTATGAAGATTAAATGAGATAATGTGTATTAAGTGCTTAGCATATGGCTGGTGCTCATAAAACCCAATAAATCTAATATTCAGGTCAAAGTAGATGATACATGGATCTAGCCCAACCTGCTATGCTTTTCTCCCCTCCTCATACACTCACCTAACCTCACACTTTCCTCGCTTAGAAATGGGTGCTATGGGCCCAGCTGCAGAAAAATGTTAGCTTTTATGAGCAAAATACTTGGCATCAAGCTAAGGTACCCAGCATGGCTGCTTCTCCTGAGTGCCTCCCACCGATGTTCCTGTTGCAGCCCTGATCGAGGGCTGTAGCACTCCCATTTCCTCATCTCCTCTGTTATCTCATACTAAATTGTCTTCAGTGGCAACTGCACTAGCCACGGCATACCCTGCACCTTTTTCCTCATGTGAGAACATGACGTTGTTAGAAATGATTAAGTTCCAGAGTCTAGCGTATCACTTAATAAATAAAACTTTACACTGCCAGGGTAGTCCCTAGTCTTTATATCCCCATCCTTGAATTTATTGTCTCCTATTAAACTTAATTATTCAAAGTAACAAATGGGTATTTCACCAAAGAATCTTTGGTAAATATATCAATTTGTCTATGGAGCTACACGGAAAAACTGGCTTCTTGACATTGTGTTAATATTCAGAGACCACACAGTAGTTTATAGTTCTGAGACAGAAAACACTTTCAAAGAAAGCCACTGTCCCAGGCATATGTGGAACCTTTATTGTGGAATCGACACTTGACCCTATATCCAGCGTATTCACTGATCTCAATTTCACTGCTTACATCCAGCCTTTGACAAGCTATTTTGATGACTTCATTCACAAATTATCTTCCTATTCTCATCAATCATCGACTCTAAAAATAATCTAGCCTATAGATCCTTTGGGATCTAGACAAGTTTCACTGTATCTTTATCTCTTAAAAAATTAATTAATGGCAGTTCAAAGTCATGTTTAGGAGTAAAATCCTTTCTCATCCTTTAGAGTTTGGACACTTTTTCAGTTAGTTAATATATGATGATCCTATATTCATAAAGATATCACTGATCATCAGGATCTTCCCAAGATAAATCCTATGGTAAATTCCTCTCGACATGTAAGTAAATGCATTGCATGTTCTATAATCATTTCATTTGCAGATGAAGGGTTCTTGTATTTGCCCTTAACTTTTCTGGGCAGAAATTCAGAAGCAGAACTCTGGCCTGTTAAGAGGCACAGCTGTACCCTGCAGGTAGAATGAAAAGGTCCTAGATGAGGTCTTGAATGCGTGTCCTTACATGCTTCACACTGCAACCTAATGTGCAGTCGCAGACCACCCCACCTGAGATAATAAATGAGAAATTCTCAGGGCTGTTGAGCACTTTGCAAATTTTCACAGTGGATCAGCACAAACTTAGTTAGCACAGGTGTTCACATAATTGTGATTCATTGGAAAAATTCTCAGTGCTCAATAGCCCTCGCACTTTTCCCTCCTAGGTGCTGGTTGAGTGTGAGTATATTGTGGGGAAATGTGCCATGATGTTGGGCTCCACTAGCTCTTGGCTAAAGGGTGTTGGACTGATAAAAAAGAACTGCTAAATGTGTCCAATTCTCTTGGTCCATTTGCTTAAGTTTCTGAAACTGGAGAATGACATGGATTCAATAGTTCAATAGATAGAAACCAAGTCCAACATTAAAAAAAAAAAATCCCTTCTGATATTGGATAATATTGAGGCTTTTCCTGAGGTTATTTTAAAAAATCATTAAATCCCAAATAATGTAAAGATCTCATTCCTCGGTTTTCTTGCATTGTAGCTGCCATCTTCTGGGGAATCATGCTCGGTCCCATCTAATTGCCAACTCTGCTCATTTCTTAAGGTTGGCCACCATTTAGAATAGGACTCAAAGGTAATTATTGTGAACTAGTAAGACAGCTAACTCTGCAATCAGTCCCTAGTATCAGCCTTAGCTTGACTGTTTACAGAGTTAAACAAAATGACCTGATACGAGATTTGCATAGCCTTTAATACAGGGAACGAAATCATTTGGTTGTAAAAAAAAAACCCTTATCATAGTTAATGAGTATTGATTAGGCTCCTACATTGTGCTTGACTTTGTGGTAAGTATGAATTTGAGGATAAAATAAAAGAGAAAGTATCTGCTTATGCTTCATGTAGGATCCACATATGGTTACTTTATGATGTTTTTAATAAACACTGAATTAAAAGGATTTCAAATTTCTATGGCTTTCCCTATTGAAAATGACTCCAGCACATTTGCCTACTGCTGATTCCTGTGTCCCTGTCTGCATGAAAAAGTGTCTGTCTTCACAGTCTAACCAGAATTTCCCCTTAAGGGAAATGACTGAACAGATCATACTTTCTATTTCTGTTAAGCTTCCACTAATTTCTTTCAAGCATTTGAGGTATGAGTCTAGGCTGATTTGAATGGATTGACAGACTTTTTCCAACTCCTTCCCAAGGAAAGAGCAAACATGTGCTTCCATAAATTATTTCAAATGATCAACTAAAGATATAAACCTAAACACAGATGCAAAACCCCTCAGTGGCCCTTGTACTGATTCAAACCAAGAACTGCAAAGGAGGGTCTGGGTCTTTTTTTGATTCTGAAATACTGCAGCTCTTCTGAAAAATAGATGTTTCTCCATTTTCAAATAGAGAAACAGCATTAGTACTGATGGAAATTCCAAATCCTTCATCAGCTACCTCAAGTTCCCACGTGAGACACTAGGCTAATAGACACATTATTACTAGCAGATGCTTTAGCCCCCCACCCCCAACCTTATACTGTCCCCTATTCTTTTCACCTATAGTGGACCAAAGTGTCACTAAGATTCCATCTGTCTGAACTAGACATAGAATTGTATGACCTTAAGGTCTCTTTTTCTCCAGATTCTTGCTGACCTAACTAAATCCTACTAGGTTTCTAGATTAGGAAAATCTTTCCAAAAGAGAGGAAAATCACATCTGAGATACAGCAACAGTTTCATGAAATTTTAGAATGAAAAAAAAATCAAAAAGGAAATGATTCAAAAATAGAGCAAGGAATCAAAATGTTTAAATTGTGTTTCTAGTCCATTCTGTGGTTTGTTATTGAGCCTTATCAGATTTGGTTCTTAAAGAACAGGGCATGGGAAGGGCAGTGGATCCCTGTAGCAGAAGTATACCTTCAGATAGGCTACTCTTGCCCCCGTAGGGGTGGGAGTATAAATAGATGAAAAATCATTCTCCAACTGCGATAGAGAGAGAGGAAATTGGTCTGAAGCTAATGAATAACTTTTGAAGCCTTAGATAAAAATATTAATGCTTATTGATAAATGTACACAGAGAATCTTTAATATAGAAATTGTGGAAACATAAGGCTGCAAATAGTTGTACAAACACTTCATTGTCCACAAATGTCTATTGAATTATGTTCTCTAAAATCTACATTTATCATACTGAATTATATAGACCCTGCTTAAATAGTAATACCTGAAGCCAAATCAAACAGCAGATTCATGAAGTCAAGACCTTTTATTGTCAAGATCACCATTTTTTTATTGTGAGGAATTTACCGTTAGTGAGTATCTAAGCTTATGACAATATTTGTGAACCACGCAGATCACCGCTGAGAACTGCAACTCTAATTACATTTGAGATACCTCCTCATTCTTTAAGGTTTATTATTGCCATCCTAGAACCCAAGTTTTTAGATTTCTGGTCAGTAGTATACACAGACTTCTCTGATTTGGTCAGTCTTGTTTCCAAACGTCAGGCATTAGTTGGTCTTTAATAGTGAGACATATACTATTCCATCCTTCAAGCTCTGTTCAAGATGCTTTTCAGGCCTGAAAACTAAATATCTATAGCATTTTTTTTTAGCTCAAGAAGACTCCCTTCCTCTCTTTTTTTCTCTGTCACCCGTTATCTCTCAACACCATCATGAGTGCTAACTTATGTGATGATTCTGCGATTCTAATATTATTCTACAATTCATAAACAAGGCACTGCACATTCTTAAAATTTGTCTTCAAAATATTACAGCTTTGCTCTGATATTATCTCTGCTTCTGACTTTACATAACTGTATTTTTTTGTTTACAATTCTTATAGTAGGATATAGTGGGCTTTGCATTGGCCACTAAAATAATACTTGAATCATCTTTATAAAAAATAAAAGAAAAAATATGGATGCATTTTTTTCTTTTCTGGAGTGGGATACTGGCCTTGGACATCACTAAGACCAGTGGAGAGTGTTAGAAATACCATACTTTTTTAAAAAAAGATTTTATATATTTATTCATGAAAGACACAGAGAGAAAGAGAGAGGTAGAGATGCAGGCAGAGGGAGAAGCAGGCTCCACACAGGAACCCTGACGTGGGACTTGATCCCGGGTCTCCAGGATCACGCCCTGGACTGAAGGTGGTGCTAAACTGCTGAGCCACTGGGGATCCCCAGAAATATCATACTTTAAAAAAAATATGTGTGCATGTGAGGTAGGCAGGCCTAAAGAGTTTGCATCCTTATTTCTTGTGCTAGTCTCCCTGAGAGTATATTAAAAACAAAATAACTTCTCTTGGGTCTGGGATGCTTTGGGTATACCCTTGCTGAAGGCAGTGGAATTGACCAGATGGTCTCCTGAGTTCTCCAAGCCCCTCACACCCTAATACATGGTCAGAATATAAGAGATCCAACTTTATTCCCATTTTGAGGAAAGTATTCTTGTAGACTGGACTCTTTTTCATCCAGATATTGTTTAAGCTGCATTAACTTGCTTATATTAGGGAGAACTGAATTTCTGTGGTATTGGAAGGAAAAAAAAAAACACACCCTCTTGCATCAGATTCAAATGTTTTCCAGATCTACTGGTGGTAATTGACATAATTCATTTTAATGAGCTAGAAGTATTTGAAGAGCTTTCAGTGAAAACATGTGGGGCCGCTCTATAAATTCCTAGGGTTTTAGAACCCCTCGGTCTCCAGTGTTTCTACATTTGCCATATCCAGTAAACTGATAAACAAAAATGATTTATTGTAAAATAGTTATAAGTAAAGAAACGTCCTCTGAGGATACAATAATTGTTTTCATTTTCCTTTCCCCAGAGCCAGTGGTATAATAAAATGCTAATAGATGCAAATTATGCATGATCTTTAATGCATACTAAAGAGAGTCCATTTAAGAATCAGGTACCTTTTGTTGGAGAGTAAGCAGTGGAATATTGTTTTCTTTTTAAGATCTTGTGCAAACCGGGAAGATTTCTTTTCTGGATTGTCTGTATGTGCAGGCCCACCTCCAGACTGCGGCAGTTACACATTCCAGAGGAGGGGTGGAGGCAGAACAGGGGGGAGGAGGAGAGGCAAACAAAAACATCTTTGACTCCAAATGATTCCATAAGGAAATCTTGGAAAAGAAAAACAAGCATCACCCCAACAGGACAGCCACGGCGACTTAAGGAAGAGAAAATTGAAATACATGAAAAATCAATGAGGTAATAATTAAATTGTGGGGCACACCGTACAGCAGCCAGGACACTTCATGCATTTGGTAATGGAGATGGGGAACTTAAGTCATCCGTAGTTAAGAGGGAGCAAAGAACAGCCGTCATCTTGAAGCTAATTTCATGATGAGACACTAAAAAACACATACCTGCTACAGTATAGCAGGATATTTATAGGAGGTTAAAGATACAAATTAAAGTCCAGGAGCCTATACATTCCTGATTACCCAGCATTCTTAAATCAGTCCTCCTCAGTCTCACACCTGGGGTCTCAGCTGCAGCGTAGCTGTCATTTACGCTACCCATGGCCCACGATTGATGACAGTCATTCGCTGATGAAGCTGTATACATCATTTCTGTCCGAGCTGCACTGGCCAGATGGACCCTGACCATCCATCGCCTGTCAGGGACGCATCTGTTCACACTGCTGCTAGGGGTACTAACAAGTCATTGGCTTTCCAAAAGGACAGTGTCAGCTGGATAGGGCACAACATAAAAACTGGTGTTGTTGGGTTTGTCTCTCTCTTTCTTTCTTTCTTTCTTTCTTTCTTTCTTTCTTTCTTATCAAGGCACAGGTTTATAAGTTTTTTTGTTGTTATTGTTTTTTTTTTTTCTTCTTAACAAGGGATACATTGCATTAACTTTTTTTAAAAAAAGTATTAGAAGGGATAACCAAGAGATCAAAGACATTTATCAACTTCATATCGATAAAGCAAGTTGGTTTTCCTTCTGAAATTTGTGGTTGTGATGTTGTTAATAAAATATCATCCATTTGAGATTATGTTATTCAACTATATGTGAAGATCTGGGAAGTTTCATTACCAATATTTATTTCTATTATGAAAAGTCTCTGATGCTTGTATACTGTTTTTTTTTTTTTTTTTTTCCAAATCTAGGCTAATGTTGTTACACATTTTACTTCCTTGTATTAAATAAAATTATCTCCCTGGCTGAAATGAAATGTAGTCCAAAGAAAATTTTGCAATAAGTTTCCACGAATCTAATCAATAACAAGACAGTTCTAATCCAAATAATGTTCTGTAATGAATTTCCGTAAATCTGGGGCACCTGGGTGGCTCAGTGGTTGAGTGTCTGCCTTTGGCTTAGATCATGATCCTGGGGTCTCAGGATCGAGTCCCACATCAGGCTTCCCATGAGGAGCCTGCTTCTCCCTGTGTTGTGTCTCTGCCTCTCTCATGAATGAATAAAAAAATCTTAAAAAAAAAAATTCCATAAATCTGATCAGTCATAAGATAGTTCAAGTTTGGTGAAGATCATGTTTTCATTTTAATTTGTTGCCACTTTAAAATGTGTTTACAAGGAAGGAATTGTTTTATCATCAGGGTGAAGCTGTACCTGTGATTTAATTACTCCTGTGTGTCAGGAACCATCTGAGCATTTGCCCTATATTTTCTGGGCATTTCCCTTCACTTGTTCTTCAGATCCCAATGAGGGAGAACTCTCATTCCCATTTTCCAGACCAAGAAACTAAAGAATAAAGAGTTAAAGGATCCACATTTAGTATTAAGGGAAGAGCTGGGATTTGAGCCCAAAGTAGTTCTGACACCAAAGTCCAGAGGTTAATTTCTTTTTGATTTCAGCTCCTAAAAATGATCTTCAAATATAGATCAAAACAGTCATTATACTGCTCAGCATTCTGATTCCTTTTCTAAATTCTTACTTTTGTTATAAAAATAAAATTATTTTACCTTGGCAGAAATTTAACAAGAGGGATTTTAAATTAGGCAAGAATGAGAACATGAGTCAAAATCAGACAATCGATTGGTTTCTTTTTAAATTAAAGATAGAATTTTAATTTTAAAATCTATTTTGTGATGTAGAGACAAGTTTCAAAAAGATTCAAAAACAACACCCACACAAATGTCTTTAAGTGAATAAAATTTTAAAACCTACTCAAAATGATGTTGAAGCAAGCAGAGCATGTGGCATGACCAATCTTCAACAGGTAAGCAAAGCAGAGGCAACTGTTAACACAAATATGAAAGTGAATGGGTATTTGTAGAGATCCTTAAAATAAAATTATTTATAAGTTCATGTCTTGAGTGCAGCCTCCAGCTCTTTATTACTTCAGTTTCCTGATCTTGAAAAATGGAAAAAAAAAAAAAAGCACACTGTTTTTTTCATCAATGGAATTATATTTTACAAACTTGGGTAAAAACTTACTGTAAAAGAAAAGAATCTAATTTTACTAGATGGAAAACTGATAAAGAGATGAGGCCATTTTCAAGGTCACAGAGGAGGAGGCATTTCTATATTGGCAATGTGAGGCACATTGTTGAAAAATATGAGTGACTATAAACCTCATTTTGGCTGTCGGCTTTGGCAGCAGCAAGAGATCTGCAGGGAAATTTCTCCATAATTCTCCATTTTGGCTTCATAAATTGGCAAACCGCATGGTTTTTCTTGCTATGAGGGTCTTAACCTCCAATTAATTTACTTTGCTCTTTTTCTTGCAATTTTTCTTCCTGGAGAAATATGGTAAAACTTTGAAACAAAACTACATTTCTTGATGTTTTCTACTGCTTTAAGTCATGAGCAAATATATTTTTACAAATCAAGTTTCCACAAATACACATAGTAAGCTTATATATACTGATTGCCATTCCTGGTTTTTCCTGCATTCAAATATGAATGGCCCCCCCATCTAAAGGAATATATAATCCCTAAAAGGAGAGGGGAATGTATACAAATAACTACAAATAAGTTAAAAAGTCTTTATGTTGTAAAAACAAGGTATTATAAAATTTGAGATGATATTTCTTACAGCTAGCTAGTCAAAAGAAAAAAAAAAGCTTTATGGGGGAGGTAGTATTTGAAATGAGTCTCTTATTTTTAAGATTTTATTTTTAATTAATTTCCGTGCCCAACATGGGGCTCGAACTCACAATCCCAAGCAAAATGCATACTCTCGACTGACTGAGCCAGCCAGGCACTCTTTGAAATGAATCTTGATGAATTTATTTAGGAACTTAATTTATGTTAGATAAGAAATGGTATCTCAGGCAGAGGAAACAGTTTTAACCCAGGGCTCTAGGCAGAAAATCAAAGGTCAGAAGACATAATAGTGAGGACACTAATTTGTCTATATTTGCATTTGTATATTTCTTATAATATATGCTTTCTCAGTGTTCCTTAAGTACATGAGTGAATGAGTGAATGAATGAATGAGTAAAAATGAGTTAAATTCTTTAAGAGTCTTGTGTATACACAAGTTCGAATTTACAATTTCATCATAAAAAAAAAAAAACAAAAAGCTCTATTGTGGTAGGTAAGAAACTACTCTTTCAAAAAATGTGCATGTCCTAAATCCTCATCCCTGGCACCCATGAATTATGTACATGATGAAAGGGTCTCTGCAGAACTGATTAAAGGTGGGGATTTTGAGACAAGGAGATTATTTTGAATTATCCAGTTGTGCCCTACCTAACCAGATGAGTTCTTAAAAGTGAGAACATTTCCACACTTAGTTCAAAAGTTGATGTGACTGGACAAAGCACGAGACAGAGATGACATTGCTGGCTTTGAAGTTGGAGAAAGGGTTCCACCAGCCAAGAATGCAAGCCTCCAGAAGTAGGATGAAGCAAGGGGGAAAAAAAATAGATTCTCCCCCAGAACCTCCAGGAAGGAATGCAGCTCTGCCAACACTTTCATTTTAGCTCCATCTGACCCATGTCAGACTTTGACCCACAGATAATGAACGTGTGTTGTTTTAAGCCACTAAGTGTGTGGTCATGCATGAAGGCAGATACATCTATTTTGTGTTGTTTGGGCATACCACAGTTTATAGGTCCACCAGGATATTTTCAAACATTGTGTTGCCACCTGGGAAGTGAATGCTGAAAACGCGTATCTAAAATTCGGGATCATGTCCTAGAAAGGAAAAGGAATTCATTACTAAAATGCATATAACATAGCTGTGATTAAATTAAGTGATACAGTGAAATGTCTGTGTTAATTCGTATGTTTATTTTTCAATAATAAAATTAATACTGGGATATTGGGAGTTTTCAGCATTGATCAATCTATAGTTTGGTCTTCCTTTTTTGTAATTTTATGATCTACTTGGCCTTTGATTAACTAGAGTTCTTAAGCAAAAAAGAAATGTGACAAATAAATCAGCAGGATTATTGAGTTAGATTTTGTGGAATTGTGTCTTTTCCATCTTGCATATTCCACAATGACTTTGATCACTGTTGAGTCAAAGACTATTATTTGAGTTGAACGGTAAAATCTGTATATATGGTTTAAAAAATTAGGTGTCTTGTCTTATTATTCATCCTCTCAAAATAAATAGCCATTTAGTGTGCCAGTCTTCTGTTTATGTCTGGCTGACTTACGATATAGTAAGTATTGTTTGTGATGTAGCTCACCAGGAGCAGATGGAAGGTCAAGAATGTATCTGGTAATTTAGGCAACATATATGGTCATTACACAGAGAACTAAGGAAATGTTTTGCTTAAACTGATTATTTTTTTCATGTAAAGATTAGGAAACATTGAGAAAAACGAACACAGAATTTTGTGTCAGATCACTTTTCATATGTGGATTTGTGGTATTCTTTGTACACGAGTAAGCACGTGGGGGAATCAATACATTCTGTTTTCATAAATAAGTTACCACTTGATAGCCACGTTGCCTCAGAAGTACTGTCTCTGAGCTTTCTGGCCAATGGCCTTCAGGTCCATGCAGAGCCAGGATGCTTGTCAACCTCTTTTTGGCTTCATTTGCTGTGCATACAAGGTTCTGTTTGTTGGGTTTTCTTTTTCACTTCCAAGCTCGTCTGGAAGGAATTTCTTTTTCAACTCTGTACCACACAGGACTCAATTCCACTGTCCAATTATCTGCCTCTTCACCTCTGAATCACCACGGAGCTGTTCCAGGGAGGAAAGTGAGATCAAGTTGGCTGAGTGGGATACTGTGCGTGGTGATGCTAGACTGGGTGGTCCAGCTTCCTGTTGCTCTGGAGGCACTGCCAGGAGCCTTGTGGAGAAGTTAACAGCCCAGAGGGACTGGGTGGACCTTAGGTTAGTCTCCCATGGGAAAAGCAGACTCCAAGCCAATCACCAATGGCACATTCATATGTTCAACTAACCACATTTCCTTTTGCTTTGGTGAACCCTGGGCTGGACGCAAATTTCCCTTAGCCTTGTTGCAGTGGAGGTGGTCTTTTATTTCCTTTCTCTTCCCTTACACAAAGCTTCTGACAGGAAAAGTCAGCTGAGTCTTAAGTGCAAAGTGTTACTGGACCTCAGCAAGTGGTGATTCTCTCTCCCTGCCGCGTGTTAATCCGAACCACGCTCCACTCCCATGGAACTTGCTCACTTTCTTATTTTTGATGTCCCTGAGATTAAGATGAAAAAACAAAAAATAAAACAAACAAAAATCCCCACAATTTTCTTTTTTTCCAGTTAGAATAAGGAAGTTTTACAACTTTACACCATCCACTTCTTTCCACTCAGACACAGATCTCTATTCCACCTCATTGGCATGTTCACATCATTTGAGCTCACCCAAAGAAAACAGGATGTAGAGGCAAGCAGATCTAGGACTGGTCTAGGTATCTGCCATGTGACATGAATGACACACAAAGGCTTTCTGTGACTATTTCCTCCATTGTGAAAATGGGTATCGTTTCTAATTAATTTATTCATGTAGAAATTCTTTAAATTAGTCTTACTATCCTAGGCACTAGAGATAGAAACATGAATAGTGTCTGTCTTCAGGAGAATTCAACCTACTGGTTACAGATTATAAATTAAAAGGTAATCACAGAGATAGGGCACCCAGGTGGCTCAGTCGGTTAAACATCTGACTCTTGATTTTGGCTCAGGCCATGGTCTCATGGATGGAGGGATAGAGTCCGCCCTCCACCTCCCCATCATACTCTGTGCTCAACAGGGAGTCTCAGGGAGCTTGAGATTCTCTCCCTCTGCTCCTGCCCCCAACCACATGCATGCTCCCTCTCCCTCTCTCAAATAAATAAATGTTAAAAAATAAAAATAAAAGATAATCACTGAGAAAATGTGAATGGGGCTGAAGAACAGCGCCTGAGCTCTGTGTGGTTCAAGCACCTGTCTCTATAGGAATGGCCTGCAGGATTAGGGGAGACATGTAAAGGATGAGCACCCTAACGAGTAGGCAATAAACGTTCCTTCCTGGTCCAGAGTATACTCTTAATTAGTTGGCACTATATTTTTACTTCCTCTTATGATGTTTCACAAATGGATTTTTAATATATTTGTGTCCCCAAATTTAAGACCTCCAGCAAGATGAAACCACAGGTTTCACTTTTCTTATTCAATCTTTTACCTTAGTGGCCAAGAAGTTCTGGCCTCAGACTTCCTTCCTTATATCCCACCTGTGCCACCACCATGGGCCATTTGACCTTGAGCAACTTGCTGAGACTCTCTGTGTCTTTGTTTCTGTTTACAGGAAATAAAAATAATAAATGTGCCATATGGCTGGCTTAAAAGAGACCTGTAAAGAACTTATAAAATTAGTGTTAATTGTTCCAATTTATTATAATTAATTATTATTATTATCATCATCATCATCTCTCTTGCCTTATCAAGAGTATGATATAATAAATGCTGAGTGACCAGGTGGCCACTTTTGGGCATGACATCCTTTGCTTTTGTTCTTTTATTGCTGTGAGAATAGCAAAATGCCTTTGGCAGATGATATTCTAGGATTAGTTGAGGAGCAGGAACAAGGGGATACAACAGAATTTGTTCTACCTACTGTACTCAAACAGGAGGTTTGTTTGAAGAGGTTTCTTTGAATCAGGAAGATCTTCTACTCTCCTGTGAACTCTTTAAAACCTGGACGTAACCTTATTTATCCTCATAACCACGATGACTAGCACGATGCCCAGAACCTGGTAAGTCCCTGAGGGGTTCCACATAGATGAGTATATTGTAGATGCTTAATAGTATTTAAGGGTGAATAAATGATTGAATGAAAATGGTTATAGTCAAAACACCACACCTTGAGGCTGGTAGTTCCTGAGGTAGCTCACTGGATCTCCAGAAAATCTCTGCAAAAAACATAAACATTCTCCAGGACAAAGAATCCTAAGGAAAGTTGTCAGGCAGGTTACTTGACCAAGAGACATGAAACAAAAAGCAACTGGTAAAGGGTGAAGGAGAAACACAGAACCTATGAAACAAAGTAGAGAAGAACATAGACTTTTACATCTCGTCTCGTCTCGATCCTGTTGCAGGTATCTTGATGTTTTCTTCATCTGCAAAATGAAGGCTTTCAAACCTGTTTCAGAGGACACAGTAAGGATCAAAAGAAACATGCCAAGTTTAGCATAATATGGCAGGAAAGTGCCGGGCCTCTGGTCCCTCACTGTTTGTATTTAAGTCCCAGCTCTGTCACTTGATTATGGCGAGCATATTGATTTCACCTCTCTGTGTCTCCGTTTTCTCATCTATAAGATGATAATAATGATAATAGCTAGAGTTGCTATGAGAATTAAATGGGTAAATACATGTTAAATTTCTTAAAACAATATCTGTCACAGAGCAGGGCCAGAATATGTTGCTGTTCTTTTTTAAGCACTAGGACATAGTTTAGGTATTTCCTTTTTATGGTTCTATCTGGACTATACCTTCCTGTACCTCAAGTGGCAAATAAGAATCCTAGAAAAGAAAACTCATCACCTTTGGTCTACTGATTAGGAGGTCAACATTTGGGATCCGAAATAAGTTACCAATGTCCATGGTAACCAAGAATATTTGCATTTTACTTTGGACCATTTTTCATTTTGTTTTTGATGCAAGAGATTATATAAAATCTAATGCACTGTCATTTTTTAAAGATTTTTATTTATTTATTCATAGAGACAGAGAGAGAGAGAGAGAGAGGCAGAGACACAGGCAGAGGGAGAAGCAGACTCCATGCAGGGAGCCTGACTTGGGACTCAATCCTTGGACTCCAGGATCACACCTCAGACTGCAGGCGGCAGTCTGAGCCATGGCAGGCTGAGCCATGGGGGTTGCCCTGCACTGTCATTTTTTTAAAAAGAAAAAAACGTTTTAAGAAATGCAACCTCTAAAATGAGATACAATGAGATATAAGCCATGGGATAAAAGAAGGTATGTCAGATGACAGACTAGGTTGCTCAGTTTTCTAAGACGGAAATGTGGTATCTGCTCATACGGTGTGACAGACAGACATTGCTATTGATGCAAAGATTTGTTTTTGTTTTGTTTTCCTTTCCTTAACCAGTATAAAAAATTATGTGGTTTCTTTTTCTTGTCATTTTAACATATAATAAACAAAAGACTGGAGGCTTTAGAATCTTAGAATATTATTGCTAAAATGGACCATAGTTAGCCCAAACTCCACATTATATGGATGAGTAGATTTACTTTGCCTAACAATTTCCTTTTTCCACTCATTTATTTATTTAAAAATAACAACACAAAATTATTAATCACTGTATTAGGGTTCTCCAAAGAAACATAATCAATACAAGTAGATGGATGATAGATAGATGATGATGATAGATAGATAGATAGATGATAGATAGATAGATAGATAGATAGATAGATAGATAGATGATAGATAGATAGGGATTTATTCTAAGGATTTGACTAATGTGACTGTGGAGGCAGACAAGTCACCAGATCTGCAGTGCAATTCCATGAGCTGGAGACCAAGGAGAACAAGTGGTATAGTTTTAGTCCAAAGGCTGGCAGTTTCCAGCCCAGAAAGAGACTAGAGTTTAGTTTGAGTCCAAAGGCAGGGAAAAGCTGATGTCCCAACTAACTGCCTTCTAAGGCAGTCAGTTAGAAGGAAAGTGGGTCTGTTTGTGCCTGTTTGGGCTGCTCAGGCCTTTAGCTGATTGGATAGGCCCACGCACACTAAGGAGGTCAATCTGCTTTACTCCTGCTACCAATTTAAATGTTAATTTCATCCCAAAGTACCAACTACCAAAAAAATTACAGATATACCCAGAATGATGTTTGACCAAAGGTCCAGGCACCCAGTGGCTCAGTCAAGTTGATACATAAAATTAAGTATCACAACAACCTAGCTTAAGTGTCAGACATTATTCTAGGCCCTGAACATAGAGACAAATAATTGTGTGTAAAAGGCTTAAAATCCAGTTAGAAAAACAGACCAGTCAATGACAAAGTGTAAGTGAGAGCAATCCATGTTATGAGAGTCAACATGTCACACACCTTGTAACCTACTCTTTGGATCAGGGTAGATGGTGCTTTTCACAGTGGCCTACTTTTCCCTAGACCTGTCCTACCTCACCCTCCTATCTAGCTTAGAGCATTAATATCCACTAAGGGAGGGACACCTGGGTGGCTCAGCAGTTCGGTTGAGTGTCTCCCTTCAGCCCAGGGGCGTGATCCTGGATTCATAGGGTAGAGTCCAACATCGGGCTCCCTGCACGGAGCTTCTCCCTCTGCCTGTGTCTTTGTCCCCTCCCCTCCCCCCCATGTGTCTCATGAATAAAATCTTTTTAAAAAATGTCCACTAAGAGACAGTGGTTTTTGTTTTTAGGAAAGAGAAAAGACAGGCACACAGAATGAGGGCCATACTCAAGTCTTAGTCTAGACAAATATAAAAACTTGAGAATCTAATCTTGGTTCTTTTTCATCCTTTCTGCATCTCTATGTTGGCTTTAGGGATCTTCTCTTCTTCCAGGTCCTCAGGCCTGAGAGGATCACCTTTCTGCTCAGAGGAGCCACAGTAGTCCTTTCCAGACCTGCCCTCTCTAGACTCTCCTCCATGTCTTATTCCCAGATAATAGATCATTACTTCAACTAGGAGATGATAATGATTTAATGTTAGTCCCCTTATACCTCAACTTGGATGAAATATGTGTGTCTTAATAGAAGCATCTTGACTATAGAATGCATGAGTCTTCAAAGGAAGTCTTAGCATTTGAAGGCTGATGCTTTTGAGTAGATTGCAATTCATGCCATTTAAGGTACAGTCTCCTCTGCGGATGTCTGGGACTGGCTGTCACATGTTAAGGCTTTCACTTTGGGAATCGAAAGGAGAAGAAAAATATATTTCTTGAACCCTTGATGTGCTACTCTCCTAGGTGCTTCATAGAGTTTATCACATTTAATCATAATAAAATCCTACAAGCTGCATATCAAATTTCCCATTCTCCAGCTAAGGAAACTGAGGCTCTGTGGTGTCACATAACATACTCAAGGTTACACAGAGTGGAGAATTTGAAGCCACAAAACGAATGAGAAAGTTGTGATAACTATTTGAATCAACATGATTATGAAGAATAACATTATGTTCAAGGTAAAACTGCTGAACTTCAGGGGTGAGTTGGAGCAAAAGCAGGAGATGACCTTTCCTAAACAAGGTTTTTTTGATGACACTAACAAAAACGGTTTATTAGGCTACAACATATATATTTCTGGCTCAAATATTTGTTATTGTACCTTTCTATATAAGATCATTGAGAGTCAGAATTTCCCAAATGTTCTTCTCTTTTTCCCCCACTTTGTAATTGTGGGGAAAAATTGCACTTCACACAGCTCCATTTCCTATTTCTAAAGTGGCTTAAGTTAAAACATTTTTTTAAAAAAATAAAATGGCTTAAGTTTAGAAGACATTAGGGGGATGGTTGATAAATTTTGAATAAGGTCTATAAATTCACTAATAATACTATGTTAGTGTTAATCTCCTGAGCTTCGTAATTGTACTATGGATAGGTAAGGAAAAGAATAGGTGGAAAATTCCTAACTACTGCTTGTTAAAAATAATTTTAACCAGGGCTCAGTTGATTAAGCAACTGACTCTTGATTTCGGCTCATGTCATGACCTCAGGGTTGTGAGATCGAGCCCTGCATAGGGCTCTAGACTCAGCAGAGAGTCTGCTTTCTCTCTCTCCCTCTGCCCCTCTTCCCTCTCTAAAATAAATCAATACATCTTTAAAAATTATTTTGATCAAATAAGATAAAACTGTGGAGATTCCATAACCACAATTAACGAAATCTTATAAAAATGTAAAAAGGTAATGGTAAAAGTCTTCAATGGTTTTAACTCCATATTTACCGAAAAAAAAAAATCTCTAAAATGATCAAAATATATTTTAATGATAAAATAGTCGACTAAAATTTGAGACAAATGCTCTGGGGAAAGAAAAAGCTAGCTAGGGGGAAGAAATGTATGTGGGAAATCTGTAACTCAGCTCTAATTTAGAAATTTGTTTAGTGGTTGTATTAGGAGTTGGTGGTGAGCAATTACTTTTCCTACAGTAAACACTGGTTGGTTATAACCATGACTACATTTTTCCCCTGTATCACTGAATTGCCTCATAAAAAAAAAGGTGTCATCTTTTGAGTTGCATGAGCTACATTTCCACTGGCAGGAGCCAACTGATTAGATTTTGCCAGTTAACTGGGAGCAGTCCAGCAGTTAGAGTTTGCCAATGTGCTGGGAGAGGTCCAACAACTCTTTGGAAGTGGAATGGCCTTACCTGGAAGAGCTCTGGTGGTCAGGATGAAGCAATTCCCCGAGCTGAGCTCAACAGCCTGCAGACATGGGTCATAAGAGTCCTCTGCTGGCTGGGGCTCAGGTGACTTCAGGGCAGCTTGCTGGGGAGAGTTCAACAAACCACTGAGAGAAATCTACTAGAAACAGTCTGACAATAAATTAAGGGAAAATTCAATGGCAACATTCCAAAAGCTATAAAAGCAACCCATTAAAAATTAGAGGCGTTGCATAGATCCATAAGGAGAATTCTTGGCAGTCTGGTGAGAACACTAATTTTTTTTCTTTTCTTTTCTTTTCTTTTCTTTTCTTTTCTTTTCTTTTCTTTTCCTTTCTTTTCTTTCTTTCTTTCTTTCTTTCTTTCTTTCTTTCTTTCTTTCTTCTTTCTTTTCTTTCTTCTTTCTTCTTTCTTCTTTCTTCTTTCTTCTTTCTTCTTTCTTCTTTTTTCTTTTTTTCTTTCCTTTTTCCTTCCTTCCTTCCTTCCCTTTCTTTTTGTTCTTTGTTGCAGAATAGCATCTGAATGGTACAAAAACAAGTCAAGGTTTAAAATGCATACTTTATAAAATATATTTATGTGACTTTAAAATAATGCACACTGAAAATATTCTCTTTCAGAATTCTAATAGTATGTATAGTTCAAAGCTAACTAGGATAGAAATAAGTGTGGTTTACCTTTTGTATCATCCAGTATGAGTAAGACAGTTGAAGTGGGGGTATTGAAAGACAATTTAATACATGAAAGAAATTTCTTTTATGAATGAAAATCAAATTAGTTCTTTGGAACTAAAAAAACACCACCACCACCAATTTAGTCTTGAAATTGATTTAATTTTGTTTCTCTCTGGGCAGAAACATTATTGATTTTCAATTTAGTATCAATATTGAAGAAAATTCATCCTCAACTCTTTATCATTGCCCTAAAAAAGTCTATTTACTTTTTTATTCATTTTTATCAACCAGGGTTAGTGAATAAAATTTCAGAGTTTATACTCCTAATAGATATTTATAAAATGATATCTGAGGTCAAATAATATTGAAAAAAATACTAAAAAAACCAATGAATATTTCTGTTGCAGATTTTTACTGTTTTAATTGTGATTTTCATTTGAGATGTACTGACAAGTTTTGAATGATATTGATATATAGGTCCATCAAACAAGTACTGACCCACCACCACTAGCTGTCAGACTAGTATTTTAGTATTGTAAGAAAGTTATAAAGGAGGTGTAAGACACACTCTTTACTTTGGAGGAGCTTATCATCTTAAATATACTCAAATTGGTATCTATTTTATTTCTAATCAAATTAAATAAAGAAGCAAACCATACTGTGCCCTAAGCCCAAAACAGCTATGATTATTATGTATTCTTTCCCTAAGTAACTAGCACTAGGTAATTACAATTCCAATGGTCAAAGTTAAATCCTTTTCATTTGTAATAACCTTTGGAAAGATTAAGAAATGTTTATAATAGGGAAAGTAAATATAAAAGAATACAAATGTAAAAAAAGGAATAAAATCTATCAATGTGATGTTCTTTTGGAGTTTATATTTTGTTACACTAATGTTATTTATTTTAGATAATGCACAGGGGAAAGAGCCTAAATTTTGTACGTAATAAGACTAAGAAAAGACATAATTCTCTTACATGATTCGAATGAAGATATTTTAAAGCCAGTCAGGTGAACTTTCTGATCTTTGGTACACAGGACAAGGCAGATGGGAGCTTACTATTTTTCCTGGAATGTTTTGGTAAAATACCCTTACATTTTGGGATGAGGACACAGTACACTATAATTTGGTTGCTTTCAAGAAAATCTGTTTACTAGTGGAAAATTGTGTTACAAGATAATAAAAGGGTAAGATTTACAATGCTTGCAAAATATGTATTGATATTTAATCAGGCTGTTGTTTAAACAGCTGATCCTATGAAATTTTACACAAATATTAGATTCTTTAGGTATTTATTCTAGACATTCAAGGACTCTTCCATATTACTTTTCAAGTAACAGTATCAAAATGTGTAAGGTTTATAATCATTCAACGCTTAACTTTAAAATGTCAGCACTTGTGCTCTGTTGAAATAACCAGACTGAATCTGGAGTTTTATGGCATTGCAAATAAAACATTTCCAGGACTTCCTTTGCCCCTTTGTCATTGTAGAGGAGGAACATAAACAGGTCATCAAAATAGTATATGATTTACAAACAAAATAGTGCGTGGTTTTCATACAGGGAAATGTATTTTTGCTTAACTATAATGTTACTTTATAGCTAAGCTTACTTATACAAAATATATAATTAATAACATTCTCTTAGAGGATCTCTGCTGCTTACCATCGCAAAGGTGAGACATATTTATGGTTCTGCCCCGAGAAATTAAATAAAAAATATCTAATTAACATTTGTTTAGCACATTACATTTTATAAAACATAGTCATATACATTTTCCAACTAAATCCTTATGCCAAAACTGTGAAGTACTCAAGGAATATAATTTATTTCCACTATAATAGAAGGAAACAGACATTCATAATCATTGACTTTTATAAGGTCATATCATGCAATCTCATGTAATCTGTAGAGACTAGGAATCAGCACCAAGTCCTCTGATTTTAAGGCTTATGTGCTCTCCAATGCAAAATTTTGTGAACCTCAAAACTACAGATTCATTGACATTAATATCTAGATTGAAGTTCATGGATCATTTAAGAAATACTAATCACCAACTCATTAAGGTAAGGTCTAGACAAACATGGGCCAATGTATTCTAAATTTAGTCAGATAAAAAGAAGTTCGGATATAGGTAGTTTCAGGCATGGTGCAGTTTTTATTTCAAGCAAGGTGGCTTTTTGTTTCCCTCATGCTCAGGTCTCCTTATCACAATACGGCTGCCGTAGCTCAAGAAAGGATCTTTGCACATCCATGTTCCAAGCACAAAGAAAGACATAATGGCAGAAATATACCTTTTCTCAGAAAACAAACATTTTTCTCAGCATCTTTCGACTTACATCTCAATGGGCAGAATTGAAACACACTCTCAGTCTTAGCAGCAGAGGGACCAAGAAAGTGAATATCTGGCCTTTGCCAGTCTCTGCAGTGGTAGGTGAAGAAGACAAAAAAGCTTGGGGTGCCTGAGGGCTAGTAGCTACCTACCACGCAACAGAATGTGTCTGCAAACAAACAGCAGAAACTATCCCTGCTCTCAGGAAGCTCACATTCTATTACCAGAAAGGAAAATAAATACATGAAAGGCCATAACATGTGGGAGGAAGTGAGGCATGCATTTCCTACAGAAGTGAAAATTAAAGTCATCTAGGTATTCAGAGAAGGGGTGGAATTATAACTGTCCTTGCTCAGACCTTTTTTTCTTACCTCTTGGCTAATCATTCTCATTAGTCGTATGACACAGGGGCCTTTACCTAGCAAATGACAACCAACTGAGGAGAGGAAAAGGAATGCACGGGCTCACTTCACTGAGAAGTTGAACCCTGACTGGGTGCCAGAGCTTACACCAATTGCATCAGGGCTCTGTCCTTCTCTGTCTCTCAGCTCTGCTTTTTTTCTGAGCAAGGCTTCATTCCCAGGAATGTTTCTCTGATGTGATTGCAAAAATAATGGGCAGGTCTAGGTTTATTTGTCCTTTCAGTCTAGCAATCTCAGAGAAAATAGAAGTATACCCCTTTCCTGTCGCTGTCAATAGTGAAAGCCCTGGGGATACTCTGATTGCCCTGGCTTGGTCACATGCCTATCGATCCTGCCCTGATCACCCATCACTGTGACCAGGGCTATGGTGAATCTGATTGGCACACATGGATCAGATGGTAACTTGGGTGTTAGGTGTGTGTATGTGTGTGTGTGGTGGGTGGAGGTGGGGTGCAGGATATTAAAGGCTATTGATCAACCACCTCTAAGTCAGAAAGGAGTCTTTCCTACATGGGAAAAAGATTCTAAATAGACTGAAAAATAACAAATATCCACTACACACCATGTACTCCCCATCCTAAAAATAGAAACAGCGAGCTTTTGCACACTCAAACCTGAGCAGAAAGATGCTTACACAGAACTGTTTGGTTAATGGGTAGTAATCGCACCATTTGTCCCGGCACTGCCCAGTGTTGCTCACATGACTCGCACGTCGTCACTCTTGGCGATTACCTATTGCAGGAAAACAGGAATCTTAATTTAATTTTATTTTTTTTAGTTGTTTTCTATTTTTTATTTTTTTTAATTTATTTTTTTTTTGTTTTTTATTAGGAATCTTAATTTTACCAGCTAGCAAAAATATATGCCTCAAACGAGAGGCGGGGTGTGTGTCAAAGGAATTCAGGATATTAAATGTATCTAATGCTGTTAATCATATAATTCTACTCCTTCACAGTACCTGAGAAACATAGCATATTCCATATATTCACGGTAGATATTTTATTTTCATTTGATCACATTTTATAGAATGTGTTATCTATCCTGAACACACACACAGACACTTACTCTACAACTTGCCTTGACCCTAATTTTCCTTTTCCTCAGATGAGTGGGCTATTCCTGCTGCCACCATTTATCATAACTGTTTTTCTTCTTAGACTTCTATAATGTGGCTTCGATTCTTAATGCTTTCTTGAAACTTCACTCTGAAGTTCACCTAATTCAGTGGCCCCATCTCAGCCCAAATTTTCCTTGACCTTTACATGGCATTTTTTTCTGTTAATCAACTTCTCCTCCTTTCCTCTGTTGGCTTCCATTATGGCTCTCCAGAATTTGACTCTAAATTACCGATCCAATATGGTCACGTCTCACTATCCCAGGAATAAACTCTCTTCACAAAACTTGCTGAATCTTCTGATTTGGAATATCTTCTCCCATCTATTCTACTCTTCAGACTTCACTTCACAGTTTTCCAAACATTCCAGTCTCCAAGAGTTTTTCCCTTCAGCATACCTCCTTTTTTATCAGTATCAATCATTTTGATAATTATTTCCTGAGAATCATCTTATTGTTGATATTGTCAATTATGCAATAGTAGCAATGTTTTGCTTAATTTGTTTTCTGAGTTATTCCTAAATCATTGTTGAGCACATCATTGGTACATTACAGAAATGTTTTGAATTAACTTTATTCTTTAAATAAGCATTTTTAATATTTCTGTGAAGCCATAGAAATGTTGTTGGAGTAGCAGAACATGTTTCAAATTTAAGGCTAATAAAATGAAAAAAATAGTCAACTATGTAAATTAAACTCTCATGTCCCTAAATGCAAAATTTCTGGGAAAGAAAGGTGTGTAATGGCATATCTCAAGGGATGGATATATTCCAGAAACATCAAAGAATAACACTTTAATCTTTAGGGCAATTAATATCCATTTCAAAAATTAAACCCTCCAAAATTAATATTAGCATCACATATTACGGACACTTAATATTTTAACATTTCTACATTTTAATAAGATTTTAATAATATGAAAATAAAGCCATTATAAAAGGCAGTTTACATTCTCACTAATTCTACATGATTTAGAATTTCATATATAGCAAAAAACTAAAGGATAGAGGGGATTAAAGGATAAAAAGTATTTTAATTAAGAGCAAATATCCAAGCAAGGAAGAATGCAATTCAAATTTGAATTTTAATATCTCTAAATACATTAATAGAAGTAAAAATATTTCCGTCGGTTAAATATGTCTGATTAAATTTGTCTCAAAATATAGCATTTCTTGAAACAATCTACTTTTACAAACTTCAAGATCCCAGACCTCTCCTTGTCTAGTGTTTCAACGACTGAAAAAGTTCAGTTCATACTCTATGCCTTCGTTGTGATGAAACACAACCTTCGTTGTTTCAAACCTCAGCTCTTAAATTTCTTGCAACTTCCTTTACTGTTGTATGCATTTTAAATGTGTGACAAGCAGCATTTTCTCAGCTAAATTCCTGTGACTTTTGAATGCAGTTTACTTTCATTGACTTCTGAAACAATCCTAACATTTAGGCTATTTCTAGTTTCACAAAACTGCATTTTTTAATGTTTATGTTACACACGAAACTCACAAAACCCTTCACGGGAAATATTTGAAGTAAATTCCATTTGCTGTCATCTTATATAGCAGTTCCAGATTCTACAAAAGAATCTCAGTTTTCTATGATCACTAACTGAGGACCAAGCTTTTTTACAAAGCTATGTAAGGATATTGAAAGGAAACTCTCTTTTTAAAGGATTCCTCAGTTTTTGTTTTTTTGTTTTTTGTTTTTTGTTTTTCATAAAGTTGCCTCTTAACTAGGAATCGTAAAGACCAACGCTACTTCCTTTTCTCAGCTGTCCATGTATATGAAATCTGATTTTCAATTTTATTGTCTAATTCATGTGTAGAGGGCAGTTATAAAAACAGACTTGCTTAATAACGGAAAGAAATAAAGTATTCAGCTCTGATAATTAATTTAACTCAGTATGCTCCTATCTCTCAATAGAAACTCGTATGTATTTCTGAATCATTCAAATTCCTCCATCACTTTCTGTTTTTCACTGATGCTAAACTCATTTGCTGGTGTGCACATTATTTGCGTGAGATCATTCCTTGGACTGCATCTCATTCTTTAGCTGAGTTGTGTCTGGAATGAATGAAATCATTTGATAATCTCATACAATTCAATGACAAATCATTTGTTCATTCGTTCATTTATCAGACAAATCCTATGTGAAACTCACAGACACTATGCTAAGAGTATAAAAAGAAAAGTGTTACATAAGATTTGTCTGATAAATGAATGGATGAACAAATTATTTGTCATAGACTCATAGAAAGTTACCAGGTGATTTCATTCATTCCATAAATGACCCAGCTATATTGTCTTGAATTCTGCTGTATTAATAATGCCAAAAATTTCTAAGAAAATTTCAGAGACACAAGGGTAGTGATGAGCAATATTTTTGACCAGAGGATCGATTTAGGAAATACAAGTGTTTGCAACCACATTTTGTGTAGTAGAAACTATTTTAGTATCCTTGTTCTTCACATTCATTTATAATTCATTTATTATTTACCTGACACAAATGTTCTTTTCTTTTCTTTGTCAGCTAATATGTTGGGATCTGTATCACTTCTAGCTATAGTAGTATCTGATTTTTATACTTCAACAGAGTTTACTATTTAATAAAATTGCTTTTAAGTTAATATCCTTTGTCTTTTCTTGGCTTATAAGGTATCTTGTTATTTAAAAGAGATTTATAGCATATTCTTTAAAGAAGATATTTTCCATGGAAATGAAACAAATAATGTATATTTGCTATGAGAAGCATGTCTCATTCCACTTCCTTCAAAATATGCGATTTTCACAACTCATTTTTCTTGGTAATAGTCTTGGCAAGGGCTTAAACAGAATGTTGAAGAATAAATATAATTGTCAATAACTTCATGGATAATTATTTCTGAAATTTTTTTTGAATATTACTTAGGATATAAAGGTCCAGAAATTGAACAAGTGTCTCATTACAGTGGATCAGAAAGCAGAAGGAAAATAGCAATAAAACAAGCTATTGGAAACTAGAAAATATCAAAAGCTTAAGGAATAATTATTAGCAATACTAAATTTTATTTCTTGTGGGCTTAACGTATGCTAGGCACTCTCCCAAATGTTTCACATGGACTAACTTATTTAGTCTTCACATAATATTATAAGTGCTCTTACTATCACCCCCATTTTTCAAATGAAGAAACTGAGACTTTCAAAGATCATACAGTAAAGTCAGAGGCTCCAGTGGAATAGTCCTTCCCTCCTCTTCAAGGAAATATGCCATTTGGGGGCAGAGTAAGCACACCGGCATTAAGAGTCATGGACTACCTGTGACTGCCTGGTAATGCTACAGTCTTATGACCCACCAGCCTCCCCCTACACCAACTCTCAAACTGGATCTCTGTGTGCTTGCTATTGTTTGCTAGCAAATTTAATAGATCAATTCTTTTATATCTGTAAGGCAACACTATATGAAGCACTTCGTTACTACAAAGGCTACTTTGGGCCTAGAAGAAGCCAAACTAATCTAGGGCATGTCTGTGTAGGCTTCAGAAATTAGAACCAGTCGGCGTATATTGCAGAGCTAGGCAGGCCACATGTTACTTTCCTGAGCCCAGATTATAAATGTGCAGACCCTAAAGCTCACAGAGCAGATCACCAAGCCCAGAGATGTCCAATGATTGAGAATTGGTCTGGTCTAGAACAGGACCCCTGTAACAACCTGTGTGGGGTTAAGACAGGGAGAAGGAGTGGACAGTCTTTCTAAATAAGCCACAGTGGTGACTTTTTAGATTGTTAACTGGTCATGATACATATGCTTGTATTTTATAGATAGCTTCCTAGAACCAAATGGCTTCCAGATCCATCCTGAGGACTAAATACAGCAATTAAATAATAAAGGATATAAGGGAAATTCTGCATGTGCTCAGCCACAGAGAACACTGATCTCACATTAATAACACAAAAGGTCTGGATAATCTACAAAATTATAACTTTTCATAAATCCATCAACAAGCTGAGTTCACAAAACAACCAAACAAACTAAATTTCAGAATGACAACTCCTCCAAGGAAATGCCTTGAGTGCATGCGTGCTCGCACACACACACACACACACACATACACACACGCACACATACACACACACTCACACCTCACCTTTAGAAGAGTATGGGACAGGTGGAGACCACACCAATATGTCAAAGAGGTAAGCTAAAATTGTAATGAATTGTTAAAAGCCAACTGTAGGCTAGCATAGAGCCTGAAATAGCTAGAAGTCCCCAAAACAAGGAAAATTCATACTTTGTCATTGAGTCCCTAGGCCTCCTTCAAGTGTTCACAAGAAAGATTTGGGATGAGAGCAAAAGATGTAGTGAGCACGTCAGAGGTGATCGGCAGCTACTGAGGACAGGTTAAAAGCCCTTCTTAGTTCACTACACTCATCTCTAGTAGGAAGGAAAAGTCATCTACCATTGGGGTGGGAAGCAACACACCCTTTCATAGGCAACTCCCAGGGCCCAGGCAAAAAGGCACTGCTTCCAGGGAAGAGGTGGAAGGAAACACATGTACCATAGGAGAAGAGTAGAAAAAAACACCAAAACACTTTGCCCCGGGGGGAGGGATAGGAAGCCATATGAAGCCCAAGATATTTTACTGAATGGCAGGTCTTCCACCTAAGAACAACAGACATATATCAGGGTTTAGATTCTATAGGCAGGAAGTATAGGAATTCTAAGCAAGCTCTACCTTCAAACTTTGGATTAGAGAAGGCCTGTTTAGGATAGGCTAGAGGTGGATACCAGACATATAGAAACACATCCTAGCATGGCTGCCTTGGTCTAGAGTATTTTCTAGAAGTGAAAGAATTGTTTAAAAATAATAGTGAGATTTTTAAAGTTCAAGACATAACCAGTGTTGCCACATTTTGCTTCTAATCTTTCACAAATGCTGAATAACATTTTCAAAGGTAGCTAAACACTCAAAAGAGTGTTTTCTGACTACTGCCTATAAAATTAAATATTTTTAATCTGATGAGTTATAGTTCAAAGGCAATGTCTTTTATATATATTATATTATATCATCCTCAAAAATATTCTCACCAGATAGAATGGTTTAGAAAAAAAGAAAAAAACACTGGATAGTGACTCAAGGATTTCAGCCTTAGTCGGTACTAACTACAACTCTCCGAGGAGTTATCTCCTATATCACTCTGAACTTTTATGTCTTTAACTGTAAGGTGGAAAGTTTAAACAAGGTCAATGGATCTCCAACTTTTGTAGAGAGAAGAACTTGAAATAATTATAAAATGCAGATCCCAAGGCCCTTCTATAATCAGAGATTGCTCAGATGGTAAGTCCTGGTGTTGCCCAACCAATCAGATGCAGGCAGTTTCAAGCAAGAGGTTAGAGAAAGATGCTGAACTCAGTGATTTCTGGTGCCCTTTTGGGTCCTAAGAGTCTATGAGTCTAAAATGGAACATATATTATTGTCACTATTTTCAGATCAGTAAGTGAGGACTAGAAATTAAGTAACTAGGTTAGGAGTCATAGAGGTAGTGAGCGAGGAAATAAAAATAATGTCTCATATTCCTAGTGCAGTGTTTTGCACTTAAATCATTTTGCACACCATCACAAAGATTGCCTAGTCATTTCTGCCATGTCTCCCTTTTTCCCTTATTTTTTTTTTAAGATTTTATTTATTTATTCATGAGACACAGAAAGAGAAAAAGAGAGGCAGAGGGAGAAGCAGGCTCCATGCAGGGAGCCTGATGTGGGACTCGATCTGGGGTCTCTAGGATCAGGCCCTGGGCTAAAGGCAGCACTAAACCGCTGAGCCACCCAGGCTGCCCCATCCCTTTTTCCCTTAAATATACACTGGATTTCCTTGTGAACCTTATGACTGAATTTTAACCAATTGAATATAGGCCCAAGTAATGAACTCCAGTTCATCCTTGTCCTTAAAAATCTCCCATGCATAATCCTCCAGACTCTTCCAAAATTTAAAAATGAATAGAGATACCTACAGGGACCCAAAAGTAGAACCACCAGATGGAAGAGGCCTAGGTCCCTGAGTGGTTGCCTGGTGCAGTCTCCACCACCTGTGCCTCCACCACACTTGCAATGGATTGTGCTGTGAGCAAGAGATAGACCTGTGCTGTGTTGAGCCATTGAGAAACTAGATTACTCTTTAGAGTGAATCCACCAAAGACATAACTCTCCCACATGATAATTCTGTAGTGGTATAGGATGATGACAACATACAATTTTGAGATATGAACCTCTATTTCTTTTCATTTCTTTTAACTTCTTTCTGTCCTTCTTACTCCTTCTCCTTTTCTTTTCACACTGTGGATGGCCCCAGGATCAGAGGGCGGTGAGTGCGGTGAGAATTGGGGGAAGTAGCGAGACAATAAATGAAATTAGTTTATGAATCTGCCTTGTTTTACTGACAAAAGCCATAGGTCAGACCAAGGAGAGTTTTTGAGTGTAGGTAAATTGTAGCCAAAAGAGGAAGAAAAGGGGCTTTCCCAAGATTTGAAAAGAAGGTCCTGCAAGCTGTGGCAGAAGTATTTTTCCGGCCCTTGTCCTTCACCCTTTGACAGAACTTTAGTTGACTAGGAACTCCCAAATCTTCATCTCTGTGTGCTATGGCTTGTTTCCCCAGAATACCGGAAGCCTTACTGATCCTTACTGATCCACACAGAGAAGAAATCTGGTCACTCAGGAACCCTTGAGAGTCATTGGTTTATTGGTATGTTTTCCTGTTCTCTTCTAAGCATATCACAGAATCTCTCAAGTTGGTGGATAAAGACCCCAGTACCCTATCTCCTCAGGTGGAATCATTCTTTGTCAGCATTTCTGTGTAAGATGAACTCCAGTCTTCCACGGGTTTAACAGCATGCACCTCACAGTCTTCTCTTTCCTGTTTTATATTTCTCCTGCATACCTAGTATTATCTGCACTTCCCAAATAAACCCCTTGAATTTACATCTTTGTTTTTAAGGTCTGATCCTGAAAGAATCCAGACTAAGACAGAAACAAAGAAACCTGTGGATCCTCAGGCAGAGGATCCACATTTACTTCTAGACCAGAAACACCAGTGTCTTGGAGCCAAAATATAACACAAATACAGAGTTTGGGATAGAAAGGAATAGTAGTTTTATTGCTGTGCAGGGCAATGCAGGCTTCCGCAGGCTGAGCCCTTCAAAAACAGCACACTTCTCCCTTCTCCCCCACCAGGCAGGGGCCGAGGGGTGAGGGTGGGGGTGTGGTTATAGGGAAATACAGGATCTAACCGGTTTCTACAGGAATTGTGTATGCACTGCCAGCCTTGTTGCTCAAGTCTTTAGGGTGGTACAGGACTTCTGAAACTGGAGGCTAAGAAAGGAGGAGAAGTTTGCAGGAGAGGAAAGATAGTTAGTTTAAAATCGAACCTTGGGGAAGCATTAGTGCAGCAATTTTGATTTTTGTTCAGCTTTAGCTTTTAAGTGGTTTCAGGGGTGCCGCAAGAACGGATCATTTCATTGGATCTGAGAGCAGAAAAAGCTTGCACCCTGTTTCTTGAACAAAACCAGCAGTGATGTGGCAAGACCCTAGGGATGAAATGCTGTCCTGGTGTGTCTAGGTAAGCAGGGCCATAGGCAAATTCACAAAATATCCATGTCCAAAGTTTGATATAAAAGTTGCCAAGAGGGCAGCCCAGGTGGCTCAGTGGTTTAGCGCCTCCTTCAGCCCAGAGTGTGATCCTGGAGACCCGGGATCGAGTCCCACATCGGGCTCCCTGCATGGAGTCTGCTTCTCCCTCTGCCTGTGTCTCTGCCTCTCTCTCTCTCTCTGTGACTCTCATGAATAAATAAATAAAGTCTTTAAAAATATATATTAAAAAAAATAAAATAAAATAAAATAAATAAAAGTTGCCAAGAGCTCAAAGACCTAAAGGAGTCTTATATACCTGATGGCTCAGAAACTTCCTATGTGTCCAAGTAAATGTGGCCTATACTCTAACACCTTGACATGGTATAAGATTAAGGACAGTGGCATAATCGAGGAATGGGAAGAACCAGAAAAAAAAACAGTCTTATTAACTCAGGAGCTGAGGACTCAAAGATAAAGATTACATTTAATTGAAGATATAAAAAAAAAAATCATTCCTTGCACACTTGAGTTTGAAAATTAAGATTCACACCTTTTATGAAACTGTGTGTATGCTGAATTATAATTTACTATCGTTCCTTCCTTCCTTTTGTATAAAACTTTTAGTTCATTTTGTGGGAAAAGTCATTAATCCGGCCTCTGTGATTTTGGATTTGGCTCTGTGACATATTTTGAGCAATAGAATATGAATAGATCTGCTAAATGTCATATTTGAGCAGAATGTTCGAGGGGAAATTCATTTTTCCATTTAAGAGCTATTTCAGCAGCGTGGGTCCCAGAATGAGCTGTTCTGCAACGTACATGTAATATGAATGAAAACAGATGTTTGATGTTTAAGCCACTGTAAGGAAGGGGATGCTTATTAACACAGCAAAGCTGACCAACACACTACTATGGGGAAATCAGATCAGGACAACCAACTGAGAACAAGCTGAAATACATGAATCACCATGGAACTTCTTAAGGATGGGCCAGAAATTCCAGTTTGCTCTTCAGCGTTGTTGGCATTCCACATCCCAAAACTATCAGTCATGTTTTTCCTCTCCGAAATTCGTGAAACAGTTCCACCAACAACGCAATAGAATATAGCAAGATATAGGGCTGGGGGAGAAGGAACACTATTTTAAAGCTTTCTATGAGGAAGTTTTGATCTCATTATCATGAAAAGTTGGAAGGCATGCTCTTTTTAAATGATTGCAAAGTTTAAAATGCAAGTTGGGAATTCACATGAATGCCTAGAACTATGAGTCACTGAAAAATCCTGGAAATGCTGTTAAAAGAGTTCCATACCCCTCCTCCCATCCCAGTCTTTCTCAAAGCACTCTAAGTCTGGAATGTGAGGGTCCATGAAGGGATGGAGGAGACCTTCAAGTTGAAGGCTTACTTTAGAATAAGTCTGGTAAGAGGAATATATATTATTTTATGCTATAAGGGCATTATTTAGTGTTGAGTTTCAGCCATCCTTCACTAAATGACACCATCATGGCCTAAAAGAGAAACGATTATTTTCCATTTCCTTCTTGTGGATTGTTTGTCCTGTGGTTGAAGTGGGCCACATATTGTTTTTTGGTTTACTGACATCCCATGATGTGCTTAGCTTCATGTATTTTGTATATCTTCTCTTGATGCGTTGGCAACACACAATTTTAAAACATAAAACTTTAACCAATCTCCTGCTACTCATCCTGCTCCAGAAAAATTGTGATAGCAGAAATATTTAATGACTTGCTCAAATGTATTTTTAGGCAGATCACCGAGTTCTTGACTTTTTCATGCTCGTACTTCTGATTCCACCCATCCTATATTCTGCTGTTCTTACAACACAGAAATTAAAACATCTGTTGTCCTAATTGGGACCAATCCCTCAATGTTTCTGTTCCCTCTGGGAAAGACCAGGAAAGAATTCTACAGATCAACTGTGGCATAGAGAGAGGAAATTATTTGCTTATAGTCTCATAAAAAGTAGAAAAATCAGGATGTAGAATTTGTGTCTTTTGTCTCAGTGATACTTACAGTCTACCATAGAACCTTAACTTGGCAGCAAATTAAACAAGAGGGAATTTGTTCTGTGTGTGGGAAGACTTTTCAGCTGAAAGATTGGAAACTATCACTGATGGAAGTATAAAATCTGTAAAGCTTCTCTTCACAATATGACAGAAGACGATCACTTTGTGTTGGTCTTGGTGTTCGGTGATTGTAGCCAATTGGTTGAACCAGAACATTTCTTTCTTTCTCTTTTAATTGTTAAGTGTTTCTGACACTGTGAGACTAATTTGAGAAAAATAACTCTTTATGTCCTTTTAAACTCCTGCTGTTGTGTGCCTTGAAGTCAAACCAGGGAAATTCAACTTTAAGGCCAATATACTATCAAGAAGAAGGGTTGAGGGGGCAGCCCATACGCGGGCTCATCTTCACTCCAGCAAATTGCATTCCTGACAAAAGAAGAGTGAAGGCTCCCTGTCAGGTCAACGAATTTGGAAATGGAAGTTGCATCATTATTACACAGAAAAAGTCCCTGACCAATAGCAAAGCTGCCACAAAGGCACATAAATAACAATATGAGACCACTTCTGCTAACCTCGGAGCTTCTAGATATTTTGCTCCTGGGTACCATTTGCAAACTCAAGATGCCAACAGAATAAGTGAGACCACATGACTGACTAATTGAAAGACCAGATCATTACCTTAAGTTTTTGTTGGAATTTTGCCTTGGTAACTTTTATTTTGTTTTATACATTCATGTCTGTTGTCAGACCGAAATCTATTCTGTGGACGATTAGTGTTTGGTTGCATCTAGTCATGAATCACATACACATTAAGTGCTTCAGGTAATTGTACTCAACAAGTTCAGTCTCAGGGATCGGGGGCACTCTTCATATCTAATGGATTTCGGGTACTGGTATGGATGCTTTCTTTCCCAAGGCTAGAAGTGGGGAGCATATTTGCCAGAAGCATTGGGAGCCCACAAACACAACACTCTGTTCACGTTAAATGATATAGAACAAAATATACCTGCTAGTAGGGAGAAAAGTAGATATTTTAAAATATTCTAACTTACAGAATTCTGAAAATTTGATGCCACATTTGAGATGTGGGAGGAGTGTCATTTTCATTGTCAAGACATTTGATGAATAATTTATCTGTGTCAATTCTGAACATTTTCTTAGCTATAAAAATCTATTTAAATCTCTTACTATTAGAGAAAGGAGCCCTTCGATGCTACCCAGTTAAGTACCTTTTTCTGTTTGCCAGCTGCATTGAAGTTTACCTGGCATCAGTCTTTCCATAGACCGACATTAATATCTTTCCTTCTGACTCTACCCCCACGTTTTGCTGTTGTCTGAAGGT